>NC_059207.1:11490039-12090039 GCF_020615455.1 Coregonus clupeaformis | reverse complement strand
TACAGCATTAATGCTGTATATTGCACTGCATTATGGGTAAAATGCTGGAACATACTGTTATTAACTGTAATTGGAAGCCTCCTGTAACAATTACTCTAACATACTGTATTTCTTTACAGTAATAGCTTATGCCTACTGTAGAACTATCATGGTCCAAACACACCAAGACAGTCGTGAAGAGGGCACGACAAAGCCTATTCCCCCTCAGGAGACTGAAAAGATTCAGCATGGGTCCTCAAATCCTCAAAAAATTCTACAGCTGTACCATCGAGAGCATCCTGACTGGTTGCATCACCGCCTGGTATGGCAACTGCTTGGCCTCCGACCGCAAGGCACTACAGAGGGTAGTGCGTACGGCCCACTGGGGCCAAGCTTCCTGCCATCCAGGACCTCTATACCAGGCGGTGTCAGAGGAAGGCCCTCAAAATTGTCAAAGACTCCAGCCACCCTAGTCATAGACTGTTCTCTCTGCTACCGCACGGCAAGCGGTACCGGAGTGCCAAGTCTAGGTCCAAAATACTTCTCAACAGCTTCTACCCCCAAGCCATAAGACTCCTGAACAGCTAATCATGGCTACCCGGACTATTTGCACTGCCCCCCCACCCCATCTTTTTACGCTGCTGCTACTCTGTTAATTATTTATGCATAGTCACTTTAACTCTACCCACATGTACATATTACTTCAACTACCTCAACTAGCCGGTGCCCCCGCACATTGACTCTGCACCGGTACCCCCCTGTATATATAGCCTCCCTACTGTTATTTTATTTTACTTTTGCTCTTTTTTCCTCAACACTTTTTTGTTGTTGTTTTATTTTACTTTTGTATTAAAAATACATTCACTGTTGGTTAAGGGTTGTAAGTAAGCATTTCACTGTAATGTCTGCACCTGTTGTATTCGGCGCATGTGGCCAATAAAATTTGATTTGATTTGATTCAAATGATCCTTTTCAAGGCGCCGACCTCATGCTGTCGGGTGAGAGACACGAAGATCAGACTATTTTAGTAAATATCTTCTTGAAGTGGCTCTGAAGTGGAAGAATATTTTCAGCAGCTGCTGGGTAGGTACCTTGACTTGTTTATAAGTATCTTTATTGCTAGCCAACGTTGAATTACTGCATGTTTTCTTAGCTATCCTAGCTAGGTAGCTAACGTTTGCTAGCTAGTTAGCTAGGTCAAGTTGACACAAGCCAATTGCGTTCTGCTCTAAATTGCTCGTAAACAACCTAGAAAAACATCACCCAGAGAATAATTATTGTGATGATAGGCTGTATCACAGCCCCTGAGTGCCATAGAGAATAGACTGAGTGCAGATTTGTGACGTTATGTTTTCACCATTACCACAGAGAAAATGGCTTGTTTCTAGCAGTTAAAACGTTGACCCAAATTACCAGTGCAACGTTTTTTTTCAGATTGAAGGGCAGCATTTTAGACATAAACTACACCATGGGCTGTACTCGTAAGCCGCTAAAGCTGATGCGAATGACCAGTGCAACGTGTTGTATCGAGGTGCCTGCCGACCTAAGCAAGGTGCCTGTAGCCTACCACACTCACAGTGTCATCAGCAGTAGCTAGTAACGTGGCCGATTGTTTTCCCTCCCATGATTATATTTCAAGTAGTATAGCAGCCTACACAACACATAACTAATATTGGTAGCAATCTAGATGTCACTGTGATGTAGTCTACTCAATGGGGAGAGCATGAACGGCAACAACACCTTTGACACAGTGTCCTCCTTAGCTGTCACAACCCTGTGAGATTCGGTTTACTTGGCTCTCAGCAGTGACACATACGGTAAGTCTTTGTTTTGCAGGCCATGAGTGTCCGTATAGAAAGTAAAATGTTGTGAGTCTGGTAAAATACTCTGTGGTATTGTGTAGGATATAGCAATGTTGTATTAGTTAGCTAGGGTTTGAAGTACAGTAGGTGTATCTAGCTGGCTTATTTGTATTTGTTCAATGCCTCAAATGATTTCAGAAACTATATTGGATATATGTTGTAGGTTCAAATCCAACCCAAGATGATGAATCCAGAAGATGGGACAAAGTGCATGACAAGGTGGTCCAGAGGATGCCTGCTGGTCTCAATCCCTACATTGACCCATTCTTCCAAGAGCTCACTGAGTTTGAATGAAGACCTTTAATGAGGTACATACAGACACACACACTGATATGCCCTGTGTCCCCTGTCTTTTTACCCACAGAGTAACAGCCCTGGTGCTCTCTGTCTCTCTGTCTCTCTGTCTCTCATTCTATTATTTCTTTTTCTTTGCGTGTCCTAGGGGTGAGAAGAGCTAACGAATCAGAACTGAGGATTGTCACGGAGTCCCATGAGGAACACCTGATGCGCTGACTTCTCTCTCACAGAGGCTCTCCTCCCCAAACTGTCCCGTTGTGTGTTTCACCTCCTCTGAACCCCTTACCCCGAATAGACTTGCCCCTGATCATAGATCAACGATTGTACCCAATCCTAATTTTAACTCCGTCTGCCTCTCTCTCTTTGTGTCTCTCTCTCCCCACACCCCCCACACACACAGGCACACAATAAAGTTTTTTACATTAGTGTTGTAATGATGCTCTTATTTGGTTACATATGTGTTAACTTCTTATTTGTTCTATTGTCAATTCTGTTGTTAAGTTGTTGTTAATTTTGTCACGAATTTGAGTAAATGTATTTTATGTACAAATGTATACTGGCAACTCTGGTGCCAGTATAATGGTGTACATTTACAGAAAGAGGTTTTACAGTGTATACTGCCAAAATAAATTAATCCCCTTCAAGCCATGGCTCAAGGGGTGGGAGAGAGAGAGCAAGAGTGTAAGAGAGAGAGAGCGCAAGAGTGTAAGAGAGAGAGAGAGAGAGGGAGAGAGAGAGAGAGAGGGGTGGGATGAGAGAGGGAGAAAGAGAAAGAGAAAGAGAAAGAGAGAGAGAGAGAGAGAGGTGGGATGGGAGAGAGAGAGAGAGAGAGAGAGAGAGAGAGAGAGAGAGAGGTGGGATGAGAGAGAGAGAGAGAGAGAGAGAGAGAGAGAGAGAGAGAGAGAGAGAGAGAGAGAGAGAGAGAGAGAGAGAGAGAGAGAGAGAGAGAGAGAGAGAGGCAGGCATCAAAGCCAAAGGAACTGAATAATTATAAGAAATGCTATAGATGGAAGGAAAGTAATGTAGAAACCTACCAAAAAACAATTAGGCAACAACAAATTCAATCCCTTTTAGACAACTTTCTGGACAAATCGTTCCACTGTAATAGTGAAGGTGTAAACTTGGCTGTAGAGAACCTAAACAGTATATTTCACCTCTCAGCTTCCCTATCAAATCTAAAAATCTCTAACAGAAAACCGAAGAAAAGTATCAACAGTGACAAATGGTTTGATGAAGAATGTAAAAACATAAGAAAGAAATTGAGAAACCTATCCAACCAAAAACATAGAGACCCAGAAAAACTGAGCCTACGCCTTCACTATGGTGAATCACTAAAACAATACAGAAATACACTATGGAAAAAGAAGGAACTGCATGTCAAAAATCAGCTCAATGTAATTGAAGAATCCACAGACTCTAACCACTTCTGGGAAAATCTGAAAACACTAAACAAACAACAACACGAAGAGCTATCTATCCAAAACGGAGATGTATGGGTAAACCACTTCTCCAATCTTTTTGGCCCTATAACAAAGAACAAACAGCAAAAAATATACATGATCAAATGCAAATCTTAGAATCAACTATTAAAGACTACCAGAACCCACTGGATTCTCCAATTACATTGAATGAACTACAGGACAAAATACAAACCCTTCAACCCAAAAAGGCCTGTGGTGTTGATGGTATCCTCAATGAAATGATCAAATATACAGACCACAAATTCCAATTGGCTATACTTAAACTCTTTAACATCATCCTTAGCTCTGGCATCTTCCCCAATATTTGGAACCAAGGACTGATCACCTCAATCCACAAAAGTGGAGACAAATTAGACCCCAATAACTACCGTGGGATATGCGTCAACAGCAACCTTGGGAAAATCCTCTGCATTATCATTAACAGCAGACTAGTTCATTACCTCATTGAAAACAATGTACTGAGCAAATATCAAATTGGCTTTTTACCAAATTACCGTACGACAGACCACGTATTCACCCTGCACACCCTAATTGACAAAAAAAAACTAACCAAAACAAGTCTTCTCATGCTTTGTTGATTTCAAAAAAGCTTTTGACTCAATTTGGCATGAGGGTCTCCTATACAAATTTATGGAAAGTGGGGTTGGGGGAAAAACATACAACATTATAAAATCTATGTACACAAACAACAAGTGTGCGGTTAAAAAAACACACACATTTCTTTCCACAGGGCCGTGGGGTGAGATAGGGATGCAGCTTAAGCCCAACCCTCTTCAACATATATATCAACGAATTGGCGAGGGCACTAGAACAGTCTGCAGCACCCAGCCTCACCCTACTAGAATCTGAAGTCAAATGTCTACTGTTTGCTGAATATCTGGTGCTTCTGTCACCAACCAAGGAGGGCCTACTGCAGCACCTAGATCTTCTGCATAGATTCTGTCAGACCTGGGCCCTGACAGTAAATCTCAGTAAGACAAAAATAATGGTGTTCCAAAAAAGGTCCAGTTGCCAGGACCACAAATACAAATTCCATCTAGACATCGTTGCCCTAGAGCACACAAAAAACTATACATACAGTGGGGAAAAAAAGTATTTAGTCAGCCACCAATTGTGCAAGTTCTCCCACTGAAAAAGATGAGAGAGGCCTGTAATTTTCATCATAGGTAAACGTCAACTATGACAGACAAAATGAGGGGAAAAAATCCAGAAAATCACATTGTAGGATTTTTAATGAATTTATTTGCAAATTATGGTGGAAAATAAGTATTTGGTCAATAACAAAAGTTTCTCAATACTTTGTTATATACCCTTTGTTGGCAATGACACAGGTCAAAAGTTTTCTGTAAGTCTTCACAAGGTTTTCACACACTGTTGCTGGTATTTTAGCCCATTCCTCCATGCAGATCTCCTCTAGAGCAGTGATGTTTTGGGGCTGTCGCTGGGCAACACAGACTTTCAACTCCCGCCAAAGATTTTCTATGGGGTTGAGATCTGGAGACTGGCTAGGCCACTCCAGGACCTTGAAATGCTTCTTACGTAGCCACTCCTTCGTTGCCCGGGCGGTGTGTTTGGGATCATTGTCATGCTGAAAGACCCAGCCACGTTTCATCTTCAATGCCCTTGCTGATGGAAGGAGGTTTTCACTCAAAATCTCACGATACGTGGCCCCATTCATTCTTTCCTTTACACGGATCAGTCGTCCTGGTCCCTTTGCAGAAAAACAGCCCCAAAGCATGATGTTTCCACCCCCATGCTTCACAGTAGGTATGGTGTTCTTTGGATGCAACTCAGCATTCTTTGTCCTCCAAACACGACGAGTTGAGTTTTTACCAAAAAGTTATATTTTGGTTTCATCTGACCATATGACATTCTCCCAATCCTCTTCTGGATCATCCAAATGCACTCTAGCAAACTTCAGATGGGCCTGGACATGTACTGGCTTAAGCAGGGGGACACGTCTGGCACTGCAGAATTTGAGTCCCTGGCGGCGTAGTGTGTTACTGATGGTAGGCTTTGTTACTTTGGTCCCAGCTCTCTGCAGGTCATTCACTAGGTCCCCCGTGTGGTTCTGGGATTTTTGCTCACCGTTCTTGTGATCATTTTGACCCCACGGGGTGAGATCTTGCGTGGAGCCCCAGATCGAGGGAGATTATCAGTGGTCTTGTATGTCTTCCATTTACTAATAATTGCTCCCACAGTTGATTTCTTCAAACCAAGCTGCTTACCTATTGCAGATTCAGTCTTCCCAGCCTGGTGCAGGTCTACAATTTTGTTTCTGGTGTCCTTTGACAGCTCTTTGGTCTTGGCCATAGTGGAGTTTGGAGTGTGACTGGTTGAGGTTGTGGACAGGTGTCTTTTATACTGATAACAAGTTCAAACAGGTTCGATTAATACAGGTAACGAGTGGAGGACAGAGGAGCCTCTTAAAGAAGAAGTTACAGGTCTGTGAGAGCCAGAAATCTTGCTTGTTTGTAGGTGACCAAATACTTACTTTCCACCATAATTTGCAAATAAATTCATAAAAAATCCTACAATGTGATTTTCTGGAGAAAAAATTTCTCAATTTGTCTGTCATAGTTGACGTGTACCTATGATGAAAATTACAGGCCTCTCTCATCTTTTTAAGTGGGAGAACTTGCACAATTGGTGACTGACTAAATACTTTTTTTCCCCACTGTACCTCGGCCTAAACATCAGCGCCACAGGTAACTTCCACAATGCTGTGAATGATCTGAGAGACAAGGCAAGAAGGGCCTTCTATGCCATCAAAAGGAACATAACATTTGACATACCAATTAGGATCTGGCAAAAAATACTTGAATCAGTTATAGAACCCATTGCCCTTTATGGTTGTGAGGTCTGGGGTCCGCTCACCAACCAAGAGTTCACAAAATGGGACAAACACCAAATTGAGACTCTGCATGCAGATTTCTGCAAAACTATCCTCTGTGTACAATGAAAAACACCAAATAATGCATGCAGAGCAGAATTAGGCCGATACCCGCTAATGATCAAAATCCAGAAAAGAGCCGTTAAATTCTATAACCACTTAAAAGGAAGCGATTCTCCCTCCCAGTTATTCTCGCTCTCCCTCCCCCCTTCTCTCCATCCATCCCCCCGTCCCTCCTTCTATCTCTCCCTCCCAGTCCTTCTCTCTCTATCTCCCTCCCTCTCAGTCTCTCTCTCTCCCTCCCTCCCAGTCCTTCTCTCCATCCCTCCCCCTTCTCTCTCTCTTTCCCTCCACCTTCTCTCCCTCCCTCCCTCCCTCCCTCCCAACCCTTCTCTCTCTCCCTCCCAGTCCTTCTCTCGCTCATCCCTCCTTCTCTCTCTCCCTCCTTCCTTCTCTCTCTCCCTCCCAGTCTTTCTATCTCTCCATCCCAGTCCCTCCCTCCTTCTCTCCTTCTCTCTTTCCCTCCCTCCCTGCCTCCCTCCCTCCCACCCTTTCTTCCCTCCTTCTCCTTCTCTCCCTCTGTCATTCCAGTGAACATGCAGCTGGTGCCTCTTACAGTTCCAGCCCAGATTAGCAGGTGAACTCTGAGTGTGTCTCCCCACTCCGGGGGCCTTGCAGCACGGCTATATCCTGTCCTCTGCTCTCCTCTCCTCACCCCATAGTCAGACACATGGATAACACTCCAGAGCGTGACCTCTATTTTAGTGTCATCAAATAGGTATCATTTGCTTTTTTGCAGACAAAAGAGGAACATGTTTGTGAAGAGCAAAACAGAGCTCCTGGATATCCTATGATACATGGTATCATCAACAAATGTGATGTGTGATAGGTCTACAAGCCACTTCATTCACTGAGAGGAGTCCTAGCCTCTGTCCCAAATGGCACCCTATTCCCTATATAGGGCACTAATTTTGACCAGGGCTCATAGGGCTTTGATCAAAAGTAGTGCACTACATAGGTAATTAGGGTGCCATTTGGGACACAATCCCAGTTAGCTAGTGAAAAGAAACCACAGCTGTGCAGCCACTACTGCTGTAGGAGAAAAATATTATATGGATAACAAAAGGCGACAAACATAATTTATGCATAATCTGAAGTAGCTTTCTTGTATGTGGCAAATGAACAGTGCTTTTTAGAAACTGCAATACTAGACTAATAGAAGGGACACATTTAACTGGATAAGAGAGTCTAGTCCAGCTCCCAGACCTGAAGAAGCCAACAGCAGCCATGTTACAGAGCCCATGTGTGTATTCACTAGGAAGCAAACGGAAGCAAAAGGGACAAAATGGGAGAGACCTACCTGATTTGTCCAATAGAAACTCTATTTTGTCCAAGCGAGAGAGAGAGGTAGGGAGAGAGGGAGGACAAGAGAGAGAGAGAGGTAGGGAGAGAGGGAGGACAAGAGAGAGAGAGAGGTAGGGAGAGAGGGAGAAGGGAGAGAGGGATAGAGGGAGAGAGAGGGGGATGGAGGGAGAGAGAGGGGGATAGAGGGAGATAGAGAGGGATGGATAAAATAAAAATTATTGTTTTGATATGCTCTAGTGTGCACTAATGAATGCACCCCGTGTGGATGGCTGTTGTGGAAAATTACACTCACAGAGTCCACTCACTGGCTTTCTTAAGAGCACAACAACATGCGTGTGTGAGTTGCAACCAGGCACCAGAACCACAGGTCATTGCTCTGTGATATCTATCATACCTTTAGCTAATCTAACAGGACAATATAGAGCTAATTAATTCAGCTGTTGTCATCAATAGAGTCGCGCGAATGAGAACGTCAGGGTGAAACACCATTGTCATGCAGGCACCACTCGCCCAGGGCCGACCGTGCGAGCATGCTTATGTCATCAGAAGAGAGGAGATTTATTAGGGCTTTCATTAGAGCACCTATCTGTCACCTGTATGCCCCGCAGGAGAGGTGAGAATAATTTGTAAACAAATTATTAATTTGGTTGATAAGCGTAAGTGTATGACTTCACACCTCTGAAATATCACTTGTTTACAAATAACATTTAATTTTAAGGTTTGTAAATGTATATGTAATAATTTTCTAATTTAGGATGGGGCAAATAATGACAAAAGCTACAGTATACCAAGATATCAGACACATGCGCCGTATATGCTAACTGTAGTCATATGCATCATTGTATATTTGCCAGAGATGCTTATATTTACATGTTTGGTGGACAAAGGAGGAGAGAAGGAACACAGAAAGAGACAGATTGGTGAAAAGGAGTGAACTAAGAGTATCCTGCTTTAAATGGGAGGAGGACAAAAGACAAAAGAGAGAAGAAAATTAGTCCTTGGAATCAAAGCCAGTCACTTCAAGGGCCTGAACCTGGCCACTGAATTCCTTGGAAGAGCTTCTTATCCACGCAGGGAGGAGAAAGAAGGCCGGTAAAATGAAGAGAAAGATGGAGAGAGAGAGAGAGAGAGAGAGAGAGAGAGAGAGAGAGAGAGAGAGAGAGAGAAAGAAAGAGAAAGAAAGAGAAAAAGTGGAGACTGGGGTTTAGGGAGAGAGTAAGCAAGGGAAAAGAAGCGAACCACCAAGGAGAGTAAAGGCAGTACAGCAGAAAAATGGCCCCTTTCTCTCTTTATTTGAGGGTGGAGTTTGCAGCAATTGACCTGTTTCCAAGTAATCTACCGAAAAAATGAAGATCTCCCTTAACAAGAGCAGTAACTCCTTTAACAAGAGCAGTTTTCGGTCTATCAGACAGAGGGGGATCGGGTAAGAGATGAGAGAGTTGGCCGCATTGTGCTGGCCCACTTAAATCTTATTTCCAATTCACTAAAGTGTAATTTGACAAGTGAGCTTGTATTTCTAGTATGTATAGTAGAGCAGTGGGAAGTCTGGACCAACTGATGCCAAGTTTGCAGCAGCCCCCAGATAGTGACCTTATTATGCTCAGTGCTTCATTTGTAAATTGGGAGGTGCCGGAACGAAAAGTCCTCCTGGAACAGAAATTGAGTGTGAGAGGGGTGTGACCTGGGGAGCTCTGAGGTACTCTAACGCATGAGAAGAAAAAAAAAACACCTTTATAATAAAGCGTTGCACATTTGCGTACTGGCATAGAACTGCAGAGTAGAGGCACTTCCAGAAGTTGCACACACGCGCAAACATTTTAGCATCCTAGGATCCTGGACATTTTTCTGCCTTTTATAAATGCATTTCATGCCATTCTACCTCGTTTTACATGACTGGAGACTTTGGCAACATCGTTCTTAATACCGCACAAATGATCGAAATTACAGGCTACTTTGACACTGACAAACTGAGAATCTGAGCAGGGGAGTAGGCCCGAAACTGCCAGGCCCACCCAATCAGAGTAATCGAAAACAAAAACAGTATACATTATTATTACAAAAATACTCCTCAGCATATTTGGAAGTTGATCAAATATTTTAGTAGCCTACAGACAGATTAGTCTTCACTTTTCAGCAGGAGCCATTTGCTTTACAACCTGTGTTTTCCCACAATTGTATTGAAATGTTGCGAAGGGCCTGTTTTGTCTGCATGCTGATCACTGACAGATTTGCTGTGCGTTCCCGACTGTAGGCTATGACTTGCTTGTTATAAAACTGGATGTTTGGATCCTGGATGCTGATTGGACAAGCAGCGTTCCAAGCCGTGCTGAGAAATTCCTGTGCATCCAGTGTCACATCAGCCCAGCCAGCCAATTCATTAACTTGATCTCCACTGTAAAAAGCATCTAGACATTACTTGCCCTTGCTTCTAGCCTAACATTTGGTTTGCAACAACAGGGGTTTGTACAAACGTTGCTGTCTATCTCTAGACATTTGCAACCTTGTTTCAATACTGAAATTCGATCTCCACTATTGAGAATAATTAACGTGTCAGGATGGGACGGACATGAATCAGCATAATTTTTATGGATATATTAAACAAAGAAATGTCAATAGAAAAACAGGTGAAACAAAAAAATGCATCTACTTAGCTGTTATTCTAGCTGCACGGTTTGATGTGACTGTGTTAGCTGTAGTTGGCTAGCTAGCAAGCAAGGGATACGAGAATTTAGAACGAACGACTGGGTCGCATCCATAGATATAGAACAAAAGGACTTCACAACTGGGTCGCGTCTTTGGTAGCCTAACCGATAGAATGAACGGACATAATTTGTATGGATATATACAAAGAAATGTCAATAGAAAAACAGGTCAAACGGTATGAAATGCAGCTAATTTGCTGTCTTACCAGCTTCAGTTTTAAGTGATTGTGTTAGCTGTGTACTTGGCTAGCTCATCTGAACAGTGTCCTGACGAGAGAACACATTTTCTATGGCAGGCGAAATAGTGCTCATTGTTATGGATGTATCCAAAACAGCTTGAACAAATGCAAATGCAGCTACTTTGCTGTTATTATAGCTGCACTGTTTGACCTGACTGTGTGAGCCATAGTTGGCTAGCTAGCAAGCAAGGGATAAGAGCATTTAGAATGAACGTAGATATAGAACAAAAATACTTAACGACTGGGTCGCCTCTCTGTCGGCTGCGCCTCGTACCTTTGACCGCAGCACAGCCGTGCAAAAAAAAGTATTTTAGCACTCGCTCTTGTGTACAATTGCTTTAAAATAACTATATCTTCTGGTGGAAGAATAACATTGTATGAATTGACTTATCAAAATAACGTTTTAATGAAAATATGTAATTCATTGTTATGTTGGTAACAGTTTTATAAAAAACAATAATTTCTTAAACTTTTATAGCGCTTTTCATTACAATCTCTCAATGCGCTTTAAGCCCAATTTTGATTTTGATTTTTTTAACAAATAGTTAATGGACGATCATGGCAGGGTAGTTCATTAATGGCTTGAGCAGTCGGCGCCAGGAGGAAGGCTAGACCTCCGCTATCACGTCAGGCCGAACAACGCCATTTACCTGTGTCTGTATTCATGATACAGCACAGTTTATTGTGCCTTATTGCTTAAATATTGGGTTACACACAATCCACAACTAGGCATTTTTTAAAGAAGCTATTGATCCTCTGAGGCTAAATTTGAGTCCTTCTCATAGTGTAGTAGGTTATTCTGAATTATTTCATTTCTTTCTGAACAGAAAGAAGTCATTCTATAACTAGATAGAAGTAGGGGCGGCAGGTAGTTAGTGGTTAAGAGCGTTGTGCCAGTAACCGAAAGGTCGCTGGTTCTAATCTCCAAGCCAACTAGGTAAAAAATCTGTCGATGTGCCCTTGAGCAAGGCACCTAACCCTAATTGCTCCTGTAAGTTGCTCTGGATAAGAGCGTCTGCTAAATGACTAAAATGTAAATGTAACTGCCAAAGGGGGCGGAGTTGCAATCTACTGTAGAGATAGCCTGCAGAGCTCTATCATACTATCCAGGTCTGTGCCCAAACAGTTTGAGCTTCTACTTCTAAAAATCCACCTTTCCAGAAATAAGTCTCTCACTGTTGTCGCATGCTACAGACCCCAGTTGTGCCCTGGACACCATATGTGAATTGCTTGCCCCCCATCTATCCTCAGAGTACGTACTGCTTCGTGACCTACACTGAGATATGCTTAACACCCCGGCCATCCTACAATCTAAACTAGATGCCCTCAATCTCACACAAATGATCAAGGAACCAGGTACAACCCTAAATACGTAAACATGGGCACCCTCATAGATATCATCCTGACAAATAACCCTCTAAATACACCTCCGCTGTCTTCAACCAGGATCTCAGCGATCACTGCCTCATTGCCTGCGTCCGTAATGGGTCCGCGGTCAAACCCCTCATCACTGTCAAACACTCCCTAAAACACTTCAGCGAGCAGGCCTTTCTAACTGACCTGGCCTGGGTATCCTGGATGGATATTGACCTCATTCCATGAGTAGAGGATGACTGGATGTTCTTCAAAAGTGCTTTCCTCTCCATCTTAAATAAGCATGCCCAATTAAAAAAGTTCAGAACTAAGAAGAGATATAGCCCCTGGTTCACCCCAGACTTGACTGCCCTTGACCAGCACAAAAACATCCTGTGACGTACTGCATTAGCATCGAATAGCCCCCGCGATATGCAACTTTTCAGGGAAGTCAGGAACCAATATACACAATCAGGTAGGAAAGCAAAGGCTAGCTTTTTCAAACAGAAATTTGCATCCTGTAGCACTAACTCCAAAATGTTTTGGGACACTGTAAAGTCCATGGAGAATAAGAGCACCTCCTCCCAGCTACCCACTGCACTGAGGCTAGGAAACACTGTCACCACCGATAAATCTACGATAATCGAGAATTTCAATCATGCTTTCCACCTGGCTACCCCTACCCTGGCCACCAGCTCTGCACCCTCCACTGAAAGTTGGCCATACCCCCCCTCCCCCCCATGCTTCTCCTTCACCCAAATTCAGATAGCTGACGTCCTGAAAGAGCTGCAAAATCTGGACCCCTACAAATCAGCTGGGCTAGACAATTAGCAGCCGAAATTGTCGCTACCCCTATTACTAGCCTGTTCAACCTCTCTTTCGTATCATCTGAGATCCCCAGAGATTGGAAAGCGGCCGCGGTCATCCCCCTCTTCAAAGGGGGTGACACTCTAGATACAAACTGTTACAGACCTATATCGAAAATATTTGAAAGCCAAGTTAACAAACATTTCGAATCCCACCGTACCTTCTCCGCTATGCAATCTGGTTTCCGACCTGGTCATGGGTGCACCTCAGCCACGCTCAAGGTCCTAAACAATATAATAACCGTGATCGATAAAATACAGTACTGTGCAGCCGTCTTCATCGACCTAGCCAAGGCTTTTGACTCTGTCAATCACCATATTCTTATTGGCAGACTAAATAGCCTTGGTTTCTCAAATGACTGCCTCGCCTGGTTCACCAACTACTTCCCAGATAGAGTTCAATGTGTCATATCAGAGGAACTGTTGTCTGGACCTCTGGCAGTCTCTATGGGGGTGCCACAGGGTTCAAATCTCGGGCCGACTCTATTCTCTGTGTATATCAATGATGTCACTCTTGCTGCTGATGACTCTCAGATCCACCTCTACGCAGACGACACCATTTTGTATACATCTGGCCCTTCATTGGACACTGTGTTAACAAACCTCCAAACGAGCTACAATGCCATACAACACTCCTTCTGTGGCCTCCAACTGCTCTTAAACGCTAGTAAAACTAAATGCATGCTCTTCAATCGAACACTGCTTGCACCCGCCCGACTAGAATCACTACTCTCGGCAGGTCTGACTTAGAATATGTGGACAACTACAAATACCTAGGTGTCTGGTTAGACCATAAACTCTCCTTTCAGACTCACATTAAGCATCTCCAATCCAAAGTTAAATCTAGAATCGTCTTCCTATTTCGCAACACAGCCTCCTTCACTCATGCTGCTAAACATGCCCTCGTAAAACTGACTATCCTACCGATCCTTGACTTCGGCGATGACATTTACAAAATAGCTTCCAACACTCTACTCAGCAAATTGGATGTAGTCTATCACAGTGCCATCCGTTTTGTCACCAAAGCCCCATATACTACCCACCATTGTGACCTGTACGCTCTCGTTGGCTGGCCCTCACTACATATTCGTCGCCAAACCCACTGGCTCCAGGCCATCTATAAATCACTTCTAGGTAAATCCCCGCCTTATCTTAGATCATTGGTCACCATAGCAACATCCACCCGTAGTATGC
Source organism: Coregonus clupeaformis (assembly GCF_020615455.1). Taxonomy (NCBI): domain Eukaryota; kingdom Metazoa; phylum Chordata; class Actinopteri; order Salmoniformes; family Salmonidae; genus Coregonus; species Coregonus clupeaformis. The sequence goes on along the minus strand of NC_059207.1, from coordinate 12,075,808 downwards.
ATTCCAGCAGGTATATCTCACTGGTCATCCCCAAAGTCAACACCTCCTTTGGCCGCCATTCCTTCCAGTTCTCTGCTGCAAATGACTGGAACGAACTGCAAAAATCTCTGAAGCTGGAGACACTTATCTCCCTCACTAACTTTAAGCATCAGTTGTCAGAGCAGCTTACCGATCACTGCACCTGTACACAGCCCATCTGTAATTAGCCCACCCAACTACCTCATCCCCATATTGTTATTTACATTGTTATTTATTTTGCTCATTTGCACCCCAGTATCTCTATTTACACATCATCTTCTGCACATCTATCACTCCAGTGTTAATACTAAATTGTAATTATTTTGCACTGTGGCCTATTTATTGCCTTGCCTCCATAACTTACTACATTTGCACACACTGTATATAGATTTTCTATTGTGTTATTGACTGTATGTTTTGTTTATTCCATACAGTTGGGGAAAAAAGTATTTAGTCAGCCACCAATTGTGCAAGTTCTCCCACTTAAAAAGATGAGAGAGGCCTGTAATTTTCATCATAGGTACACGTCAACTATGACAGACAAAATGAGGAAAAAAATCCAGAAAATCACATTGTAGGATTTCTTATGAATTTATTTGCAAATTATGGTGGAAAATAAGTATTTGGTCAATAACAAAAGTTTCTCAATACTTTGTTATATACCCTTTGTTGGCAATGACACAGGTCAAACGTTTTCTGTAAGTCTTCACCAGGTTTTCACACACTGTTGCTGGTATTTTGGCCCATTCCTCCATGCAGATCTCCTCTAGAGCAGTGATGTTTTGGAGCTGTCGCTGGGCAACACGGACTTTCAACTCCCTCCAAAGATTTTCTATGGGGTTGAGATCTGGAGACTGGCTAGGCCACTCCAGGACCTTGAAATGCTTCTTACGAAGCCACTCCTTCGTTGCCCGGGCGGTGTGTTTGGGATCATTGTCATGCTGAAAGACTCAGCCACGTTTCATCTTCAATGCCCTTGCTGATGGAAGGAGGTTTTCACTCAAAATCTCACGATACATGGCCCCATTCATTCTTTCCTTTACACTGATCAGTCATCCTGGTCCCTTTGCAGAAAAACAGCCCCAAAGCATGATGTTTCCACCCCCATGATTCACAGTAGGTATGGTGTTCTTTGGATGCAACTCAGCATTCTTTGTCCTCCAAACACGACGAGTTGAGTTTTTACCAAAAAGTTATATTTTGGTTTCATCTGACTATATGACATTCTCCCAATCCTCTTCTGGATCATCCAAATGCACTCTAGCAAACTTCAGACGGGCCTGGACATGTACTGGCTTAAGCAGGGGGACACATCTGGCACTGCAGGATTTGAGTCCCTGGCGGCGTAGTGTGTTACTGATGGTAGGCTTTGTTACTTTGGTCCCAGCTCTCTGCAGATCATTCACTAGGTCCCCCCGTGTGGCTCTGGGATTTTTGCTCACCGTTCTTGTGATCATTTTGACCCCACGGGGTGAGATCTTGCGTGGAGCCCCAGATCGAGGGAGATTATCAGTGGTCTTGTATGTCTTCCATTTCCTAATAATTGCTCCCACAGTTGATTTCTTCAAACCAAGCTGCTTACCTATTGCAGATTCAGTCTTCCCAGCCTGGTGCAGGTCTACAATTTTGTTTCTGGTGTCCTTTGACAGCTCTTTGGTCTTGGCCATAGTGGAGTTTGGAGTGTGACTGTTTGAGGTTGTGGACAGGTGTCTTTTATACTGATAACAAGTTCAAACAGGTGCCATTAATACAGGTAACGAGTGGAGGACAGAGGTGCCTCTTAAAGAAGAAGTTACAGGTCTGTGAGAGCCAGAAATCTTGCTTGTTTGTAGGTGACCAAATACTTATTTTCCAACATAATTTGCAAATAAATTCATTAAAAATCCTACAATGTGATTTTCTGGATTTTTTTTTCTCAATTTGTCTGTCATAGTTGACGTGTACCTATGATGAAAATGACAGGCCTCTCTCATCTTTTTAAGTGGGAGAACTTGCACAATTGGTGGCTGACTAAATACTTTTTTTCCCCACTGTATATAACTCTGTGTTGTTGTTGCTATTATCGCACTGCTTTGCTTTATCTTGGCCAGGTCGCAGTTGTAAATGAGAACTTGTTCTCAACTGGCTTACCTTGTTAAATAAAGGTGAAATAAATAAAATAAATAACTTTGGCAAATGTATTTCAATTTATCAGGGGTGCTGCAGCTTCTCCAGAACCCTTTGCGCGGCTATGATTCTATAAGGAAATAAATGATGAAGTGCAAAAATGGAAAGATGAGAGTTGCAGGCTCATGAGCAGAGAGAGAGAATTGTTACATTGAAAAAAGTGAAGAAAAATACTCATGCCAGGAGAGGTACTGGATCCGGCCAAATAGGTTCCGGAATGAAACAGTCCAAAATGGTAAGGTGACAGATCCTGTTTTCCCGGGCAGGATCCGGCTCAAATTAAGCACTGCTTATGCTAAGTCGGTGGTTTGGCCCACCAAAAAAAATAAAAATAAAAACAGAGAATAGCATTAACCGCTTCAAGTTCAGCCCTTGATTACAACATTCAGGGGAAAATAAAAAAGAGGGAGCGAGAACGAAAAATAAATACATGTGTCAGGTAAAAACGGAGAGCGCGGGCGGTGACTCCATACAACTCGGTGTAAGTCAATGCTACAGTAGTTAGTGTTGGCAGTAAGGCACCTTTTCTTTTGGCATAATGTGACTAGCAGGAATGGAAAATATCTCTCTGTTTGCTTTTTGTATGGTGGGAAATGAATGCCATGACAACAAGTCAGTAGTATACCCAGAAAACAAAAACAATGCAACGTTATTAGGGAAGTGGAAAAATCTAATAAAAAGTCTCAGTGATTGGCCTAAAACAGCAAACCTATTATTCCACTTTCTGAAACAATAAATCAGCGCTTATTAGGAGAACGTGTCAATTCACATGACGCCTAGAATGCAAGCGAACCATTACATTCCACAAGAGCACCTCCAATAAAGAATGCTAATCGCTTATTTAATGGCCGGGTAAAAAAGAATAGACCTAAACACCACTGCATGTGCTAAATATATCATGTAGCGGAAAGTGGGGTAAATTGAGCCAGAGAGGTAAGTTGAGACACCATTGTTTCTGGGAAACCCTACACAAAATGTATAATTTGACCAAATATTTAAGAAGAGGTCATAATTTCATGAATCTGTGATGGAATAAACCACATGGAAAAAGTGGTAAGCAAGTTAGGTCCAAAAAACTGATTTTCAAATGATTTTATTGTGTTAGAGGTTTCATTGTTATTGTATCTAAACCAAAGAAGATCATTTTAAGATTGTTCTATACATCAGTTGGGGTCTCTATATATATATATATATATATATATATATATATATATATATATATATATATAATATATAATAAAAATGATATAATAATAATAATAATAATAATAATAATAATAATATAATATATCTAAACCTAGCATGAAAGTGCATCCTTGTAGCTGTGTGGGCTAATATGGTCAAAATGTTTGCCTTGGGGTAAGTTGAGCCAATGGCCTTGGGGTAAGTTGAGCCAATGGCAAGTTGAGTAAATTGAAGTGTTTTCTTCCCAGGCGTAATGCAAGGCGTTATCTCTGGGATATGAGGTAACAACAGAGCCTGGCCTGTGTTAAAAAGGTTTTTAAAAAGTTCAAAGTTTTTGTTAGATGTTAAACCTGGTGTTAAAAGATGCTTAAAATTATTAAAAGACAAAAATGCAATTGTGATTGTGTTGAATTGTGTTTGGGAAATAATGGTAATGGTAATATTTCATTCAGTACAGAAATGTGTAGGCGGCTTAACTTCCCCTGTCCCTTGGCTCAATTTACCCCATACCCAAGCTGTGTTTTCAAAGCTGTAATGTTTCCATGCATTCTGATTATCTCCTGAAATATATGTAGATATCTTTGTTAATCAATCAATCAATTTTATTTTATATAGCCCTTCTTACATCAGCTAATATCTCGAAGTGCTTTACAGAAACCCAGCCTAAAACCCCAAACAGCTAGTAATGCAGGTGTAGAAGCACGGTGGCTAGGAAAAACTCCCTAGAAAGGCCAAAACCTAGGAAGAAACCTAGAGAGGAACCAGGCTATGAGGGGTGGCCAGTCCTCTTCTGGCTGTGCCGGGTGGAGATTATAACAGAACCATGCCAAGATGTTCAAAAATGTTCATAAGTGACAAGCATGGTCAAATAATAATCAGGAATAAATCTCAGTTGGCTTTTCATAGCCGATCATTAAGAGTTGAAAACAGCAGGTCTGGGACAGGTAGGGGTTTCGTAACCGCAGGCAGAACAGTTGAAACTGGAATAGCAGCAAGGCCAGGCGGACTGGGGACAGCAAGGTGTCAGCATGCCCGGTAGTCCTGACGTATGGTCCTAGGGCTCAGGTTCTCAGAGAGAAAGAGAGAACGAGAGAATTAGAGAGAGCATACTTAAATTCACACATGACACTGGATAAGACAGGAGAAGTACTCCAGGTATAACCAACTAACCCCAGCCCCCCGACACATAAACTACTGCAGCATAAATACTGGAGGCTGAGACAGGAGCGGTCCGGAGACACTGTGGCCCCATCCGAAGAAACCCCCGGACAGGGCCAAACAGGAAGGATATAACCCCACCCACTCTGCCAAAGCACAGCCCCCGCACCACCAGAGGGATATCCTCAACCACCAACTTACAATCCTGAGACAAGGCCGAGTATAGCCCACAGAGGTCTCCACCACAGCACAAACCAAGGGGGGGCGCCAACCCAGACAGGAAGATCACGTCAGTAACTCAACCCACTCAACCCATGTTAGAAAGAATACTTTGTTTCCGTTGACGGAGTGATGCTGAATGTTAAAGAAATTGCTAAACTTACCCCACTCTCCCCTATGGCATATTTACAGTGTATATTTGGGAGAGTTTCCAATTCTCTGACAGCATTCATCACTATTTTCAAGTCTAAACCCTACGTCTCTATGGTCCTCTATGAAGTACTATTTCACCTGAGCCCTAGGATAAACGGAAAAGAAACATGCATTCTCTACTTTGCATCTCCAGAATAGCCAAACATGGCCCTCTTGTATGGTAAAACGTGACACATTAAGAATTCTCTGCAGTATCCCAATACACTTCCCTCGTCTTCATTCCAGACAGCTCTATTTATCAGTGGGAATGGTAGTGTCAGTAGACTAATGGTACTGTCCTCCATCTGAGAGCGCTCCAGACCCAGGGGAGGTTCTTCCCACGGCAGGCCCAGGGCAGGCAGGCCGAGCTGACGTCAGTAGGACCAGCCACCCCAGACAGCCTGCTCCAGCTCCGAAAAGTACTCCTCTTATTATCTTAAACGCACAGGAATTTGGGAGATGACACATACTGTACCTCCCCCCATGACCCATGGTGGGAAAAACAGAGAATGAGAGAAAGGAGGACAGGAATAGAGGCTGAGGAATTGCGCCAAGGTCTGAAGCAAGATTCATAGTGCGGGGTAGACGGTTCTAGAGGAATGGTGTGCCTGGTAGCGTGTGAGGGGTCAGGGCTTGGCAGTGTGTTAGGGGTCAGGGCCTGGCAGTGTGTTAGGGGTCAGGGCCAGGCAGTGTGTTAGGGGCCAGGGCCTGGCAGTGTGTTAGGGGTCAGGGCCTGGCAGTGTGTTAGGGGTCAGGGCCTGGCAGTGTGTTAGTGGTCAGGGCCTGGCAGTGTGTTAGTGGTCAGGGCCTGGCAGTGTGTTAGGGGTCAGGGCCGGGCAGTGTGTTAGGGGTCAGGGCCGGGCAGTGTGTTAGGGGTCAGGGCCTGGCAGTGTGTTAGGGGTCAGGGCCTGGCAGTGTGTTAGGGGTCAGGGCCTGGCAGTGTGTTAGGGGTCAGGGCCTGGCAGTGTGTTGGGGGCCAGGGCTTGTAGGACAGCTGGTGGTCCCTGTAGTCCTGGCAGCACCTGGGTCTGTGTGGTTGGAAGAGAGATTGTTTTACGAGGTACATCAGTCCTCTGGCAGCTGACATTTCCTTATCCCAATGTTACACTAATACAACTCCTGTTTTTTCTCAGAAATCTGAAAGTGCGCAGAGTAAACATGCCCGTAATTTACAGCAGAAATCATTGCTTCCTTATACTCAAAGGGGGATTCGAAATCAAAGCATCAGATTATGTATGTATGTATGTCATCGCTCAATAGGGCGGGATTTGCACCCACCTCCCCCTCTTCTGGATCAGAATATTTTTGGAATGTACAAGATCAACTTTGGACTGTGCCAGATTGAATACCCAAGTTCCCGTTGCAACAAACAGGGGAATTCAAATAATCATTACTTTCCTTAGGATGCTTTAACCCCTCCCTCCTCCACCTCTCTCTCACACAAACACACACACACACACCCCTCTTCTCGCTGGGGCCTCATACATGGAAAAGGAGATGAGCCATGAGAACCATACAGTGTTGATACAGCAGATAAGATGATCAATTCTCAAAGAAAACTTTTGTTCAAATGCCCCCTTGATCCCCATGTGTGATGGAAATCCTTCTGACAACTCTATTCCATCCATATCTTATTTTACTCTGCGGTTGTCACGCCCTGGCTCTGGGGGACTCGTTGTCTCTGATTGGGAGCCATACTTAGGTAGCCGTTTGGCATTGTTTTGGTGTGGTATCTTGTTCCGTTTGGTTTGTGTAACCGTAGGACTTCACGTTTCGTATCGTTTGTTGTTTTGTTCGTTGTGTTGTACTTTCAATAAATATTATGTACGCATATCACGCTGCGCCTTGGCCCTCTTCTTCTCAAGACGATCGTGACAGCGGTTCTTTGCTCAGGCGATCCCCCGGAACCCAAACAGTGTTATTACAGAACTTGTGTGGCCTAAAACAGGACATTAGTCTGGTACGAGAGAGCGTGGAGAAGGAGCCAGGTCGAGGTTAGAGTGACTTACGGCTGATACAAAAACATCTCCTGGACCAAATGAGTGACATTGAGTGGAACCTAGTTGTCTGCAACCAAGCAAATGAGGTCAAAAGTGAAAGGATAAGAATATCGCTAGTGATTAGTGAAACCCATAAATAAAACCCAGCTGGCATATCTACTGTAGAGTATGCTATGGAACGTAACGCTCCTCATATCCGATCTGAATGCAGTGGAACTTAACGCTCCTCATATCCGATCTGAATGCAGTGGCAGAGCAGCAGAGACAATAATAACTGAATATTCATTTCAGCGCTAGTGGAAGACAAAACGCTCTTGTCGTTAATGACGTCTCCCAGGAGGAAGTTCATTACACAAGGCGGTTACACAACACACCCTGTCACTTTGACAGGTAAAACACGAGCATAACTGTGCTCTAACTGTTAGTTAGTGAGCTAGGTATCAGTTATTTTAGGTCAACAGAGGGGATGTTTACCACAGTGGGTGTCCTACCTGTACAGACACATACACAATCATGTAAACTCTGTTTATTCACTGTCTTATTTTGATAATATTAAATTACACCAAATTAGCGCTGTTCATGTTAGCATTAAGGTTACTTGCCAGCCGCCATCTTGATCGGCATTCACTCCCCTTTTTTACAACTACAACCCTGGTCTTGTCCTACAAGTACGGTGACCTAAATTATCTACTGTGACTTTAAATAATTTGACAAATTATCATAGACAGACACGTCAACAGAATGTGTAATTCATGTAATTGATACATAAACAAACAACAAAACAGAATCTTGACTACATACTGTCACGATCGTCTGACGAAGGAGCAGACCAATACGCAGCGCGTTGAGTGAACATGATGACTTTAATGATAAAGCACGTAAAATACAAAACAAAAGACGATAGTGAAGTCCAACAGTGACTATGACTGAAACGGAACAAAAACCCACAATTCCCACAGGAAAACAATCAGAATAAATATGGCTCCCAATCAGAGATAACGAGCCGACAGCTGACACTCGTTACCTCCGATTGGGAGTCATCGACCAAACCTAGAAAAGAACCCCACAGAACTGCAAACAAGAAATACACCCAAAACCCAACATAACCAAACCAAACCCCAACAAAACAAATACACCCTGGCTCAAATATAAAAGTCCCGGAGCCAGAGTGTCACAGTACCCCCCCCTAAAGGTGCGAACTCCGGGCGCACCAGCATACAGTCTATGGGAGGGTCTGGGTGGGCGTCTGTCCACGGTGGCGGCTCTGGCCCTGGTCGTGGTCCCCACCCCACCTTAGTCACTATCCGCTTCCGTAGCCTCCTCCATATGACCACCCCCAACTAAACCCCCACTGGATTAAGGGGCGGCACCGGACTAACGGGCAGCACCGGACTAAGGGGCAGCACCGGACTAAGGGGCAGTACCGGACTAAGGGGCAGCACCAGGATAAGGGGCAGCACCGGGCTAAGGGACAGCACCGGACTCAATGGCGGATCCTGGCTGGCTGGCTCTGGCGGATCCTGGCTGGACGGCTCTGGCGGATCCTGGCTGGACGGCTCATGGCTGGCTGAAGGATCTGGCTGCTCATGGCTGGCTGACGGATCTGGCTGCTCATGGCTGGCTGACGGATCTGGCTGCTCATGGCTGGCCGACGGATCTGGCTGCTCATGGCTGGCCGACGGATCTGGCTGCTCATGGCTGGCCGACGGATCTGGCTGCTCATGGCTGGCTGACGGATCTGGCTGCTCATGGCTGGCTGACGGATCTGGCTGCTCATGGCTGGCCGACGGATCTGGCTGCTCATGTCTGGCAGAAGGCTCTGGCTGATCCTGTCTGGCAGAAGGCTCTGGCCGATCCTGTCTGGCGGAAGGCTCTGGCTGATCCTGTCTGGCGAAAGGCTCTGGCTGATCCTGTCTGGCGGAAGGCTCTGGCTGATCCTGTCTGGCGGAAGGCTCTGGCTGATCCTGTCTGGCGGAAGGCTCTAGCGGCTCCTGTCTGGCGGAAGGCTCTGGCTGATCCTGTCTGGCGGAAGGCTCTAGCGGCTCCGGTCTGGCGGACGGCTCTGAAGGCTCATGGCAGACGGGCGGCTTATGCAGCGCTTGGCAGACGGACAGTTCAGACTGCGTTGGGCAGACAGGCAGTTCAGGCGCCGTTGGGCAGACGGGCAGGTCAAGCGCCGTTGGGCAGACGGGCAGTTCAGGCGCCGTTGGGCAGACGGGCAGTTCAGGCGCCGTTGGGCAGACGGGCAGTTCAGGCGCCGTTGGGCAGACGGCAGACTCTGGCCGGCCGAGACGCACTATAGGCCTGGTGCGTGGTGCCGGAACTGGTGGTCCCGGGCTGAGGACACGCATCTCAGGGCTAGTGCGGGGAGAAGGAACAGGGCATGCTGGACCCTGGGGACGCACATAAGGCCTAGTGCGTGGTGCCGGAACTGGTGGTCCCGGGCTGAGGACACGCATCTCAGGGCTAGTGCGGGGAGTAGCAACAGGGCATGCTGGACCCTGGGGACGCACATAAGGCCTAGTGCGTGGTGCCGGAACTGGTGGTCCCGGGCTGAGGACACGCATCTCAGGGCTAGTGCGGAGAGCAGCAACAGGACGCACAGGACTCTGGGGACACACAGGAGGCTTGGTGCGTGGTGTAGGCACTGGTGGTACTGGACTGGAGCGGGGAGGTGGCGCCGGAAATACCGGACCGTGCAGGCGTACTGGCTCCCTTGAGCACTGAGCCTGCCCAACCTTACCTGGTTGTATATTCCCCGTCGCCCGACCAGTACGGGAAGGAGGAATAACCCGCACCGGGCTATGTAGGCGAACCGGGGACACCATGCGTAAGGCTGGTGCCATGTAAGCCGGCCCGAGGAGACGCACTGGTGGCCTGATGCGTTGGGCCGGCTTCATGACATCCGGCTCAATGCTCAATCTAGCCCGGCCGATACGTGGAGCTGGAATGTACCGAACCGGGCTATGCCTGCGTACAGGAGACACCATGCGCTCTACTGCGTAACACGGTGTCTGCCCGTACTCTCGCTCTCCACGGTCAGTCCAGGGAGTAGGCGCAGGTCTCCTACCTGACTTCGCCACACTCCCTTTTAGCCCCCCCCCAAGAAATTTTTGGGTAGTACCCACGGGCTTCCAGCCTCGACTCCGTGCTGCCTCCTCATACCACCTCCTCTCGGCTTTAGCTGCCTCCAGCTCTTCACGAGGGCGGCGATATTCTCCCGGTTGTGCCCAAGGACCCTTTCCATCCAGTATCTCCTCCCATGTCCATGAATCCTTGATAGGCGTCCATAAATCCTGTTGCCGCTTGACACGCTGCTTGGTCCTTTTGTGGTGGGTTTTTCTGTCACAATCGTCTGACGAAGGAGCAGACCAATACGCAGCGCGTTGAGTGAACATGATGACTTTAATGATAAAGCACGTAAAATACAAAACAAAAGACGATAGTGAAGTCCAACAGTGACTATGACTGAAACGGAACAAAAACCCACAATTCCCACAGGAAAACAATCAGAATAAATATGGCTCCCAATCAGAGATAACGAGCCGACAGCTGACACTCGTTACCTCCGATTGGGAGTCATCAACCAAACCTAGAAAAGAACCCCACAGAACTGCAAACAAGAAATACACCCAAAACCCAACATAACCAAACCAAACCCCAACAAAACAAATACACCCTGGCTCAAATATAAAAGTCCCGGAGCCAGAGTGTCACACATACAGTAACTATGGAGCTCTTCCGGTGAAAATGTGTAGTCATCTTGTTGGGAATGACATTATGGAGGTAGGCAGGTCTGACAAGCTATCTGCCACTTCTTCCAGAGAGATGACTGACTATTTTTATTTTATTTTTTATTTCACCTTTATTTAACCAGGTAAGCCAGTTGAGAACAAGTTCTCATTTACAACTGCAACCTGGCCAAGATAAAGCAAAGCAGTGCGATAAAAACAACAACACAGAGTTACATATGGGGTAAAAAAACATAAAGTCAAAAAATACAACAGAAAATATATATACAGTGTGTGCAAATGTCGCAAGTTATGGAGGTAAGGCAATAAATAGGCTAAAGTGCAAAATAATTTCAATTAGTATTAACACTGGAATGCTAGATGTGCAAGAGATTATGTGCAAATAGGGATACTGGGGTGCAAAAGAGCAAAATAAATAACAATATACGGATGAGGTAGTTGGGTGGGCTAATTTCAGATGGGCTGTGTACAGGTGCAGTGATCGGTAAGGTCCCTTCCGTCTTCAAGAGAGCGAGAGTTGCACCCCTTCTCAAAAAACCAACACTCGATCCCTCTGATGTCAACAACTACAGACCAGTATCCCTTCTTTCTTTTCTCTCCAAAACTATTGAGCATGCCGTCTTTAGCCAACTCTCTTGCTATCTCTCTCAGAATGACCCTCTTGATCCAAACCAGTCAGGTTTCAAGACTGGTCATTCAACTGAGACTGCTCTTTTCTGTGTCACGGAGGCTCTCCGCACTGCTAAAGCTAACTCTCTCTCCTCTGCTCTTGTCCCTCTAGACCTGTCTGCTGCCTTTGATACTGTGAACCATCAGATCCTCCTCTCCACCCTCTCCGAGCTGGGCATCTCCGGCGCGGCTCACTCTGGATTGCGTCCTACCTGACCGGTCGCTCCTACCAAGTGGCGTGGCGAGAAGGGCGGCAGGTAGCTTAGTGGGTAAGAGCGTTGTGCCAGTAACCAAAAGGTTGCTGGTTCTAATCCCCGAGCCGACTAGGTGAAAAATCTGTCGATGTGCCCTTGAGCAAGGCACTTAACCCTAATTGCTCCTGTAAGTCGCTCTGGATAAGAGCGTCTGCTAAATGACAAAAAAATAAATAAAAAATGAATAAAACAAAAAATAAAAAATAAAAAGCTGTCTCCGCACCACGTGCTCTCACCACTGGTGTCCCCCAGGGCTCAGTTCTAGGCCCTCTCCTATTCTCGCTATACACCAAGTCACTTGGCTCTGTCATATCCTCACATGGCCTCTCCGATCATTGCTACGCAGACGACACACAACTAATCTTCTCCTTTCCCCCTTCTGATAACCAGGTGGCAAATCGCATCTCTGCGAGACATATCAGTATGGATGACGGATCACCACCTCAAGCTGAACCTTGGCAAGACGGAGCTGCTCTTCCTCCCGGGGAAGGACTGCCCGTTCCATGATCTCGCCATCACGGTTGACAACTCCGTTGTGTCCTCCTCCCAGAGTGCGAAGAGCCTTGGCGTGACCCTGGACAACACCCTGTCGTTCTCCGCTAACATCAAGGCGGTGACCCGATCCTGTAGGTTCATGCTCTACAACATTCGGAGAGTACGACCCTGCCTTACACAGGAAGCGGCACAGGTCCTAATCCAGGCACTTGTCATCTCCCGTCTGGATTACTGCAACTCGCTGTTGGCTGGGCTCCCTGCCTGTGCCATTAAACCCCTACAACTCATCCAGAATGCCGCAGCCCGTCTGGTGTTCAACCTTCCCAAGTTCTCTCACGTCACCCCGCTCCTCCGCACACTACACTGGCTTCCAGTTGAAGCTCGCATCTGCTACAAGACCATGGTGCTTGCCTACGGAGCTGTGAGGGGAACGGCACCTCCGTACCTTCAGGCTCTGATCAGTCCCTACACCCAAACGAGGGCATTGCGTTCATCCACCTCTGGCCTGCTGGCTCCCCTACCTCTGCTGAAGCACAGTTCCCGCTCAGCCCAGTCAAAACTGTTCGCTGCTCTGGCACCCCAATGGTGGAACAAGCTCCCTCACGACGCCAGGACAGCGGAGTCACTCACCACCTTCCGGAGACATTTGAAACCCCACCTCTTTAAGGAACACCTGGGATAGGATAAAGTAATCCTTCTAACCTGCTAAAGTGATTATTGATTAGATGTATTACTACCACTACCCTGCTGTTCATTGACTATTAATTGCCATTACCATAAGTATCTATCTGTTTATCCTGCTACTGGTCACTATTGCTCCTGTTTAGTATATTACAATAGTTCAATTGTATTTGTCACATGCGCTGAATGCACCAGGTGTAGACTTTACTGTGAAATGCTTACTTACGAGCCCTTTCCCAACAATCTAGAGTTAAAAATAAAGAAAAAAATTAAATGGTAACAGAATAAAATAACTAATGAGTGCATTCAGAAAGTATTCAGACCCCTTGACCTTTTCCACATTTTGTTACGTTACAGCCTTATTCTAAAATTGATTAAATTTATTGTTTTATTTTTTGGCTCTGGGTGGGCCACTCAAGGACATTCAGAGAATTGTCGCGAAGCCACTCCTGCGTTGTCTTGGCTGTGTGCTTAGGGTCGCTGTCCTTTTGGAAGGTGAACCTTCGCCCCAGTTTGAGGCCCTGAGCGCTCTGGAGGAGGTTTTCATCAAGGATCTCTCTGTACTTTGCTCTGTTCCCGCTGCTAGTCTCCCATTCCCGCTGCTGAAAATCATCAACACAGCATGATGCTGCCACCACCATGCTTCACCGTAGGGATGGTGCCAGGTTTCCACCAGATGTGAGTTCAATCTTGGTTTCATCAGACCAGAGAATCTTGTTTCTCATGGTCTGAGAGTCCTTTAGGTGTATTTTGGCAAACTCCAAGTGGGCTGTCATGTGCTTTTTACTGATTGGTGGAGTGCTGCAGAGATGGTTGTCCTTCTGGAAGGTTCTCCCATCTCCACAGAGGAACTCTGGAGCTCTGTCAGAGTGACCATCGGGTTCTTAGTCACCTCCCTGATCAAGGCCCTTTTCCCCTGATTGCTCAGTTTGACCAGGTAGCCAGCTCTAGGAAGAGTCTTGGTGGTTCCAAATTTCTTCAGTTTAAGAATGATGAAGGCAACTGTGTTCTTGGGGACTTTCAATGCTGCATAAATTTTTTGGTACCCTTCCCCAGATCTGTGCCTCGACACAATCCTGTCCTGTGTTACGAGGTAGTTGATGTAATTGAGGTAATATGTATATATACAGTACCAGTCAAAAGTTTGGACACACCTACTCATTCCAGGGTTTTTTCTTAATTTTTACTATTTTCTACATTGTAGAATAATAGTGAAGACATCCGAACTATGACATAACACATATGGAACCAAAAAAGTGTTAAACAAATCAAAATATATTTGAGATTTGAGATTCTTCAAATAGCCACCCTTTGCCTTGATGACAGCTTTGAACACTCTTGGTATTCTCTCAACATGCTTCACCTGGAATGCTTTTCCAACAGTCTTGAAGGAGTTCCCACTTCTGCTGTGCACTTGTTGGCGGCTTTTCCTTCACTCTGAGGTCCAACTCATCTCAAACCATCTCAATTGGGTTGAGGTCGGGGGATTGTGGAGGCCAGGTCATCTGATGCAGCACTCTATCACTCTCCTTCTTGGTCAAATAGCCGTTACACAGCCTGGAGGTGTGTTGGGTCATTGTCCTGTTGAAAATCAAATGATAGTCCTACTAAGCCCAAACCAGATTGGATGGTGTAGCGCTGCAGAATGCTGTGGTAGCCATGCTGGTTAAGTGTGCCTTGAATTCCAAATAAATCACACAGACAGTGTCACCAGCAAAGCACTCCCACCCCATAACACCTCCTCCTCCGTGCTTTACGGTGGGAAATACACATGCGGAGATCATCCGTTCACCCACACCGCGTCTCAAAAATAGCTTTTGGAGCCAAAAAATATCAAATTTGGACTCCAGACCAAAGGACACATTTCCACCGGTCTAATGTCCATTGCTCGTGTTTCTTGGCCCAAGTAAGTCTCTTCTTATTATTGGTGTCCTTTAGTAGTGTTTTCTTTGCAGAAATTCGACCATGAAGGCCTGATTCACGCATTATCCTCTGAACATTTGATTTTGAGATGTGTCTGTGACTTTAACTCTGTGAAGCATTTATTTGGGCTGCAATTTCTGAGGCTGGTAACTCTAATGAACTTATCCTCTGCAGCAGAGGTAACTCTGGGTCTTCCATTCCTGTGGCGGTCTTCATGAGAGCCAGTTTCATCATATTGCTTGATGGTTTTTGCGACTGCACTTGAATAAACTTTAAAAGATCTTGAAATGTTTCCGTATTGACTGACCTTCATGTCTTAAAGTAATGACGGACTGTCGTTTCCCTTTGCATATTTGAGCTGCAATAATATAGACTTTTACCAAATAGGGCTATCTTCTGTATACCACCCCTACCTTGTCACAACACAACTGATTGGCTCATAGGCATTAAGAAGGAAAGAAATCCCACAAATTAACTTTTAATAAGGCACACCTGTTAATTGAAATGCATTCCAGGTGACTACCTCATGAAACTGCTTGAGAGAATGCCAAGTGTGTGCAAAGTTGTCATCAAGGCAAAGGGTGGCTATTTGAAGAATCTCAAATATAAAACATATTTTTATTTGTTTAACACTTTTTTGGTTAATACATGATTTCATATGTGTTATTTCATAGTTTTGATGTCTTCACTATTATTCCACAATGTTTAGAATAGTAAAAATAAAGAAAAACCCTTGAATCAGTGTGCGTGTCCAAACTTTTGACTGGTAGTGTAGGTAGGGGTAAAAGTGACTAGGCAGTCAAGATAGATAGTTAACAGAGTAGCATCAGAGTATGTGAAGAGTATGAAAGAGTGTGAAAGTGTGTCTGTGTGTGTGTGTGTGTGTGTGTGTGTGTGTGTGTGTGTGTGTGTGTGTGTGTGGCGTCAATATGCATGTGTGTGTTTTGTGTGTGTGAGCGTATGTAGTGTGTGTTTGTTGGAGTGTTGGAGTGACAGTGTAGCATATGTTAGTCCAGTGAGCAGGTGCAAGAGAGTCAATGCAAATAGTCAGGGTAGACATTTTATTAACTGTTCAGCAGTCTTATGGCTTGGGGGTAGACGCTGTTCAGAAGCCTTTTGGTCCCAGACTTGGCTTTCCGGTTCCGCTTGCCATGCGAAAGCAGAGAGAACAATCTATGACTTAGGTGGCTGGTGTCTTTGACCATTTTTAGGGCCTTCCTCTGACACCGCCTGGTATAGAGGTCCTGGATGGCAGGGAGCTCGACCCTAGTGATGTACTGGGCCGTACGCAGTACCCTCTGTAGCGCCTTGCGGTCAGATGCCAAGCAGTTGCCATACCAAGCGGTGATGCAGCCAGTCAAGATATTCTCAATGGTGCAGCTGTATAACTTTTTGAGGATCTGAGGGCCCATGCCAAATATTTTCAGCCTCCTGAAGGGGAATGTGTTGGTGTGTTTGGACCATGATAAGTCCTTAGTGATATGGACACCGAGGAACTTGAAGCTCTCGACCCGCTCCTTACAGCCCTCTCAATGTGAATGGGAGCGTGCTCAGCCCTCCTTTTCCTGTAGTCCACAATCAGCTCCCTTGGTAACAGTGAGGGAGATGTTGTTGCCCTGGCACCACACTGCCGGGTCTCTGACCTCCTCCCTATAGGCTGTCTCATCATCGGTGATCAGGCCTACCACTGTTGTGTCGTCAGCAAACTTAATGATAGTGTTGGAGTCGTGCACGGCTCGCAGTGGTGGGTGAACAGGGAGTACAGGAGGGGACTAAGCACTCACCCCTTAGGGTCTCTCGTGTTGAGGGTCAGCGTGGCGGACGTGTTGTTGCCTACCCTCACCACCTGGGGGCGGCCCGTCAGGAAGTCCAGGATCCAGTTGCAGAGGGAGGTGTTCAGTCCAAGGGTCCTTAGCTTAGTGATGAGCTTGTAGGGCACTATGGTGTTGAACGCTGAGCTGTATTCAATGAACAGCATTCTCACATAGGTTCCTTTTGTCCAGGTGGGAAAAGCCAGTGTGGAGTGCAATAGAGATTGCGTCATCTGTGGATCTGTTGGCGCAGATAAATAGGTATTTAAATATTCCTGCTACCAGTCACTTTCCAGCCCTGTTTACATGTATAACCGCCTATCACGCCTACACTGACACTCTTACACACACACACACACACACACGCACACACACGCACACACACACACACGCACACCCGCACACACACACGCACACACACCACCAAGCACACACCCACCCCCCACTTGTGCAGCTGCCATACTGTTTACTATTATAATGATGTATCCTGCTACCAGTCACTTTCTCCTAATCCCTGCCTACATGTACATATCTACCTCAAATTACTCCAGTATGGTACAAATGTGGTACTGAACACTGACCCTATATTCAGCTTCCTCTCTATACCTTATTTCTCCTGTTGTTTATTTTTTTCATTAGATATGCTATTTAGCAAGTTAAGCATGTCACTGTACTTGTGCATGTGATAAATACAACTTGAAACTTGAGTCATTGCACAGGAGCAAACAAAAGATGGAAGACTGTGGCGGCAAGTGTGACAGGTTAAAGGAAATACTCATAGCCTGTTATACACTAAAAAGTATCAGTAAATTCATAGTATGTGAGGATCTTAAAATATCTAAGGTTAAAAAGATCATGCATTCAGTACTAGTTCATCTCTTGCACATCATTCCAGTGTTAATACTAAATTGTAATTATTTTGCACTATAGCCTATTTTATTGCCTTACCTCCATAACTTGCTAAATTTGCACACTGTATATTATATGTATTTCTGTTGTATTTTTGACTTTGTTTTGTTTTACCCCATATGTAACTCTGTGTTGTTGTTTTTATCGCACTGCTTTGCTTTATCTTGGCCAGGTCGCAGTTGTAAATGAGAACTTGTTCTCAACTGGTTTACCTGGTTAAATAAAGGTGAAATAAAAATAAAATAAATAAAAATAGAGATTGATAAAATTCATATAATTGTGTTAAAAAGTTAAAATCCGTCAAGTGGACAAAGGGTAAAAATTGTATGAGGAATGTGTAAACGTTATATTGATTACTTTATTTTGTGGTGCCTAATTTAAGAGTAAAAGTGTTAATCTGTGATCTACTAAATGCTCTTAATCTATGAGCCCGAGATCGATTGCTCTGGTCTCCACCCAAGTTCCCGGGGAAATCGCGGTCTTTTCCTCATTACACTAAAGTTCTCAGTGAGGAAACATAACCGTATCACTCTCGTGATTATTTCTACCCTTTTTCAGGTACGTTATTGATATAAAACAGAGTTAATTTAAATGGAATAACTTGCTAACATGTCAAGAGTGTTTCAGGTGTGTTTTAGTAACATCTTGAGTAAGTTAGAGTTAAGTTTGCAGTGTAATATGGGCGTGTGAGCGGAGCCCCGCTCGGTTGCAGCGAAGAATAGCTTCGTACTGAGAGTAGCTGCCATTTTATGTTAATTGTGAATGAACATGTACGCTGTTAATAATATATTTTGCGGTGTTATTTGTATAATGTGTTTCAAACACTTTATTGACATTGTTGATACATTTAGTTATGGTTTACTGAGCTAAAGCTACTTTGTGCTTGACAGTTATATTGGAAAATTAGTATAGGTTTCAGTGAATTACAGTGTATGCTGTTGTGACTTGAATAAGCTTTGTACCCTACAAAACTATCTATTTCCTGTAGATCTGTTGTTCTGTAAAACGTGGTACTTTTGTAAAATGATTACACTAAAGTTCTCAGTGAGGAAACATAACCGTATCACTCTCGTGATTATTTCTCCCCTTTTTCAGGGGCGTAACACAAGCAGTACCGGAGCGCAAAGTCTAGGTCCAAAAGTCTCCATAACAATTAATCAAATGGCCACCCGGACTACGTATATTGACCCCCTCCCCCCCCCTATGCATAGTCACTTTACCACTACCTACATGTACAAATTACCTCAACTAACCTGTACCTCCGCACATTGACTTGGTACTGGTACCCCTGTATATAGCCTCATTATTGTTATTTTATTGTGTTACTTTTTATTATATTTTTTACTTTCATTTATTTAGTAAATATTTTCTTAACTCTATTTCTTGAACTGCATTGTTGGTTAAGGGCTTGTAAGTAAGGTTTCACGGTAAGGTCTACACCTGTTGTATTCGGCGCATGTGACAAATAAAGTTTGATTTGATTTGACACTCTCCATTACAAAGCCTTGCAGACACTGTAACTGAGACACACACACAGACACACACACACAGACACACATGCAAGCATGCATTCACATGCGCACACACACAAACAAAGACACACACACACACTCACACAGACAGACACACGTACAGACACAACAACCCACCCCACTGCATGCAGATCTACCTGCCAGCTGCTGCCAGTTGGAGGGAAAGATGGGCTTTGTTGGTTTTGTGAAGCCCACCGACAAGGACCCCCTGGAGACTACAGGTCTTCGGCAGCGCAGCTTCAGCCTTCTCCACTCTGCCGTACAGGCAATCTGTTTTCTATATTACCAGCCTGTATCACTGTATTATGCACTATAGAACAGGAAATTAAGTTAGGGGGTCGGTATTTGGCAAAGGAGAACGGACTGGTGGTCTTCCCCGCATACAAGGATCATTAAATATCACAGAAGTTTCTTGATACATTTCCGTCTCTCACAAAGAGGACAATCTCTTAGGCTAAGACTGCTCTCTCTTTAAACACAGAGGACGGTCTCTTCATCTAAGACTGCTCTCTCTTTAAACACAGAGGACGGTCTCTTAGGCTAAGACTGCTCTCTCTTTAAACACAGAGGACAGTCTCTTAGGCTAAGACTGTGTCTTGTTTTGTATGCTTTGTACAAAATAATAAAATGCAGGACGACAGGATATTTATAAACGTAGATCTTTATTAACTAGCTATAACTGGCATGTCCATGTGTCTCTGGCCATGATCATCTTTAGAATGACCTCACCACCTGGGTGGTCTTAACCAATCATAGCACAGTATGATATGACAGTATAATGCATCCAATTACAATTCAGTATGCTGACACATATGAATATTACATCCCCCGTCTTTAAAAAAAAAGAAAAAATATGTAGAACAATAAAGCGTTTCTTTTGAATATATGCTCTGTAGTTTGAACTCGAGGTAAGTAACCATTTAAACTGCACCAACTGCATCAACATAACAGACAAACAATGATTCAGCATACTGTTACTTTTAGAACAAATATTTCTCAGCAACTCAGCTTTTCACTGTAGCAATGACATCTCAACATATCAAACAAATCAAACTTTCAATAACAAGTTTACAGTCTGGAAACTCTTTTAGGGCAGCGATCCGCCTACACCCTTTGACATTTCACAGGTCTAGGACAGCTCTAGGCTTGACCTCTCTTCCTGACCTTGTGTGATATGAAGCTGAGCATGCTTCTGTGTCAGTCAACAGTTCTTGTGGTGTTGCAGGTAAGTCAAATCAAATCAAATCAAATTGTATTGGTCACATGCGCCGAATACAACAGGTGCAGACATTACAGTGAAATGCTTACTTACAGCCCTTAACCAACAGTGCATTTATTTTTAACAAAAAAAGTAAAAATAAAACAACAACAAAAAAAGTGTTGAGAAAAAGTAAAGTAAAATAAAATACAATAACAGTAGGGAGGCTATATATACAGGGGGGTACCGGTGCAGAGTCAATGTGCGGGGGCACCGGCTAGTTGAGGTAGTTGAAGTAATATGTACATGTGGGTAGAGTTGAAGTGACTATGCATAAATAATTAACAGAGTAGCAGCAGCGTAAAAAGGATGGGGTGGGGGGGCAGTGCAAATAGTCCGGGTAGCCATGATTAGCTGTTCAGGAGTCTTATGGCTTGGGGGTAGAAGCTGTTGAGAAGTCTTTTGGACCTAGACTTGGCACTCCGGTACCGCTTGCCGTGCGGTAGCAGAGAGAACAGTCTATGACTAGGGTGGCTGGAGTCTTTGACAATTTTGAGGGCCTTCCTCTGACACCGCCTGGTATAGAGGTCCTGGATGGCAGGAAGCTTGGCCCCAGTGATGTACTGGGCCGTACGCACTACTCTCTGTAGTGCCTTGCGGTCGGAGGCCAAGCAGTTGCCATACCAGGTGGTGATGCAACCAGTCAGGATGCTCTCGATGGTGCAGCTGTAGAATTGGTGTAAGTTGTGTTGTGTCTGTGTTTAGTCCATCCCGTTCTCTTTCAGGGGAACAGTTCATCTCGTCAGTGTGTTGTTCTTTTGTGTTCAGTAGGTGACGACGATTGCGGCGGTACACCGCTCCTTCTGCGGTGCGAACGTGATATGAACGTTCAGTGTCAGCTGGTTGGATGACGACTGCTGGCTTCCAGTAGCCATGCTCCTGGATTCTAACTGACTCTCCGTCGTTCAGTGGTGGCAGTGGTCTGGCTGACCTGTCGTAGTATCGCTTTTGCTGTTGTTGTCTCTGTGCACGTTTTGCATGCACTTCTTTGTAGCTGACGACCTCAGGTTGCAGCTGCTGGTTGGTGCTGGGAAGGATTGAGCGAAGTCTGCGGCTCATCAACAGCTGGGCTGGTGATTTGAAGTTGTCAACTGGAGTGTTGCGGTATTCAAGGAGACTGAGGTAGGGGTCTCTCTTGTCTGCTTTTGCTTTGTCCATGAGTGATTTAGCGATCTGCACAGATTTTTCAGCAAAGCCATTACTATGAGGGTAATGTGGGCTTGTGGTGACGTGTGTGAACTCCCATGCTTTTGTGAAGGATTCAAACTCATTTGATTTGTAACAGGGCCCATTGTCAGATATTAAAGTCTCTACAATGCCATGCCTGGCAAAGGCTGCTTTCAGCTTGTGTATCACAGCTGCAGATGTGGTGCTGTGAAGCTTGTCGAGTTCGAAGTACCTGCTGTAGTAGTCCACTGTTATAATGTAGTCCTCGTTGTTCCACGTGAACAGATCGGTTGCCACGACCTGCCAGGGTCGGTCTGGGATACGGTGAGGTAACATTGGCTCTTTGGTGTTCGAGGGGCGTCGTTCAAGACAGGTGGGGCATTTACCAACCATGTCCTCTATTTGTTTGCACATTCCGGACCAAAACAAAATGTCCCGTGCTCTCTGTTTGTACTTTTCCATGCCCATGTGTCCAGCATGGATCTTTGTCAAAATCTCTTCTCTGAGACTGGTAGGAATGATGATTTTCTCTCCTTTGAAAATTATTCCGTTGATCTGGGATAGTTCGTCACGATGGTTCCAGAACTCTGAGATGCTCTGAGGGCATTTTCTCCTCTCCTCAGGCCATCCTGACTGTATGACTTTCCTCAGCTGTGTGAGTTGTGTGTCTTTTTCTGTTTCTGCTCGGATCTCCTTCAGTTTTGTGTCACTAACTGGTAAGTTGCTGTACACAGTGTGCACCTGCATGTCCATGCCTTCACTGAGGCTGCTGTCCTTGTAGGTAAGAAACTTCCTGGAGAGTGTGTCTGCGACAGGGATGTCTTTGCCTGGACGGTGAGTGATTGTGAAGTCGTATTTTTGTAGTTGAAGGATCATTCTCTGTAGCCTTGGCGGGGCTGCGGCTAACGTTTTCCTCATGATTGACTCGAGGGGCTTGTGGTCTGATTCCACAAAGACTTGTCGTCCATAGACATACTGATGGAAACGCTTACATCCGAACAGAATGGCGTACAGCTCCTTTTCGATTTGAGCGTAGTTGATTTCACAGTCTGTGAGAGATTTGGAAGCGTAGCCGATGGGTTTTCCTTCTTGCAGTAGCACTGCCCCTAGTCCATACTTCGACGCGTCCACCTGGAGTCTGAGCTCTTTGTTGGGGTCGTAGTAGGCAAGGATTGGTCCTGGTTCTCTCGTGATCAAGTCTTTCACTTTCTGGAAAGTGATGTCGTGTTGGTTGTCCCAGAGGAACTCACTGGACTGCTTTAGCACAGAGACAACAACAGCAAAAGCGATACTACGACAGGTCAGCCAGACCACTGCCACCACTGAACGACGGAGAGTCAGTTAGAATCCAGGAGCATGGCTACTGGAAGCAAGCAGTCATCATCCAACCAGCTGACACTGAACGTTCATATCATGTTCGCACCGCAGAAGGAGCGGTGTACCGCCGCAATCGTCGTCAACTACTGAACACAAAAGAACAACACACTGACAAGATGAACTGTTCCCCTGAAAGAGAACGGGATGGACTAAACATGGGTGCATTAGCATTGGAGAGGCTGGGTGCGAACTTGGCTAAGTAGTTGACCATGCCAAGCACTGTTTCCAGCTCTGCGCGGTTCTTTGGTGGCTCCATTTCCTTTATGGCTGAGATCTTCTGCGGATCTGGCTTGATTCCATTCGCTGTGAGAAGATGTCCGAAGTAGCTGACCTCTGTAGCGCCGACTGTGCTCTTCTCGGGGTTGAGCCGGACTCCTCTCTCGCGGGACCTTTGCAGCATCGCGCTGAGGTTTCTGTCGTGTTCCTCTTTGGTTCGACCATAGACAAGGATGTCGTCCACAATTGCCACGACTCCATCGAGGCCTTCGTACACCTCGTCGATCTTTCGCTGAAACTCGTCTTGGGCTGAGATAATCCCAAAAGGCAGGCGACGGAACCTGTAGCGTCCAAATGGTGTGTTGAACGTTGTGAGCTTAGATGACTCTTCTGTGAGCTTGATAGCCCAGTAGCCTGATCTGGCGTCCATGACACTGAAGTAGCGTGCGCCCGCTAGCTTGTGTGTGATGCCATCTAGCGTCGGTAAGGGATAATGGGGGCGTTTGATAGCCTTGTTCAAATCTCTTGGGTCGAGACATACTCTGAGCTTGCCTGTGCGTGGTTTCTCCACCACCACTAACGCGTTGACCCAATCCGTCGGTTCTGTAACCTTGGTGACGATGTCAGATTGCTCCATGCTCTCCAACTCTTTCTTCAGACGAGCGCGGAGAGCAAGTGGAATCTTTCTCGGTGGGTAGACCACAGGGGTTGCGTCTGGGTCAAGGTGAATGGTACATTCTCCTGGGAACAGTCCTATTCCTGTAAAAACATCAGCAAACTCCTCCATGACATTCTCTATCTCTACTGGTGCTGTCACTGATAAAACTAGCTTGATAAGGTCCATGTCTAAACATGCTTTAAGACCTAGCACTGCATGTGCTCGAGTGTCAACAACGTAAAAGTCCAACATCATGTCCCTTTCCTTGTATTTGCATTTGAGAGTGCATGTGCCTTTTACTGGGAGCTGTTCACCACCATAACCAGTCAGTCTGCGCGTGGTGGGCTGTAGCTCACACTCAGATGTCAAGCTTCTGTACTTACTCAGAGGAATAATGTTTACTTGTGCACCAGTGTCTAGTTTGAATTTTAGCTCTGTGCCTTGTCTTCCTATCTCAATGTCAGCAAAGGCTTGCTCTGTCTCTGATATCTGACTTTTCTGTGTCACTGAATCAATAAACAGTTCATCAGAATTTGACTCTTTGATTGACATTTCATCTTCACTCACTGTATGTACTGTTTTTCCACGGTAAACTCTGCACACTTTTGCAAAGTGATTCCATTTTCCACATTTAGTACACTGTTTGCCTTTAGCTGGGCAATTCCCCTGTTCGCCATGCACTTTGTATCCACAATATCCACATGTTTTGGGGCGTTTGGAGTCTGTGTCGCTCTGTTTTGGAGTTCTGTCTGTCTCCGTTCTGAAACATGCTCTCTGGGCACTGGAGGTGTGCTTTGATGTCTGCCTGACTGCGTGCACTGCTTGTTCACGTGATGCGCTCGTGCTGCCGCCTGAAATGGTTTTCATCTGAACCTGTGCTAGCTCGTGAGATCTGGCTATGTCGATAGCTTTTTCCAGCGTTAGCTCTGATCCAACATTCAAAAGTTTCTCCCTCACTCGCGGTGAGTGTATTCCAAATACAATACGGTCGCTGACCATCTCATCCTTGTTTGCATAATCACAGTCTTTCACAAGCAGACACAGCTCAGTGACAAACTGTTCAAACTATTCGCTAGCGCCTTGTACTTTCTCATGGAATTTGTACCTAGCGAAAATTGTATTGGTCTTTGGCACAACATATGCTTCAAAACGATCGTAGTATGTTTTCAGAACCTTTGATTCAGCCTCGGTAAGTGTCCATGTGTTGTAAATGTCTCTCCCTTTTTCACCGATCCAGAGGAGCAGGTAGCTGCACTTTTCCTCTTCTCCTCTTTCCTTCAGAGGACCCGTGAACATCAGCTCCACATGCTGTTTGAACTTACGCCATGCATCAGGTAGATTTGTAGACCCCCAATCCATTCGAGGTGAAGGAACTCCAGCAAAATCCATCTTTTAGTCCTTTTACTCTGACACCATGTCTTGTTTTGTATGCTTTGTATAAACTAATAAAATGCAGGACGACAGGATATTTATAAACGTAGCTCTTTATTAACTAGCTATAACTGGCATGTCCATGTGTCTCTGGCCATGATCATCTTTAGAATGACCTCACCACCTGGGTGGTCTTAACCAATCATAGCACAGTATGATATGACAGTATAATGCATCCAATTACAATTCAGTATGCTGACACATATGAATATTACAGACTGCTCTCTCTTTAAACACAGAGGACGGTCTCTTATGCTAAGACTGCTCTCTCTTTAAACACAGAGGATGGTCTCTTCATCTAAGACTGCTCTCTCTTTAAACACAGAGGACGGTCTCTTCATCTAAGACTGCTCTCTCTTTAAACACAGAGGATGGTCTCTTCATCTAAGACTGCTCTCTCTTTAAACACATAGGACGGTCTCTTAGTCTAAGACTGCTCTCTCTTTAAACACAGAGGACGGTCTCTTTGGCTAAGACTGCTCTCTCTTTAAACACAGAGGATGGTCTCTTCATCTAAGACTGCTCTCTCTTTAAACACAGAGGACGGTCTCTTCATCTAAGACTGCTCTCTCTTTAAACACAGAGGATGGTCTCTTCATCTAAGACTGCTCTCTCTTTAAACACAGAGGACAGTCTCTTCATCTAAGACTGCTCTCTCTTTAAACACAGAGGATGGTCTCTTCATCTAAGACTGCTCTCTCTTTAAACATATAGGACGGTCTCTTAGTCTAAGACTGCTCTCTCTTTAAACACAGAGGACGGTCTCTTAGTCTAAACTTCTTTGGATTAACAGATGTGCAAGATTTAAAAAAACATCTCCGTCGCTCCTCCTCTTCCTTCCTCCCTTCTCCCACTCCCTTTCCTTCAGAATTTTTTCCTATCACTCTCACCCACTTCCCTGGTTCTAGTGTATACAACAGAATGTTGTAAGGGAGTGCCATTTACCCATCTGGTCTTGGCTGACTAAGTGACAGTATGCGGGTTTGAGGAAGTGTTAGGCTGTGTGTGTGTGTGTGTGTGTGTGCATGTGTGTGTGTGTCAGATCACCACTCATCCTGCACTTAATCATTCTGTTAACAGCTCTTCATGACTGCAGCGTTGTGGTACCCACAGGCAGGCAGGCACACATAAACACACACACATGGCTGTATTCTAGCCTTTGTGGCTGACAGAAAGAATCATGTCTGCTCCACATGGTCCCTGAACAGTTAATATAGAAATAAGTATATCAGCCAACTGTAACCCAACATGACCTTAGGCTACATCCAATTACTGTATGTTTGTAACATACACTGATGTAGTACAGTACATTAACCAGTCGGTGTCTGCATTGGTGGTCTTTGTGATCAGAAAAGACACGCAACAGTAGCATTCAAGTGTTTCATCTCGCTAATTGCTCATGTTAAAGATGCTAATGAATGTATTATATTGTACTTCCACTTGCACAGATAACTGGAGATGTGTAATTGGCAAAGTAGGATGGATAATGGAATGTTTTACAATAACGGTACAATTGACATTGGGGTGATGACTGACGTACGTATGTCTTCCCCTTTCTACAGTACACACAATGTCTGCCTTTACAAAAGCCTGAAGAAAAAGTAGTATTTCTCAAAATTCACAAATTTCGAATATATTTTCTCAGACTCAAAAAAAGATTTGGGGGGGGGGGGGTATTTTATTAACTACTTAAACATAAACCTAATTATCAAATTAATAATTAACTTATTTTTCAAATTAATTTTAGTGTGCTCTCGAAATTGGACGGTGTCTAATTCGAGGGAATATTAGTCAAATGCCCCAGATCTCAACTGCCCCAGATCTCAACTTCCCCAGATCTCAGCTGACCCAGATCTCAACCGACCCAGATCTCAACTGATTAATGAAAGTATTCATGGAAGACATTCAGAGTTCATTGATACCGCCGTTTCTCCTCACCCTTTTGGACCAATCATTCTGCACCACTAGCAGATTGCATAGCAATAACACATTTGAAACAAAACAAATCTACACCTGGGCGATTCACCAAAAGGATTCAGCTAAAGTCAAATGAGAATATAGAACAATGATACATGCCATTTAGCAGACACTTTTATCCAAAGTGACTTAGTCATGCGTGCATATAATTTTCACATAAGGGTGGTCCCAGGAATCGAACCCACCATTCTGGCGTTGTAAGCACCATGCTCTACCAACTGAGCTACAAAGGACCACCATACATTAAAAAGGTAAGTGGCTCTGTTCCTCTGTAGCATCTAATCTGAGCACAGTGAAGCCTCCAACAACAGGTGCTGAGTGACAATGTCAATTTTAAGCGTGCTTAGTGAAAACAAGGAGTTAGACAAGACCAGGCTTGTAGGACCACCCTACACACGTTGTGGACAAAGAGAGGCCATGTCCACTATCAGAGGTGAATCGGCTCTGGTGTTGACAGCTAATTTAGCCAGTGAAGCTAGATAAGGCAGGGCAACTGCCTTCTGCTTGCAAGGCTTACATGGGTCCAACCAGAACCACCGAAAAAATGTGTGGCGAGACAGCTTTTAAAGTAGCAGCACCGAACTTGTCAGACATATTCATTAGTTCACATCATAGAGGCAGGTAGCTTAGTGGTTAAGAGCGTTGTGCCAGTAACCGAAAGGTTGCTGGTTCTAATCCCCGAGCCAACTAGGTGAAAAATGTGTTGATGTGCCCTTGAGCAAGGCACTTAACCCTACTTGCTCCTGTAAGTCGTTCTGGATAAGAGTGTCTGCTAAATGACTAAAATGTAAATGTAGAAACATGAAGAAAAAACATTTTGCAACAGAAAATAAAGCAGGCGTTTCTTATTGGACAAGCTGACATAGTACCTCCCCCAATTTTATCCCGTTGCCTCTGTTTTGTCCTGTCCCTGAGTGGATTCACTTGTCAGTCACAGTGGTCTCCTAGCTACAGCGTACAGAGCCTCATCAACCACGCCTCTCAACAACTAACTTTGGTTGCACCAGCACCTCGTTGTTTGACTCCGCACTCTGCACTTGGTTTCTTTCTTCGCTCACACTCAGTCGTCACTAGTTCACACAGCCACTAACTCATAATTATGCCCCCCCCATTTCTACAATGTATCTTCTTAAAGGTAGACGTAGATGCAGAAAGTAAACAGCATAGTGGGTCAATTTCCGCAATAACTAAGAGCCCTGGCTACCACACTGTAACAGCGTGAAACAAACCTGTGTACATGCGCAGATACTGCGTGTGACTGTGTGAGAGCGAAGTGTTGCATTTCGCTCATCTCAATATCTCTGGTGCTGCTCTTGGCAACGTCATTTCGGTGAGTCTACCTTTACAATCTGATTTTAAGCCTAACCCAAAGCTTAAATTAAGACAAAAGAGCACATTTTTGTTTGAATCATGAATCTTTACGATATAGCCAATTTTTACAATCCTCACACTCCTCTCCTGCCTGCCTGGTTGCCTGCCTCATGACATGGAAAACATGGTGTGTAAATAAAAGCATTTAATAAAAGCAGTTTAGTAGTCCTCTAAAACTAGCTAGAATGATCAAACCTAAAGCTAGC
Organism: Coregonus clupeaformis; assembly: GCF_020615455.1. Lineage (NCBI taxonomy): Eukaryota > Metazoa > Chordata > Actinopteri > Salmoniformes > Salmonidae > Coregonus > Coregonus clupeaformis. The sequence goes on along the minus strand of NC_059207.1, from coordinate 12,047,183 downwards.
TAACAAAACTACTAACGTTAGCTTTAGTAGCCTAGATAGATAGCTAGCTAGCTAGCTAACATTAGCCAGCAAGGTTGATGCAATTATGCAGCCAGCAGCTAACATTAATCATTTAGACTCACTGAATACATTTGTTTAACACAGGATAAAGAAGATGAAACGATCTGCTGCTGTTACCCAAAGCCAATGGATACTGAAGTTCCTGAATGGGTTAGTCAGCCAGTTTGTTAGTCCAGTAATGTTGGCATATTATTTTATTTCCACTGCTGGTGATTATTCACAAATGTTTGTGGGGCAGATTTCACCGTCTTAAAATAAAAAAAACATACAAATTCCACTACAGAGCAGTCTACACAGACAATATTAACAAATTTTTCCAACCATAACAGATTGATGGCTAATGCAGAAAGATAATTTATGGATTTGAGCAACACCATAACTTTCACAAATACAGATACAGGCAGCCATCATAGCGTCACACTTTATCAACTAGCTAGTGCATAGTGACACCTAGTGATATGAACTGGTAATGCAGGTTTGGTTAGAATAGAGTGTAATAGAATGAGTAACATTCAATAAAATCTACTTAATGAAAAGGGGATATTATTTTCAATGAAAATGTTCAAAGTAGTTTATTTAATGATTGAATATATGGATTTTTACAAGCAATCAGTTCCTACAGTGAGCACCAGGGAACCAACCTCTGGTGGGTCAGATGGAGACAAGGACAACAACACAAGGTTAGTGGTTTTATGACTTACACAGAAAACAAACTTTCCACCTGGTCAGTTTCTGCTGTTTTGCCTGTGGCTATGGAACCCTGACCTGTTCACCAGACGTGCTACCTTGTCGTACTGCTGCTCCAGTTTCAACTGTTCTGCCTGCGGCTATGGAACCCTGACCTGTTGTATTCGACTCTCTCGCTCTCTCTCTACCACACCTGCTGTCTCGACCTCTGAATGCTCAGCTATGAAAAGTCAACTGACATTTACTCCTGAGGTGCTGACCTGTTGCACCCTCTACAACTACTGTGATTATTATTTGACCCTGCTGGTCATCTACGAACGTTTGAACATCTTGAAGAATGATCTGGCCTTAATGGCCATGCACTCTTATAATCTCCACCCGGCACAGCCAGAAGAGGACTTGTCACCCCTCAGAGCCTGGTTCCTCTCTAGATTTCTTCCTAGGTTCCTGCCTTTCTAGGGAGTTTTTTCTAGCCACCGTGGTTCTACATCTGCATTCCTTGCTGTTTGGGGTTTTAGGCTGGGTTTCTGTATAAGCACTTTGTGACATCTGCTGATGTAAAAAGGGCTTTATAAATACATTTGATTTGATTTGATTATAAATTCTACTGTGTATAGTGTTAAATGAAACCCTGCCTTTTTACAAAGTCTACAGTGCATAGTATTAAATGTAACCCTTCCTTACATAAATCTTACCGAATTAATAATTGCAGAAGAACACTGTAATCAGATGGACAAATAATTGGTTTTATGACATAACATTTTTATACTTTTCTACGTTGAAACCTGTCTGTCCTTTTCATTTTTCCACTGCTTAGCATGGTGTTTGTATAGAGTTAAATTCATATTTAAAGACATTGTAGACATTGTTTGCATAACGCTCAGGCCTGCTATAGTAGTTCACTAAACTACAGAGTATGTTCCCTTACAAAAAAGTCCTACAAGAATCTTTATTACAATAGGTTGAATTCCTGCAGGATTCCTGTAGCACTTTTTTGTAAGGGTTGTTCATTGAAGTAGTTGTCTCTGGCTCTTTTGATATCAGATTCAAAATGAATAATAAAACGGTTTGTGGTAGTTTGAAAGGGTTTGATCCACCTTAGGTCAGGAGTGTTTCCAATTCACATGACCCGACAAGAAAAAACCCAGCCCTATAGTCATAGCACAGATGAAAAGGTAAAGTATTTATAATAATAATATTTTGTAAAAGCCTACAAATAGGACCCAGAGTTTTACCTGACCAGATCATGAGATCAGGAAAAACTCCAGGCCCCAGAAAAGACACGTAGGAATTTTGCCACACCACTTTGAACCTGTGGTGCTACCTCTGGGTCCTACAAAAGACGGATGAAATGAATGAATGAATGAATGAATGAATGACTGAATTAATGACTGAATGAAAGAATTAATGAATTAATGAATCAACCAAGTTTTTTTTTTTTTTTTCTGTCCATTACCGACAGAAAGTCTTACTGGGGTCTGACACATAGTGAAAAAGACATTACAGACAAAACACTTTACAATTTCCGTACATTTAAAAACATGAACATGTAGTGTGCGTGTGTACTTATATCTATCAGTTACACATACAGTACCAGTCAAAAGTTTGGACACACCTACTCATTCAAGGATTTTTCTTTATTTTTACTATTTTCTACATTGTAATTTTGGACTCATCAGACCAAAAGACAGATTTCCACCGGTCCATTGCTCTTGTTTCTTGGCCCAAGCAAGTTTCTTCTTCTTATTGGTGTCCTTTAGTAGTGGTTTCTTTGCAGCAATTCGACCATGAAGGCCTAATTAACGCAGTCTCTTCTGAACAGTTGATGTAGAGATGTGTCTGTTACTTGAACTCTATGAAGCATTTATTTGGGCTGCAATCTGAGGCTGGTAACTCTAATTAACTTATCCTCTGCAGCAGAGGTAACTCTGGGTCTTCCTTTCCTGTGGTGGCTCTCATGAGAGCCAGTTTCATCATAGCGCTTGATGGTTTTTGCGACTGCACTTGAAGAAACGTTCAAAGTTCTTGAAATGTTCCGTATTGACTGACCTTCATGTCTTAAAATAATGATGGACTGTCGTTTCTCTTTGCTTATTTGAGCTGTTCTTGCCATAATAAGGACTTGGTATTTTACCAAATAGGTCTATCTTCTGTATACCACCCCTACCACAACTGATTGGCTCAAACTCATTAAGGAAAGAAATTCCACATATGAACTTTTACCAAGGCACACCTGCTAATTGAAATGCATTCCAGGTGACTACCTCATGAAGTTGGTTGAGAGAATACCAAGAGTGTGCAAAGCTGTCATCAAAGCAAAGGGTGGCTACTTTGAAGAATCTCAAATATAAAATATATTTTGATTTGTTTAACCCTTTTTTGGTTACTACATGATTCCATATGTGTTATTTCATAGTTTTGATGTCTTCATTATTATTCTACAATGCAGAAAATAGTAAAAATAAAGAAAAACCCTTGAATGAATAGGTGTGTCCAAACTTTTGACTGGTAAAGTATATGTCAGCACATACACACAAAAAGAAGTTCACATCAATCCCGAAATACTCAATTAAGCTACATAAGAATATGTAGCGAATCCAGCCCAATGTATTTTCAGTTAAATCAAATCAAATTTTATTTGTTACATGCGCCGAATACCACAGGTATACCTTACCTTGAAATGCTTATTTACAAGCCCTTAATCAACAATGTAGTTTTAAGAAAATAGGTTTAAGAAAATATTTACTAAATAAACTATAGTTAAAAAAGTAAGACAATGAAATAACAATAACGAGGCTATATACAGGGCTATGAACAAGGCTATGAACAGTATGTTCATTCCTCAACATAGCAAGCCTTGTCCCACATTGCCCTCGACTTTCACACACACACATCACCTGAGATCTGTGCGGCAGGCAGGAGGCAGAGATAAGGAGATAAATCCCTCCTGAAACAGGCTTGATGGACAGACAGGCCACCATTAACAATGCTGCGGCTTGTGAGAGCAGGCGCTGATGGGAAGATACCCTGGCATTTGCCTTGTTAAGAAATGGCCCTTAAAGATTTCACACTTCCAATTTCTTTGAATTATCTGCCATCTCCTGCCTGTCAGTCAGCCTGACAATCTGAGATTTGGTCTCGCCACCAAGTGGGCAGGTTATTGACAAAGCAATCCAGGGTGATATAGCGTACCCTGATAAAACAACCTCTCTCTCTCTCTCTCTCTCTCTCTCCCTCTCTCTCTCTCTCTCTCTCTCTCTCACCCCCCTCTCTCACTACCCCTCTCTCTCTCTCAACCCCCCCCTCGTTCTCTCTCTCTTAATCAAGACAGCTATACTGTCCAACATGAAGGCATAACACCATCATTTTCTCTCCGTTAGTTTCATCTCTGTGGCCGACATGTATGGCGTGTTCCAAGCCATGTCGTCAATCTGCGACAGATAGTATTACTGTGGATTAGCTCCACTTGAGTCCAGAAGCTGGAATCTACGGTATCTGTTCTGTACTGCACTACAGCGGCTCCCCTGAATTCATGTCCAACCCAACCACTGATGAAAGTCAAGCCTGCATGAAACAGAATGTTTATCAGATAACGTCTTGATTCACAAGCTGCTTAAGACGGCCTTGATAGAAACATCAGAACATCCCCTACTACTCCAGACGTACAGTACAGTGTACAGTCTGAACACTACATTAATTATTGAGCGCAGACAGATTACACTGCGAGGCTGGAAGTCTAGAGGCGGGCTACAGATGCTGTGGAACAGGAGAACAACATCAGATGAGGCAGGGGGTGTGGGGCCTGCTGTTTTTGAGGAAGGCTGAGTCAGGTTGTGTAAGGAGTGGTTAAGGGGCACAGGGGTGGTGAGCTGTGGGTACAGGTGGGGGTGTAGGGGCATGGTGTGGGGCTTGTCTGTCATGTGGTCTGGTGGGCGGGTGGCGGGTGGTTGGGTTGGACCCAGCTCTGTGGCTGGCAGCTCTGGCCGTGGCTCAGCTTGGCTCTCCTTAGAGTGACAGGCCCAGACATTAAGGCAGGCGGTTTAATTAACCGTGCCACTCTTCCACCTGCTGCCCTTAATATGCTCTGGCCCAGGCGAGCTGTTGCTCACACTGTTTTCTCTCTATCTCTATCTCTCCTTCTCTCTTCTGTCTCTTTCTCTCGCTCTATCCTCTTTTTCAGTCACCCCGTGTATCCGCATTTGAACCCTAATAATTGAGCCTCACCCCTGAAGTGAGGGCGATTCCGTCAGCTCGCCGGACAGAATTAGACAGTTTCTTTTTTGAAGTGGAAATAATTAATTTCTACATGTGTCCTGCTCCACTGACCCTTTGACTGTATCTCTCCCTCCCTCCCTCCCTCCCTCCCTCCCTCCCTCCCTCCCTCCCTCCCTCCCTCCCTCCTCCCTCCTCTCACTTCTCTCTGTCTGTTCATTCTGAGCTGCCTGGCACTCATCAACCTATTCATTAAGGTCTGATTGGTGCTGGATATTTCTGTTCCCTCATGACGAACCGAGCCGGAGACCAAACGGAGACACTATTTAGAGATAGAAATGCGTGTGTGTGTTTGTGTGTGTGTGTGTGTGTGTGTGTGTGCACAGTCATATAAGTATCCCATTTAGTGATCTGACTCCTATGGTTTAATCATTTGAATCATAAATTGAGAATTAATTCTAATGGAATAGTGCAACAAATGATCCATTTTGAGTACTCTACTTAAATTTCATTACACTCTTAATAGTGTTTATAATAGATGGCGTTAGTAATACACGAAAATGACTCTACAAAGTGTTGATGTCCTCAGTGCAGAATTAAAGCCAGGTCTACCAGATACTCTAGCTCCAGGGCTGCAGTAGCAGACATATCCACTGTAAGGCCTGCGACTGGGCTCATGCATCAGAACGGCAGACGGGGAGCACTTTGAAGTTCTCCACCGTGAGGTGAAAGAGCGGCCGTGGCCTCAACCACTGTGTTTATGTAGCCGCGCTAGCGCTGGGAGAGCTCTCAATGAATGATGTCGAAATATGACCAGTCCTGCTAAAAGCACATGCAGGCGTACACGTGCACGCCCACAGCAGGACCAGGCCTGAGTTTTCAAATTCAACTCAAGAGTATTTCCTCACCACCAATCACTTGTAAATCATTTGTATTTACAGAGCCGGGTGACGTGGCAGTGGGTACAGGGTAGCAGTAATGTTGATGTTTCAGAGAGTAATGAGTTCTGTAGTTATGTAGTAGAGCTAAGGTGCAGGTTCTATTTATATTACACATTTTTACTGTGTCTGAGTTTGTCCTACATGACGTGGTTGTGGAGAAGGAGACAGCTGGGAGACTATATAGAGCTTACAGATCTAGAATAGAATACAACCACCTCAGCTAGCCCCAGTCCTCAGCTAGCCCCAGTCCTGTCTCCTCCTCTCCCACCTCTCCCTCACCACACACATGGTGTTGTCCTTGTTGTGCTGGGGCCTCTGGAGAGAAATTATGGATGCAACGCAAAAGCTGTAAAATGTGTTGTATCTTCTATTATCTCCATGTTAAAGGCCACAAAAGCTCTTCAGTGAAGTCAGACATTAACAAATGACAGGTATTGCTATCAGGCTTTTTTTATAGCCTATTACCTGCAACGACAGCAGCTGCTGCAGCACCACTGTACAGCCTATCACATTATTTGCAGCTAAAGTCAGCTACTGTGTCATTTTGCCTCATTTTCTTGACAGTGCTATCATAAATCCATTGGGGGGGGGGGGTTGGGGGGAGTGTCGACTGCCTCGATTATCTTCATAGCCTGAATTAATCCGGAAATGTGTGTAACAGGTAATGACTGTTATGGGTCAGGTGCCAGGGCCTGCCTCTCTCTCTCTCTCTCTCTCTCTCTCTCTCTCTCTCTCTCTCTCTGCACAGCCTTTAGAGAGGGTGTTATAGTGGTATAGGGATATGGGGCTTGGGGGCTCTACTGCTCTCAAGTAATCTAGTAAAATAGATTAACTCTGATGCACACAGTAAATACTACGTTTGGAGTGGTGCATGATCGGTAAAATGCATACATACCATTTATCACATGAAAATATGACACCAACTCATGTAGAGTATGTGATTAACAAAAAGTGTCAAGCAGACAGACAGACAGACAGACACAGAAACAAATGCAGGCAAAAGTGAGACCGTTGCAATGACTCAGTTACTTCATTTAGTATTGGTGTAATAATGTTACATAGGAGGTGTGTGTGTGTGTGTGTGTGTGTGTGTGTGTGTGGATGTAGATGTGTTACCTGTCAGGCTAAGATTATGGTGGGCCCCAGGGCCTCAACTAAGCCAGGAACAACCAGGAGAGACAATCTGGCCATCGCCATTCATCCTATGGAACACAATTGTAAAGAAAATCACACCGTCATTTTGATAAGCTGAGATGTTATATGTGTAGTCTTATGCAAAGCCTTCAACAGAAATCACTTGAGCTATACAGGAAGTGAAGTGGAGTGCTGCCAGTAAAATACCCTCTCCCTCAACATCAACAAAACTAAGGAGCTGATCGTGGACTACAGGAGACAGAAGATCGGAGCATTCCCCCATCGTCATCGATGAGGCCGCAGTGAATAGGGTCAAAAGCTTAAAGTTCATCGGCGTGCACATCACTGAGGACCTGAAATGGTCTCACCACACTGACACCACATCAGCGCCTCTACAACCTCAGTTGGCTGAAGAAATTTGCCATTCTGTAGGTCTGGGTAACCGCCTGGTACGGCAAATGCACCGAGCTCAACCCCCTCTCCCCCCAACGCATCACTGGGGGCACGCTGCCTGCCCTCCAGGACATTTACAGCACTCAGTGTCAAAGGAAGAACTGTTCACTCAGCTACCGTCTGACAGACGGAGACAGTGCAGGTGCATCAGTGCCAAGACCGAGAGACTAAAAAACTGCTTCTATTACCAATCCATCAGACTGTTGAACAGCTTCTATTACCAGACCATCAGACTGTTGAACAGCTTCTATCACCAGGCCATCAGACTGTTGAACAGCTTCTATTACCAGACCATCAGACTGTTGAACAGCTTCTATTACCAGGCCATCAGACTGTTGAACAGCTTCTATCACCAGGCCATCAGACTGTTGAACAGCTTCTATCACCAGGCCATCAGACTGTTGAACAGCTTATATTACCAGACCATCAGACTGTTGAACAGCTTCTATTACCAGGCCATCAGACTGTTGAACAGCTTCTATCACCAGGCCATCAGACTGTTGAACAGCTTCTATTACCAGGCCATCGGACTGTTGAGCAGCTTCTATCACCAGGCCATCAGACTGTTGAACAGCTTCAATTACCAGACCATCAGACTGTTGAACAGCTTCTATCACCAGGCCATCAGACTGTTGAACAGCTTCTATTACCAGGCCATCAGACTGTTGAACAGCTTCTATTACCAGACCTTCAGACTGTTGAACAGCTTCTATTACCAGACCATCAGACGGTTGAACAGCTTCTATTACCAGACCATCAGACAGTTGAACAGCTTCTATTAGCAGACCATCAGACGGTTGAACAGCTTCTATTAGCAGACCATCAGACGGTTGAACAGCCATCACTAGCCGTCTACCAGGTGATGAACGCTCACTCACACAAAACAAACACACAAGCTATCACACACACTGGATTCTTGACATAGCTTACTCTAATATGTCTACTGTTGTACATACTAGTCTTAGTACATATTGTGTAAATTCATCTGGTGTACATACAGTGGGGGAAAAAAGTATTTAGTCAGCCACCAATTGTGCAAGTTCTCCCACTCAAAAAGATGAGAGAGGCCTGTAATTTTCATCATAGGTACACGTCAACTATGACAGACAAATTGAGGAAAAAAAATCCAGAAAATCACATTGTAGGATTTTTAATGAATTTATTTGCAAATTATGGTGGAAAATAAGTATTTGGTCACCTACAAACAAGCAAGATTTCTGGCTCTCACAGACCTGTAACTTCTTCTTTAAGAGGCTCCTCTGTCCTCCACTCGTTACCTGTATTAATGGCACCTGTTTGAACTTGTTATCAGTATAAAAGACACCTGTCCACAACCTCAAACAGTCACACTCCAAACTCCACTATGGCCAAGACCAAAGAGCTGTCAAAGGACACCAGAAACAAAATTGTAGACCTGCACCAGGCTGGGAAGACTGAATCTGCAATAGGTAAGCAGCTTGGTTTGAAGAAATCAACTGTGGGAGCAATTATTAGGAAATGGAAGACATACAAGACCACTGATAATCTCCCTCGATCTGGGGCTCCACGCAAGATCTCACCCCGTGGGGTCAAAATGATCACAAGAACGGTGAGCAAAAATCCCAGAACCACGTGGGGGGACCTAGTGAATGACCTGCAGAGAGCTGGGACCAAAGTAACAAAGCCTACCATCAGTAACACACTACGCCGCCAGGGACTCAAATCCTGCAGTGCCAGACGTGTCCCCCTGCTTAAGCCAGTACATGTCCAGGCCTGTCTGTAGTTTGCTAGAGTGCATTTGGATGATCCAGAAGAGGATTGGGATAATGTCATATTGTCAGATGAAACCAAAATATAACTTTTTGGTAAAAACTCAACTCGTCGTGTTTGGAGGACAAAGAATGCTGAGTTGCATCCAAAGAACACCATACCTACTGTGAAGCATGGGGGTGGAAACATCATGCTTTGGGGCTGTTTTTCTGCAAAGGGACCAGGACGACTGATCCGTGTAAAGGAAAGAATGAATGGGGCCATGTATCGTGAGATTTTGAGTGAAAACCTCCTTCCATCAGCAAGGGCATTGAAGATGAAACGTGGCTGGGTCTTTCAGCATGACAATGATCCCAAACACACCGCCCGGGCAACGAAGGAGTGGCTTCGTAAGAAGCATTTCAAGGTCCTGGAGTGGCCTAGCCAGTCTCCAGATCTCAACCCCATAGAACATCTTTGGAGGGAGTTGAAAGTCTGTGTTGCCCAGCGACAGCCCCAAAACATCACTGCTCTAGAGGAGATCTGCATGGAGGAATGGGCCAAAATACCAGCAACAGTGTGTGAAAACCTTGTGAAGACTTACAGAAAACGTTTGACCTATGTCATTGCCAACAAAGGGTATATAACAAAGTATTGAGAAACTTTTGTTATTGACCAAATACTTATTTTCCACCATAATCTGCAAATAAATTCATTAAAAATCCTACAATATGATTTTCTGGATTTTTTTTCCTCATTTTGTCTGTCATAGTTGACGTGTACCTATGATGAAAATTACAGGCCTCTCTCATCTTTTTAAGTGGGAGAACTTGCACAATTGGTGGCTGACTAAATACTTTTTTTCCCCACTGTACATATACTGTAGATTGCATTACTTATTATCATTTGTGGAATTGATTGAAGTTACTGCAATGTTAGGAGCCAGTGACATAAGAATTTTGCTGCACCCGCTATAACATCTGATAAACTGTATATATGACCAATACACTTTGATTTGATTTGAATGTGTTTGTGTGAAACTAAACCATATAGAAAACATGCATTTTTCCCTTCTTTGCCTACATTAATTTCTGGGGAGACAAACAGACATCAGGCATCACGTATCTGAAATGAAACACCTAACTAGCTAATTAGAATCTGAAGTTGGACTAAAAAAAATCACTTGAAGGTAGACTCTCCGCAATTTGCATCTGTCACTTCTATTGCATCTGTTCCATGTCCCATTCACTGGTCTGTTCCCTCCTTTGTTGGGAAGTGTTGAGCCCCAACTATTTAAACTCACCTCCTACCTACAGGGTGCTTTGTTCCTGCTCCTCTGTGGACTCGTAATGAGCCAACCGCCACAAAAACACCACAAAATTAATGAGTCATTATGGGACAGACCCAGGACCGCTCTAAACCCCTGCCCCCCCCACACTTAATCCTCACTCTCATGCAGAAAGACCATAACACCTCCCTATCAATTAGAGACTATTAAAGGGCTCCCTGCTCGCAGGCCTGAGAAAGAGGGCCTTCACAGAGTGTGTCCTGGAGAGAATAAGGGGGTTGCATGAAGAGCCTAAAGGTGCACCCTTTCAAACCAGGCCCCATCCATTATGCCAGTGACTAAGAACCCCATGAGTAATGTGTAGTCTCTGAAAGACTTGGGGACTCAAATGTCTGCAGGCAGGGGGCTTTTGGGGAGGGAACACTCCCCCCTACACTGTAGAGTCAAATTATATTATCACTCGCCCTTGATAAACGAAGGGAGCAAGATATGGAGGCATTTAATGTAGTAAGGCACATGATTGCTTTTTTCTTACTTCAAGAATCAACTGCAGTAAATTAGCATCACAGCAATAATAGAATAGCACATAGATTGAAATAGAAAGTAATGTTTCAGAGAAAAGTATCTCTTTCATCGCTTGTGGCTATATCTCTTTTCTGAGTTGTTTTAACAAAATGAAGCAAACAGCAGACAGGCATCTAAACATGAACATTAATGTACTGTAGCTATTGATTTCTCTAAGAATGTTATACGTCTCTCTTCAAAACGGTTGAGGAATACGGGTTGCAATATCCCCGGGCAATACCTCCTACTTCATAGTCTTTGTTCAGAGCAAAAAGGCAGTTTTACATTGCCAGCATTTTATTTTGGTATATTTCTGATAGGAAAGTATCTCAGCCTCATTCACACAGGCACTGTTCATTGGCTTTTGAAGCTCCAGTACATTTCAACCCAATCCCTCTGAGACAGAGTGGATGAGATCACATGGGTTTGAAGAGGTTTAGAATGGCAAATCCTGCTGAAACTGTCATTTCCACTCGGAGACGTCAATTTGGTGTGTGAAACATGGTCCCGAGAGAGCCTGGATAGCCTGGGAGCCTTCTGACAAGAGCAGAGGATCAGCCCAGACTCACCTGGAGAAGAAAGCATTTCACAGAGCAAGAAAGAAAGAAAGAAAGAAAGAAAGAAAGAAAGAAAGAAAGAAAGAAAGAAAGAAAGAAAGAAAGAAAGAAAGAAAGAAAGAAAGAAAGAAAGAAAGAAAGAAAGAAAGAGCAAGCGAGAGAGAGAGAGAGAGAGAGAGAGAGAGATGTATGTATTTAACCCCTTTTCTTAGGTTCTAAACTATCTCCATATATACTTCCATTAATTTTTTACTGGTACCCGGCTACCTTTAGACTTGTCTTGAGAGGCTTATGGGCGTGCTAGAGCAAAGCAACTGACATACACGTGTTCTTGAGAGATTCACTTTTCCATAAAGGGGTCATGCATTTAGTTTTACTAGTGTTTAAGAGCAGTTGGAGGCTACGGAAGGAGTGTTATATGGCGTTGAAGCTTGTTTGGAGGTTTGTTAACACAGTGTCCAATGAAGGGCCAGATGTATACAAAATGGTGTCGTCCGCATAGAGGTGGATCCGAGCGTCACCAGCAGCAAGAGCGACATCATTGATATACACAGAGAATAGAGTCGGCCCGAGATTTGAACCCTGTGACACCCCCATAGAGACAGCCAGCGGTCCAGACAACAGGCCCTCCAATTTGACACATTGAACTCTATCTGAGAAGTAGTTGGTGAACCAGGCGAGGCAGTTATTAGAGAAACCAAGGCTATTTAGTCTGCCAATAAGAATGCGGTGGTTGACAGAGTCGAAGCCTTGGCCAGGTCGATGAAGACGGCTGCGCAGTACTGTCTTTTATCGATTATCGTTTAGGACCTTGAGCGTGGCTGAGGTGCACCCATGACCAGCTCGGAAACCAGATTGCATAGCGGAGAAGGTACGGTGGGATTCGAAATGGTCGGTGATCTGTTTGTTAACTTGGCGTTCAAATTATTTAGAAAGGCAGGGCAGGATGGATATAGGTCTGTAACAGTTTGGATCTAGAGTGTCACCCCCTTTGAAGAGGGGGATGACCGTGGCAACTTTCCAATCTCTGGGGATCTCAGACGTTACGAAAGAGAGGTTGAACAGGCTAGTAATAGGGGTTGCGACAATTTCGGTAGCTAATTTTAGAAAGAAAGGGTCCAGATTGTCTAGCCCAGCTGATTTGTAGGGGTCCAGATTTTTCAGCTCTTTCAGAACATCAGCTGTCTGAATTTGTGTGAAGGAGAAGTGGGGGGGGGGCATGGGCAAGTTGCAGCGGAGGGTGCAGAGCTGGTGGCCGGGGTAGTGGTAGCCAGGTGGAAAGCATGGCCAGCCGTAGCAAAATGCTTGTTGAAATTCTCAATTATGTAGATTTATCGGTGGTAACAGTGTTTCCTAGCCTCAGTGCAGTGGGCAGTTGGGAGGAGGTGCTCTTATTTCCCATGGACTTTACAGTGTCCCAAAACTTTTTGGAGTTAGTGCTACAGGATGCACATTTCTGTTTGAAAAAGCTAGCCTTTGCTTTCCTAACTGATTGTGTATATTGGTTCCTGACTTTAAGGGCAGTCAAGTCTGAGGAGAACCAGGGGCTATATCTGTTCTTAGTTCTGAATTTTTTGAATGGGGCATGCTTATTTAAGATTGATAGGAAAGCACTTTTAAAGAACAACGAGGCATCCTCTACTGACGGAATGAGGTCAATATCCATCCAGGATACCCGGGCAAGGTTAATTAGAAAAGCCTGCTCGCTAAAGTGTTTTAGGGAGCGTTTGACAGTGATGAGGGGTGGTCGTTTGACCGCGGACCCATTACGGACGCAGGCAATACGGCAGTGATCGCTGAGATCCTGGTTGAAGACAGCGGAGGTGTATTTAGAGGGTAAATTTGTCAGGATGATATCTATTAGGGTGCCCATGTTTACAGATTTAGGGTTGTACCTGGTAGGTTCGTTGATCATTTGTGTGAGATTGAGGGCATCTAGTTTAGATTGTAGGTTGGCCGGGGTGTTAAGCATATCCCAGTTTAGGTCACCAAGCAGTATGGTGTCCAGGGCACAGCTGGGGGCTGAGGGGGGTCTGTAGCAAGCGGCAACAGTGAGAGACTTATTTCTGGAAATATTTTTTTAGAAGTAGAAGCTCAAACAGTTTGGGCACAGACCTGGATAGTACGATAGAGCTCTGCAGGCTCTCTCTACAGTAGATTGCAACCCCACCCCCTTTGGCAGCTCTATCGAGACGGAAAATGTTGTGGTTGGGGATGGACATTTCGGAATTTTTGGTGGCCTTCCTAAGCCAGGATTTAGACACTTTTAGAACATCGGGGTTGGCGGAGTATTCTAACGCAGTGAATAACTCAAACTTAGTGAGGAGGCTTCGGATGTTAACGCGCAATTAATTACAGAAGTCAACTAATTATAACGCCTGGGGAGTAGGAGTGATACTGGGGGCTACAGGGCCTGGGTTAACCGCTACATCACCAGAGGAACAGAGGAGGAGTAGAATAAAGATACGGCTAAAGGCTTTAAGTACTGGTCTTCTAGTGCGTTTGGTACAGAGAAAAAAAGGGGCAGATTTCCGGGCGTTGTAGAAAAGAATCAGGGTATTATGTACAGACAAGGATATGGAAGGATATGAGTACAGTGGAGGTAAACCTAAGCGTTGGGTAACGATGAAAGAGATAGCATCACTGGAGGCACCGATTGAGTCGGTCTCCGCGTGTATGGGGGGTGGGACAAAGGAGCTATCTAAGGCAGGTTGAGCTGGGCTGGGGGATCTACAGTGAAATAGTACAATAAGAAATAAGACATGGGAGAGAGGCATAAAGCAATCACAGGTGTTATTCGAGAGAGCTAACACAACAGCTGGTAATGGCGACAAAGTTTGGGCTGAGGCTAAACATCAACAGGATGCAGTACCGTATAAAGGAACAGTCCAGCAGGCATCAGCTGTATAGCTGAGTTATCATAAGGTCCGGTGAACAGCAATAGGAGGGTTCGGAGGTAGTTCGGGGGCTTCTACAGCACTGGCGAGCAAGAGGCCACGGCTTGCGTGTGCTAGCGGGCCGGGGCTAGCAGATGGATCTTTGTGGTCGACGTCTTAACAGGAAGCCTGTTGAAACCACATCAGACGATTTCGTCGGCAGACCAGTCATGTTGGATTGGTGGGGCTCCGTGTCAACACTAGGAGGTCCTGTCCGGTTGACAGAGAGGTAGATAGCCGGAAGATGGGCCTGGCTCGAGGCTAGCTCAGGGCTGATTAGCCAACAACTATATCCATTTGTTTGCAGCTAGCTAGTTGCGATGATCCGGTATTAAAGGTCCAGTGATTCAGTGATTCCGGCAGAAAAAACGATATGTTCTGGGTCGATAACACGCTGTGCAGACAGTGCAGACTGGCCGATAATAGTCCAGGCTAGAGCTGGCTGGTAGGTAGTGCAGGCCACGGATAATGGTGAAAAACCGCTAACGGTGGCTAATAGCAAGTAGCTATTTAGCTGGCTACTCCTGTCCGGTAGACAGAGAGGTAGATAGCCGGGATATGGGCCTGGCTCGAGGCTAGCTCGAGGCTAACTGGTGCTTGCTTCGGGGGAAGCGGTGATTAGCCAACAGCAACATCCATCCGGTTGAGGCTAGCTAGTTGTGAACCGGTGTTAATGTCCAGTGATTCAGTTATTCCGGCAGAAAATCCGATGTTCTGGGTGAAAACCGCTAACGGTGGCTAATAGCAAGTAGCTAATTAGCTGGATAGCTAGTTTCAACTGGAGATTCTAGATAAAAGGTAAGTCAATAATAGAATCCATTCCACATTGAGTGAGGCGGGTTGCAGGAAAGTATATTTTGTAGAAGCATGAAAAGTGTGATAGGGAAATAAGTACGAAAAATACAAAAAAATACAAAAAACTGGCTATTTACATGGACAGACAACAAAGAACACGACCGCACTGCTACGCCATCTTGGATCTAGTATGATGATTGAGTACTTTTTCCACCCCTGTACTTAAGTACATTTAAAAACAGATACTTTTAGACTGTTACTCAAGTAGTATTTTACTTGGTGACTTTCACTTCTACTTGAGTAATTTTCGATTAAGGTATCTTTACTTTTACTCAAGTATGACAATTGAGTACTTTTTCCACCACTGGCCACCACCATGCTTGAAAATATGAAGAGTGGTACTCAGTGATGTGTTGTGTTGGATTTTTCCCAAACATAACGTTTTGTATTGTATTAAGTTAAGTTAATTTCTTAGCCAGATTTTTTGCAGTTTTACTTTAGTGAATTATTGCAAACAAGATGTATGTTTTGGAATTATTATTCTGTACATGCGTCCTTCTTTTCACTCTATCATTTATGTTAGTATTGTGGAGTAACTTAAATGTTGTTGAACTAGCTTTAGTTTTCTTCTATCACAGCCATTAAACTCTGTAACTGTTTTGGCTTCATATGGTGAAATCCCTGAGCGGTTTCCTTCCTCTCCGGCAACTCAGTTAGGAAGGATACCTTTGTAGTGACTGGGTGTATTGATACACCATCCAAAGTGTAATTAATAACTTCACCATGCTCAAAGGGATATTCAATGTCTGCTTTTTTTTTACCCATCTACAAATAGGTGCCCTTCTTTGCGAGTCATTGGAAAACCGCCCTGGTCTTTGTGGTTGAATCTGTGTTTGAAATTCCCTGCTCGACTGAGGGACCTTACAGATAATTGTACAGTGGGGGAAAAAAGTATTTAGTCAGCCACCAATTGTGCAAGTTCTCCCACTTAAAAAGATGAGAGGCCTGTAATTTTCATCATAGGTACACGCCAACTATGACAGACAAATTGAGATTTTTTTTTCCAGAAAATCACATTGTAGGATTTTTTATGAATTTATTTGCAAATTATGGTGGAAAATAAGTATTTGGTCAACTACAAACAGGCAAGATTTCTGGCTCTCACAGACCTGTAACTTATTCTTTAAGAGGCTCCTCTGTCCTCCACTCGTTACCTGTATTAATGGCACCTGTTTGAACTTGTTATCAGTATAAAAGACACCTGTCCACAACCTCAAACAGTCACACTCCAAACTCCACTATGGCCAAGACCAAAGAGCTGTCAAAGGACACCAGAAACAAAATTGTAGACCTGCACCAGGCTGGGAAGACTGAATCTGCAATAGGTAAGCAGCTTGGTTTGAAGAAATCAACTGTGGGGAGCAATTATTAGGAAATGGAAAACATACAAGACCACTGATAATCTCCCTCGATCTGGGGCTCCACGCAAGATCTCACCCCGTGGGGTCAAAATGATCACAAGAACGGTGAGCAAAAATCCCAGAACCACACAGGGGGACCTAGTGAATGACCTGCAGAGAGCTGGGACCAAAGTAACAAAGCCTACCATCAGTAACACACTATGCCGCCAGGGACTCAAATCCTGCAGTGCCAGACGTGTCCCCCCTGCTTAAGCCAGTACATGTCCAGGCCCGTCTGAAGTTTGCTAGAGTGCATTTGGATGATCCAGAAGAGGATTGGGAGAATGTCATATGGTCAGATGAAACCAAAATAGAACTTTTTGGTAAAAACTCAACTCGTCGTGTTTGGAGGACAAAGAATGCTGAGTTGCATCCAAAGAACACCATACCTACTGTGAAGCATGGGGGTGGAAACATCATGCTTTGGGACTGTTTTTCTGCAAAGGGACCAGGACGACTGATCCGTATAAAAGAAAGAATGAATGGGGCCATGTATCGTGAGATTTTGAGTGAAAACCTCCTTCCATCAGCAAGGGCATTGAAGATGAAACGTGGCTGGGTCTTTCAGCATGACAATGATCCCAAACACACCGCCCGGGCAATGAAGGAGTGGCTTCGTAAGAAGCATTTCAAGGTCCTGGAGTGGCCTAGCCAGTCTCCAGATCTCAACCCCATAGAAAATCCTTGGAGGGAGTTGAAAGTCTGTGTTGCCCAGCGACAGCCCCAAAACATCACTGCTCTAGAGGAGATCTGCATGGAGGAATGGGCCAAAATACCAACAACAGTGTGTGAAAACCTTGTGAAGACTTACAGAAAACGTTTGACCTGTGTCAATGCCAACAAAGGGTATATAACAAAGTATTCAGAAACTTTTGTTATTGACCAAATACTTATTGTCCACCATAATTTGCAAATAAATTCATTAAAAATCCTACAATGTGATTTTCTGGAATTTCTTTTCTCATTTTGTCTGTCATAGTTGACGTGTACCTATGATGAAAATTACAGGCCTCTCTCATCTTTTTAAGTGGGAGAACTTGCACAATTGGTGGCTGACTAAATACTTTTTTCCCCACTGTATGTGTGCGGTACAGAGGTGAGGTAGTCATAAAAAATCATGTTAAACACTATTATTGCACACAGAGTGAGACCATGCAACTTATTATGTGACTTGTTAAGCACATTTTTACTCCTGAACTTATTTAGGCTTGCCATAACACAGGGGTTGAATACTTATTGACGCAATACATTTCAGCTTTTCATTTTTAATTAATTTGTAAACATTTCACTTTGAAATTATGGGCTATTGTGTGTAGGCCACAGACACAACATCTCAATGTAATCCATTTTACATTCAGGCTGTAACACAACAAAATGTGGAAAAAGTGCAGGGGTGTGAATACTTTCTGAAGTACATACATTTCCATACGTAAAAATGTATGCACACATGACTGTAAGTCGCTTTGGATAAAAGCGTCTGCTAAATGGCATATTAATATTATTATGAAAGCACTGTTATAGCAATTCAGTAACACTCATTATACTGTGTGTAGACTACAACAGCTCCAACTTGGCCATGCCTCTTTTCAATCTCACAACTCCCTGCTGAAGACACACATTTTATGATGTGACGAACTTCGTCACATGTATTGAAAATCGCTATACAGATAAAGTTATTATTATTATTAACTCATCACTATAATAAAAGCTCTGTGACGACTGATACAACGTCCAGGTAAAAGGAAAAGTCCTTCATCCAATAAATCTTTCAATCAAACAGGCAAAAAAGAGGACAACGCCACCATCTGTGAAGGAATGTCAACGCTCATAAGCATTGTTGATGGGACAACACTTAAACACTGACATCAACAAATACAATGTCTAAATTATTGATTGGGCATTTTCTTGCTAAACATGTTGAGAACTGTAAAATGGGCCAGAATTGCAAAGCTATTAACGCTAACATACAGCCTGTATATGTTGATATGGAAGCTCAATGGCAGATCATTACGATGTTGTCTCATTATTGTTGTTTTGACACTTAAACACAGTTACACATGCAGATGTTACACTTTATTTCAGCCATAACAAAGCAGATACAAGTTAGGTTTTACTTGCTAATGATGGGAACTAAGCGTTTCAAACATGATTCAATAGCTCATTTTCATGGCAACTCAAGCATATCATAACTGGAGAGATGGATGCTTTAACCTCTACAGGATCGGTGTCCATATACCGGGACGGTTGCTGCTCAATATGCAATATGTGACTAGAATGTTGTAAACAACGGCAACTTTCCGGGACATAGACATGTCTTATATGGGCAGAAAGCTTAAATTCTTGTTAATCTAACTGCCGTGCCAAATTGACAGTAGCTATAAAAAAAATACCATGCTATAGTTTGAGGATAGTGCACAACAACAAAACACTTTTGTCACGGCAACTTGTTTGATACATTCACCTTTGAAGGTAAATAATGTACTTACATTCAGTAATCTTGGTCTGATTTGTCATCCCGAGGGTCCCAGAGATAAAATGTAGCATAGTTTTGTTTGATAAAATCAATTTTTATATTCAAATGTAGGAACTGGGTTCTACAGTTTGACCCCCTGCTGTCTTTGTATTATATTTTACCAGATCTAATGTGTTATATTCTCCCTTTATTAATTTCGCATTTCCACAAACTTCAAAGTGTTTCCTTTCAAATGGTACCAAGAATATACATATCCTTGCTTCAGGTCCTGAGCTACAGGCAGATAGATTTGGTTATTGAAAAAAAGGGTACGATCCTTAAGAGGTGAACAGAGACACTGTTCAAAAGTATATTTGAAAAAAATTATAAACTAACACCCTTGCCTTGCTTAGACTAACACTCGCACTTGTCTTTCTTACCAGCACTGACTTTGCTGATAGCTACTTTTATCGAGGAAAAATGTACTTACTATGACTGTGATATGTGGTTGTCTCACCTAGCTATCTTAAGGTGGATTCACTAACTGTAAGTCTCTCTGGATAAGAGCATCTGCTAAATTACTAAAATGTAAATGTAAAATGTTCAGTAGAGGCAACTTTCATTGGACTATTCTCACTACTTTGAATCTCTGGAGACAGGAACTAAACCTTTTAAGTCTAATCCAATCTCATTAAAATCTAGCAAATGGTCACAAGGGGTTGGTATTGTGCAGGTGAGAGGGTTGTCTACTCGATGACACACTGGATTTAGGATATTTAAACTCCGAATTAGTTGGACGACCAGCAGCCAAACTGTACACTCAGTACACTCACTGAGTCTTATAACGGGCCTGGGATCAAATCGATGGGGCCAGCCATGAAACTTAAAGATTCAATGTGCTAAAATACAATGTGCTGTAAAATATTAATGTGTGTGGTAAAATCGTCCTGATGGTAATATTTTAAATTGCTGCTGTCTATGAAAGAGGCATATCTGTATTTATTTACAAGCAGTGATAGTGGATGGGGTCTTGGTTTATGAATATCGACTCAGGCTCCTAGGTAAGTGCCTATAAATCTGAGAGGAATCTTTGTGAAGTTTTAAACATTTAGATGGGCCTTGACTGACTACAGTTGTATAAGATTCTAAATTAAAGGGCTCCATTTTGAGAATGTCAAACAAGATAAATAATTGCACTAAATGAATCTAAAGATGAAACATTGGCCTTGAGTTTATAGGGAATTGAAACATCCTAAAAAGGATCACTATAAGATCTTCAAAGGTCCATATCTTCATAGTAGACTGCATGCGAACACACACACACGCACAGATACACACACACACCTAAATAACTCTCCTGATACTTTCTGCTTAATGTTTTCCTATCTTTCCAAATAAGTGCCTAGCCTACCAGTTCAGCTTCTCTTCCAGCTCCTTCTATGTTAGGAGCGCCGTCAAAATTTGTGCACAAGAGTAGAGACTGTCAATTTACATACACTGCATAGGGTATTCCAACTTAATTGTCACGAGAATCCATAATAAACAGTTGTATTTGTTATGTTCACTATGTAGCCCTTGTGTATGATTGTTGTGTGTTGCTTTTGACTCACCTTATATGTCCTACAGGAGCCACCGTACCTACCTGCGCTAAACAGTTATGTTAGCTCACAGTTGTTATGTTAGCTCACCAATGTCAGGGCAGTTGTAGCTAATACACCCAAGCAGTTTATGAAGAATTTCGATCACAGGCATATAGCCTGCGGACCTGTCATCTTTTCACTCCCTCCTCTCTACATTCTCTTCCTCTGTTTCCGCTGCTAAAGCCACTTTCTACCACTCTAAATGTCAAGCCTCTGCCTCTAACCCTAGGAAGCTCTTTGCCACCTTCTCCTCCCTGCTGAATCCTCCTCCTCCTCCCCCTCCCTCCTCCCTCTCTGTGGATGACTTCATCAACCATTTTGAAAAGAAGGTTGATGACATCCGTTCCTCATTTATTAAGTCAAATGACACCGCTGGTCCTGCTCACACTGCCCTACCCTATGCTTTGACTTCTTTCTCCCCTCTCTCTCCAGATGAAATCTTGTGACTTGTGACGGCCGGCCGCCCAACAACCTGCCCGCTTGACCCTATCCCCTCCTCTCTTCTTCAGACAATTTCCGGAGACCTTCTCCCTTACATCACCTCGCTCATCAACTCATCCTTGACCGCTGGCCATGTCCCTTCCGTCTTCAAGAAAGCGAGAGTTGCACCCCTCCTCAAAAAACCTACATTCGATCCCTCCGATGTCAACAACTACAGACCAGTATCCCTTCTTTCTTTTCTCTCCAAAACTCTTGAGCGTGCCGTCTCTAGCCAACTCTCCTGCTATCTCTCTCAGAATGACCTTCTTGATCCAAACCAGTCAGGTTTCAAGACTGGTCATTCAACTGAGACTGCTCTTCTCTGTGTCACGGAGGCTCTCCGCACTGCTAAAGCTAACTCTCTCTCCTCTGCTCTTATCCTTCTAGACCTATCTGCTGCCTTTGATACTGTGAACAATCAGATCCTCCTCTCCACCCTCTCCGAGTTGGGCATCTCCGGCGCTGCTCACTCTTGGATTGCATCCTACCTGACAGGTCGCTCCTACCAGGTGGCATGGCAAGAATCTGTCTCCGCACCACATGCTCTCACCACTGGTGTCCCCCGGGGCTCAGTTCTGGGCCCTCTCCTATTCTCTCTATACACCAAGACACTTGGCTCTGTCATATCCTCACATGGTCTCTCCTATCATTGCTACGCAGACGACACACAATTAATTTTCTACTTTCCCCCTTCTGATAACCAGGTGGTGAATCGCATCTCTGCATGTCTGGCAGACATATCAGTGTGGATGTCGGATCACCACCTCAAGCTGAACCTCGGCAAGACGGAGCTGCTCTTCCTCCCGGGGAATGACTGCCCGCTCCATGATCTCGCCATCACGGTTGACAACTCCATTGTGTCCTCCTCCCAAAGTGCAAAGAGCCTTGGCGTGACCCTGGACAACATCCTGTTGTTCTCCGCTAACATCAAAGCGGTGACCCGATCCTGCAGGTTGATGCTCTACAACATTTGCAGAGTACGACCCTACCTTACACAGAAAGCGGCACAGGTCCTAATCCAGGCACTTGTCATCTCCTGTCTGGATTACTGCAACTCACTGTTGGCTGGGCTCCCTGCCTGTGCCATTAAACCCCTACAACTTATCCAGAACGCTGCAGCCCGTCTGGTGTTCGACCTTCCCAAGTTCTCTCATGTCACCCCGCTCCTCCGCACACTCCACTGGCTTCCAGTTGAGACTCGCATCTACTACAAGACCATGGTGCTTGCCTACGGAGCTGTGAGGGGAACGGCACCTCCTTACCTTCAGGCTCTGATCAGACCCTACACCCAAACGAGAGCACTACATTCATCCACCTCTGGCCTGCTAGCTCCCCTACCTCTACAGAAGCACAGTTCCCGCTCAGCCCAGTCAAAGCTATTTGCTGCTCTGGCACCCCAATGGTGGAACAAGCTCCCCCACGACGCCAGGACAGCGGAGTCACAGACCACCTTCCGGAGACACTTGAAACCCTACCACTTTGAGGAATACCTGGAATAGTATAAAGTCATCCTTCTACCCTCCCCCCTCCCCCACCCCACCCATAAAAAAAAAAAAGAACAAAAGAAAAGAAAAGTGGTTGTCCCACTGGCTATCATAAGTTGAATGCACCAATTTGTAAGTCGCTCTGGATAAGAGCGTCTGCTAAATGATGTAAATGTAAATGTAAAATAGCCTAGGAAGGCTACGGCTGGGAAACTTGAAGAACTACGATTTCAAGAGAGAATACTGTTATGTAGAAAGAACAAGACTAGCTAAATTCTTTATAAACTGCTCGGGTGTATTAGCTACAACTGCCCTCACATAGGTGAGCTAGCATAACAACTGTTAAGAGCAGGCAGGTACGGTGGCTCCCGTAGGACATATAAGGTGAGTCAAAAGGAACACACAATCATTCACATAGTTAACATAACAAATACAACTGTTTATTATGGATTCTCGTGACAATTATGTTGGCATACGCTATGCAGTGTATGTGAATTGACGCTCTCTACTCACACGCAAATGATGACGCCGTTGACACTCGTGGCCAGTCTGTTTTCTCTCATCCACTCCTGTGTATTCTAATTCCAGCATGTACACTCTCGTTCACACCCATACATTTTTTTTTATATGCCTTTCGTTTGATTTGGGCTTCGCGTTTGAAGCCAAAGGCATGGCCTCATCACTAATGAGCAGGGCTATGCCTTCACACCCCCCAGGCAAGGCCAGCTGCAGAGCTATGAGTTCATACAGACGTAAGATGCACCTCACAGGGTGACTCATTCCCCCTCCTTCTATTCACTGTAACTGTGATGCATTTATCTCTTTGGTTGGGGTTCTAAAGTTCAGCTCATGAGGGTGATTGCATTAGTTATTAATGGTGCCCTGGTTGGCTGACCCAGTGATGATGGACAGAAAGGTCCATATCCTTGGGCTATGATCACACTGGAACTGAGATTAGGAGTGCTGATTTCTTTCCTAGGAGAGTTCAGAGGGCTAAATCAAAGTGTTTCACACTGAACTCTGGTCCTGGCTTTATGTATAATTACTGTCGAGTGCTGTTAAGGCTTTCGCTGCAGAAATTGTTTGTTCTGCCTCTTGCTGAAGTGCAGTCGTAAATACACCTCGAGCTGATGTCACTGTGGACTAATAAATGGGAATTGGCTGCAAAGCCTCATTGATCGAACTCTGTAATTCCGAGAAAATAATTTCCTCCCGAGGTGGATCGCGGGTGACTGAGAAACCTCCTGCTCTCCTTCCCTCGCTCGTCCCTTCTCTTGTCTCTGTCTTTTTGTCTTTCCCAGTCTATAGCCCCTTCTTCCTCAAGGCTAAACCTTCTGACCCACTCTCTTCATCTTCCTCTCACCATCTGTTCCCTGTTGCTAGCTGACACAAGCTATCAGTTCACACTCCTTGTCCAGAGTGAGAGGTGTTAAAGAAGGAGTTCAGGATATGTCACAGCAGACAGAAAAGGGCTCCCTTCGATACAGGGGTCCAGACTGAAAATGAAAATGGGAAGGAAAGCTTGTTAAGTCAATACAACATACATTCAATCATTTTTGTTGTGACTTTGATAGAAATGTAAGGCTACGCCAATAAATAGCTAACCTCTTTCCTGTGATGATAACCTGTTCCACAGTGCATGCAGTACACCAATCCTGAACAGTTCATAAGGGTAACAGGCAATTGACCAGAGGCAAGTTGGTTCAAATCCCCAGATGGAGGAAGTGTTGTCATAATGACACTTCCCAGAACAGCTTCAGTCTCAGCTACTCCTCAGAGGCCTCTACATGCTAAGACAGTGTGACCATTTTGTTCCACTTCTTCCTGTGTCTGTCTAAAACTGATTTTTGGAATATACATTGCATGAACCTAACGTTGAGTAATTATTTCGGTTGAATTATGGGAATTATGGGAAATGTAGTTAGAGGTACTAATGTCACTAGTGGATTGAAACAATTAGTTTCATGCAGCCTGTACTGTGAATAATCATTCAACATATTTCCTACATTGCACTGATTCAATAAAGGCAAACTCTGTGTAGTTTCTGAACATATGTTAACAGCATCTTTCCAGGCATCATTACGTTATTTGTGGCATGTTAAATTAGAATAATACATGAATAAACAACTCAACGCTTCTCCTCCTGACGCCATTCGATTAAGGCAGATTTGGGGTTTTGGATTTGGCACTTACAGCTCACTGACAATTAAAATCCCCCTGTTGGTTTTGAAGCAGTAAATCAATCCACCACTTCTTGAAACATGGAACCGGTGTTTTCTCCTCACAGCTCCTGTGTGTTTGTCATCATGGTGGTTAGAATATACTTCTGAGGCCTAATGCAATTAGGTGTGTGTTCATTGTTTAATCAGACTTGATTACCTGTTTGCTTTGAGGGTAAAAGAAGACTGTTTCCCACCATAAAGGTACAGGAAGCACAGTTACACTAATTGAAAGTGATATGGAGATGATGAACGCTGGTCATCTCATATTCTGTTTCTATACTGTTGTTTACTCACTGTGTATGTATATACTGTATTCTCAACATACAGTACCAGTCAAACGTTTGGACACACCTACTCATTCAAGGGTTTCTCTTTATTTTTACTATTTTCTACATTGTAGAATAATAGTGAAGACATCAAAACTATGAAATAACACATATGGAATCATGTAGTAACCAAAAAAGTGTTAAACAAATCAAAATATATTTTAGATTTTAGATTCTTCAAAGTAGCCACCCTTTGCCTTGATGACAGCTTTGAACACTCTTGGCATTCTCTCAACCAGCTTCATGAGGAATGCTTTTCCAACAGTCTTGAAGGAGTTCCCACATATGCTCAGCACTTGTTGGCTGCTTTTCCTTCACTCTGTGGTCCAACTCATCCCAAACCATCTCAATTTGGTTGAGGTCAGGTGATTGTGGAGGCCAGGTCATCTGATGCAGCCCTCCATCACTCTTCTTCTTGGTCAAATAGCCCTTACACAGCCTGGAGGTGTGTTTTGGGTCATTGTCCTGTTGAAAAACAAATGATAGTCCCACTAAGCGCAAACCCGATGGGATGGCGTATCGCTGCAGAACGCTGTGGTAGCCACACTGGTTAAGTGTGCCTTGAATTCAAAATAAATCACAGACAGTGTCACCAGCAAAGCACCCCCACACCATCACAAATCCTCCTCCAGGCTTCATGGTGGGAACCACACATGCAGATATCATCCGTTCACCTACACTGCGTCTCACAAAGACATGGTGGTTGAAACCAAAAATCTCAAATTTGGATTCATCAGACCAAAGGACAGATTTCCACTGGTCTAATGTCCATTGCTCATGTTTCTTGGCCCAAGCAAGTCTCTTCTTATTATTGGTGTCCTTTAGTAGTGTTTTCTTTGCAGCAATTCGACCATGAAGGCCTGATTCACGCAGTGTCCTCTGAACAGTTGATGTTGAGATGTGTCTGTTACTTGAACTCTGTGAAGCTTTTATTTGGGCTGCAATCTGAGGTGCAGTTAACTCTAATGAACTTATCCTCTGCAGCAGAGGTAACTCTGGGTCTTCCTTTCCTGTGGCGGTCCTCGTGAGAGCCAGTTTCATCATAGCGCTTGAAGTTTTTTGGGACTGCACTTGAAGAAACTTTTAAAGTTCTTGACATTTTCCGGATTGACTGACCTTTTTCCAGATTGAGCTGTTCTTGCCGTAATATGGACTTGGTCTTTTACAAAATCGGTCTATCTTCTGTATACCCCGCCCTACCTTGTCACAACACAACTGATTGGCTCAAACGTATTAAGAAGGAAAGAAATTCCACAAATTAACTTTTAACAAGGCACGCCTGTTAATTGAAATTTATTCCAGGTGAATACCTCATGAAGCTGTTTGAGAGAATGCCAAGAGTGTGCAAATGTAGCGGGTGATTTGGACGTATTCAGGTAAATCACAGAATCAATGGTTTATTTCGGTACGCAGCAATGCCTAAAACACTACGGTGCGGTAATACGGTGCACTGGAAAAACAAAGCACACGGGTGAATATTCCGGTGATACAAATATATAAAGCTCCACCGAGCTATCGTCCCTTCCACAATACACAATCACACACAAAGACATGGGGGGCAGAGGGAATACTTATACAGGTACTGATGAGGGGATATGAACTAGGTATGTGTAAAAACAAGACAAAACAAATGGAATGATGAGATAAGGAGCGGCAGTGGCTAGAAGGCCGGTGACGACGAACGCCGAAGCCTGCCCGAACAAGGAGGGGTGGGAGCTTCAGAGGAAGTCGTGACAGTACCCGCCCCCTTGACGCGCAGCTCCAGCAGCACGCCGACACTGGCCTCGGGGACGGCCAGGAGGACCCGGAGCAGGGCGAGACGGATGGAGACTGTGGAATTCCCGCAACAGGGAGGGATCGAGGACATCCCTCACCAGGACCCAGCACCACTCCACAGCTTCTGGGAGGGCAGGCGGAGAGGCAGGTTCCGGGTCAAGAGCCAGACCCGATCACCCGGTACAAAGACCGGGGCCTCACTGCGGTGGCAGTCAGCGTTGGCCTTCTGGCAACGCACGGCGCACTGGAGGTGAACGTGGGCAGCTTCGGTCTGGCTTTGATGCCACGGTGCCAGGACTGGCTGATACCCTAAAACACATTGAAATGGAGATAGGTTAGTGGAGGAGTGGCGGAGAGAGTTCTGGGCATATTCGGCCCATTGCAAGAACACTGACCACTCCCCCGGCCGGCCAGGAACCTACCCACATCCTGATTCACCCGTTCCAAACATTCCATGAACGCCTTCCAGACCCTGGATGTAAACTGGGGACCCTGGTCAGACACTATGTTCTCTGGAATCCCGTAGTGCCGGAAGACGTGAGTAAACAGGGCTTCTGCAGTTTGCAGGGCTTTGGGGAGACTGGGCAGAGGAAGGTGGTGGCAGGCTTTAGAAAAGCGGTCCACCAGGATGGTGGTGTTACCCTGATAGAGGGGAAGATCAGTTAGGAAGTCAATTGATAAGTAGGACCATGGCCGTTGTGGAACTGGTAAGGGATGTAACTTACCCTCTGGAAGGTGCATAGGTGCCTTACTCTGGGTGCACACCTAGCAGGAGGAGACATACACCCTCACGTCCTTAGCCAAGGTAGGCCACCAGTACTTCCCGGTCAGGCAGCGCACTGTACGGCCAATGCCTGGGTGACCAGAGGAGGGGGACGTGTGTGCCCAATAGATAAAACGATATGAACAATAGATGTGAAATCGAACCGGGTGAAGAACAAGGCCCACCTGGCCTGGCGAGGGTTCAGCCTCCTCGCTGCCCAGATGTACTCCAGGTTACGGTGGTCAGTCCAGACAACGAAAGGGTGTTTCGCCCCCTCGAGCCAGTGCCTTCACGTGGTCAGGGCTCTGACAACAGCCAACAGCTCCCGATCACCAATGTCATAGTTCTGCTCTGCCGGGCTGAGCTTCTTAGAGAAAAAGGCACAGAGGCAGAGCTTGGGTGGTGTGCCCGAGCTTTGGGATAGGACAGCGCCTACCCCTACCTCAGATGCATCCACCTACATTATGAACGGCAATGATGGATCGGGATGGGCCAGTACCGGGGCCGAGGTGAACAAAGCCCTCAGGTTACTGAAAGCCCTGTCAGCCTCAGCAGACCAGCGGAGCCGGGACGGCCCAACCTTCAACAGAGAGGTGATGGGAGCTGCGACCTTGCCAAAGCCCCGGATAAACCTCTGATAGTAATTGGCAAAGCCAATAAAGCGCTGCACCTCCTTTACCGTGGTTGTAGTCGGCCAGTTACGCACGGCTGAAATGCGGTCTCCCTCCATCTCCACACCTGAGGTGGTGATGTGGTAACTGAGGAAGGAGACGGAAAGTTGGAAGAACAGACACTTTTCCGCCTTGGTATATAGGTCATGCTCCAACAGCCGGCCAAGCACTCTGCGAACCAGGGACACATGCTCGGCACGCGTAGCGGAATACACCAGAATGTCATCAGTGTAGATCACCACATCGCGACCAAGCATGTCCCGAAAAACCTTGTTCACAAAGGACTGGAAGACTGATGGAGCATTCATCAACCCGTACGGCATCACCAGGTATTCATAATGCCCCGTGGTTGTGCTAAATGCTGTCTTCCCCTCGTCCCCTTCCCGGACACGCACCAGGTTGTACGCACTCCTGAGATCTAATTTTGTGAAGAAGCAAGCCCCATGCATTGATTCGATAACAGAGGAGATGAGGGGTAGAGGATAAGAATAGCGAATGGTAGTTTGATTAAGTGAACGGTAATCAATGCAAGGGCGCAGACCTCTGTCTTTCTTCTTCACGAAAAAGTAACACGAGGAGGCGGGCAAAGTGGAGGAACGTATGAACCCCTGGCGCAGGGACTCGGAGACGTATGTCTCCATAGCCTCCGTTTCAGCCTGCGACAGGGGATATACATGACTCCTGGGAGGCACAGCGTCTAACCGGAGGTTTATTCCGCAATCCCTCGCCTGATGGGGTGGTAATTTGGTCGCCTGCGTTTTGGAAAATGCGTGCGCCAAGTCGAGATATTCGGGGGGAATGCGCACGGTGGAGGTAGTGTCTGGACTTTCCACCGTGGTTGCATCAACGGAAACAGCTAGACACCTACCCTGACACTCTAGCGACCACCCCGTGAGAACCCTCTGCGGCCATGAAAAGGTGGAGTCGTGTAGTGCTAGCCAGGGAAGACCCAACACAACAGGGAAATTAGGGGACTCAATAATATAAAAGGTGATTTGCTCCCTATGGGTCTCCTGCGTAATCATCCTGACTGGCGCTGTTACATCCCTAACAAAACCTGACCCTAATGATCGACTGTCAAGTGCTTTGATGGGCAATGGAATGGATAGGGGAACCAATGTAATACATAGACTATTAGCAAAGACCTTTCCATAAAGTTCCAGCTGCGCCTGAATCGACCAGTGCCTTACACTGGGGAACTACCGTGTAATCAGGGAAGTTGACGTGTATGGGGAAGTGCGCAGCAGAGGGCTCTGAACGAGTGTGGGTTTGCGCTATCTGGGGTGACGCGAGAGTGCCCTGCCTGCCGCCTCCAGACCCAGAAGAACTCTGAAGACAGCGAGCAGCAGAATGTCCTCTCTTGCCACAAGAGTGACACTGGATCTGTCGTCCTCCGTTCTCCCAGATCGCTGCACCACCCAGCTCCATTGGAACGTGATCCGGGTTGAAGGGGGGTGAAACGGGCAGGCCCCTTCCAGGACGTCTTCTCGAAGCCAGCAGGTTGTCCAACCGGATGGCCATGTCCACCAGTTGGTTGAAGGTCAACGTGGTATCCCGGCAGGCTAGCTCCCTTTAAACGTCCTCAAGCAGGCTGCATCTGAAGTGGTCGATGAGGGCCCGCTCGTTCTACCTGGACCCAGCCACTAGAGTTCTAAGCTCTGGGGCAATGTCTTGCGCTGTCCTCGTCCCCTGCCTCAGATGGACCAGATGCTCGCCCGCCTCTCTTCCTTCGGGGGATGATCGAAGACTACACGGAAGAGGCGAGTGAACGCCCCGCAGTTGTCCAACGCGTCTCCTCCTTCACTCCAGACTGCGTTGGCCCACTCCAGGGCTTTCCCCGAGAGGCAGGAGACGAGGGCGGACACCTTCTCCCGCTCCGATGGAGCCGGGCTGATGGTGGAGAAATAGAGGTCCAGCTGCAGGAGGAAACCCTGGCAGTGGGCCGCTGTCCCGTCATATTCCCTCGGTCGAGATAGGTGAATACATCTGGGCGCTGGGGTGTGGTGGCTGGATCCGACCTCTCAGCTGGTTCCGCAGGGTCGGGTCCTCTCCTCTCTAGGCGCTGGACGACCTGGAGAACCCGAACCATCGCTTCACCCAAGCTGGCTAACATGTTAGATTTTTTAATTTATTTTAAATTTCACCTATATTTAACCAGGTAAGCCAGTTGAGAACAAGTTCTCATTTACAACTGCGACCTGGCCAAGATAAAGCAAAGCAGTGCAATAAAAGCAACAACAACACAGAGTTAAATATGGAATAAACAAAACGTACAGTCAATAACACAATAGAAAGTCTATATACAGTGTGTGAAAATGTAGTAAGTTATGGAGGTAAGGCAATAAATAGGTCATAGTGCAAAATAATTACAATTTAGTATTAACACTGGAGTGATAGATGTGCAAAAGATGATGTGCAAATAGAGATACTGGGGTGTAAATGAGCAAAGTAAATAACAATGTAGATAACAATATGGGGATGAGGTAGTTGGGTGGGCTAATTACAAATGGGCTGCAAACAGGTGCAGTGATCGGTAAGCTGCTCTGACAACTGATGCTTAAGTTAGTGAGGGAGATAAGAGTCTCCAGCTTCAGAGATTTTTGCAGTTCGTTCCAGTCATTTGCAGCAGAGAACTGGAAGGAATGGCAGCCAAAGGAGGTGTTGGCTTTGGGGATGACCAGTGAGATATACCTGCTGGAATACATACTATGGGTGGGTGTTGCTATGGTGATCAATGATCTAAGATAAGGTGGGGATTTGCCTAGAAGTGATTTATAGATGACCTGGAGCCAGTGGGTTTGGCGATGAATATGTAGTGAGGGCCAGCCAACGAGAGCGTACAGGTCACAATGGTGGGTAGTATATGGGGCTTTGGTGACAAAACGGATGGCACTGTGATAGACTACATCCAATTTGCTGAGTAGAGTGTTGGAAGCTATTTTGTAAATGACATCGCCGAAGTCAAGGATCGGTAGGATGGTCAGTTTTACGAGGACATGTTTAGCAGCATGAGTGAAGGAGGCTTTGTTGCGAAATAGGAAATTCTAGATTTAACTTTGGATTGGAGATGCTTAATGTGAGTCTGAAAGGAGAGTTTACGGTCTAACCAGACACCTAGGTATTTGTAGTTGTCCACATATTCTAAGTCAGACCCACCGAGAGTAGTGATTCTAGTCGGGCGGGTGCAAGCAGTGTTCGATTGAAGAGCATGCATTTAGTTTTACTAGCGTTTAAGAGCAGTTGGAGGCCACAGAAGGAGTGTTGTATGGCATTGAAGCTCGTTTGGAGGTTTGTTAACACAGTGTCCAATGAAGGGCCAGATGTATACAAAATGGTGTCGTCTGCGTAGAGGTGGATCTGAGAGTCAACAGCAGCAAGAGCGACATCATTGATATAAACAGAGAATAGAGTCGGCCCGAGAATTGAACCCTGTGGCACCCCCATAGAGACTGCCAGAGGTCCAGACAACAGGCCCTCTGATTTGACACATTGAACTCAATCTGAGAAGTAGTTGGTGAACCAGGCGAGGCAGTCATTTGAGAAACCAAGGCTATTTAGTCTGCCAATAAGAATGCGGTGATTGACAGAGTCAAAAGCCTTGGCCAGGTCGATGAAGACGGCTGCACAGTACTGTCTTTTATCGATCGCGGTTATTATATCGTTTAGGACCTTGAGCATGGCTGAGGTGCACCCTTGACCAGCTCGGAAACCAGATTGCATAGCGGAGAAGGTACGGTGGGATTCGAAATGGTCGGTGATCTGTTTGTTAACTTGGCTTTCAAATACTTTTGAAAGGCAGGTTAGGATGGATATAGGTCTGTAACAGTTTGGATCTAGAGTGTCACACCCTTTGAAGAGGGGATGACCGCGGCAGCTTTCCAATCTCTGGGGATCTCAGATGATATGAAAGAGAGGTTGAACAGGCTAGTAATAGGGGTTGCGACAATTTCAGCGGCTAATTGTCTAGCCCAGCTGATTGGTAGGGGTCCAGATTTAGCTGCTCTTTCAGGACATCAGCTATCTGAATTTGGGTGAAGGAGAAGCGGGAGGGGGAGGAGGCATGGGCATGTTGCAGTGGAGGGTGCAGAGCTGGTGGCCGGGGTAGGGGTAGCCATGTGGAAACCATGGTCAGCCGTAGCAAAATGCTTATTGAAATTCTCGATTATCGTAGATTTATCGATGGTGACAGTGTTTCCTAACCTCAGTGCAGTGGGTAGCTGGGAGGAGGTGCTCTTATTCTCCATGGACTTTGCAGTGTCCCAAAACATTTAGGAGCTAGTGCTACAGGATGCACATTTCTGTTTGAAAAAGCTAGCCTTTGCTTTCCTAACTGATTGTGTATATTCGTTCCTGACTTCCCTGAAAAGTTGCATATTGCGGGGGCTGTTCGATCCTAATGCAGTACGCCACAGGATGTTTTTGTGCTGGTCAAGGACAGTCAAGTCTGGGGTGAACCAGGGGCTATATCTGTTCTTAGTTCTGAACTTTTTGAATGGAGAGGAAAGCACATTTGAAGAACATCCAGGCATCCTCTACTGATGGAAGAAGGTCAATAGCCATCCAGGATACCCGGGCCAGGTCAATTAGAAAGGCCTGCTCGCTGAAGTGTTTTAGGGTGGATTTTTAGAAGTAGAAGCTCAAACTGTTTGGGCACAGACCTGGATAGTATGATAGAGCTCTGCAGGCTATGTCTACAATAGATTGTAACTCCGCCCCCTTTGGCAGTTCTATCTAGATGGAAAATGTTGTAGTTCGGGATGGAAATTTCTGAATTTTTGGTGTCCTTCCTAAGCCAAGATTCAGACACTGCTAGAACATCACGGTTGGCAGAGTGTGCTAACACAGTGAATAACTTAAACTTGGGGAGGAGGCTTCTGATATTAACATGCAAGAAACCAAGGTTTTTACAGTTACAGAAGTCAACAAATGATAGCGCCTGGGGGTTAGGAGTGATACTGGGGGCTACAGGGTCTGGGTTAACCTCTACATCATCAAAGGAACAGAGGAGGAATAGAATAAGGATACGGCTAAAGGCTTTAAGAACTGGTCTTCTAGTGCATTGGGTACATAGAATAAAAGTGGCAGATTTCCGGGCATTGTAGAATAGATTCAGGTCATTATGTACAAACAAGGATATGGAAGGATATGAGTACAGTGGAGGTACACCTAAGCATTGGGTAACTATGAAAGAGATAGCATCACTGGAGGTACCGATTGAGCTGGTCTCCGCGTGTATGGGGGATGGTACAAAGGAGCTCTCTGAGGCTGGTTGAGTGGAACTTGGGGCTCTACAGTGAAATTGTATAATAAGAACTAACCCAAACAGCAATAGGTTAGGCATATTGACATGGGAGAGAGGCATAATGCAATCACAGGTGTTATTCGAGAGGGCTAAGACAACAACTGGTAATGGTGACGAAAGTTTGGGCTGAAGCTAAACAAATAAACAGGATGGGGTACCGTGTAAAGGAACAGTCCAGCAGGCATTAGCTGTGTAGCTGAGTGATCATAAGGTCCAGTGAACAGCACTAAGTAAGTCCGGGAGCAGTCCATAGGCTGCTAGAGCACAGGCGAGCAGGAGGCACGGCTGTTGATTGCGCGTGCTAGCGGGCCGGGGCTAGCAGATGGATCTTCGTGGTCATCGCAATGGGAAACCTGTTGAAACCACATCAGACGATTACGTCGGCAGACCAGTCGTGATGGATCGGCGGGGCTCCGTGTCGACACTAGGAGGTCCCGTCCGGTTGACAGAGAGGTAGATAGCCGGGAGATGGGCCTGGCTCGAGGCTAGCTCAAGGCTAACTGGTACGTCGGGACAGTGGTGATTAGCCAACAACAGCCATTCGGTTGCAGCTAGCTATTTGCGATGGTCCGGTGTTAAGGTCCAGTGATTCAGTGATTCCGGCAGAAAATCTGATATGCTCTGGGTCGATAGCACGCTGTGCAGACTGGCCGATAATTGTCCAGGCTAGAGCTGGCTGGTAGGTGTGGCCACGGACAGTGGAGAAGACCGCTAATGGTAGCTAATAGCAACCAAATAACAGGCTATTTACACAAGGACACAACAGAATACACGACCGCACATCTACGCCATCTTGGAATGCTCCCGGACCCGTTCCACGACTTCAGGTATTTTCCCGCTCCTGCTGACTCCATGCTGTTGGGTGTGTGAATATGTAGTGGGTGATTTGGACGGAGTCAGGCGCAGGAGGGTAAATCACAGAATAAATGGTTTATTCAGCAAATACAGCGGTACACAGCAATGCGTAAAACACTACAGTGCGGTAATACGGTGCATTGGAAAAACAAAGCATACGGGTGAATATTCCGGCGATACAAATATATAAAGCTCCACCGAGCTATCGTCCCTTCCACAATAAACAATCACACACAAAGACATGGGGGCAGAGGGAATACTTATACATGTACTGATGAGGGGATAAGAACCAGGTGTGTGTAAAAACAAGACAAAAGGCCGGTGACGACAAATTCCGAAGCCTGCCCGAAAAACTTTTGACTGGTACTGTAGCTCATCTTAATATACCTACTACTGTACAGTCGTGGTCAAAAGTTTTGAGAATGACACAAATACAAATTTTCACAACGTCTACTGCCTCAGTTTTGATGATGACAATTTGCATATACTCCAGAATGTCATGAAGAGTGATCAGATGAATTGCAATTAATTGCAAAGTCCCTCTTTTTCATGAAAATTAACTTAATCCCCCAAAAACATTTCCACTGCATTTCAACCCTGCCACAAAAGGACCAGCTGCCATCATGTAAGTGATTCTCTCGTTAACACAGGTGAGAGTTTTGACGAGAACAAGGCTGGAGATCACTCTGTCATGCAGATTGAGTTAGAATAACAGACTGGAAGCTTTAAAAGGAGAGTGGTGCTTGAAATCATTGTTCTTCCTCTGTTGACCATGGTTACCTGCAAGGAAACACGTGCCGTCATCATTGCTTTGCACAAAAAGTGATTCACAGGCAAGGATATTGCTGCTAGTAAGATTGCTCCTAAATCAACCATTTATCGGATCTTCAAGAACTTCAAGGAGAGAGGTTAAATTGTTGTGAAGAAGGCGTCAGGGCACCCAAGAAAGTCCAGCAAGCGCCAGGACCGTCTCCTAAAGTTGATTCAGCTGCGGGATCGGGGCACAACTAGTGCAGAGCTTGCTTAGGAATGGCAGCAGTGAGGCAAATAATTTTGGAGGATGGCCTGGTGTCAAGAAGGGCAGCAAAGAAGCCACTTCTTGCCAGGAAATACATCAGGGACAGACTGATATTCTGCAAAAGGTACAGGGATTGGACTGCTGAGGACTGGGGTAAAATCATTTTCTCTGATGAATCCCCTTTCCGATTGTTTGGGGCATCCGGAAAACACCTTGTCCGGAGAAGACAAGGTGAGCGCTACCATCAGTCCTGTGTCATGCCAACTGTAAAGCATCCTGAGACCATTCATGTGTGGGGTTGCTTCTCAGCCAAGGGAGTGGGCTCGCTCACAATTTTGCCTAAGAACACATCCATGAATAAAGAATGGTACCAACACATCCTCTGAGAGCAACTTCTCCCAACCATCCAAGAACAGTTTTGTAACGACCAATGTATTTTCCAGCATGATGGAGCACCTTGCCATAAGGCAAAAGTGATAACTAAGTGGCTCTGGGAACAAAACACCAACATTTTGGGTCCATGGCCAGGAAATTCCCCAGACCTTAATCCCATTGAGAACTTGTGGTCGATCCTCAAGAGGCGGGTGGACAAACAAAAACCCACAAATTCTGACAAACTCCAAGCATTGACTATGCAAGAATGGGCTGCCATCAATCAGGATGTGGCCCAGAAGTTAATTGACAGCATGCCAGGGCTGATTGCAGAGTTCTTGAAAAAGAAGTGTCAACACTGCAAATATTGACTCTTTGCATAAACTTAATGTAATTGTCAATAAAATTATACTTCAGTATTTTAATTTTTTAATTTTAATTTTACCTTTATTTAACTAGGCAAGTCAGTGAAGAACAAATTCTTATTTACAATGACGGCCTACACCGGCCAAACCCGGACAACACTGGGCCAATTGCGCACCGCCCTATTGGACTCCCAATCACGGCCGGTTGTGATACAGCCTGGAATCGAACCAGGGGGTCTTTAGTGACGCATGACTGTTGTAAGTAACAGCTAACTTTCCAGGACATAGACATGTCTTATATGTGTAGAAAGCTTACATTATTGTTAATCTAACTGCACTGTCCAATTTACAGTAGCTATTACAGTGAAAAAATACTATGCTATTGTTTGAGGAGAGTGCACAACAACAACAACAATTATCACGGCAACTGGTTTGATACATTCACCTCTGAAGGTAAATAATTTACTTACATTTAGTAATCTTGCTCTGATTGTATCATAGTAGCATAGTTTTGTTTGATAAAATCAATTTTTATATTCAAATGTAGGAACTGGGTTCTACAGTTTGAACCCCTGCTGTCTCTGGCTCCACACCCTCCCCACCCAGCCATCTAGATGTGTGAAAGTTAGTGTATAAGCCAATGATCCATCATGTATGACATTCCTGGTAGTGTGTAAACTTACATTTTGTATTACCATATCATGTTCTCTATAGTTATGTACTTGAAAATGTATCAATTGACCAATTCGGCACATTTGGGCAGACTTGATACAAAATAGTCCAGTATTGCAATGATTCACTGGATCATTCTGAAACTTTGCACACACACTGCTTCCATATAGTGGCCAAAATCTAAATTGCGCCTAAACTGCAATATTGTATTGTGTCCTTTGTCTTGCATTTCAAAGATGATGGAACAAAACAATGTTTGTATTGTCTTTTACCAGATCTAATGTGTTATATTCTCATACATTAATTACACATTTGCACAAACTTCAAAGTATTTCCTTTCAAATGGTATCAAGAATATGCATATCATTGCTTCAGGTCCTGAGCTACAGGCAGTTAGATTTGGGTATGTCATTTTAGACGAAAATTGAAAAAAAGGGTCCGATCCTTAAGAGGTTAATACTGTCATTACACACCACGTATTTATATTTTGGATTCTGACAGATGCTCTCTTTAATATATCTACCCTGGGTTGTTGATTGGATCCGTTCTGTCATTTCTAGATTATTTTATTTTTATGAGTTTGTGTATTTGTATTTTAATTGCGAGACATTCTACAGCACTGTTGGATCTAGCAACTTAACCATTTCGCTGCACCTGCTATAACACCTGTAAATCGGTGTACGTGACCAATAAACTTTGATTTGATTTGAGTGAGAAAGATTGTGATATCTGTCACGCCCTGGCTCTGGGGACTCTTTAATGTTGAGCCAGGGTGTTAGTTCCTATGTTTAGTTGTTCTATGTGTTTATTCTAGATCGTTTAGATCTATGTTGGCCAGGGTGGTTCCCAATCAGAGGCAGCTGTAGCTCGTTGTCTCTGATTGGGAACCATACTTAGGCAGCCTGTTTTGCACAGTTGATTGTGGGATCTTGTTCTGTATAGGTTTGTGTTGGTGAACCTTTAGACTTCACGTATCGTTTTTGTTGTTTTGTTGTTGGTGTAAAGTACTCATTAAAAGATGCACGCCTATCACGCTGCGCCTTGGTCTGCCTCTTACAACGATCGTGACAGAAGATCCCACCAAAAGAGGACCAAGCAGCGTGTGCAGGAGCAAACGCCGGGTATGGAACAGGAGGTTACTCTGGTAGATGTCCTCCTCGGTTGGCGGAGAATCACAGAGGAGGAGGCCGTCCGCTACCGGAGGGCGATGAGGGAGGATGCCCAGGCAGGAGAGGAGAAGCGGCGCCAACCGGGTCGTCGTCGGACAGGCGAGAGGCAACCCCAATATTTTTTTTTGGGGGGGGCACACGGCATGGACGACGGGGATGCTGGAGGCAGCTACAGGACGTATCGGCGGATTAGGAGAGGAGGCCACCAGGTTTGGGGGGCTGGAAGGGAGGTTGGCGGAGCCTAGAGGTAGAGCAGAGCCAACTCCCCGTACTCAGGCTAGGCAGCGTGAGACTGGGCAGGTTCCGAGTTATGCGGAGCTGCGTACTGTGCCGCGAGTGGTCCGGCACAGTCCTGTACGTCCTGTGCTAGCACCACGCAAGTGTCGTGCTAAGGTGGGCATGCAGCCAGGACGGAGTGTGCCGGCTCAACGCTCGTGGCCTCCAGTACCCCTCCTCGGTCCCGGATATCCTGCGCCAGTGCCACGTGCTGTAGTGCCAGTACGAGTGCACAGCCCTGTACGTCCTGTACTGATGCCTCACACAGAGTGTGTAGAAATAGGCATTCAGCCAGGACGGGCTGTGTCAGCTCTTCACTCCAGACCTCCAGTCCGTCTCCACAGCCTGGTCCGGCCTGTTCCTGCTCCCCGCACCAAGCCAGTGGTGCGCGTCGTCAGCCCGGTCCGGCCCGTTCCTGCTCCCCGCACCAAGCCAGTGGTGCGCGTCGTCAGCCCGGTCCGGCCCGTTCCTGCTCCCCGCACCAAACCAGTGGTGCGCGTCGCCAGCCCGGTTCGGCCTGTTCCTGCTCCCCGCACCAAGCCAGTGGTGTGCGTCGCCAGCCCGGTCCGGCCTGTTCCTGCTCCCGCACCAAGCCAGTGGTGCGCGTCGCCAGCCCGGTTCGGCCTGTTCCTGCTCCCCGCACCAAGCCAGTGGTGCGCGTCGTCAGCCCGGTCCGGCCCGTTCCTGCTCCCCGCACCAAGCCAGTGGTGCGCGTTGTCAGTCCGGCACGGTCCGTGCCTGTTCCACCTGTGCCTGGTCCGGCACCGGTCAGCTGCTCCACGCCGGAGCCAGAGCAATCCGCTCCACCGGTGTTCAGTCCAGCTCCGGTCAGCAGGGCCAGACCACAAGGGCGAGAGAGAGAGTGGTGGTCACGCCCGGAGCCGGATCCGCCTCCGAGGCGGAATGCCCACCCGGCCCCTCCCCTGTGGTGTTTGGTTGGCGCGGTCGCAGTCTGCGCCTTTGGGGTGAGGTACTGTCACGCCCTGGCTCTGGGGACTCTTTAATGTTGAGCCAGGGTGTTAGTTCCTATGTTTAGTTGTTCTATGTGTTTATTTTAGATTTATGTTGGCCAGGGTGGTTCCCAATCAGAGGCAGCTGTAGCTCGTTGTCTCTGATTGGGAACCATACTTAGGCAGCCTGTTTTGCACAGTTGATTGTGGGATCTTGTTCTGTATAGGTTTGTGTTGGTGAACCTTTAGACTTCACGTATCGTTTTTGTTGTTTTGTTGTTGGTGTAAAGTACTCATTAAAAGATGTACGCCTATCACTTTGCGCCTTGGTCTGCCTCTTACAACGATCGTGACAATATCAAAACTGATGATTATGGTTTAGCATAGACTTTAAAGTCCACTGTAAAAAGCCTCCTGCAGTGTTTGACATTACGTGTTTTTCTTTTCACATAACACCATGTCATGTTATGTCACAAACTGTCAAGAGATTTGTCATATTTTTTAATAACATTTTATTTTTGCATAATATTTTTGTCACAATTCAAAATTGTCTGTCTCATAATGTCTCAGACAGCTGGAAGACATTTGATTTTACCCAGTATCCTGCTTCATACATTGTGATCATCCACACTTTTCAGAATATGTAGCTAGCTACTCACTTCCTGATGGTAGCTCTTAGCTGTGTAGAGCCCAAACCATTTCAAATCCCTATTTACAGTAACAATCTGCTGGTTGGCTTTCAGGAAGCTGTGCTTTTTCTGATTCATTTAGCTGTAAGGCAGGCAGTGATAAGACAGAACCAAGACTTCCTTCAGAACAGGCCAAGTCCGACATAATCCAATCAGGTCCATTTTCATCAGCTTTTGTTTTGTCATTTTTTTGGACTTTCCTTTGGTTCCGGTGACGACTAGAAAACCTGAAATGACACAATTCAGTCGCACTTGTATGGCGGAGCCATCCAAACAGCTTTTCTGCAGAGAAATCCTTGAAGACCCACACACATTTAAATCTGGCCCTGGGGCCAACAGGCTTTATATACCGCCAAGATAAAATGATCCAGGCCAAAATAATAAATACATAAATTGAGGGGGGGAGGCTTACCATGGCAACAAAACAGCATGTCAAACTTCTGGAATGGAATGTATTCTGCTGAGGAGTAAATACAGCGATGCCTGCTGTAGGAGAGCCGAGGAAAAGCACAGCACATTGTGTGCATTGAGGCCCAGCCTCACACATATATGCAGTGGGAATAGAGACAATGTGGTAATAACAGACGAGGCGTCAGGGTGCTGAAAAGACGGTTAAACTGTCATTTGTGAGAGGAAGACACATAATAGACTGGTGGTGGCAGAGCCGTAAGGACCCTGTCACAAAGAGAAACACGGCCTCCCCCGAAATAAACCTGTTATGCCCGGCCCAACCCCACTCCGAGAGGGGAGACCTACACCATTTGGTTGTGCCTTCTCTGATCATGTTTGTGGCTTCACCATGTCTCCAGAACTTTCCAGGTCTTGTAATGTGCGATATCTTAACGTCTGAAGAAACAGACACAAAGCTACCCAGACTTTCCATCAAATTCTCTAAGAACTAGACTCTGACAAACATGAAGGCAGTAGGTGCGAGGAGACAGCGAAGGCGCCAAGGCAAGAGCGGCCCACAAAAAAGTTACAAGAGGAGACTTTCTGAGACTCTCCATCCGCGCCTAATTGCACAAATACTCTTTGGTAAATCTCGCGCAAGCTCCTTTGCCTCATATTAAAGAAAGGGAGAAATCTGCCGCCCAGCTCCTGACGCCATGCTGTGCCACCTTCATGCCGAGCCGTTGATACGCCATGAAGATATTTCCAGTCCTCAATAACATCTGACAATGACACAAACTCTGAGAGGAGGAATGAATAAGAAAATGTGTGTGGGATGCTCCAAAATAAAACCCCTGCCACATTTTTTCTTTTTTCTGATCAGCGTACAAGCATATTCCAGAGAGCATCCTGTACAAACACAATCAGTGCTGTGGAAGAATGATGAAAAGCTGTTACACTTTATTATGGGAGAAAATAACAAGCTCTCTTGATTGTTTTCAAATCGTAGATCTTTGTAAGAGGGGTGTAAAGTAGATCTAAGTCTCCATTATGGGATACCGACGATACATTGCTTTTGATTTTCTGTCAACATCCCTCTTCCAAAAACACGCTGCCTTATTTACTAAATGCATTGAGGCCAAGAAATGGATATATCATTCCTCTTCTGCAATCCAAATTGTGTCAACCAGGGCTTTCATTTTCAAATACTGTGGGGACCTAGAGAATAGTTTACAGCTCACTATGGGGGTAGTCACTGCAACAAAACCAAACACGCATTAACATGAAACGTAAAAGTAAGAAAACTTGCAGGGCTCAGTTGTCTGGCATACTTACATATGGTCATGAACAGTGTATGAAGTATCATGACAAAGAAAGCATGTGAAGAATGATGTTTTCTATTGTTTCCAACCTACCTAACACGTTATTAAAGCCCTATGTTTCATGATCAGTCATCAATATCATTAGTATCATTATACTATTCTTATCCAAATGTGAGATCTTCAAGAGGACTATACAAGTTTATATGCAGACTGGCTCTTCTGGACTATCTTGGGGTTATGACATTGTTTCCTTGTGTTTTCTAATTAAGCAATAAGGCCCGAGGGGGTGTGGTATATGACCAATATACCACGGCTATGGCATGTTCTTAAGCACGAAGCAACGGCAAGTGCCTGGACACAGCCCTTAGCCGTGGTATATTGGCCATATAACACAAACCCCTGAGGTGCCTTATTGCTATTATAAACTGGTTACCAACGTAATTAGAGCAGTACAAATCAATGTTTTGTCATACCCATGGTATACGGTCTGATATACCACAGCTGTCAGCCAATCAGCATTCAGGGCTCGAACCACCCAGTTTATAATGTGCTATTATAAATAGGGAATTAGGATACTTGCAGTAGGAGTGGTATCAGGCTTTAGTGGTGTGGCCTTATACTACAGTACATGGTGGTGGTTGGAGGGAGGGTTAGGGTTAGAGTCTTCTGCATTGTCAGAGGAGGGGAAAGGGCACTGGAGAGGTAAGGGCCCTGGCCCCAACCCTTAGTTGGCATAATAAGACCCCTCCGGTGGGGCGGATAGCAGATGGCCCCAGTCAGAGCCTCCAGTATGATAATGCACGTTGGCACACAGCACTCTCTCATCGTATCATAACTCCTTCATCTGCATCCCTCCCTCCTGCGCTCAGAGTCACAGCCTTTCCATCCCCTCTAAGTACCCCAATAAATTCAAATGTAACGCTCTTAAATGAGATCACTTACATGTGTCATTTTTCTTCGGTTATATTTATCATCTGACACTTTGACCTTCATTAACAAATGACACTTAAGGCAGGGAACGTGTGATTCCTCATCCCTGATGTGGACAGCAGGCCGTGGAGAGAGAGAGAGGGGAGGGGGGGAATACACCTCACTTAGTGACGTCAACACCATGCAGAGTCTCTAATGGGTGCGTTTCATTAGGCCAACAATATAGGCCATGGAAGGTACAAGACAGGGAACACTGCATCTCTTAGATCGGTGTCTGATATTCAGCTCCACTCATCTCTTATGTCAATTGAGAATTAATTTTAGACCACTGAGGTGAGTATGTACATCAGTAACATATGTTGAAAAAAATGGCACTGCTTGGAAAATGGCAGACATGGCAATAATCTACCACTGCTTCCTACCCATAAACCAACATCAAGCTCCCTCTCCCTCTCCTCTCCCCGCCTTCCCCTCCCCACCCAATAAGGAAAACACCCAGAGGCCACCCACTGTCCAATGAGCAACAGCAATACAAG
This sequence comes from Coregonus clupeaformis, assembly GCF_020615455.1. Lineage (NCBI taxonomy): Eukaryota > Metazoa > Chordata > Actinopteri > Salmoniformes > Salmonidae > Coregonus > Coregonus clupeaformis. The sequence continues at coordinate 12,003,708 of NC_059207.1, read as the reverse complement.
TCTGGTCATTTACATGCCAGATTTAATTGGCCGTTGTGGCCCAATATTGTGGCAGTGGGGTGCATTAACAATGACCTACTCCTGAAATAATACACCATGATCATCACTTGAGGTTAAGCGTACCTATTGTTAAATTATAGTGCACTATTTTCCCATTCTCATTCCTCATCCATATTGGCTGTAGAAAAACTCTGTTTAGCTATTAATTATCGCGACAATGGAAAGATGCACACAGCGAGGGTTACCCTCTTTTTATTTCTTTTATTAAACATTTTAAAATGGCTTCATCATAATAATGTATTTTGATTAACGATGTTTACTTCAGTGCCGGTAGTGTAAATTGCTTATCCATTAATTAAACTAATAAAAGTTAGTTGATGAATTATTGCCCAAAGGTAAAATGTTACAGTCTAATGCATTTCCAGTAACTCCTATTCCCATATAATATACACTGAACAAAAATATAAAGGCAACATGCAAATAATAATAAACACACAAATCAATTAATTTGCTTCCTGAACAACTGTTCACTGAAACTAATAACCACATTCCATAATTTTACACAATGTACATATCAAAGGAACTTTAAAAAAGTAATATATCCCTTTGTCATTGTAAGGCAATACCCATTTTCTCTGGTGACACGGAACACAATTTTAAAATGAAATGAAACTACAGTTAAGTAAGTTGATTGTGTGATGTACTTTTGCTCTATGTCAACATGAGACATACTGCATTCATTTGGGCCAAATAGATAAATGAAAGAACATCTTGCCTATATAATCTGCATGACAAAAAAGTCACATTCAATGTTCAACTATTCAACTGCAATACTATTTTCACTGAATATAAACATTACTTTTGCAAATCCTGTACAGTACATCAACATTATCTATATGATAGATACATTATATCAACTTCAAAACACTACAAACTTCAGCTCCAATGTATTTATTTTTTACATGTTAATTGAACATTGCTATTGGAAAAAGCCAGTCATGGAAAAGCCAGCATTTGCATAGGCCAGAGTGTGCATTAACATTCAATCAGAGTGTATGTTCAATGGTCTAGCTAGCCACAAAAATAGTAGTCAACGCAGCAAATTCACAAAATAGTTGTTCTTTTTTTTCTTGAGAATGACGGACTGAACTAATAAAATACTGCTATCTGGTAGTCTTACGTGTTACGTTTTGAAATGCTCTCTTTAAATTTGTCATTCAATGTAATACCCAACTCAAAGTGCACTAAATGCAGTGAGTGTATAATTTTACAGGTAAAGGAAATGAGTGAGTCATGTTTATTAATTTGCTTTGAACTGCAATGTACTCTTGACATGATAATAAAGTAAATTGATTTATCTAAGTCACTGTATATCTCTTATGACAATGATGTTCTCCAGCAATAGCAAATATAGAAAAATTTAGTATATAGGTGTATAATTAATATAAAAATAAAGATTGATGTAAATGTCAACAGACCTATTGACAAAAACAGTTAAGCGAGAGATATGTATCAGAGCAATTGAAGTAGGCCTTAAATGGCTGGATTGATGCAATTTTAACACACATTGCCATACATTGGAAAATACAGAAATTGCTACAACAATAGTTTTTTTTATATGTGCTAAAATCCCACAACCAAAACTCACTAGATTCTGTAACGGTCCCATAATATGTCACTGAAAACAGTGGTATTGATAATAGTATTTCCACCAAAGCAGTAGTTATAGCAACAGCAGCAATATATAGCCATAGAGGAACAAAGTACATTACATCAGAGCTAGTCAGTATCAAACTTTGATATGTAGCTGTTCATGCTGATTTTAAATGGCGCTTTACACCGGGCTAGCATCTAGCAGAGCAAAAGGCTGTTTACCCTCAAGGTAAATGTACTATCTAGCGGCAAAAAGAATCAAGGCTTTGTAGGGTAAGTCTAACATTTGAACATCTTTGTATGTCATCTAAATCAGTGACAACACAATAGCCTCTGGCGTGATTTTTTATTTTCTTTCACAAACTTGACTATGACATCTGGCACGGCTTCACAACAACAGACTCCCCGGCAACACATAGCGATGTGTAAGAAAGAACAGAAAGAGAAGATGCAGCTTGTTACTGGGGGGAATAAAATGTAAAGAGATCAGTAATTACCATTATTTAAACAAGTCCAAATAACAAGTGGATTATGCAGAGCCGAGCTAACGTGAAGCCGAGCGTCTCTGAAATGGTTCTGATGCAAATCCTTTTGTAGTTCAATGTCTGAGAGCCATTGTGTAATGTCGGCTACAGTCAATACTACATCCATATACAGTCGTTTCAACCCATGGTCCGTCACGGCAACATATGTCGGTGGTGGGGTATATGTACAATGCTTATTATTGTGTGAGGCTAATGACTAGTATTGCAGTGTTTCACAATGCAATATGTATGATTTAGTTTAACATGAGTGGTACAAAAGAGTTGCTACACGAGACACCATCTTTGCCCTGAGGCTACTGCCATGGATGTAAGTGGGCTAGCGGGCTGTAGTGCAGTGATTGTGATCACAAAACTGTAATAGAGTCAATGTGGATTATCAAAATGATTGTGTGATTTAGGGCCGTCACCACAGAACTGTTATCAGAAGAAAGATATCATTATGGGTTACAGACTGGGATAGAGAGAGAGAGAGAGAGAGAGAGAGAGAGAGAGAGAGAGAGAGAGAGAGAGAGAGAGAGAGAGAGAGAGAGAGAGAGAGAGCTAAATATCTACAGAAAATATATATAGAGAGAAATGGACAGGTAGAAAGAGAGAGAGAGAGGATCCTGAAAAACAGTGAAAACTGAAAAGATTGACCGGTAATCCTCTGGACACTGCCACTCAATTACAAAATCTACCATAAACACCACTTTTAATAGTCAATCAATTTTACCAATGATTTAAATGTTTCTCTTTTTGTTGACGCAGATCAGCCACCATTCTGAGTCATCTGTTTTGTTATTTAAAAGATGGATTGACAACGAAGGGGCAGAGTGAAAAAGTCAGTTTTTACATTTACATTTTCGTCATTTAGCAGACGCTCTTATCCAGAGCGACTTACAAATTGGTGCATTCACCTTATGATGTTGCATGATGTCACAGAGACAGCTAAGCATGGTAATTACTGTCACACGGACACAATGGCACAGTACTTACTGCTGATACTGTCAATTCAGCTTTCAGGTCTGCAATTTATGCAGAAGTGCATAACTTTTTCTTTGAGAGAGAGTGTGCAGGTTGGGTTTTGTTAATTCTTCTGCAGGAAGTGAAATGGATTGTGCAGGAGCTCCCTCTTGTGGAGAAGGAGAGCTGTGCTCCCTGCCTGCCTGCCTGCCTGCCTGGCCTCAGTGGTACACCACCGCTGTGTTCAGTGGGCTGGCTGTGACAACATTCCCTCTCTGACTGTATCCGGAACTCTCTCTCTACTTCAGCCACTTCCTCCCTGGCTGAGACACCCCTCCACCTCCCCCCTGGCTGAGACACCCCTCCACCTCCCCCCTGGCTGAGACACCGCTCCACCTCCCCCCTGGCTGAGACACCCCTCCACCTCCCCCCTGGCTGAGACACCTCTCCACTTCCCCCCTGGCTGAGACACCTCTCCACTTCCCCCCTGGCTGAGACACCCCTCCACCTCCCCCCTGGCTGAGACACCCCTCCACCTCCCCCCTGGCTGAGACACCCCTCCACCTCCCCCCTGGCTGAGACACCCCTCCACTTCCCCCCTGGCTGAGACACCTCTCCACTTCCCCCCTGGCTGTGACAATTTGCCACCTCCCCTCTCCTTGCTCCGTGCATCTGTCTGGATGTGATGTGATGTGTAGCCTGGGCCTGATGCTCTCTCACTGACCCCTTAGTCAAATATTTAGACGGTCGATTTCAACCCCTTTAAGGAACTGCCTCGTAACCCCTCCACCATAAACAAATCGATGGGACAAGTTAAAATGCCAGCGAAAATGTTCAAACGTAAACAAGTTCACTCAGAGGCTACAGGGAGGAGTGTTGGCGGAGGTGGTGATGGTGGCGGCGGCGGGGAAGGGAAGGAGGGTGAATCTGATGCAAATGTATGCACAGCCATAGAGCATGCATATGCATACGGGTAGAGTGGGATTACACAGAGGGATGAGCTAGCGCAGATACTGAAAGGGTTTCAAACACGGCCAAATGCTCAGGATACAATGAGGCAGAGAAAGAGGTTCCCTGATTACCAATGCAGTGCAGTGCAGTGCAGCGCAACGCAACGCAGGGTAGAATACTGTAGATCACAGGAAGAGAGAACAGGTGCAGGGAGGCTGGCAAAGGCGCAGGGGCAGAAGTGGGGTCCAGAGCTTGTGATAAACAGAGTGACCTCTAGTCAGTGCCTGGGGGGGGGGGGGGGGGATAAGAGGAGGCAAGGGGGGTAGGGCAGCCTACTCATGCTGTTTCCTTCAGGGAGAGAATGCACCAAATAGCATAGGAGAGACCAGGGCGTTAATATCCCCACACTAACCCCTTGACAATAGACCATTACGTGTGGAGGCCTCTGTACATTACACACCTTGAACTAGAAACACTCCCCTTTCTCCCCCTCAGCATCTGAACCACAAGAAAGAACATCCAGCAGCAGCCTATTATTATTTCACAGACAAAAAAGGCCCATTTCTTCCTCTGAAACACTTTGCTGTGGCGTGGTCTAATCAGTTACCTTGTGGCACCATCGCAAATGATTGTTTGCCTCTGTGTTTTCCCTATAGCCACTGGGCACAGACATCAATTCATTGTCTATTCCACGTTGGTTCAACGTAATTTCGTTGAAATGATGTGGAAACAACATTGATTCAACCAGTGTGTGTCCAGTGGGTAGCGTCCAACCATGGATATCGGCTATAATTACAATTCACACTGATTCCAGCTTGCCATGTTCAACCGCCATGAGAAATGAGAAAGGAGGTTGTAAGGTGCGGGAGGAGTCGACAACCAAATTTAAAAAAACAGAAGCCCACCCCCGGCTGGGAGAGGGTGTCCGTGCGGTATTATAATGTTTGTTAATGTGGAGCGTGTCGTCTGGTGACACAAGTCGCTGTCCAGATATCAATTGCTCCCATTGCTACAACATTAACGGCAGTGGAGAGCCATTGAACAATAGTCATTCTCCCCCGCTCAGCATCCTCACAGCAGATCAATGCAACCAAGCCTGGTCGGCCTGGTCTGGTAATACCTCTATCTGGACTAATGGCTTCCCACCAAGTTACTGTGCGTAAGGGCTCCAGACAGGACCAGCTGTAGTCCTTAGAGGAGAAGACACACACACGGTCACACACACAAACACACACACGGCCACGTGCAGATGCACACACATGCATGCCACGCACATACAGACAAACACACACACGGCCACGTGCAGACGCACACACACGCATGCCACGCACACACACACACACACACGGCCACGTGCAGACGCACACACGGCCACATTCAAACACATACATTTACACAGTAGTGTATACATTACATATATACTATTGTTATATTTAGATTCGACAAAGGACTTACCAATTACTGAATTATTATTCAGCAACACTTTCAGATGATTGTAACTAAACTATATAGCACTAACCTGGGCTGAGAAATTTTTATCTGAGAGAGCATTTCACAAAAAAACTCTAAAGGTGACACTCAATTATCTTTCACTGCATAGTAGGTGCTGAATATCCACATTATTCAATTAGTAGCATTGAGAATGGCAGAGTAATTCCCTTCTTGGTGACACCCATGCCATTGTCTTTTAACAGTATCTCCAAAACAGTCCTGGTGATGTGTGGAAGTGGGCTGGGCCTAGCTGGCAGCCATTAGCCCTGTATTAGACACATTGACCCTAATGCTCCTCACTCCATTACTCTGCTGCTCAATACAAGATGGCCCTACATGACTGTGAAGAGATGAGGGTTAGGGGGTTCAGCATGGCTGGGCAGAGCTCAAGTGTTAACGCCCCTGACCCATTCGGAGACACCCAAAGGGGTACGCCCCACATTCACCTCGCCCTGTCTCACACACCCCCGACACGGGACCAGGGACACCCATCCAGTGTTGCAGACATATGGAATCAGAAGAGGCCCGGCTATTACATCTTTGTCTTACGTATTATTTCCTTTTTTCACATGCAAAGCAACGCAGCTTGTCAACACATTAGCAATGCGGGTCTGTGGTTTTTCGCCTGGCATGCAGTACTAGGTTTTTAAGAGAGTTTGGTTTGGACATAGGTTTGCCCACTTATTTTTCTCTGACACGCATTCTGGATGTTACTCAATCATTGTGTGAGGTTATATATGGAATTATAAACTGGGTTGTTCGAGCCCTGAATGCTGATTGGCTGACAGCCGTGGTATATTACGCATACCACAGGTATGAAAAAACATTTATTTTTACTGCTCTAATTACGTTGGTAACCAGTTTATAATAGTAATAAGGCAGCTCGATAGTTTGTGGTATATGGCCAATATACCACGGCTAAGGGCTGTATCCAGACACTCTGCGTTGCGTTGTGCATAAGAACAGCCCTTAGCCGTGGTATATTGGCCATATACCAAACCCCCTTGTGCTTTATTGCTTAATTAAGAGCTGGGTTGAGGGCCGGAGACTGCCTGAGACTGTGCAAAGGTTTATCCATCCCCTCTAGTGTTTCCGTTTAGGGTATTACTTAAGTGATAATGCCAGAGAAGCCGGTGTTTGGAGGATATATTTGCACGGGTGTTGTTAAGGCCAGAGACGAAGTCGAGGGCTGGCAAACCTTGCCAATATATCCTCCAAACACCGGCTTTGAGGGCATTATCACATTTATACAACGGATTATTAACATATTCAAATAACGATTGACGTATTTCAATTAAAATATTATTTTGATGAATGTATTCATACTGTTTCATCCTTCCACAAGACATAGTCCCAACACAAATCTAGGGTTGGCTACCTAAGCCGGCTGGTCATTCGCTCTATCAGTTTGGTTGCCAGAGACGCAACCCAGTCGTTCAGTCTTTTTGTTCTGTATCTATGGACGTAACCCAGTCGTTCGTTCTAAATGTTCCATTGTCATACTTACATTTTACATTTACATTTTAGTAATTTAGCAGATGCTCTTATCCAGAGCGACTTACAGTTAGTGAATGCATACGTATTTTTTATTATTTATTAATTTTTTCATACTGGCCCCCCGTGGGAAACGAACCCACATCCCTTTCGGCCAAACCCTCCCCTATGCGCTAATGAGGCACGATTTCACCTGGCGTAGAAAATGTGCTAACTCGTCAGGAAACTGTTGTTCAGAGGAGCTAGCCAACAACGCAGCAAACACAATCACTTCAAACTGAAGCTTGAAAGACTGCAAATTAGCTGCACATAGTTTAGTTTGACCTTTTTTCAATTTACATTTCTTTGTATACAGTTGAAGTCGGAAGTTTACATACACCTTAGACAAATACATTTAAACTCAGTTTTTCACAATTCCTGACATTTCATCCTAGTAAATATTCCCTGTCTTAGGTCAGTTAGGATCACCACTTTATTTTAAGAATGTGAAATGTCAGAATAATAGTAGAGAGAATTATTTATTTATTTCATCACATTCCCAGTGGGTCAGAAGTTTACATACACTAAATTAGTATTTGGTAGCATTGCCTTTAAATTCTTTAACTTGGGTCAAATGTTTCGGGTAGCCTTCCACAAGCTTCCCACAATAAGTTGGGTGAATTTTGGCCCATTCCTCCTGACAGAGCTGGTGTAACTGAGTCAGGTTTGTAGGCCTCCTTGCTCGCACACGTTTTTTCAGTTCTGCCCACAAATTGTCTATAGGATTGAGGTCAGGGCTTTGTGATGGCCACTCCAATACCTTGGCTTTGTTGTCCTTAAGCCATTTTGCCACAACTTTGGAAGTATGCTTGGGGTCATTGACCAAGCTTTAACTTCCTGACTGATGTCTTGAGATGTTGCTTCAATATATACACATAATTTTCCTTCCTCATGATGCCATCTATTTTGTGAAGTGCATCAGTCCCTCCTGCAGCAAAGCACGTCCACAGCATGACGCTGCCACCCCCGTGCTTCACGGTTGGGATGGTGTTCTTCGGCTTGCAAGCCTTCCCCTTTTTCCTCCAAACATAACGATGGTCATTATGGCCAAACAGTTCTAGTTTTGTTTCATCAGACCAGAGGACATTTCTCCAAAAAGTACGATCTTTATCCCAATGTGCAGTTGCAAACCGTAGTCTGGATTATTTATGGCGGTTTTGGAGCAGTGGCTTCTTCCTTGCTGAGCGACCTTTCAGGTTATGTCGATATAGGACTCGTTTTACTGTGGATATAGATACTATTGTTCCTGTTTCCTCCAGCATCTTCACAAGGTCCTTTGCTGTTGTTCTGGGATTTATTTGCACTTTTCGCACCAGAGTACGTTATTCTCTAGGAGACAGAACGCGTCTCCTTCCTGAGCGGTATGATGGCTGCGTGGTCCCATGGTGTTTATACTTGCGTACTATTGTTTGTACAGATGAACGCGGTACCAGACTTGTGGAGGTCTACTATTTTTTTCGGAGGTCTTGGCTGATTTATTTTGATTGTCCCCTGATGTCAAGCAAAGAGAGTTTGAAGGTAGGCCTTGAAATACATCCACAGGAACACCTCCAATTGACTCAAATGATGTCAATTAGCCTATCAGAAGCTTCTAAAGCCATGACATAATTTTCTGGAATTTTCCAAGCTGTTTAAAGGCACAGTCAACTTAGTGTATGTAAACTTCTGACCCACTGGAATTGTGATGCAGTGAATTATAAGTGAAATAATCTGTCTGTAAATAATTGTTGGAAAAATTACTTGTGTCATGCACAAAGTAGATGTCCTAACCGACTTGCCAAAACGATAGTTTGTTAACAAGAAATGTGTGGAGTGGTTGAAAAACAAGTTTTAATGTCTCCAACCTAAGTGTATGTAAACTTCCGACTTCAACTGTACCTCCATAAAAATGATGCCAACTGATTCATGATTTCGACTGGCTGAGAAACGCTGCCTGCCTGTCTGTCCGTCTCGTCCCGACTCCCGACAGTTCATTACTATGGGACAGCTGGAGATCTAATATTAATATTGAAGCAATGTTGCAAATGTCGGAGAGACAGACAGCAAGGTTTATACAAATCTCCGCTGTTGAAAACTAAATGTTAGTCTAAAAGAAATGTGAGATAATGTCTAGATGCTTTTTATAGTGGAGATCAAGTTTATAAATTGCTTGGCTGAGCTGATGAGACAGTGGATTGCGCAGTCAGATGGAACAGAGTAAATAGTCATTTTAACGTCATAGATTTAGGCGGTGGTAACTTGTGGAATAGACACCGGCTTGAATGCGGTTTTAACCAATCAGGATTCAGGATTAGACCCACCCGTTGTAAAATACAAAACAGACAACTGGAAAATAGCAAGGTTCAAAGCAATATGCAAAAAGAGTGCAGTTTTTCCAGCTGAAATCATCTGATCCACATGCTGAATCGGCCTGTAAGCCAGATCGCAGTAGAGGAACACAAGCGGGAACGAGAGAGAGAGAGAGTGTTTTATTCTACTTTTTTATTAAAAATAAATGCACTGTTGGTTAAGGGCTGTAAGTAAGCATTTCACTGTAATGTCTGCACTTGTTGTATTCGGCGCATGTGGCCAATACAATTTGATTTGATTTGATTTGAAAGAGAGAGAAAAATAAAAGGAAACAGAGAAACTCAGAGGAATGTATGAAGTGAAAAGTGGTTAAAAATGGCTGACGTCGGAAGTTCGAGAGTGCTTGGCAGAGTTAGGGAGAAGCGTGGCTCAGGCAGAGGCCAGAACATGGAATGTGACGGAAACCTCCAACATGGTGTCCAAGCCCAGTATCCCTGGCTGCTGATAGGGCCACCCACATGAAAAAAATACCATGGTCTAAACACTGTAGTATTACTATATTTATATACTATAGTGTTTTGTGGACATGACTGTAGTATACTATAGTATTCACCGTAGTGTTTTTGCGGACATGACTGTAGTATACTATAGTGTTTTGCGGACTGTAGTGTTTTGTGGACATGACTGTAGTATACTACGGTGTTTTGCGGACTGTAGTGTTTTGTGGACATGACTGTAGTATACTATAGTGTTTTGCGGACTGTAGTGTTTTGTGGACATGACTGTAGTATACTATAGTGTTTTGCGGACTGTAGTGTTTTGCGGACATGACTGTAGTATACTATAGTGTTTTGCGGACTGTAGTGTTTTGTGGACATGACTGTAGTACTCACTGTAGTGTTTTTGCAGACCTTGCTGTAGTATTTACTGTAGTGTATTTGCGGACATGACTGTAATATTTACTGTAGTGTTTTTGCGGACATAGTACATTGTAGTACATTGTAGTAACACCATTAAACAATGGTTAGCTAAAATGGCACAACGACCAGACTACGACAGTTAATGTTTAATGAGGGGAACACCTCAACCAGAACATAAGACACACAGGTTCGTGACAGGCCACCTATTGAGTTGGGTCAACAGTTCTGAGAAATGCAATGGACCAGACAATACCGTAGCATTTATTTTTATGATTTATTGTCAAATCAAAACGTTAGACCGGTTCTAGTTCCATTAAAGGGAAACAGTACAGAGGCAGATATAAAGAACAAGCAAAGTTTATTAAAGCTTAGAAGATTAGGTTTGCTTGTTTGAAACAGATAAATAACACACATTAACAAGAGTACACCAAAAATGGCTTCTTAGATATGTTTCTTCCACTAGATAGCTTTCCTTCAGCTGACCAAGGTCACAAGATGACCAAAAACGGTGACAAACAATACTGTCCTTCTGATGGTAGAAAATAAACAGTTAACCACTGCATTTACGTGAATAGATATTGTAGAAATACAAATGACTACTTAAAGACCTTATTGGAGGACGTGTTCAATTGTTCTAAATGATATGTATTGAGTTTGACCATCAGTGAGTTTATTCATGCGACAATATTGAAGATTTCCATTACGAAAGTCACTGCAATAATGTATTTTGTTTTTCAGTTGTTTCTTTTGGAGAGGCTTTGCTGGTTTGAGGTCCAGGCAGTTTATAGGCAGTGCCCTCCAATAAGGTGACTGTCTTTAAGTAAAGTATTGTCTATTCCTAAAATATCTATTCATGTAAAGGCTGTGGTTAACTCTTCTTTCTTTTCTACCATCATAAGTACAATATTGTCAATCAATCAATCAAGGGATACTACAGTGTGGAGTATAGTATTCTACAGTATACTACAAAATTCTATAGTAAGCAATACACAATCGAGGGGGAAGCTCAGAGGAAATTCCCGGCATGAGCTCCAAGGACAGACAGCACATTTAAATCAAAACAGAATCGACAAAGCTTGCAGCTAGCAGTAAAGCTAGCTAGCAGTCTAATCGATCTACAAATTCTAAAGCAAGCACTACGTCATCGAGGGATACTAAAGTGTGTAGTATAGTATTTTAACTGTTAACGTTAGGTAGTAAGTGGCTACTGTGCTTGAAATTTAGCTAGCTTGTTGCTACCTGGATAGCTACTAGTAAACAATAGCTGGAACGACCTAGCGAATAGACGCGAACTGTCTGAGTCAATTCAGTGGCTAGCAACACTCGATCCCTCTGATGTCAACAACTACAGACCAGTATCCCTTCTTTCTTTTCTCTCCAAAACTATTGAGCGTGCTGTCTTTAGCCAACTCTCTTGCTATCTCTCTCAGAATGACCTTCTTGATCCAAACCAGTCAGGTTTCAAGACTGGTCATTCAACTGAGACTGCTCTTCTCTGTGTCACGGAGGCTCTCCGCACTGCTAAAGCTAACTCTCTCTCCTCTGCTCTTGTCCTTCTAGACCTGTCTGCTGCCTTTGACATTGTGAACCATCAGATCCTCCTCTCCACCCTCTCCGAGCTGGGCATCTCCGGCGCGGCTCACTCTTGGATTGCGTCCTACCTGACCGGTCGCTCCTACCAAGTGGCGTGGCGAGAAGCTGTCTTCGCACCACATGCTCTCACCACTGGTGTCCCCCAGGGCTCAGTTCTAGGCCCTCTCCTATTCTCGCTATACACCAAGTCACTTGGCTCTGTCATATCCTCACATGGCCTCTCCTATCATTGTTACGCAGACGACACACAACTAATCTTCTCCTTTCCCCCTTCTGATAACCAGGTGGCGAATCGCATCTCTGCATGTCTGGCAGACATATCAGTATGGATGACGGATCACCACCTCAAGCTGAACCTTGGCAAGACGGAGCTGCTCTTCCTCCCGGGGAAGGACTGCCCGTTCCATGATCTCGCCATCACAGTTGACAACTCCGTTGTGTCCTCCTCGCAGAGTGCGAAGAGCCTTGGCGTGACCCTGGATAACACCCTGTCGTTCTCCGCTAACATCAAGGCGGTGACCCGATCCTGTAGGTTCATGCTCTACAACATTCGGAGAGTACGACCCTGCCTTACACAGGAAGCGGCACAGTTCCTAATCCAGGCACTTGTCATCTCCCGTCTGGATTACTGCAACTCGCTGTTGGCTGGGCTCCCTGCCTGTGCCATCAAACCCCTACAACTCATCCAGAATGCCGCAGCCCATCTGGTGTTCAACCTTCCCAAGTTCTCTCACGTCACCCCACTCCTCCGCACACTCCACTGGCTTCCAGTTGAAGCTCGCATCTGCTACAAGACCATGGTGCTTGCCTACGGAGCTGTGAGGGGAACGGCACCTCCGTACCTTCAGGCTCTGATCAGTCCCTACACCCAAACGAGGGCATTGTGTTCATCCACCTCTGGCCTGCTGGCTCCCCTACCTCTGCGGAAGCACAGTTCCCGCTCAGCCCAGTCAAAACTGTTCGCTTCTCTGGCACCCCAATGGTGGAACAAGCTCCCTCACGACGCCAGGACAGCGGAGTCACTCACCACCTTCCGGAGACATTTGAAACCCCACCTCTTTAAGGAATACCTGGGATAGGATAAAGTAATCATTCTATGTGGACACTGTACTGTGTGCTGCTGGGTTGGGAAGTGCTGATTGCAGGTGTTGCCAGGAATCAGAGGGAGCTGACGTTTTTCACTGAAGGTGAGACCGAGTCTACAGCAAACTCATTTGTTAGCCACACATGCCTTAACACACATAAACAATGTACTTGTTGGCGAGTCCTATGGATATTATGTTAAACAAAAATACTGTATGTGCGTGCATGCGCACACACACACACACACACACACACACACACACACACACACACACTCTGTTACCCAGTAAAAGAGGTCTGATTGAGTGACAAGTCAGCACAGAAAATTAGAAGCATATTTGAAATGAAATTCAAGTATGTGAGGTTCATCCCATTTCTTAATTGCTCCTTAACGGCTTCTCTGTTAATGTGTTGAGGTGGGCTGGGCCTAGCTGGCAGCCATTAACCCTTTATTAGACACATTGACCCTAATGCTCCTCACTCCATTACTCTGTTGTTCAATACAAGATGGCCCCACGTGACTGTGAGGAGTTGAGGGTTAGGGGGGTTCAGCATGGCTGGGCAGAGCTCAAGTGTGAACATTGGACCGCCCCTGACCCATTTGGAGACCCCCAGAGGTGTACACCCCACATTCACCTCGCCCCTGTCCCACACACCCCCGACAATGGAACAGTGGATATGACCCTCGACAGACATTTAGAGACAGAGCATTGGGACGCTGAAGCGTCACTATAATGGCACAACCTAATAGATGGTAAACTGAGGCTTCCACCAAACTACCCTTGCTTAGCAAATGGGAAGGTTCTTTAATATTCGTTAATTCACATCATTTATAGAACGAGTCCTTCAAGAGACAAATATATTCGTAACTATTTCAACATGTGCTTTTAACACTTGTTTTAGTTACCAGTAGGCTTGCCCGGTTTTTCTAGTAATTCCCAAAGTTATTAGGCCAATTGCACTAATTGCTGTGAGGAATGGCCGTGCTTTGACCACGGGCCCACAGTAAAAGTTAGCCTCTGACAGCCCTGAACCCTGCGTATCTGCCAAAGTCAAAAGCCAGTGACACTGTCCGACAGCTGAACCCTCTACTGAACTCACACACGCCTCACTTTTCATACTCTGACCCCATTATTTCTCCTCCCATAGAAGCCCCTGAACAGAACGTGTTTGATTGCTCCAGCCTTCTCATAATGTTATTTTAAGAAACGTGGAAATGATTGAACCCCATTTGATTTTGGTGGCCAAAATGACTACCACATTGGCGGTGTGTGTGGATATCCTCACACGAGGGGTTGTGTGTGTGTGTATGTATGTGTGTGTGTGTGTGGAGGGTGAGAGTGCTGGGGAGCAGGGCCTTTCCCCAAGGGGCCCCTCTGAGCGTTTCCAGGGGTTGTGCAATCCGGTTCCTCTCATCACGCCAAATTGACCATGTGTGCTTCATGGCAGGTTGACTAATCTCCCGACACATCAGATTGAACACATCACTCGGCAATCACAGAAAGAAAAATACGTTTGGGGGAGAGAAGTCATAAATAACACTGGCAGAGGGAGCTTCACTCTCTTCACTCTCCTTCTCGCCCTCTGAACCTGCTTCAGAAAACATTCAATAAGACAGAGGCACATGGTTTAACTAGAGATATGTGATTGCCATCATTAGGAGGGCTATTGTCTGCCCTTGAGCGTAATACAAGCCTTGACTTTTGGAGATAGTCATTAAAAGGAACTATTTGTGTGTGGATAAGTAGGGCCACGTGGAGGATAATAAAATCAATGTATTCTCATGGACGGTTGGTGGCCATGATGAAATGTCTGTTGCAAAATGGTCTACGTATGAAAACTACAGAAGAGTATACAGTAGCTACAAGATAATGAACTACAACAAATGTTGAATGACATGCTAGCAAAGACTAAAACACAGAAAGAGAGGGAGAGAGAGAGTAGATAGAGAGAATGAGAGAGAGAGAACAGGAGAACGGGAACAAGAGAAAGCTGGTGTCCTGATGGCGCCAGGATGCATCAGGTTACTGGCCACTGACCAGCCAAGCAGAGAAAGAGAGTGAGAGACAGAGAGCAAGAGAGAGTGAGGCTGTCCTCTTTCATTGGCTGTGGGCAGGAAATGATGAAGAGCCAGGAAGATGTGTCCCGAGTTCTTAGACAGGGGATTACAGAGGACACTTGTCTGACAGGGCCCTTTTCATTACAGCCACACTGAGACCCGACTGTGCTCCCAAATCTGTCACCAGAGTCCAACAGGAGTGGCCCTCCAAATTGAAAAAGTCTGCTGCCATGAGTGGATTGGGAGAGGGAGGGAAGGATGGATTGTGTGTGCGTGTGGAGAAGATGAGGGGGAGGGAGAGTAAAGGGGGAGGAGGCGAGGAGTTGAGGGCGAAAAAATTTGGTCATCAATTGCTGGCAGCAGATCCAGGGAGAAGATGATTGGAAGGCAACACAGCGGCAGATGTCTGATGAGTGTCTATTAACCTGCTTCCTACATGTCCTGGGCTCTGTTTTTTGATCAATTCAGACTGGGAGGCCTTGTCCTGCCCAATAGGAGCGGCTCATAATCCTCCTCACCCCAAAAAAATTAAAAATACAGCGCAAAGCTGCTGATTGGCTAGCCTAAATTGCACTGGCATCCCTGCTGTGGAGAGGAGAGGAGCCACCGTGACTCAAAACCTGCTGATTCCAGGCCATCCTCCCCTCCCTCCCTCCCTCCATCACTCCATTCATCTCTCCCTCCGTCCCTCCTTGCCCTGATTGGGTGTCATCTGCATTCCATGATGTGGTGGTGAGCATGCCCAATCTGGGAGAGGCTGGAGTGTGTTGACAGGCCGGACGGCTGGTCATGGCTGAAGGGAGAGGTATTAGCTCACTGCCACACTATTCATTAGAAAAAACACTGCAGCTGGAGGAATTACTTTTCGGTGACGGAACACAATCACTGGGATCCTGGCATAGCTGCTTCTCTGACTGCAGTCTGTGGTCTGCTAGTGGAGTTTTAGGGCCAGTGTTTGGTCCAGGCCCACCCTCTGCTCTCACTCTGGTCCATGTCCAAGCACAGACCGTCACAGTGTAGTGCAGTCCATCTCCCAGCTGTTACCTGCTATGGACCTCTGTACTGTATGTGGGGAAGTTCAGGGTGAGTGGAGAGGATGACCATCTCCTCTCTCAGGTAGACTAGCGGTTAGAGAGGCGAGCCAGCAACCGGAGTGTTGCCAGTTCGAATCCCGTGTCAGTCTGGAAAAATCTGTTGGGAAGCGAGAAGGCAACCGGAGGGTTGCTGGTATCAAATCCTAGTTGCCATTGTCCCCTTGAGCAAGGCACTTAACCCCTACAACGGTGCCCAGTGTGGCACCTCTCCAAAACCTGTATGTACTGTATGTGTGTCTTTCGGAGAGGTTAAAAGAAGAAGTCAAATTTCGGTTGGACCTTATGTGCAATTGACCAATAAAGTGATCTTAATCTCAATCTCTAAGGATGACCATCCCCCCACCCTTTCTGCATGCTAATGGTTAGATCATCAAATGATATCTATGTGTTGCATTCAATATTCCTCAGTTGTATCCATTGGTAAGAAATACAAATATGATCATGTGTATAATTGAAATATAACAGCTGTCTGTCTCTCTTACTCCAAAAAAGCTTTTTAGTTCTGTATGCTCTGCCAAGCAATTCATTTATCTTATTTTATTTCAAACATTTGTTTGAGAGAGCGAGAGAGCGAGAGAGCGAGATACACACACACAGTCCTGGAGGGAGGCCATCTGAAATACAAATCATCTCCACCCAATCATCTGAGCATGCCAGTTAGCTCCCATTATTAAACCTTTTTTACTAGCAGGCACTATGCTTGACCCTGAATACCACGGCTGGCTTAGAGCGGTGAGGAGCAGGGGGCGGGGCGAGGCGGGGCGAGGCGGAGGACCTGGCTGGGGCCTTGGGTTAGCTCATCTGGTCCTGTATTAAAGGCATATGGGCCAAGCAGCCCCACTCGCTCACATGCACAGACTCGCCCTGCCCCGCACCTCACCGCTCTAAGCCAGCCGTAGCATTAGGACCCACTAGGACCCGCTAGGACCCACTTTGGACGAGGGGGCTATTGTTAAGGTACACAAATTAAACTTAAAAGTAGTTTTCACTTAATGGCAAGCAGCATCAATTCAATTGAAACTAATCAATTCAATTCTAGATTTCTGTAATGTAATGCACTGACATTTCCTGACAATGTCTATAGGGCTGTGACTGATTATTTTATAATAAGAAAAATATTGTAACATTCCATTCCATCTATGTGGTGTACTTTGTCAGTCTACAGCACCTGTGTGGAGCTGGTCTGTGTTAGCCTAGAGAGAGAGAGACAGAGAGACAGAGAGACAGAGAGAGAGAGAGAGAGAGAGAGAGAGAGAGAGAGAGAGAGAGAGAGAGAGAGAGAGAGAGAGAGAGAGAGCATTAGGAGTCAGTGGAACAACACATCCATTCTACATTTATCAGTGAAACTGTGAGACATGGGCACACACACAGCTGTGGAACTGCCCAACAACATCCATTCATCTTGGGCTGAGGTTGAAGGGGTAATCCAGGATTGGTACATCAATTTTTGACTTTTACATTAATGATATATGGCCATTGATTCTTGAAGATTATAATGTATAAATGCCTCATGAGCTTAGTTCAACTGTGGTACCCTATCAGAACCCCAAAATGTTTTATGCCATTGTTTATAAATTATGTAATTGTAAACAAACACTGTATAACTTCAAAACAAGGGTACAACTATACTTTTTATCTCATGAATGGTTAGTCCTTGCAAATATAGCTCTGTCTACAAACTGGAGAGTGGATACATTTCTCCAGCCCCATCCCTCAGCCTTTTACCAAAACAAGTGGTGGGGTGACAGCTTTGTTGTTTTTTCGAACCCCAGATTGCCTCTTTGAGGGAGGAAAAGGGATCCTACGCCTTGGTGGACAGGTATGGCTGTGGGTGAGCGGCAACTTGGGCGGTAGCCATGGCCTTTCAGAGGCATAAGGTTTAGTCGGTGCCGAGCGAGCCCTGAGCTTGTCACACGGATGTAATGAGGTCAGATTACAGGCAGGTCCGCAGACTGGCTGCAAAAGGTTGGAACGGTAATCCCACAGTCATTAAAGGGCTGCTTTGTTGCTAGTGGACAGAAGAGAAAAAGGAGAGCAGGAGGAGAATGTGTTGTGGGGCGAACTCACTAACACTTGATTCAATATGAAAAGCCGCTTGTTGCCACCCAGGAGAAGCGGGGCTGAGCGACAGAAGCAGGATGTTAAGGGAAGCCTGCCTGGAGACTCCTACATCCAGGAACAACGACAGGCCTTGTTCCTGGTTTAAGGAGCAAACAGATTAAGATGAATTGATGCGAGCTTAGCGACTCTGAAAAATGGAGGAGAAAAACGCCTACTGATCAATAAGGCTTAGGGAGCAAGCAACCAAAGACGGAGCCTCCTCACGCATTCAGGGGATAACACACTCACTGAAGGGGCTTTATATCCACTGAATATCCCTTTCTTTTCAAGGTATGGATTAAAGGAGGATAGAAGGAGCAGAATGACTGAATTTATACATCTTAAGAGAGAGAAAAAGGAGAAAATCATAAACAAAGAAGTGTCCTTAAGGGATGATATTTGAAATCTTCCACTGTGTACTGTGTTCAATGCTTGATGAGAAAATGACTTCCAAATGTATGCATGTACAGCATGTTTGCATACCGCCCCAACAGATCCACAGATGATGCGATCTCTATTGCACTCCACACTGCCCTTTCCCACCTGGACAAAAGGAACACCTACGTGAGAATGCTATTCATTGACTACAGCTCAGTGTTCAACATAGTGCCCTCAAAGCTCATCACTAAGCTAAGGACCCTGGGACTAAACACCTCCCTCTGCAACTGGATCCTGGACTTCCTGATGGGCCGCCCCCAGGTGGTAAGGGTAGGTAACAACACATCTGCCACGCTGATCCTCAACACGGGGGCCCCTCAGGAGTGCGTGCTCAGTCCCCTCCTGTACTCCTTGTTCACCCATGACTGCATGGCCAGGCACGACTCTAACACCATCATTAAGTTTGCTTCTTAACAGCTTCTACCCCCAAGCCACAAGACTCCTGAACAGCAAATCAAATGGCTACCCGGACTATTTGCATTGCCCCCCCCCCTATTCTCAGTTTATTATCTATGCATAGTCACTTTAACTCTACCTACATGTACATATTACCTCAATTACCTCGACTAACCTGTGCCCCCGCACATTGACTCTGTAAGGGTACCCCCTGTATATAGCCTCGCTACTGTTATTTTACTGCTGCTCTTTAATTAATTTTAATTTAAAAAAATTGTTAACACTTATTTTTCTTAAAACTGCATTGTTGGTTAAGGGCTTGTAAGTAAGCATTTCAATGTAAGGTCTGCACCTGTTGTATTTGGCACATGTGAAAAATACAATTTGATTTGATTTGATGTGTGTCTGGGCCCGCCTGGCTGGCAATATGTGTGTCTGGGCCCGCCTGGCTGATAGTATGTGTGTCTGGGCCTGCCTGGCTGATAGTATGTGTGTCTGGGCCTGCCTGACTGATAGTATGTGTGTCTGGACCCACCTGGTGGCAGTATGTGTGTCTGGGCCTGCCTGGCTGATAGTATGTGTGTCTGGGCCTGCCTGGCTGATAGTATGTGTGTCTGGACCCACCTGGTGGCAGTATGTGTGTCTGGGCCTGCCTGGCTGATAGTATGTGTGTCTGGGCCTGCCTGGCTGATAGTATGTGTGTCTGGACCCACCTGGTGGCAGTATGTGTGTCTGGGCCTGCCTGGCTGATAGTATGTGTGTCTGGGCCTGCCTGGCTGATAGTATGTGTGTCTGGACCCACCTGGTGGCAGTATGTGTGTCTGGGCCTGCCTGGCTGATAGTATGTGTGTCTGAGCCTGCCTGGTGGCAGTATGTGTGTCTGGGCCCACCTGGTGGCAGTATGTGTGTCTAGGCCCGCCTGGCTGGCACGGAGCTGTGCTCCCATGTTTGCAGAGATCAGAGAATCATCTGGGCTAACACAGCAATTATAGCTGAAAGCCCACTATCTCAGGCAGGATCAGATAGACTTTCTCCCTCTGCTAATGTAGCACATGCCTGCCGTCAGTAGCCATCTCATACAGCTAATCCCTTAAGAGGTGTGAGCCACCATCAAGTTAATGAAAATGAACATGATGCTGTTCCATGGCCGACAGGCAGCTAGCTGCTCTGGAGAACCGCCAGGCTCTACATTACCCCATACGGCCATGCAGATCAACCAGGCTCTACATTACCCCATACGGTCCTGGAGAACAGCCAGGCAAGGGGGGATTGTTGTTAGCATAGCCACTAGCCAGGAGGAGTTAGCTAAAGTCATCAGTTCTGTCATGGTGATCAGCTTTATAAAAGGTGTGTGTACCTCTCTCTGTCCCTCCCTCCCTTCCTCCCACCACGTCAGCTAACAGATTAAGATATGACGCCGCCGGCACTCTGACCTCTACATCTGTTGATGGTGACCCCAACACCCTGAGGCTGGGGTCAGCTGACCAGGGTCAGTTGACCTGCGGGGTTGATTGGTTCAGGACTTATGAGGAGAGTGTGAGGCGACCCTTCGGGCGCCCAATGTAGCAGCCCCCCACACCTCTCCGATTCAGAGAGGTTGGGTTAAAAGAAGAAGTGAAGTTTCTGTTGGACCTTGTGTGCAATTGACGATAAAAAGAAATGTAATCCTTTAATCCTTTACACTGTTTTCCCAACCAATTACTCAGAGGTCACACACAACCATCTCTCACTATATATAGCACATGGCTGTAGCACAGATACCAGGGCTGAGAAAACCAGGGTTTGGTTTGTAGAAAGACAACCACAAAATGATGGATATCGAGCAGGATACATTTTAACTTCCAGTTCAGCAGACTAATTTAACAGAACTACCTTCAAAATGCATTTTATCGGTTTCATAGTGTTATAATATAACCTATTATATAATATTACATTACATTACTGTCTCTACGGCAACAGGTTCCACCTCCATTTCCGTTGTACACTTTTCTGTTTTTGACTGGACTTCAAGATTATTTCAAATTCATGAAAACAAACACAGTAATTTAAGATATACAATTATATACGTATGTGTGAATTAATTACTTTTACCCGATGCCTTTTTTGAAGGTATTTTCGTGTTTTGCGCTTAAAGTCCATAAAAAAAACATTAAAATAAAATAAAAAGTGGATACCGTTACTGAAACGATGCCACACTTTCCCAGTGTATTATCACCATCACTACCACTCTTGGGCTGCAATAACCTACACAATGTTTTGATGTTTATGCATTTGTATGTGTTTATCTGTGTTATGACCTCAGGTGTGGCCTTTGACCTCTCCTACAGAATGGTTCCATCAGAAATCCCAGCTGACTGGAGGAGAGATCTCCTACACCAATTAGAGCCCAGAGAAAACAAAAGGCCATATTTCAACGCTTTCTCCAGCTGTGCCGTAATGGGCAATGTGCTTAGTCTCTCTCTGACCCTCACCACCGAAGGGAAACATGGCCTCACTCTTTTCCATTTTGTAGTTTTCCTTCTGCTCTTTTCTTTTTTGAATTTGTGAAAAATATTCTTTATTTTGCTTCAGGCTTATCTATTTATTTAATAGCTTTTCATGTCACCGAAGCTTTGGTGCCATTATGACATCCATTGTACCTTGTATGAAATAGCCCACATATAAAAGGAAAAACTATATGGACTAATCTAAAGCTTAATGGCATGGTATGTGTCATGTGTAACCTTGATAACTTTGCTTGTCAGTTTTCTTTTCCATTAGGGACCTCATAAGGGGGTTGGGCATATCAGTTACTGAGGACACTGACAGGTCTAACCTTCCCAAGTGGCAGGATACACCATCTTCACCACAGCCTATTGACCAAAGCAATAAGCCATTCTATATGTTGTGTTAAAGTCATTTTCCACATGCTACCTCAGCACCATCCATTGTTCATGCAAACCTCTGCTGACCATGGGGATAGAAACCTTGGTGTTCCCAGACTAAATGGCAACACTTTGCTCTGTTACACCAGTTAAGCAATAAGCCCCCCTACTGAATATTTTTTTCCTTCCTGACTTGAAAGGCGTAGTGATTATCGCGGCCACTCAAGGGGCAATTTAAGACTCTCAAAAGGGGTGCCGGAAATGGCTTCAACACTTAGAAATATATCCTGAATGCCCAGAGAGCATGTTTCCTTTTAGAACTCGATGTCTCCCATTTCGTCTTCCTCTCATTTGCAAAAAATTTATTTTGTTGGCAAGCTGAGGCGGTGTAATATGTGGAGCCATCTGCCTAGCCTGGTAGCTTCACCGTGCTCCTGATGTCAGAGGTGGTGTGTGAGGCTAGAGAACACTCCCTAGGCCCTACTGAAATCAGCCCCGCACCAGGACCATGTGACAAATGATTCCAATCTAGGCTGAGCGCCCTTGACTTGACCCTGATCGCTGTAGACAATAAGGGAAAGCTCAGCCACTGGAAAAGATGTGCTGCACTAATAAACCCGACTGCCGACAAGGAGTAGCCGGGGAGAGAGGGATGGATGGATGGAGGGAGGGATGGAGGGGAAGAAAGGGAGGGGTTCAGGTTCTGACCTCTCAGGTGCAGGTTGATAATGAGTTTCCCTGTTTGCTCAATGGGAAGTAAAGGAGCCAGCGATCAACAAGAGGGCTATTATATGTCTTCCTGAAACACCATCATTCCTGGGGATCGCCTATGAATGTGCTTTCTATCGCATTTCTTTAAAAGGGCCAAAATACAAACATGTAAAAGTAGTCAGATGCTACCACACTGCCACTCCAGCCCCCCAGTCCTCACACATGCACACAAACACACCCACAAATACACAGACACACACACAATGTATCCCAAATCCTCATTAGTAGACGCAGCCCTCCTCCTGAACACACACCTATAAAATGAGGGGGCCCTTTGCCAAGCTAGGAGTTGTAAACAAACTAGCATCAGAACGGTCTGGGTAACATGCTGCTTATGCTAATGAAACCCCCTTCCCTTCCTTTCACCTCATCCTGATGCACCAGTCATCCCCTGGCCCTGGCCCTGTTGGAACCTGGACAAATTATACCCAGATCATTTAGGTTAGAAATCTTCTTCAAATTGAAGGTGTCGGATACAAAACCACGTTCAATGTTTCATAGTATGCAAAAAATTGCATTGCGGACCCGACCCCAATTTGTAGACACAAAAAGCAGCTTTGAACAGTGTACTGCGAATATAACCTATATGATTCAAAATATATGAGCCGTAATGTTTTGGCATGTGGAATCCTCCATAGAGCCCTATGTAATGAGCACGAGTAAAGACAAAGCCAGGGGTCAACATCAACAATATGTCTCCTTTGGCGGGAAGACAGGGGTGTAGCTCAGTTGGTAGAGCATGGCGTTTGCAACAGCAGGGTTGTGGGTTCGATTCCCACGGGGGGCAAGTATGAAAAATAAAAAAATTATGTATGCACTCTAACTGTAAGTCGCTCAGGATAAGAGCGTCTGCAAAATGACGTAAATGTAAGATGGGTGTTTACAGTGATTTGCATGGTAACCTGGAGTAGCTGAGCACTTCTGCAGACTCTTCGTCATGAGGAACTTAGCGCAGAGAGGGGAAAGTGCTGGGCACGACAGAAACCAGTGAAGTCTACTGAAATGTGTGTGTGTCTCTGTGGAAGACAGGATTAGGCCAAGGATTGGCTGGCTCCAAACAGAAATGCTTGTCAGTGCAGCAGAACTATTTTTTTTTTGTTCGTTTATGTTTGTGTGCTTGTGTGTCTTTGTTTTGTTTTATAAGCCAAACCACTGACATGTGGAATTGTAGCTTGAATGCAGATGAGTCTATTGCAGATAATTCCATAAAAATGTGCTGGAAGAGGAACAGACCATGGATCGTCTGGGTTGACAGCTGGTCCACTCGGCCTACACCTCCATGCCCTACACTCCAGCCCAGCATACTGCAGCAGGCATCTCCCACTGGGCAGCAGTCATCTGCCACTGGGCAGCAGTCATCTCCCACTGGGCAGCCTGCAGCTTGACAGGGCGGCAGTGAGGAAGGACATTAGAGACCCAGCGAGCTCCCTCACTTTCTCTTATGCACACATGTATGAACGCAGACACGCACACGGAACAGGTGAACCTTTCCATGCTCAAACACAAGCTATACAAATGATGGTAAACTACCTCTAAATCTGTATATGTATTCTGTATATGATCCACACTAATATTCTACAACAGGAGTCGGCAATAGCCCACAAAAAAAAAAACATGCCCCCCCAAAATAAAAAAGATATATCACCCGGAATTCAGCTAAAAGGAAAGTTTTGCTACTTTTCTCAACAACACTGATGCCCTGAATTTAGCAGGCACTATTGACAGATCAGTTGGAAAAAGAGATGGGCTACTTTCTGCACACGCCACAGTCAGTGTGAACTCTAGTGATTTTTTTAAAATTATGCACTCACTAACTGTAAAGTCGCTCTGGATAAGAGCATCTGCTAAATGACTAAAATGTAAAATGTAGTGACTTGACACAATGCTGGCCAAATAAGATATACTGTAGCTACAAACAAAACGGAGTTAAATGGTTCCAGTCTGCCGTGAAGTGTTTATCCATGTAAGAGTCTAGCTACATTTTCAGATGCTATAAGTTTCACATTTTGCCAGAAAGTCGTTTCATTGCAAGTTAATGCGTACTGTTAGTTAGCTAGCTAGCAAATGTTAGCTTGCTGGCTCGCTAGCTAACGTTACGTGTATGATCAACCCACATGTACATATTACTTCAACTACCTCAACTAGCCGGTGCCCCCGCACATTGACTCTGCACCGGTACCCCCCTGTATATATAGCCTCCCTACTGTTATTTTATTTTACTTCTGCTCTTTTTTTTCTCAACACTTTTTTGTTGTTGTTTTATTTTACTTTTTTATTAAAAATAAATGCACTGTTGGTTAAGGGCTGTAAGTAAGCATTTCACTGTAATGTCTGCACCTGTTTTATTCGGCGCATGTGGCCAATACAATTTTGATTTGATTTGTGTAGTAATATTTATTGAATCAGAAATGTTACATTTTATATTTTAGTTATTTTAGCAGACGCTCTTATCCAGAGCGACTTACAGTTAGTGAGTTGATTTAAAAAAATACTGAAATCCATTTCCATTGCTAGTTATAGCCTAATACTACAGCTATGACAATGTTTGTATTGGTAGTCGTATGAGTTAGGATTATGCCGGTTCATTGTTTAGCTAGCTAGCTAGCTACATGTCTAAACAAAAGACTCCACTTCGGCAGATGAATACATGACCCATCAAGTTAGACAGGTGTGTCTGGGGGTGATTACGGCCATCTATTGTATTTCATGAACATGTGTAAATGTCTAGACAATAGTGACCGACAATAGTGACATCCACTTATCTAGATGTGCCTGGGGGGTGGTTATAGTATTTCTTTCACAGGACTCATCAATTTAGACAAGTGTGTCGGGTAAGCATCATCTAATAATTATAAAATATTTTTATCTGGACACTTTCTGTTTTTGATATTGCAAGTAACCATTTCAATGTACGATTTACACTTCTGTATTCTGTGCATGTGACAAATAAACATAGATTTTATTTGATATAGTGTGTGTTTACCAGAGACGGTAATGTGAAGAACAACATGACCTGCACCAAAGTCAGATCAGGATATAGATCAAGGACTAAATAAAGTGTATTTTTACCTGGAGTTTTCCCTTATTGTAGGCTACTACTTTTACAACTTTGTCTTGAAATCTTTGGTTGTTTACTAAACTACTCACTCTGTTTAGCACATGGCCTCACATGTGAATCCTTAAAGAGATGGGTGGGGCTTAAGAGGGTGTGAATGATGCTGAATGGGTGTAGACAAAGAAGAGCTCTCCAGTAGGTGTACCAAAACATTCAAGGGCCATTTTCTCAAAAGTGGAGTTACAAGTTTATCAACTTTCAAAGCAGAATTATTTGCCCATTGTTCCTCAACTGCAGTGTATGATATGCAAATGTCTAGCTATGTGTCTTTACTTTTATCCAATGTAAAAAAACACAATTTCAAATGTTGCTTAATAAGACCGAATCGAGGCAGTCGGTCACAATTTAGGAAATCTGTTCCCAAGTATTCCCACAAATAAAATAAGAGGCATATGTGATCGTATCTCAATGTATTCAAGATATTAGGCTTACTTGTGATGAATTTGCAGTATACAAATCATTATGATTATGTTCCAGCCTCCTCACCATCCGCTCCAACAGTTGCCTACCTAGTTGCCTACCCCTGTCCTACACCACTTTCATCAGAAGAACTTACACATTTTCTGAAATACTGTACATATGTTGTTGGTACAGTAGCTTGGGAGGTGGCGATGGGGAGAGGTTGTGTTTCTCTAAGTGGGAGGTAAGCTTGGCTTCTTCTTTATATGGTGTCGAGTAAAGCTTAAACCATGCATTTAGATTGTAGGTAGGTATTGTAGGTAGTTTATCTAGGTAGTCATTGTAGGTAATTATTGTAGGTAAGTATTGTATTCGGCTGAGCCCGGTGAAGCACAAGGCTAGCTAACCCACTACCTGGACCAATAAAGCTAGCTAGCTAGTGGGTAGCTACTGGTAACTATTAGCAACTGTGGATAGTTGATTCTAATGTTATTTCACGCTTAAGAGTACCTGTAATTATGCCAGCTAGCTACCTACCATTCAGCTGTTTTTCTAACCTCATTATCTGAAGTGTTAACGTTAGGTAGTTAGTAGCTACTGTACTCGAAATGTAGCTAGCTTGTTGCTACCTGGATAGGTAACTAAACAATAGCTGGAACGACCTAGCTGTAATGTTTGGAGACGCTTTCTCTCCGTTGGGACAGACATGAACTGGCTAAATCGATTCAGTAGCTAGCTTTACACTTAACTAACTAACAGTAGCTACTAAGGGTAAGTTATAACCTACATTTATTTATATTTTATTTTTACATACTGGTAACCAGAGTCATTCAAAAGGAATTCAAGACATGGGTGACTAGTTAACGTTAGCTTGGCTCTCTCTGTGTGTTTCATACCGTGGGAGGAGGGGTTGGTTCGTTGACAGAAGGCAATGGTTAGCTAATATGCTAAATATTCTAGCTAGCTAACTAACTGGCTGAATAAGTTGACGACGTACTCACTCAAACTGTCAAAACTAACCCCAAAACTACACGTTAGACACGGACACGAATGATCTGTTTAGCGTGTTAACACACTATTGGTAGTTTGTTTTAACCATGTATTGGTGCTAAACCGTGTTATTGGAAGCTAGCATGCTAGTTAGCTATGGCGTCATAGGATACGGTGCCCTGGGGGGTTTTCACAAAAGAATACTGTACCAAGTTAGCTAGCTGAATAAACTAAGTTAGAGTCTATTCCTAGAAAACATTGAACCACTGTAGTTTACAACAATTATAATGTCTAAAGTGGAAGTTGGGAGAGTTATATTTTAGTGTTTCATTGAAACGTAAGTGAGGGAGGCCCCGCTCTCTCGCTTTCCCAGATGTTTGGTCAATTTCATTCCGATCTCCTTTGCATTATTGTAGCCTTTTCTGTAGCCTGTCATCTATGTGTCTGTCTAGCCCTGTACAAACGCTTTACACCGCGTGGCTGCTGCCACTCTAATCTTGTGGTCCCTGCGTGCACGACCCACGTGGAGTTCCAGGTCTCCGGCAGCCTCTGGAACTGCCGTTCTGCGGCCAACAAGGGAGAGTTATGCTACACTCCAGTCCCTCGACTTCTTGGCACTGACGGAAACATGGATTACCACAGAAAACATTGCTACTCCTACTTTTCTTTCCTCGTCTGATCATGTGTTCTCGCATACCCCAAGAGAATCTGGTCAGCGCGGTGGTGGCACAGGAATCCTCATTTCTCCCAAGTGGACATTCTCTCTTTTCCCCCTGACTCATCTGTCTGTCTATCTCTTCATTTGAATTACATGCTGTCACAGTCACTAGCCCATTCAAGCTTAACATCCTTATCATTTATCGCCATCCAGGTTCCCTTGGAGAGTTCATCAATGAGCTTGACGCCTTGATAAGTTCCTTTCCTGAGGATGGCTCACCCCTCACAGTTCTGGGTGACTTTAACCTCCCTACGTCTGCCTTTGACTCATTTCTCTCTGCCTCCTTCTTTCCACTCCTTTCCTCTTTTGACCTCACCCTCTCACCGTCCCCCCCTACTCACAAGGCAGGCAATATGCTTGACCTCATCTTTACTAGATGCTGTTCTTCTACTAATCTCACTGCAACTCCCCTCCAAGTCTCCGACCACTATTTTGTATCCTTTTCTCTCTTGCTCTCCTCCAACACAACTCACTCTGCCCCTACTCAGATGGTAATGTGCCGTCGCAACCTTCGCTCTCTCTCTCCCGCTACTCTCTCCTCTTCCATCCTATCACCTCTTCCCTCTGCTAAATCCTTCTCCCTCTGATCTCCTGATTCTGCCTCCTCAACCCTCCTCTCCTCCCTTTCTGCATCTTTTGACTCTCTATGTCCCCTATCCTCCCGGCCGGCTCGGTCCTCCCCTCCTGCTCCGTGGCTTGACGACTCATTGCGAGCTCACAGAACAGGGCTCCCGGCAGCTGAGCGGAAATTGAGGAAAACTAGACTCCCTGCGGACCTGTCATCTTTTCACTCCCTCCTCTCTACATTCTCTTCCACTGTTTCTGCTGCTAAAGACACTTTCTACAATTAAATTTCAAGCCTCTGGCTCTAACCCTAGGAAGCTCTTTGCCACCTTCTCCTCCCTGCTGAATCATCCTCCCCCTCCCTCCTTGTGGATGACATCATCAACCATTTTGAAAAGAAGGTTGACGACATCCGATCCTCATTTATTAAGTCAAATGACACCGCTGGTCCTGCTCACACTGCCCTACCCTATGCTTTGACTTCTTTCTCCCCTCTCTCTCCAGATGAAATGTTGCGACTTGTGATGGCCCTCCGCCCAACAACCTGCCCGCTTGAACCTATCCCCTCCTCTCTTCTCCAGACCATTTCCGGAGACCTTCTCCCTTACCTCACCTCGCTCATCAACTCATCCTTGACCGCTGGCCATGTCCCTTCCGTCTTCAAGAGAGAGAGAGTTGCACCCCTCCTCAAAAAATCTACACTCGATCCCTCCGATGTCAACAACTACAGACCAGTATCCCTTCTTTCTTTTCTCTCCAAAACTATTGAGCGTGCCGTCTCTAGCCAACTCTCTTGCTATCTCTCTCAGAATGACCTTCTTGATCCAAACCAGTCAGGTTTCAAGACTGGTCATTCAACTGAGACTGCTCTTCTCTGTGTCACGGAGGCTCTCCGCACTGCTAAAGCTAACTCTCTCTCCTCTGCTCTTATCCTTCTAGACCTATCCGCTGCCTTTGATACTGTGAACCATCAGATCCTCCTCTCCACCCTCTACGAGTTGGGCATCTCCGGCCAGTGGTTGTCCCACTGGCTATCATAAGTTGAATGCACCAATTTGTAAGTCGCTCTGGATAAGAGTGTCTGCTAAATGACGTAAATGTAAATGTAGCTGAGCAGGGCCTTCGACAATGCCCCAATTAAGAATAGAGCCTAATATGTGTAGCACTTACACAAGCAAATGCATATATTTGGAGGGGGTTTAAAGTGTTAAGACGCAGTGCAGGATGTTCATCAACTCTTTGCATTATCAAAGTAGCCAGAGCTTACTATTAACTGTAGAGGGGACTTAAAGTTCCACACTCATCGTAGAACTCCTTATGCCCTGTAAATCCAGCTTAGATACTATGAGCAGAGTGTGTTTATGCCTCTAATTTCCAGCAAATTACTCTCAACCAAGGCTTCTGTAAAGTTAAATAGGGCAAAGTAAACAGAAACTGTGATAATCGTTAGAAAACGTGGGTAACTAGGCAACACAATAGACCTACACTACTGCTTGAGGAGAAGGAACAGTGGACACAGTTGATACCTCACCAGTTAATTGGACAATGGTGTGATTTCAAATCCGGTAGACTGTTTGTTTTTGCTGTAGAGCCACTGGTGCTGTAGTGAGGCAGAGAAAGCTGTTTTCACCCGGCTAGCATTGCTTGTCTCAACGTGGCGCTGGGCCAAGCAGGGAAATTGGCCTTGATTGACCTGTAGCCCTGCAGCTGCATTGCTTTTAACAGAACTGCCAGTGAAGAAAATAATTGAGAAAGAATGTGATATTTCTCCTTTTGACTAATACCGCTGGATCTTTCAGCTGAAATGTGAGCGGTGCCAGGAAAGCTACACACAAACCTATGGAGTGTGCTGAATGTGATATGACAGCACAAACAAAATCCCATTGCCAGTATCCGCCAGTCCACAGTTGAGCGTCAGCTGAATATGTTGACATGCCGTAGATCCTGCTCAGTACCGGGAATAACACAACACTATTCTCTAACAGACCTAAATCACAGAAACACAGAGGTGCAATAAAGACAAAACACACAGAAACATGTCACCAACAGAACAACCGAAAACAAACACATACAGGTAGACAGATATCCACACAATCACAAGCAGGTACATTTAGACACACACCCCTCTCCTGCCGGGGCCCCCGGGGACATGTGCTGTTTGTAGCATGTATTGCAGGCGGTTGTGGTGGTAATGGTTTAGCGGCTGATCTGAGAGCTTGAGACTTGGGAACACATTGTGCCTTGTTCCTCATCTCCCACTCAGCCATTAGATGGAAATGATTTCTGATCACTGCTTAGGCACTCTTGAATCAAATGACTGACCTCAAGGTGAACAAAGCACTATAGCCCATCGCCGGCCCATTCAGCCATTCATCCTCTATAGACATCATTACTTTCACATTTTACAGGCGCCAAAATGATATGGCTGTGAGAGAAAGGAAGGAGAGAATAAGAGAGAGAGCGGAGAGAGGGAACAGAGAGGGGGAATCTGCAGCAAGATCTTTTGCGTTGAGACTCACCTATAAAGCAATGTAGCTAAGTGTTAAAGGATCACTTTAATCAGAAAACATATTTTATTATTTTGTTCATTAGTCCACTGTTTATATGGTCCCAAAACAATTGTGAATGTCAGCAGTAAAGTTTAAGATCGAGCACTTTTATTAAAAAGCTAAGTGTTATGATGCTTTTTGACATTCATCTAATGCTGAAAATGAAACATGAGAATATAAAGAACAATATACAGTATATATACACAGAGGAAAAAATAAAGCTTGTCCTTGGTCAAAACAAATAAACAAGTAGCAACAGCCAAGCAAATAAGGGCGTTAAAGATAGCCAGAACAACATGCAACAAAATACCCTACTGAAAACATAATAACCTACTGAAAACATTATACCATAATGAAAGCAATACCTGTGACGAGTACTGAGGATACAAAGAGACAGGATGCAGATGCAGGAATCAACAATGTAAAGGTTTACTTAACACTGAGCAAGAAAACAACAACGAGCGAGTACAGGACAAGACACTAACTATAACACAACACAACACAACACTTAACAGTCCAGGGCTATAAAGGGGTGGTGATGAGATGATGAGGTGCAGGTGCGCTGGAGGTGATTAGGGTGCGTTGGGTTTCCATTCCAGTGTTGCTGAGGTGGTGGCTCAGTAGACCGGCGAATCAGAGCGCCGGAGGGGAGCAACGGGAGGAGATGTGACAATACCCTACTAAAAACATTATAATACCCTACTGAAAACATTATAATACCCTACTGAAAACATTATAATACCCTACTCAAAAAAAACATTAGAATACCTTACTGAAAATATTACAATAACTTACTGCTTTTATTACTGTTGTAAGAGAGTGCAAGGGTGGCACTTTTTGGATGTAGAGAGTGTGTGTGTGTGTGTGTGTGTGTGTGTGTGTGTGTGTGTGTGTGTGTTGAGGTGGAGGTTTATAAGTTAAGTTCCAAAGCAAAAAGCTTTTCTCTGTCCTCTTCAGATAATTAAAATGAGCGAGAGAGAGCAAGAGAGAGAGAGAGAGAGAGAGAGAGAGAGAGAGAGAGAGAGAGAGAGAGAGAGAGAGAGAGAGAGAGAGAGAGAGAGAGAGAGAGAGAGAGAGAGAGAGAGAGAGAGAGAGGGGGGAAACAGAAATGTGACTGTAGCAAAAGTGTCAAAGTGCAGCCCTATGGTGGCGGCTGAAGATCAATAACCCCTCGGAGCCAGACCACAGACCTTTGTGTATCAATGCCTATTCAATTCACTTGGACTGTATAATCATCAAGGTAAACATTTAATTCTGTAATCAGATAAATAAATAAAACAAGTTGCTGGTAAAATAAATAAACGGGAACAAAGGTCCGCCTCCAGCAAATAAACAAAAGACAGGAAGAAAATCTCACATGAAATCTTTAGATAACATCAAACTTTTTGCTATTATACTAATTGAAATAGACTTGCTCTATAAATAAAAAGGATGCCATTAGCACTCACTGCTTGGAAGGAAATATTTGTGTTATTTGTTTATTTGTATCCTTTTCACATTTAAATGCTGGGGTTGATAACCATGTGAGATTAATGCAGGGGTTCCCAAACTTTTTTGTCCGAGTTGGATGACCATTCAAAATGGGATCCATTTTGATATCTGAAAATGTTTGCGACCCCACCCATGTGAAAAAAAAATATGTAGCCTAATTAATATTACTTTTTTATTTGGGGATATTGCAGTCAATTGAAAAACATTCTAACAGTATTTCTGATTTTCTTCTCAACTCACCATCACATACTTTTAATGTGGGGCAGTCAATTGCAAATTAGTCTGACAATGTATCTTATCTCACCACCACTAATGAGATGGGTGTGGCTTGATGCATGTCAAGTCAGAGCTTCTCAAAGTCAGGGGGCGTGGTAGACAGTGTGCACCCCATCTCTGCTGTCACATCCAACCTGGATCGATATTTGGTTTAAATGCAGACGAGATCACTGAATCCAGCTTCACACAGATATGAGCTGGCGAAGGTTAGCCTACCATGAGTTTTATGGTGCTTTCATGACAACTACGAATTCAGGAAAAATACGAAGTCAAATCATGATGTCAGTGATCTTTAGGTCGGAAAGTCAGAGCTCCAGAAAACGGCCAGAGCTCCCGAGTTGCAATTCCGAGTTGGATGACCGTTCAAAACGTTTTTTTCCCAGTCTAAGCTTGTTTCTTTCTGAGTTCCCAGTTGTCTTGAACGCACTGAAGTCGGAAATCTGAGATTTTGTTGAGTTGTTTTGAACGTGGCATTAATGCTCAGAGGGAGACAGCAGGGTATTCGTTTTGAGTCCCTTTGGCCTGCCCACCGTCCCGTGATAGATGGAGCCCCATCTGTGCAAAAGCCCACCATTCGATCCCATATGGAATCTGTTTTTCGTCAATATAGCCATGCAGCACACTAAACATCCCATATGTCGTTTAATGCTCGGGAATCATGAGACAGATTTTGTGAATCTTTATTAGGATCCCCATTAGCCGTAACGTTAGCTAATCTTCCTGGGGTCCAACACCAATTAATAACACGTTACTAACAATTACAAATGAAGACTTTACAAACATTTAACAAGTAGATGTAGTGTATTAAGAATTATGACTTTGATAATGTTTTTAAGTGGAACCTGAGAGGATGTTTATTTAGTTTCAGAGGGAGTTGTTTTAGGGTGACGCCCCAGAGAACAGAGGGAGTGTGTGTTGTAGACAGGGGATTGGACAGTAGAGGGAGCCACCCATATTTTGGGGAATATTATAAGTACTGGGTTTGAACAAAGAACATTAGAGCAGACATTGTAATTTGGAAAACACTGCTCTCCGGGTGATCATGACATCTGTAAACTTATGCTGAAATCTTGTGATATGAATAAAACTTATGATCAAAGTTCAGTATAAGCGGACTCCTTTGTTACAGCATAATTAGCAACATTGACTCGACACTACATAGACAATACAGACAATTAAAATACCTGACAGGTAACACATTTAACATTCAGTTGATGATTTCTATTTCCTGTCATATGGTCTATCGCATTAGATGTTCTTTTAGTTTTTTTTCTTGAAGGTGGATTTACTTTTTGCCTGAGAAATATGGATTGGTAAAGAGCTCCATTCTGCTATGGCTCTATATGAAACTGTAGATTTATGGCGATTTGTCCTTGGCTTGGGTTGTCTTAGATGCCCTGAATTTACCTGTCTGGTTTGGTGGTTATGTGTATTGCTAGTATGTACTAACTGGTCTGAAAAATACTGTGTTTCTTTGAAAAATATAACATTCCTAAAGAAAATCGGAAGACTGGATAGTAATTTGTTTTCAACGTGAAGCCATGAGAGATTCTGATGCATTTGGATAATATTCATATGGATAGAGCAATGAAGAGCTAATCAGGCAGCCCTGTTTTGAGCAATTTTGAGCTTTTTTTATATATTTGCTGCTGATGACCATACAACTGGACAGTACTCTAGGTGTGATAGGACCAGGGATTGAATCACCTGATTCAGAGTGCTAGATGTTACATACTCTGAACATTTTCTTGTAACTGCAATTCCCTTACCCATCTTAATAACAATATTATCTGTGTTCTGAGCATGATAAAGCTGCGTCCAACATGACGCCTAGTAGTTTTTAACTTGCTCTACATGTGTTCTATTCATAGACAAATTCAATTGGGGATCATCAGCAAGCATATATCTTGAACCAAATACAATACATTTAGTTTTAGAAATGTTCAACACCAATTTGTTAATATCAACCCACTCAGACACCATTCTTAGTTCACTACTCAGTACATCTGTTAGCTCATTACGTTCTGATGCTGTGCTATACATTGTAGAGTCATCAGCATATATTACCACTCTTGTTTTGTTCATTACTGAAGGTAAATCATTAGTAAAGATAGAGTAGAGAAGTGGGCCTAGGCAGCTTCCTTGAGGAACACCACAGTGTATATCTTTACTGTTTGAAATGCTACCATTAAATAACACTTTTTGCCTTCTCCTGGATAGATAGCTTTCCATCCAGGATAGAGCTACAGACTTAAAACCATAACATTTGAGTTTACCTAGTAACAGTTCAAGATCAATTACATCAAAAGCAGCACTGAAATCTAGCAACACTGCACCAACTAACT
Source organism: Coregonus clupeaformis (assembly GCF_020615455.1). NCBI lineage: Eukaryota > Metazoa > Chordata > Actinopteri > Salmoniformes > Salmonidae > Coregonus > Coregonus clupeaformis. Next base: position 11,968,539 of record NC_059207.1, on the reverse strand, counting down.
TCCTGTCATCCATACTCTTTAACCAATCATCATTTGTGCTAAGGCCATACTCGTAGAATGCCCTTCTTTGTACGCATGCTGGAAACCCGTTATCAGACCATTAGATGATAAATAATCCTTGATTTGTACAGATACGTAGTGGGCCTAGCCATTCACCGTGGGAATTGTTCAAGTGCAACGGTCAAATGTGGCCTTTTCCCATGCTCTAAGTGCAGTCTCTGGTTGAATTGTATCTTTTAGATTTTCATAATTTTCATTTAGATTTTAAAGGTTAACAACATTACAATGATTTTGAGATACAAAGACAATATATATAAATTATTGCATATACTTTTATTTTGGGATTTTTGAAATTCTCCTGCGACCCCATTTTCATACACCTAGTTTGGGAACCGCTGGATTAATGACATTTTGGTTAAATCTGAATTGATAACAAACACTGATTGTTACACTTTTGTCTAGCCACGGATTAATTGAATTAGGCTACATCATATTTATGATATTTATTTAGTTTACATCAATCAAAATATGCTGGGTATTTGTTTGTTTTTTAATGTAATAACCTTCTAGTCTGTATTGTAGTTTAGCCAACAGTCTAGTCACTAATTGATTCCGTTGGAAAAGACAGTAGCTCTCAGCAATGTTTATTCTGTCATGCGTTTGTCTGACTCACCATGCCTGCCTTCACATATCTGATTTTACATGAAGAAGCTGTCCTTGTATTAATCATCATATCAGGTATGGATTACTACTATGGCACACAGCCTGCATAGCAGCATTATCGCACCAGTCTCACTCATGCAGAACCTATTGTATAGTAGCATCATAGGCCTGCAGTGGCATAGTGTTAGATATGCAGCCTTCTCTCTATTCTCCGTTGGGTAATGGGTGTTTACTATACTGTATATGACTATACTATGATCTATACATTTAGATAAAGAGGAGCCTCCAGCAGGGCTCTTTGGATTGCACAGAATACCGCCATTGGGTACGAACTCTTCTGCAATTGTGGCAACGACATGACATGAATGTGAGCTCTTCTTCCGTTTGAGAGCCGCTGTGAAAGCAAGAAACTCTTTCCCAGCCCCAACGTGAATGTGTGATTTCGCTCCATTCCAGGCTCAACGTGACTGTGACAGAGTCAGAGAGTCAGTGGGTGGCAGCGCAGAGAGGGAAGTTATTCATGTAATCTCCTCACACGCTTCCTGTCACTTGTGTCAGTATTTGTGAATGCCTCTGGGCTCCTCTCAGTTTGACGGTTGTTTTGGTTGCTATTTAAGACTGTGAGACTCTTTAATTTTTGCTACTTTTAGCTGCACAGCCGAACTCTGGGATGCCTGAACTTGAACTTCTAATGATTTGCTCTAGTCAATAATATACAGTAGTAGTGTCTGCAGTTCAGGGTCACTGTGCCAGGAGTGTTTCGACATCTTCACTGTACAGTTACAGGAAGGTGGACAAGGTTAGTTTGACATTTGACAAGCACACTTTGTTATTTTCACAGGCTCTCCGACCTAGCTGCTATTCCCGTCACTTTCAGTGCCACTGTCAGACAGAGCCAGGGTCTGGGGCTTGCATTGGAGTTGTGGGGGTCGCATGGCTCCTCCCTCAAGGTTACAGGCTGCTCTGATCTCCCGCTACATGGCCACGGCTCCCTCATTTCTTTGTGTCTCCTGTCAGGGGCAAATTCCTCACTGATGGCAGGCAGACAGACACTTTTATTAAGCATGGGCACAGGCTGCTGCTGCAGCGGCCTCTGTAACCTTCTGCACTCTGCTCCGTACATGACAGGGATTTTCGGGCCGTTGTGACAAGGCCTATTTTTTTCCCCAGCAATATTCTCCAAAGAAAAAGGGAAACAGTTTATTATTGTTTAGCAGCATCTGTCTTTGAGGCGAGAGTAATGAAATGCTGCAGGTCAATATTTTACACAATGATGCATTTTGGGAAGCAGACCTCTACAGGGCATCTGTGAAACAATGGGTGTCATAACTAGCCTGTGTGTGTTATTAATCTTGCCCCGCTCCCTAATCAATCTGGTTCTCACCTTGCAAACAGTGTAATGCATTACCGTGTTAAACGAAACACCATATTTCACCGGCTGGCTCGGGGATAATGTCTTCCTTACAAAAAGCAGCCATGCATTACAGCAACAACAGCTTCCTCAGGATGTTACATCAGCAAAGAGGTTAAATATGAGCCTAGTTATTGGGAGCAGACCAATCAAACAGCCAGACTTTTCTATTCCTTTAATCTGCAGGCAGTTAGAGGATTTTACTCTTTATTTCTGCCTCTGATTCAACTGTGTATGTACGGTATAGATTAGAATAACATGACTGATCTATTTAGAATTAATCTGAAATAATCTGAAACAAAACCAAAATAAACAGCAAATGCATCCAACAAATGTGTAGTCACAAGCTTGATGTAGCCATTGCTTGCTATGAATGTGGGCCCAAACACCTACCTTTTTACTACGTTAATACACATTCAAGTGAATTTGTCCCAATTCTTTTGGTCCCCTAAAATGGGGGAACTATGTACAAAAAGTGCTGTAATTTCTAGACGGTTCACCCGATATGGATGAAAATACCCTCAAATTAAAGCTGACAGTCTGCTCTTTAATTCATAGTCATTGTTTGATTTCAAATCCAAACTTTTCGAATATAGAGCCAAAATAATTTTTAAAAATGCTTCACTGTCCCAATAATTATGGAGGGCACTGTAATTCATATCATAGGCCTAATAGTACTGTAGAGCTCTTTTACTATTGGTTTCAGGTGTGTTAGGCCAAGACCAGAGTTACAACCAACAGTGCGGCAGACCCCTTGGGCCAGGACTGAGCAGCCCAGTAGCTAGGGATTGCCTAAATGAGACTCGTTTCAGGAAACTAGGCATATGTCGTGGGTCACTACTTCACAGGAGAGCAATTTGAACTTAAAAATTGTTCTTTTATCAAAATTCGTTTTTTGGCAGAAATGCCTTCTGGAACATGTGAACTTTCATGTGCCTTAATAACAAACTTGTATGCCATCTGTAAATACGAATACAATTGTTGAATTACGAGCCTAGTTGGTTAAGCCACAGAAAAAGACAGCAACCTTCCCACTAGCCATGCCATGATTGGCTGAGATAATGTGTGAGCTGGACATGCCGAGAGAGGAGTTCGGATTGGTCTGCCATATAGCAAGCTTCTGTCTATTTGAGCTGGTCAGAATGTGTAGGTAATCCTGTCTAACGTGTATTTTAAATAAAAATGTATCGTGTAGTGGAGCTGCATAAGTGTTGCTCTCCACTTTCTGGAGGATCGAGTTTTGAAATCAGTGGAATTAGAGTATGATAGCTAAAGAGATCGAGAAAATGCCTGTCTCCGGATTATATCTTCAAACTAAGGGGAACCATGGCATCCGTGACAGGGAGACACGTCCATCATGCATGATGTATACGGGTAAGATACATACATTTTCAGATATTACACGTTTCTAATTTTAAAGTGTACTGTTCCCTAGCTAGCTAACGTTAGCTGGCTGGCTCACTAGCTAACGTTGCGTGTATTATCTTATTATTCGTATCTCAGAGCCATTTGCTTGGCTTATTAGAGCCTAATGTTAGCTAGCTAACATTGAACACGGTTGGTTAGCTACCTGCAGATTCATGCAGGATAGTAATGTCATGAGTTGGGATTATGGTTCATTGTTTAGCTAGCTAGCTAACGTCAGCTGGCTCGCTAGCTAACATTATGTGTATGATCTTATTATTCGTGTCTCAGAGCCATTTGCTTGGCTAGTTAGAGCCTAATGTTAGCTTGCTAACATTGTACCTGGTTGATTCATGCAGGCTAGTAACGTCATGAGTTGGGATTATGGTTAATTGTTTACCTAGCTAGCTAGCTACATGTTTTAACAAAATACTCCACTATGCAAGTAACCATTTCAGGTGTGTTCGTAAATTCAGTCTGAGTATGCCAGAGCGCAGAATAACTGAGAATTTACGAACGCTCAGATCAACCCTACTCATCGGCCAGAGCGTCAAGTATGCGCTCTGAATGCTCCGAGAGCGAAACGAGATGGGTGGGGCTAAAGCTTAAGAGGGTGATAACGATGCTGAATGGGTGTAGACAAAGAGGAGCTCTTCAGTAGGTACCAAAACATTCAAAGGCCATTTTCTCAAAAGTGAGATTACAAGTTTGTCAACTTTCAAAGCAGAATTACTTTCCCATTGTTCCCTTAAATGCAGTGTATGACATATCATTTTGTTGCTCTGTGTCTCTGCTTTTATCCAATGTAAAAAAACACAATTTAAAACGTTGCTACATAAGACCGAATCAAGGCGGTCGGTCACGAATAGGTATTTTTTTAAATAATTTTTTTATTTTTTATTTAACCTTTATTTAACCAGGTAAGCCAGTTGAGAACAAGTTCTCATTTACAACTGCGACCTGGCCAAGATAAAGCAAAGCAGTGCGATAAAAACAACAACACAGAGTTACATATGGGGTAAAAAAAAAACATAAAGTCAAAAATACAACAGACAATCTATATACAGTGTGTGCAAATGTAGCAAGTTATGGAGGTAAGGCAATAAATAGGCTATAGTGCAAAATAATTACAATTAGTATTAACACTGGAATGCTAGATGTGCAAGAGATTATGTGCAAATAGAGATACTGGGGTGCAAAAGAGCAAAATAAATAACATCTCCCCTGACGTGGGCAGGTTTTCAATACAGACTCATTTTTTCGTACAGTATTCCATATAAGGCATCCAGACCTTATGAAAGTTGCACAGTATACCTTTAATCTTGTAATAGATAAAATCTAGTGATACATAACTTGACATTTCTGCCATCCATTGTGACATTGTGGGAGGATAACCAACCTTCCAATTAATGGCAATGCATTTCTTAGCCGCCATAAATGCTAGGTTACACAGTTTCTTCTGATAAGTCTCCGTAGACTGGTCTTCCCTGGCTGTCTGACCCTGCTGGGACACCTGTCACCATCTGATCCTGCTAAGCCATGATGAGCATAGTGTTTTGTACTGACTGTGCACCATGACAGTGAAGCCTGTAGAGCTGTTTATACTTGTTTTCTGTTAAGTCAAACAGCAGTTACCTTGCCAGCTACAGTGCCTTCGGAAAGTATTCAGACCCCTTGACTTTTCCCACATTTTGTTACGTTACAGCCTTAATCTAAAATTGATTAAATAAAAAATCTTCATAAATCTACACACAATACCCCATAATGACAAAGCAAAAACTGGTTTTTAGAAATGTTTGCAAATGTATTAAAAAGAAAAACCTTATTTACATAAGTATTCAGACCCTTTGCTATGAGACTCGAAATTGAGCTCAGGTACATCCTGTTTCCATTGATCATCCTTGAGATGTTTTGACAGCTTGATTGGAGTCCACCTGTGGTAAATTCAATTTATTGGACATGATTTGGAAATGTACACACCTGTCTATATATAATGTCCCACAGTTAATAGTGCATGTCAGAGCAAAAACCAAGCCATGAGGTCGAAGGAATTGGCCGTAGAGCACCGAGACAGGATTGTGTCAAGGCACAGATCTGGGGAAGGGTACCAAAACATTTCTGCAGCATTGAAGGTCCCCAAGAAAACAGTATCCTCCATCATTCTTAAATGGAAGAAGTTTGGAACCACCAAGACTCTTCCTAGAGTCAATCGGGGGAGAAGGGCCTTGGTCAGGGAGGTGACCAAGAATCTGATGGTCACTCTGACAGAGCTCTAGAGATCCTCTGTGGAGATGGGAGAACCTTCCAGAAGGACAACCATCTCTGCAGCACTCCACCAATCAGGCCTTTATGGTAGATTGGCCAGACGGAAGCCACTCCTCAGTAAAAAGCATGACAGCACGCTTGGAGTTTGCCAAAAGGCACCTAAAGACTCTCAGACCATGAGAAACAAGATTATCTGGTCTGATGAAACCAAGATTGAACTCTGGCCTGAATGCCAAGCGTCACATCTGGAGGAAACCTGACACCATCCCTACGGTGAAGCACAGTGGTGGCATCATCATGCTGTGGGCATGTTTTTCAGCGGCAGGGACTGAGCGACTAGTCAGGATTGAGGCAAAGATGAACGGAGCAAAGTACAGAGAGAAACTTGATGAAAACCTGCTCCAGAGCACTCGGGACCTCAGATTGGGGCAAAGGTTCACCTTCCAAAAGGACAACGACCCTAAGCACACAGCCAAGACAATGCAGGAGTGGCTTTGGGACAAGTCTCTAAATGTTCTTGAGTGGCCCAGTCACTCTGGAGAGACCTGAAAATAGCTGTGCAGCAACGCTACCCATCCAGCCTGACAGTGCTTGAGAGGATCTGCAGAGAAGAATGGGAGAAACTCCCCAAATACAGGTGTGCCAAGCTTGTAGCGTCATACCCAAGAAGACTCGAGGCTGTAGTCGCTGCCAAAGGTGCTTCAACAAAGTACTGAGTAAAGGGTCTGAATACTTACAGTGAGTGAAAAAAGTATTTTAATCCCCTGCTGATTTTGTACGTTTGCCAACTGACAAAGAAATGATCAGTCTATAATTTTAATAGTAGGTTTATTTGAACAGTGAGAGACAGAATAACAACAACAAAATCCAGAAAAACGCATGTCAAAATTGTTATACATTGATTTGCCTTTTAATGAGGGAAATAAGTATTTGACCCCCTCTCAATCAGAAAGATTTCTGGCTCTCAGGTGTCTTTTATACAGGTAACAAGCTGAGATTAGGAGCACACTCTTAAAGGGAGTGCTCCTAAACTCAGTTTGTTACCTGTATAAAAGACACCTGTCCACAGAAGCAATCAATTAATCAGATTCCAAACTCTCCACCATGGCCAAGACCAAAGAGCTCTCCAAGGATGTCAGGGACAAGATTGTAGACCTACACAAGGCTGGAATGGGCTACAAGACCATCACCAAGCAGCTTGGTGAGAAGGTGACAACAGTTGGTGCAATTATTCGCAAATGTAAGAACCACAACAAAAGAACTGGCAATCTCCCTCGGCCTGGAGCTCCATGCAAGATCTCACCTTGTGGAGTTGCAATGATCATGAGAACGGTGAGGAATCAGCCCAGAACTACACGGGAGGATCTTGTCAATGATCTCAAGGCAGCTGGGACCATCGTCACCAAGAAAACAATTGGTAACACTACGCCGTGAAGGACTGAAATCCTGCAGCGCCCGCAAGGTCCCCCTGCTCAAGAAAGCACATATACAGGCCCGTCTGAAGTTTGCCAATGAACATCTGAATGATTCAGAGGAGAACTGGGTGAAAGTGTTGTGGTCAGATGAGACTAAAATGGAGCTCTTTGGCATCAACTCAACTCGCCGTGTTTGGAGGAGGAGGAATGCTACCTATGACCCCAAGAACACCATCCCCACCGTCAAACATGGAGGTGGAAACATTATGCTTTGGGGGTGTTTTTCTGCTAAAGGGACAGGACAACTTCACCGCATCAAATGGACGATGGACGGGGCCATGTACCGTCAAATCTTGGGTGAGAACCTCCTTCCCTCAGCCAGGGCATTGAAAATGGGTAGTGGATGGGTATTCCAGCATGACAATGACCCAAAACACACGGCCAAGGCAACAAAGGGGTGGCTCAAGAAGAAGCACATTAAGGTCCTGGAGTGGCCTAGCCAGTCTCCAGACCTTAATCCCATAACAAATCTGTGGAGGAAGCTGAATGTTCGAGTTGCCAAACGTCAGCCACGAAACCTTAATGACTTGGAGAAGATCTGCAAAGAGGAGTGGAAAAAAATCCCTCCTGAGATGTGTGCAAACCTGGTGGCCAACTACAAGAAACGTCTGACCTCTGTGATTGCCAACAAGGGTTTTGCCACCAAGTACTAAGTAATGTTTTGCAGAGGGGTCAAATACTTATTTCCCTCATTAAAATGCAAATCAATTTATAACATTTTGTACATGCGTTTTTCTGGAATTTTTTGTTGTTATTCTGTCTCTCACTGTTCAAATAAACCTACCATTGGAATTATAGACTGATCATGTCTTTGTCATTGGGCAAACGTACAAAATCAGCAGGGGACCAAATACTTTTTTCCCTCACTGTATGTAAATGTAATAGTTCATGTTTTATTTTTATTTTATTACCAACAATGTCTAAAAACCTGTTTTTGCTTTGTCATTATGGGGTATTGTGTGTAGATTGATGAGTTTTTTTAAATCAATTTTAGAATAAGGCTGTAATGTAACAAAATGTGGAAAAAGTAAAGGGGCCTGAATACTTTCCGAAGGCATTAGTCAAATAAAGACAACACATACAGACAACAGCTGCCTCTGTTCGCATGCTCTGTGTCTGCGCGGTCCTAAATCCAGCCGGCTGAAACCGCCAAACAGCCTACCCGACCGCTCTGAGGTGACCACATGGTCCTAAAGCACACCAATGCCACTTTTTGTATCACAGTGCAATGATAAAACGGGGGGGGACAAAAATGCTATTTCAGAATGTGACCTGCTATAGAGAAGGAGGGAAAAATACTGTCTCTATCACTGTAATTCCATGTTGGACAGTCATGCTGCAACAATTATTCAAAACCTTTGATTAGCTCCAGCGTACGCAATCATGGCTGAAAATTGATTTCAGGGACATCATAAAAAATAATCTATAGCAAACACGGAGCCAACAGGCCAAAGGCGTTTAGAGATGTTTCCCTTCTTCGCTGTGCAGCTTGGTTTTCTTTTTTTAGGCTATTCAGGCAGAAAGACCAGTGAGCTTGCTGTTGGAGCCAGAGCCAGAGCTAGAACCAGAGCCAGAGCCAAAGCTAGAACCGGAGCCAGAACTAGAACCAGAGCCAGAGCAAGAACCAGAACCAGAGCCAGAGCCAGAGCTAGAACCAGAGCCAGAACTAGAACCAGAACCAGAGCCAGAGCTAGAACCAGAACCAGAGCCAGAACTAGAACCAGAGCCAGAGCTAGAACCAAAACCAGAGCCAGAGCTAGAACCAGAACCAGAGCCAGAGCCAGAGCTAGAACCAGAGCCAGAGCTAGAACCAGAACCAGAGCCAGAGCCAGAGCTAGAACCAGAGCCAGAGCTAGAACCAGAGCCAGAGCTAGAGCCAGAACCAGAGCCAGAGCTAGAACCAGAGCCAGAACTAGAACCAGAGCCAGAGCCAGAGCCAGAGCTTGAACCGGAGCCAGAACTAGAACCAGAGCCAGAGCAAGAACCAGAACCAGAGCCAGAGCCAGAGCTAGAACCAGAGCCAGAACTAGAACCAGAACCAGAACCAGAGCCAGAGCTAGAACCAGAGCCAGAACTAGAACCAGAGCCAGAGCTAGAACCAGAACCAGAGCCAGAGCTAGAACCAGAGCCAGAGCCAGAGCTAGAACCAGAGCCAGAACTAGAACCAGAACCAGAACCAGAACTAGAACCAGAACCAGAACCAGAGCCAGAACTAGAACCAGAGCCAGAGCTAGAACCAGAGCCATAACTAGAACCAGAGCCAGAACTAGACCAGAGCCAGAAATAGAACCAGAACCAGAACCAGAACCAGAACCAGAACCAGAGCCAGAGCCAGAGCCAGAGCCAGAGCCAGAGCCAGAACCAGAACCAGCCTCAGAGCAGCCAGTGATGTGGGGGCAGGTAATGTTACATTTGTGCTAGGCCTATACATGTAGATTAATGCAAACTGTTGGCACTCAAAACACCATATCCAACTAGTTGTCTTAGCATTTTCACGCATCCTCTGTCAAAGTCACTAACACATTCTGATTTGCTTTCCCTTTCCAAGGTACCGTGACGTTGAAACCAGACATTTCCGTGGATGCTAGCGTTGTACGGGCGTTTGCTGTTAAACTGACTGGCTGGATTACTGATGAAAAAGCAGACTGTCTGGCATTTATTGACAACTGCCATACTTTAAAACACATTTGATATATGAAATATACTGTATCAATTTGTAAATGTGCATGCTCCAAGCTTTGTAATTTATGAGAATTTTATGAGATATTGCATGATAAAGCATGCATACATATATGCTATTTTGAGTAAACTATGCCAAAAAAACAATTGCACATTGAAAGCCTTATCGTTCATTTACATCGAGATCATAAATAAAAATCTGATAAAATAATGTATCACAACATGACAAAAGAGGTTGATTAGAACCCTATCGTATGAGACAGTGAAAGGGACCAACCGAACGTTGTCAATGTAGGCATCTACTTAGCAAACTGAACTGGTACTGGACTTATGTTCTGCTCTCTGAGTAAAAAGCCAGAGAAGTCTCAAAGCAGAGGACTGGGGTAATGTCTTAGTCTACCCGCTGTATATCTTTTTTCCCCCCTGCCCTCCTCTTTTTGGTCGTCTTTCTGAGTTGTGAGTAGCGTCTCCACAGGCTGCGGTCTCTGGCACAGGGCAAACAATTGAGTTTTGGAAGTGTCACGATGCTACCTCCCTTCCCTACGTCAGGGCTCCGGGGGCACGCTGCTACCTCCCTTCTCTCCGTCAGGGCTCCGGGGGCACGATGCTACCTCCCTTCTCTCCGTCAGGGCTCCGGGGGCACGATGCTACCTCCCTTCTCTCCGTCAGGGCTCTGGGGGCACGATGCTACCTCCCTTCTCTCCGTCAGGGCTCCGGGGGCACGATGCTACCTCCCTTCTCTCCGTCAGGGCTCCGGGGGCACGATGCTACCTCCCTTCTCTCCGTCAGGGCTCCGGGGGCACGATGCTACCTCCCTTCTCTCCGTCAGGGCTCCGGAAGCACGCTGCCCACTTGTTCATAACGGCATTAGAAAGACAGGCGGGCCGGGCCGGGCGGCAATGGAACATCCACCACACCATGTTTCCTCATCATCGCTGTCTTCTCTCTGACCTCTCACATGGAAGCTGCATCTTCACAGACAGGCCAAACTCAACAGAGAAATACTTCTAGTCGCTAGAATGTTCTCCACAGAGGAGGCATGGGTAAGTTTAGATTGGCCCCAAGCGCTTTTATCGCCTACGTTTCAAATTGTAATGTTATTACTCTCAGCTGTTCCTTGTTTTAAGAGGCCAATGAGAGCAGGTATATTGTTATGTTACACATATTACTATTAAGTAATAACAACAGATGTAAAACAAAATTTAAACATCACAACACCCTTCATTGTATAATCTATTTAAGCGTAGTCACATGACTTCTCTTCTCTTTACTTCTTCAGCATCTCTTCCCTCTCTACCTCCCCTTTCACTCCATCTCCAGTCCTCTACCAGCCCCCAATCCCATCCCTACCACAGCTTGACCCCACTAGGCTCATACAACACATTAAATGCCAATTAGTCTGGAGCTAGCCCTGGCAGATGCTGTGGCTGTTGCCTGACTTGGAGCAGGCCTGTGGGAAGGTGCTTATTGGTCCCTGGAGGCCGGGGTGTGGATGTGGTGGGTCCAGGACCATGGAGCTGAGCTCTCCCCCTAAAGACTCCATCTCCCCACCAACACATCTGGCTTTCTACTCCTTCACTACTCTGTCCCCCTTCCCTCTAGCCTATTAACCAGGCCCGTCTCGCCAACCTTGTTTTCTCTTTCCATTATGAGGAGGTTTGAAAGAGGTTGGATGAGGGGTTTATTTCACTAAGCAAGGTATTTCACTGTTATAATGATATTATGATGCAGCTGTTCCCATTCTGTTCAGCACGGCTCCAAAACAAGACTTCACACCAACTGGAACAGCTGTCCCACACGTGTAATGGGGATTTTGTGCTGGAACAACTGTGTGTTGGCAATAAAAGACTTTCTACCCTCCTAATATGGATATCAGATCCAAAACATGTCATACACTAAATTAGTCTCAATGGTCTCATGCCACTTTAGTGATATACTGACTTTTCCCCCCCAAATCAAATCAAACTTTATTAGCCTCACACAGTTTACAGCAGCTATAAAATGTAATGGACAAACTTCAAATGTTGCAGTTAGATTAGGCTGAGATTAGACATACAAATAAGTAAAGTATGAGATAAAAGCAACACTATTGAATATGAAGACAAATCTCTGAGACCAGTCCTGAAAAATACATTTTCTGCCGGTAGAACAACACACAGTGTGCTGCTGTGGTTATCTGCAGGTTTCAGAGCCTTGCCCTTTACTGTCCCAGTGTTATTTAATCACCACCAGACGGACCAAATGATAAATGTTATGTCTGACCTTCTATATTTGTTTTCATTCCTCTTAACTGTGATTTTATTTCCCTTGGACAGAGCAGACAGAACGTGAGGGAAGAGGTGTGTGTGTGTGTGTGTGTGTGTGTGTCTCACATTGTACATCTACACAACATCAAATTGCACACCTCAATAACTAAACAGAGCAATAACCACACCAACTAAATAAATTCAACAACAGAAGTGAGAGCTTCCATCCATCATAGGGTCTTTGTCCGGTTGGAAAGAGTTAACCGCCACGGGCTAGACCTACGTCAACATGGCCATGGCTCGTCTGGCCCTCCATGCCAGATCAATATCTGCAAATAATAAATGAGCTCCCAGAGGGGCACAGTAACCCCCACAAAACCGCCCAGGAAAGTCTACAATTGGTGTGTGACTCAATAAGGCAGAAGAACGTGTCACGGACAGAAGAGGACCCAAGAGCGCAAGTTCAAATTCAGAGTTCTTTATTCAAGGTTACAGGTGGGAAGAGGAGTCCCAGGGGTGTCAGGGGTCTTTCAGGGTCCTCCTGTGGGTACCTGTGCTCCGGGGGTCACCAAATGTCCGGGGGTGTCCAGTCCAAGTGCTTAGTGTGTGTGTTCCCCAGTGATGGAGCGGCGTATCGGGCTGAGGGTGGTGAAACGTCTGGGCACGCTCATCTGGTGGTCGGAGACCTGGGGAACACACACACACAACAGCAATATGAATGGCAGGCAGAAGTACAGATCAGGGCTGGGCAAATATCGTGGTGAGAGACAGAAGGCAGAAACGAGTTACCGGAGGGGCTGAAGATCGGAGAGTAGTCGAGGTCCAGAAGGCAGGTTGGGATAGACGGGGCAGTAGAACAAGGAGGCAGTCAAGAAAGGATCGGTATCACAAACAGGAGTCAGAGCGCAGACAGGCAGGTTACTGGTCCGGGTTTGAAGACGATCTGACAGGGCTTGGCTGAAAACCAGGGCTTGATATACTGGGAGAGGTAGTGGGGAAATGCAGTTCAGCTGGCAGAGTAATTAGAACAGAGTGAGGCAAGGTGAGGATGGTGAGTGGGAAATGCAGTGCAGCTGGCCAGGTAACAAGAGCAGAGCAGGGCAGGTGGAGCTAGTTAGGCTGAGTAGAGAGAGGGAGGTGAGCAGAGTGGAAGATAATTGAATGCAATTAATGTTGCTACCAGGGAGAGAGAGTGCTCATGACAGGACCCCCCCTCCAAGGGACGGCCCCAGAAGTCCCAAGAACAACATCATGCCGGGAGGGTGGAGGGGAGCAGGCGGCGGGTCAGAACTCCTCCGAGCGGTCCAGTGAATCTCCTCATCCTCAGAAGGAGCTGGAGGGTCACGGTCGGGAGACAGGACAGGCACTGAGACAGGAGCAGGGCGGGCCGGACGGCTAGGAACCCCTCTTGGACGGCCCCTACGGATTGCAGGCTGATCAGGATGTAGTCGGTGGAAGTCAGTGATAAGGGTCCGGTCCACTATCCTCCTGGCCGGGATCCAGGTCCTCTCCTCTGGACCATATCCCTCCCAATCAACGAGGTACTGGAGACCCCTACCCCTTCGCCTAGAGCGGAGCAGCCGCCGGACGGTGAAGACAGGACCGCCATCTACGAGGCGCGGAGGAGGTGGCGCCGGAGCTGCAGGGACCAGGGGACTTTCATGGACCGGCTTGACCTTGAGAGCGTGGAAGGTGGGGTGGACCCGCGTGGAAGCGGGCAACTGAAGTCGGACCGCCGTTGGACTGATGACTTTCTGCACAGGAAAAGGACCAATGAAGCGAGGGCCAGCTTTCGTGATACAACCCGCAGCGGCAGATCCCGGGCAGACAGCCAGACCTTCTGACCAACCCGGTAAGTAGGTGCTGGGGTCCTCCGTCGGTTGGCACCCGGCGGCGTAGCTGGTTCCAGACTTCAGGAGCACAGTGCGAGCCTGGGCCCAAGTGCGGCGGCAGCGGCGGGCATACGCAGAGCAGACGGACAGGTGGCATCCGCCTCCTGGCTGGCAAACAGTGGAGGTTGATACCCGTAGACACACTGAAAGGGGGAGAGCCCGGTGGAGGAACTGGTGAGTGAATTATGGGCATATTCCACCCAGAGCAGGTGTTGAGCCCAGGCCCGGGGATTTTGGGAAGCCACACACCTCAGTGCCTTCTCCAGCTCCTGGTTCATGCGTTCAGTCTGGCCGTTTGACTGCGGGTGGAATCCAGACGATAGGCTGGCGGTGGCCCCAAGGAGATGACAGAACTCCTTCCAAAAGGTTGCTGAGAATTGCGGGCCCCGGTCTGACACTATATCCTGGGGTAGGCCATGGATACGAAACACATGTTCCAGGACCACCTGGGAGGTCTCTTTAGCAGAGGGTAGTTTGGGAAGGGGCACGAAGTGGGTCATCTTACTAAAGCGGTCAACAATGGTAAGGATGACTGTGTGTCCGTCAGAGGGCGGAAGGCCCGTAACAAAGTCCAGTGAAACGTGGGACCAGGGCCTCTTGGGTATGAGTAGGGGTTGCAGCAACCCAGCAGGAGGCTGGTTGGGAGTCTTGTTTCGGTTACAAGTGGGACAAGCTCGGATGAATTCTCGGACATCCCGTCTCATCCCCCGCCACCAGAACCGCTGGCGGACCAGATGAAGGGTGCGAGTGATGCCGGGATGACAGGCCAGACGGGATTCGTGCCCCCACTGAATCACAGGTGACCTGAGATTTGCTGGAACAAACAGACGGTTGGGGGCGCTGGTGCTTGGACCTGGCTGGTCCCGAAGAGCCTCCATGACCTGCTTCTCGATCCCCCAGGTGAGGGCCGCTACGACCAAGTGGCTGGGAAGAATGGGAGCTGTCATGGCGGTGGTCTCGTCCTTCTGAAACATCCGGGAAAGAGCATCAGGTTTGATGTTGCGAGATCCCGGGCGGTAGGAGAGCGTGAAATTGAAGCGCGTAAAGAACAGAGACCACCGCTGTTGACGGGAGTTCAGCCTCCTGGCTGTTTGGATATACTCCAGGTTCTTGTGGTCTGTCCACACTACGAATGGTTCCTTTGACCCCTCTAACCAGTGCCGCCATTCTTCAAGGGCGAGCTTGACAGCCAACAGCTCGCGGTTCCCAATGTCGTAGTTGCATTCGGCAGGGGTTAGCTGACGGGAGTAGAAGGCACAGGGGTGCATCTTGCCATCCTCAGCTGCTCTTTGAGAAAGCACTGCACCCACTCCCACGTCCGAAGCATCTACCTCCACCACAAACTGCCTTGCTGCATCTGGCATCTGGAGGATGGGAGCAGAAGTGAAACATGTCTTGAGGATATTGAAGGCCTTATCAGCAGCTGATGTCCATTGGTACGGTTGTTTAGTGCTGGTTAGCGCCGTGAGGGGTGCAGCCACTGTGCTATAGTTTCTGATGAATCTCCTATAAAAGTTGGCAAAGCCCAGGAACTGTTGCAACTTCTTCCGAGACTCAGGAACTGGCCAGGAAGTGACAGCCGACACCTTCGTGAGATCCATCTGAATGCTGCCCTCGGTCACCACATACCCCAGGAATGAAACGGTCTTGGCATGGAACTCGCACTTCTCTGCCTTCACGAAAAGAGAGTTCTCCAGCAGGCGGCGCAGGACCAACCGGACGTGGTGCGTGTGTTCTGACAGAGTCTTTGAGAATATTAAAATATCGTCCAAGGTACACAAATACGAACGTATTTAGCATGTCCCTGAGGATATCATTCACTAGGGCTTGAAAAACTGCTGGGGCATTGGTGAGGCCGAAGGGCATGACGAGATATTCATAGTGGCCGGTTGGTGTGTTGAACGCTGTCTTCCATTCGTCTCCCTCCCTCATCCGCACCAGATGGTAGGCATTGCGAAGGTCCAGCTTAGTGAATACAGTGGCTCCCTGCAGCAGTTCGAAGGCAGACGAAAGTAAGGGCAGTGGGTAGCGATTCTTAACCGTGATGTCGTTCAGACCCCGGTAATCTATGCATGGACGAAGAGAACCGTCCTTCTTGCCGACAAAGAAGAATCCCGCTCCTGCGGGGAAGACAACGGTCTAATTATCCCGGAGGCAAGAGAGTCATTAATGTAGTCCTCCATGGCCTTTCTTTCCGGGGCTGACAGTGAATACAGACGACCCTTGGGAGGTGCTGTGCCAGGCAGGAGATCAATCGCGCAGTCATAGGGTCTGTGTGGGGGGTAGAGATGTCGCCTTGGATTTGTTGAACACCTCTTTCAGGCTGTGGTAACAGGCCGGAACATTGGATATGTCGGAGGTAGCGCTAGATCCTTCCCGGTGAACGGGCAGGGTGGCCCCCTTAAACAGGTCTGGTGACAACTCCTTCCCCACTCACGGACTGTTCCTGTCTCCCAGTCGATGTGGGGGTTGTGCTGACGGAGCCACGGGTATCCAAGAATGAGTGGTTGGCCAGGTGAGTGTAGGAGGTGAAACTGGATGGACTCCTGGTGGTTTCCTGACAGCAGGATTGTCACAGGGGCGGAGATATGAGTGACAGTGCCAAGATGATGCCCATCCAGGGCTCGTGCAGGAATGGGTTGTGTCAGTTGATGATGGTTCACGCCCAGTTGCTGTGCAAGCTCAGGGTCCATGATGTTTGCTTCGGCTCCGGAATCCACAAGGGCGGCCAATGTATGAGTCTTGTCAGAAAGCTGAAGGCGGAGATGAAGCAGGGTCTTTCGGATGGAGGGAGACTGAAGGCTTGTTGAGCTCACCCGGATCTCCCCTACACCTGGTGAGCTGCGGCTTTTGCCGGACAAGTAGCGACACGGTGATTCTCGCCACCACAGTAGAGGCAAAGGTTGGAGCTTAGACGGCGCCGACGCTCCTCGGGAGTCAGAGAGGCACGGCCAATCTCCATGGGCTCAGGCTGATTGAGTTGGCTATGGGACTTGACAGGCAGGGGCTGGACAGAAGCGGTACTCGACCCGAGTACGGATGGCAGGTTGACTGAGACGGCCCTTCTCCCTCCTCCGGGTCTGTATACGGCGGTCAATGCGAACGGCAAGGTCAATGGCGGCATCAAGCGTTGAGGGGCGGGTCATGGGAAACAAGCTCGTCCTTGATATAGTCCGCCAGGCTATGGAGGAAGGCTTGCACCAGTGCCTCTGGGTTAAACGAGCTTTGACTGGCCAGGGTACGAAAGTCAATGGAGAAGTCTGCCACTGTCCGATTGCCCTGACGGATGGTGAGCAGAGCTTGTGACGCTTCGGCTGTTGGCGAGCCTAGGTCAAAGACCTTTAACATCTCCTCCTCAAAGGCACTGAAGGAGGCACAGGCTGGGGTTTGCCGGTCGAATTCCGCCGTTCCCCACAACCGAGCTCGACCGGTGAGATGTGTGATGACATACCCCACCTTGGCTCCCTCTGTTGAGAAAGTCCTGGGCTGTAGTGCAAACTGGATTCGGCAGCTGCTCAAGAATGGTCTTACTTGCTTCTGGTTGCCATCAAAACGTTCCGGGTTCCCAATCCTGGGTTCCGGAGCAGCGGCTGCAATGACCGGGCTTGAGAGTAGTTGCAGGGCTTGGGCTAGCTGTTGTTGCTGCAGTTGGAACTGTTGTTGCTGCTGGTTGAATAGCTGGAGAAGGGAAGCGATGTCGCCAGCCATCCGATTTATGTCTCCCTCAGAGCGTTCCAGTCGCTGTAGGGCAGTCCTCTCTGGCTCTTCCTCCATCGTGGTCAGGGAGTGCGCTGGGTCCATGATGGTCAGATCGTTCTGTCACGGACAGAAGAGGACCCAAGAGCGCAAGTTCAAATTCAGAGTTCTTTATTCAAGGTTACAGGCGGGAAGAGGAGTCCCAGGGGTGTCAGGGGTCTTTCAGGGTCCTCCTGTGGGTACCTGTGCTCGGGGGTCACCAAATGTCCGGGGGTGTCCAGTCCAAGTGCTTAGTGTGTGTTCCCCAGTGATGGAGCGGCGTATCGGGCTGAGGGTGGTGAAACGTCTGGGCACGCTCATCTGGTGGTCGGAGACCTGGGGGAACACACACACAACAGCAATATGAATGGCAGGCAGAAGTACAGATCAGGGCTGGGCAAATATCGTGGTGAGAGACAGAAGGCAGAAACGAGTTACCGGAGGGGCTGAAGATCGGAGAGTAGTCGAGGTCCAGAAGGCAGGTTGGGATAGACGGGGCAGTAGAACAAGGAGGCAGTCAAGAAAGGATCGGTATCACAAACAGGAGTCAGAGCGCAGACAGGCAGGTTACTGGTCCGGGTTTGAAGACGATCTGACAGGGCTTGGCTGAAAACCAGGGCTTGATATACTGGGAGAGGTAGTGGGGAAATGCAGTTCAGCTGGCAGAGTAATTAGAACAGAGTGAGGCAAGGTGAGGATGGTGAGTGGGAAATGCAGTGCAGCTGGCCAGGTAACAAGAGCAGAGCAGGGCAGGTGGAGCTAGTTAGGCTGAGTAGAGAGAGGGAGGTGAGCAGAGTGGAAGATAATTGAATGCAATTAATGTTGCTACCAGGGAGAGAGAGTGCTCATGACAGAACGAGTGTGCAGGGGCACATCTTTAGCACTCCATAATAGAAAATGAATGGTGCTCATATCAGTGCTGAGGCACCCTGAGGGTTAGCTAATAGGGCTAGTTATAACTGTCATCCTCCCAGAGACCCTGAAAATATTCCATGCAAACACAGAGACCTGTGCAGGAGAAGAGAGGGAATTTCTGCAGAGAGGATGGGGATTCCCTCCACAATATTCTCAGCTGACAGAATGGGTTTAAAAGGGGTAAAAGACTGACAAGTTGACTATGACTTCTTAGAACAAATTAAGCACATGTTTTGTGGATGTGGTGATTTGCAGATGTGTGTCTGATTGCGACGAAACAGCACAACATGAGTAAGTATCAGCTTTTGAACACATGGAAATGACAACAGAACAGTTGATATACTTCCCCAGCCAAAAGACTGAACCTGAAATTAACATCTTATCAATGGACAATATCGAGGAAATATTTACATTTTAGTCATTTAGCAGACGCTCTTATCCAGAGCAACTTACAGATAGAGAGTGCATACATTATTATTATTAGATTTTTTCATACTGGCCCCCCGTGGGAATCGAACCCACAACCCTGGCGTTGCAAACGCCATGCTCTACCACTGCTCTACCAACTGAGCTACATCCCTGCCGGCCATTCCCTCCCCTACCCTGGACGACGCTGGGCCAATTGTACGCCGCCCCATGGGTCTCCCGGTCGCGGCCGGCTACGACAGAGCCTGGATTCGAACCAGGATCTCTAGTGGCACAGCTAGCACTGCGATGCAGTGCCTTAGACCACTGCGCCACTCTATTTCAACACAAGTGACAAAAATTAAACTAAAGTAGTAGTTATTAGCTGTATTTATGAATGCATAGTTATTGGATAGTTATAGGCTATCCATGTCTAGTGAGCAATTCAACATGGCCAATATTATGTGTGTTGGATGCCAACAGATACATATAGCTCGCAGGTTGGTGATGAGACTTAAAAACGTAACTGATCACTTATTTCAGCTGTTGTATTCCTGGGGTCCAGAAACAGAGCTATCGAATTAAATAAACACAGTTGATATTGATCTCCAGCCACCCGGCAGCAGCCACCCTCTTAATGAAACTCAAGAAGATTTATTACAACACTGTATGCAGAGCACATTGGAACACACACCACACACCACACACACACACAGGCGCACAACCATGTTTAAATACCCAATGATTTCTGATAAACACAACCCACACTGATGCACATCGCTTCGATCTTGTCCCTTTAATTTGCCTATGCTGTAATATTAGGAGGGCTGGGAGGGGTTACCCTCCTCCTACCGCCTTCCTCCAGCCCTTCACTTCACAGCTCTGAACTCACCCACATGCAGCCACACTTCCATCTCAAGCGCAAACATTGTGTCGTTCTCCGCAGGCCACCTGAGATATGTTCTCCATGCTGGAAGGTTCTGGAACAAACGTGGTGCCAGCTGGAAAGGAGCAAAGTTCTCCGTAAGGTGAGGAGCATCACAACGTAGTGAGGTTGGTATTCCGTCAATTTGGCACCACACATCTTTCATCAAAACAGATCCTCTCACGGTGGATCAAGAGCAAAAATGAACAGGAGAGAAAAACAGAAACAGTATATTCCTTTTTATGGAGTAGAACTGTGTGGATCTGATGTTTAGGTCTGTGTGAGTCTGTGTGTGTCGGTGCATGCCAGTGTCACTACAAGAAAAAATGAAAGAACAGGAGAAGAAATATAAAGCCTGGTTCCTCATCATGCGGTTGTTAGCTTGTCCAATCTATGGCAATCAGCATGCTCCCAGGGGTTGAAAGACACGAGACGCGGGGGAAAGGGAAGCGAGAGCTGAGGAAAGATCAATACTGCACTGAGAAACAAGAAGTGTGGGCTATTTACTTTTCATTGATCTGATGATGCAGGAGAAACACCTCCGTCTGCTAGTAAATAGAGGGAATAAGTATTCTGTGGAGGGTTGCCGTTTTTCTCTCTCTCCTCACCCTAAGGTCAGGGAGAAAGCTAAAAACAACCAGAAACAAAACAAAAAAATGGATTGCTGGGGCTCAGTTAAGTAATTCATCTGCATTAAAACACCATGGAAACAGACACTAACTAGCCATCTTAAGTAAGATTTGGCTGTAAGCTGCTGTAGAGCCCTGGCAGTGGACACAGAGAGAGAATGTAGACTAGGACTGGAGGAGAGGACTGGAGGAGAGGAGAGGACTGGAGGAGAGGACTTTAGGAGAGGAGAGGACTGGAGGAGAGGCTAGGATGTAAGAGAGGAGAAGATGGAGGAGAGGAATGGTAGAGGATGGAGGAGAGGAGAGGTGAGGACTGGAGGAGATGAGAAGATGGAGGAGAGGATAGGAGAGGATGGAGGAGAGGAGAGGAGAGGACTGGAGGAGAGGAAAAGATGGAGGAGAGGATAGGATAGGATGGAACA
Organism: Coregonus clupeaformis; assembly: GCF_020615455.1. Classification (NCBI taxonomy): domain Eukaryota; kingdom Metazoa; phylum Chordata; class Actinopteri; order Salmoniformes; family Salmonidae; genus Coregonus; species Coregonus clupeaformis. The sequence continues at coordinate 11,947,473 of NC_059207.1, read as the reverse complement.
GAGGAGAGGACTGGAGGAGAGGAGAAGATGGAGGAGAGGATAGGAGAGAATGGAGGAGAGGAGAGGACTGGAGGAGAGGAGAAGATGGAGGAGAGGATAGGAGAGAATGGAGGAGAGGAGAGGACTGGAGGAGAGGATGATAAATACATCAGGCCTCAAGCAGGGCTAGACATACAGCACATAGTGTAATGGAGCTGTAGTTAGTCCTCACAGCACTACATTCATAATGCACATGTCAAGAGGAATATGAGGTTTTGAAAAAAGCATAAAAGACTATCAGTGTACCATAAATGTTCCCTCCCTAAGCTCCCAGGGTATTTGTTTTATTGAGTGGATTTGGTGGACACATTCATCGTCCAACTACATATGTACCACAGTAGTGATTGAATGTGCTATATAGATATCACACTATTTTAGGGGTGAAAGAACTGTCCTGAGTGTGTGTTTCACACACAAGTTGGCCTTACTGTATGCTACATCTTTCTCACTGGGCTCTGTGTGACTAGAGACAGGCAGATGTTAAGGTATACCAGAGAAACAAATGACTGACACCAGACACAGTAATGGATCACAGACAGCACTGGAAAAACCAAGCCAGAGAATGAACAAGAAGAGCCAGTGAAGCCCATTATTTAAACCAGGTAGGTCTAAGCAGCAATAGTTTATTGATCTGAGATAAAACAGGATAAAGGCCTAATACAATTCATATAAATAGGATGTTATATTTACAGTGTGAATAAGAAGTAATCCTAATTCAATCCGGTTGCTGGTTTTGAATGAAAAAGGGCCCTTATAAGAACAGTGGACACAATATGTCACAGAGGTACACAACATGTCATCAAATGCCACAGTACTGCAGTTTTGTACTGCATCTCCCAGGATGGAACTTCATTTATCAGTTGTCAATGATTGGCAAGAGAGTCGACACCCCAGTGGGCCCAAAATCACAATCTGATTACATTGCTAGGATGAAAATTAACATACTAAGTCCATCATATGGTCTTCTAGAGTGTGTCACTAACTTCTGGTAAGTCTTTGAGGAGACATTCCAAAACACTAATATGCCAACTGATCATTATTCTGAAAGCAAAAGAATGGAAAAACAATAGAATGTTACGTATACAGTGCCTTCGGAAAGTATGAGCAATCGGGGGAGAAGGGCCTTGGTCAGGGAGGTGACCAAGAATCTGATGGTCACTCTGACAGAGCTCTAGAGTTCCTCTGTGGAGATGGGAGAACCTTCCAGAAGGACAACCATCTCTGCAGCACTCCACCAATCAGGCCTTTATGGTAGATTGGCCAGACGGAAACCACTCCTCAGTAAAAGGCACATGACAGCCCGCTTGGAGTTTGCCAAAAGGCACCTAAATACTCTCAGACCATGAGAAAGAAGATTCTCTGGTCTGATGAAACCAAGAATTAACTCTTTGCCTGAATGCCAAGCGTCACGTCTGGAGGAAACCTGGCACCATCCCTACAGTGAAGCATGGTGGTGGCAGCATCATGCTGTGGGGAGGTTTTTCAGCGGCAGGGACTGGGAGACTAGTCAGGATCGAGGGAAAGATGAACGGAGCAAAGTACAGAGAGATCCTTGATAACCTGCTCCAGAATGCTCAGGACCTCAAACTGGGGCGAAGGTTCAGCTTCCAACAGGACAACAACCCTTAGCACACAGCCAAGACAATGCAGGAGTGGCTTCGGGACAATTCTCTGAATGTCCTTGAGTGGCCCAGCCAGAGCCTGGACTTGAACCCGATCGAACATCTCTGGAGAGACCTGAAAATAGCTGTGCAGCAACGCTCCCCATCCAACCTGACAGAGCTTGAGAGGATCTGCAGAGAAGAATGGGAGAAGCTTGTAGCATCATACCCAAGAAGACTCAATGCTGTAATCGCTGCCAAAGGTGCTTCAACAAAGTGCTGATTAAAGGGTCTGAATACTTATGTAAATGTGATATATCTGGGGTTTAAAAAAATGTTTTGCAAACATTTCTAAAAACAGTTTTGCATTGTCATTATGGGGTATTGTGTGTAGATTGATGAGGGGAAAAAAACTATTTAATAAATTTTAGAATAAGGCTGTAACGTAACAAAATGTGGAAAAAGTCAAGGGGTCTGAATACTGTTTGGGGGATACAATCATCCCAGCAATGCAGATTTTGCTGCGAAGAATCATTAGATCATTTGTCTTTACTGTCCATATGTAGTTTGTTTTTGGTCGCAGGTTCAGGAATGTCAATCAATCTTTAATTTACAATCTGTAGAAACTATGAGAATAGAAAGGTTAAGAACTTTTGTGAAACAGCACAGTTAAAAATATATGGCAAATAGAAATCAAACTGGATGGTCTTCAGAGATAGATGGGTGGGTGTGATGAAGTGGTGTTGAAGGAGTCAGGTGCAGGAGGGTAAATCACAGAATAACAGGCTTTAATCCGCAAAATACAGGTTTACACAGAAATGCGTCAAACACACTCCAGGGCACAAAACAGGCGCACTGGAAAATACAAGTCACACGTGAAATACTCCCGTCGATACAAAATACACGAGCTCCACCGAGCTCGGGAAGATCAGTTAGAAAATCAACACTTAGGTGAGACCATGGTCGTTGTGGAACTGGTAAAGGTTGTAACTTACCATCTGGGAGGTGCCTAGGTGCCTTACTCTGGGCGCACACTGAGCAGGAGGAGACATACACCCTCACGTCCTTAGCCAAGGTAGGCCACCAGTATTTTCCAGTCAGGCAGCGCACTGTACGGCCAATACCTGGGTGACCAGAGGAGGGGTGACGTGTGTGCCCAGTAGATCAGACGATCACGGATAAGAGCAGGCACGTGCTGTAGCCCATCTGGACACTGAGGTGGAGAGGGATCCGTGCGTAATGCCTGCTCTATATCCGCGTCCATCACCCACACTACCGGCGCCACAATGCAGGAGGCGGCAGTATGGGGGTGTTGTTGCTGGGCCTCTCCTCTGTGTCATACAGCCGGGACAGTGCGTCTGCCTTCACGTTCTTCGTACCCGGGATGTATGATACAGTGAAATCAAACCGGGTGAAGAATAGGGCCCACCTGGCCTGGCGAGGATTCAGCCTCCTCGCTGCCCGGAAGTACTCCAGGTTACGGTGGTCGGTCCAGACGAAGAAAGGGTGTTTTGCCCCCTCGAGCAAATGCCTCCACACGGTCAAGGCTCGGACAACAGCCAACAGCTCCCGATCACCAACGCCGTAGTTCTGCTCCGCCGGGCTGAGCTTCTTCGAGAAGAACGCACAGGGGCGGAGCTTGGGTTGTGTACCCGAACGCTGAGACAGGACAGCTCCTATCCCAACCTCGGACGCATCCACCTCCACTACGAATATATGGTAATGATGAATCGGGGTGGGCCAGTACTGGGACTGAGGTGAACAGACCCCACAGTTTGCTGAAGGCCAGGTCAGCCTCAGCAGACCAGCGGAGCCGGGACGGCCCACCCTTCAACAGGGAGGTAATGGGAACTGTGACCTTGTCAAAGCCCTGGATAAACCTCCGATAGTAGTTGGCAAAGCCAAGGAAGCGCTGCACCTCCTTAACCGTGGTTGGAGTCGGCCAATTACGCACGGCTGAAATGCGATCTCCCTCCATCTCCACACCTGAGGTGGAAATGCGGTATCCAAGGAAGGAGACGGACTGCTGGAAAAACATACACTTCTCTGCCTAAGCATGAAGGTCATTTTCCAATAGTCGGGCCAGCACCTTGCGAACCAGGGACACATGCTCGGCGCACGTAGCGGAATACACCAGGATGTCATCGATGTAGACCACTACACCGCGACCAAGCATGTCCCGAAACACCTCGTTCACAAAGGGACTGGAAAACTGAGAGAGCATTCATCAAACCATAGGGCATTACCAGGTATTCATAACGCCCCGTGGTTGTGCTGAATTCTGTCTTCCACTCATCTCCCTCTCGGATACGCACCAGGTTGTACGCACTCCTGAGATCTAATTTGGTGAAGAAGCGCATCCCATGCATTGATTAAATCACTGAAGGAATGAGGGGGAGAGGATAACTAAATCTTATCGTCTCCCTGTTCAGTGGTCGATAATCAATGCACGGGCGCAGACCTCCAGCCTTCTTCTTCACAAAGAAGAAACTTGAGGAGGCGGGTGAAGTGGAGGGACGTATATACCCCTGGCGCAGGTACTCGGTGACATATGTTTCCATAGCCACCGTTTCAGCCTGTGATAGGGGGTATATATGACTCCTGGGAGGTACAGCGTCTACCCAGAGGTTTATCGCGCAATCCCCGCCCGATGAGGGGTCCCATGTAGCTCAGTTGGTAGAGCATGGCGCTTGCAACGCCAGGGTTGTGGGTTCGTTTCCCACAGGGGGCCAGTATGAGAATGTATGCACTCACTAACTGTAAGTCGCTCTTGATAAGAGCGTCTGCTAAATGACTAAAATGTAAAATGTAACTTAGTCGCCGGCGTTTTAGAGAACACTTGCGCCAGATCTAGGTATTCAGGGGGAATGCGCACGGTGGAGGTACTGTCTGGACTTTCCACTGTGGTTGCACCAACGGAAACACCTTAACACCTACCCTGACACTCTCGCAACTACCCTGTGAGAACCCTCTGCGGCCATGAGAAGGTGGGGTTGTGGAGTGCTAGCCAAGGGATACCTAATACCACAGGGAAAGCAGGAGACTCAATAATGGAAAAAGTAACCTGCTCACAATGAGTCTTCTGGGTAATCATGGTGACTGGTGCAGTAACTTCCTTAACCAACCCGGACCCTAATGGTCGACTATCAAGTGCTCTGATGGGGCATGGAATGGATAGGGAAATCAATGGAATGCCCGGTGTGCGAATGCCCTGTCCATAAAGTTCCCAGCTGCGCCTGAATCGACTAGCGCCTTACACTGGGGAACTACCATGTGCTCAGGAAAGGAGATGTGTATTTTACAGTGCGCAGCAGAGGGCTCTGAACGAGTGTGGGTGTTCGATACCTGGGGTGATGCGAGAGTGCCCTGCCTGCCGCCTCCAAACCCAGAAGGGCGTTGATGAAAACATGTGGTGAAATGTCCCTTCGCGCCACCAGTGTGGCACTGGCGCTGTCGTCCTCCGCTCTCTTGGCTAGCGGTTCCACCCATCTCCATCGGTTCTGGATCCGAGTTGGCCGGGATGGAAACGGGCAAACCTCCTCCAGGACGTCCTCTGGTTGCCCGCAGGTTGTCCAAACGAATGGCCATGTCCACCAGTTGCGAGAAGGACAACATGGTGTCACGGCAGGCTAGCTCCCATCAGACGTCCTCTCGCAGATGGCACCGGAAATGGTAGATCAGGGCCCGCTCGTTCCACCCGGACCCAGCTGCCAGAGTTCGAAACTCCAATGCAAAGTCCTGCGCAGTCCTCGTCCCCTGCCTCAGGTGGACCAGCCACTCGCCCGCCTCTCGACCCTTGGGCGGTGATCGAAGACCGTCCGGAAGAGGCGAGCGAACTCCCCGTAGTTCTCCAACGCGGCTCCTCCTTCGTTCCACACCGCGTTGGCCCACTCCAGGGCTTTCCCTGAGAGGCAGGAGATGAGGGCTGACACCCTCTCCCGCTCCGATGGGACTGGCCGGATGCTGGAGAAGTAGAGCTCCAGTTGGAGAAGGAATCCTTGGCACAGCGCCGCTGTCCCGTCGATCTCCCGTGGTCGGGATATCTGGATCCCTCTGGGTGCTGGGTGTGTAGGTGGCGGGATCCGGTTGGCCAGCTGCTAGCCAGCTTCACCCAAGCTGGCTAGCATAGTTGAATGCTCCTGGACCCGTTCCACGACTCCAGGCATGCACGTCTCTCCTGCTGACTCCATAGCGGGTGTGGGTGATTCTGTGATGAGGTGGTGTTGAAGGAGTTAGGCGCAGGAGGGTAAATCACAGAATAACAGGCTTTAATACGCAAAATACAAGTTTACGCAGAAATGCGTCAAACACACTCCAGGGCACAAAACAGGCGCACTGGAAAATACAAGGCACACGGGAAATACTCCCGTCGATACAAAATACACGAGCTCCACCGAGCTTCACTAACCTCCACAATAAACAATCACCCACACAGACAAGGAAGCAGAGGGAACACTTATACAATGACTAATGAGGGAATAAGGACCAGGTGTGTGTGATTGAAGACAAGACAAATGGAGTGATGATAAATGGATCGGCAGTAGCTAGTAAGCCGGTGACACCGAACACCGAAACCTGCCCGAACAAGGAGGGGAGGCAGCCTCGGCGGAAGTCGTGACAGTGGGGTTGAGGTAGCTGAAAGATGGGATTAAAGACAAACAAAAGATAACTATTGTAAAATACAATGTGTTTGTAAAATGTATATATTATTTATAAGCTGGAAGTAGAAGCCTAAGTGTTGTTGTCCATTAGTTTACTCCAATTAGGGGAGGGATGGTAGGCTTAGGGGAAAATAATAAAGGAAAATATATATACATTTACACAACCATTCAAAAGTTTGGAGTCACTTAGAAATGTCCTTGTTTTCCATGAAAACATGCATGAAATTAGTTTGAATAGGAAATATAGCAAAATGCATAGGAAATGTAGTCATTGACAAGGTTAGAAATAATGATTTTTAATATAAATAATAATTGCGTCCTTCAAACTTTGCTTTCGTCAAAGAATCCTCCATTTGCAGCATTTACAGCCTTGCAGACCTTTGGCATTCTAGTTGTCAATTTGTTGAGGTAATCTGAAGAGATTTCACCCCATGCTTCCTGAAGCACCTCCCACAAGTTGGATTGGCTTGATGTGCACTTACTACGTACCATACGGTCAAGCTGCTCCCACAACAGCTCAATAGGGTTGAGATCCGGTGACTGTGCTGTCCACTCCATTATAGACAGAATACCAGCTGACTGCTTCTTCCCTAAATAGTTATTGCACAGTTTGGAGCTGTGCTTTGGGTCATTGTCCTGCAGTAGGAGGAAATTGGCTTCAATCAAGCGCCGTCCACAGGGTATGGCATGGCGTTGCAAAATGGAGTGATAGCCTTCCTTCTTCAAGATCCCTTTTACCCTGTACAAATCTCCCACTTTACCACTACCAAAGCACCCCCAGACCATCACATTGCCTCCACCATGCAGATGGCATCAAGCACTCCTCCAGCATCTTTTCATTTGGTCTGCGTCTCACAAATGTTCTTCTTTGTGATCCGAACACCTCAAACTTCGATATGTCTGTCCATAACACTTTTTTCCAATCTTCGTCTGTCCAGTGTCTGTGTTCTTTTGCCCATCTTAATCTTTTATTTTTATTGGCCAGTCTGAGATATGGCTTTTTCTTTGCAACTCTGCCTAGAAAGTCAGCATCCTGGAGTCGCCTCTTCACTTTTGACGTTGAGACTGATATTTTGCGGGTACTATTTAATGAAGCTGCCAGTTGAGGACCTGTAAGGCGTCTGTTTCTCAAACTAGACACTTTAATGTATTTGTCCTCTTGCTCAGTTGTGCACTGGGGCCTCCCACTCCTATTTCTATTCTGGTTAGAGCCAGTTTGCGCTGTTCTGTGAAGGGAGTAGTACACAGCGTTGTACGAGATCTTCAGTTTCTTGGCAATTCCTCGCATGGAATAGCCTTCATTTCTCAGAACAAGAATAGACTGACGAGTTTCAGAAGAAAGTTATTTATTTCTGGCCATTTTCAGCCCGTAATCGAACCCACAATTGCTGATGCTCCAGATACTCAACTAGTCTCAAGAAGGCCAGTTTTATTGTTTCTTTAATCAGCACAACAGTTTTCAGCTGTGCTAACATAATTGCAAAAGGGTTTTCTAATGATCAATTAGCCTTTTAAAATGATAAACTTGGATTAGCAAACACAACGTGCCATTGGAACACAGGACTGATGGTTGCTGATAATGGGCCTCTGTACGCCTATGTATATATTCCATTAAAAATCAGCCATTTCCAGCTACAATAGCCATTTACAACATTAACAATGTCTACACTGTATTTCTGATCAATTTGATGTTATTTTAATGAACAAAAAAATTGCTTTCCTTTCGAAAACAAGGACATTTCTAAGTGACCCCAAACTTTTGAACGGTAGTGTATATATTTACAAACAAACAAAATATGGGGGATTGGAAATGATGCAGACAATTACATTGATGGAAACTACAATCTATCTGCAATATTAAAGCTGATCTACCCCCTAAAACATTTTTTTATAATAAGAAAATAATGGAAAACTTCACATTAGAACTATCTATTCCATTTTAGGTTATCCTAATATGCATTTGTCATATAAGTATAGCCTATGCTTGAATAGGTGAGGAAATGTTAATGTATGACCAACTTTAACAACAATGAATTACGGTAAATATCCAAACCACCTCACTAAAACCCTTTCCCCTCTATGCATTGCACAGCAGCACTGAATAAAACCCTTTTGCCTTGTATCCATTAAATTCATATTTTATTTCCATACAGGAGAACACAAGCACGGCTCAAGACATTTGTTTTTTTCACTGTGTGAACCTCTCTTTTTCTTCCCCCTTCTGTGGAGCAGCCCCATTGACTATGTGGCTGTATCGCAACAAGCAGCCTTTAATGACTCCCCGAAGACCTCTCTATCCCTGCACACTCCCTCTGCCTGCCTGCCTCCTCTTCGGGCTCCAGTTCAGCTGCTAATTAACCCTCTCTAATAGCTTAGATTACATTAGCTTTGAGCGCCTCACACCCTTCACTGGACTCGCACCGCCACACAATGAGCCCTGCCTTGCTTTACAAAGTCCTCCCTTCACAAGAGCACAATTATGAATTCAAACAAGTTCTTATCCACACTCACTCATCCAGGTAAGAAGGCCACCCAGCCACCGCCTCCCCCGCCCCATCCCTGAAGGGGTCTGAAGAGGGGGACCACACAACAAGACAGCGGGGGGGGTGAGATACACACACACACACAGCAATCCTAAAGAGCCAATCACAGAGCTCAGGGGTCACTTTAGGTGTTCCATTGGCCCAGTCACAGAAGCCAAGTGATAACCCTGCGTCTTAACATTCCAATTCAGCCTGGAATGGAATCTTAATTACCTTGGGCCAATCCAGCTGAAGGGGGAAGAAGGCAAAGAGACGGAATTAGACGTTGAAATTAATCACTTAAGCTGCTGCCATCAGGATTCAACTAAAGTTATCACAGATACAAAAATATAGTGCTACATTTAAATTGATGCATTTTTTTTCAATGCTGGATCCTTAATTTAAAAAAAAATCTGCTTTAAAGTTTGAATTGTAAGAGAAAATTAAAGGACAAATCCACTCAAAAACTATATTTTGGTATTGTTGATACAGTCCCAATTTATTTTGCGTGTCAGCAGTCAAGTTTTCAAGATATTGGACGTTCAAGAAGCAGTGTCACTTGCCACATCATCATGATGCAGTTAAGACTAAGAGAGGAGGATGTCATAAGAAAGCAGGCAACATCTATGGGTTCATTTGTAGATCTCTAGCATCTCAAATATAACAGAGTAGCCTAAATGTGTCAACCCTAAATTCTTAGAAATACAGTAGGTATCCTTAATTCAATGGAGGTGCACAGTCCTTTAGTATTGGCACCATTAAAATAATCAGGTCATGATAGTATTCAATCCAAAAGAATGACTAAGAGGAGGGAAAAGTAATGTATTAATCAAAATGATGTATTTCAGAACTGGGAGATATTTCTTTTTCTAAAAGCACTTAGTGTGAAATCTATGGATGATAATGTGAGGAGATATGGTTGGGGGAAAAAACGAAAAAAGAAATGGATGTAATCTCCCAACGTCTGAATGTAAATTGATAGATTGGTAGTGAAAGGACCTTCTCTTGTTTCTTTGTCCGAACAAGTAATTTCCCCTCCATCCCTCTCCTGTAAGGCTCTTCTGTAAGGCTTGCCATAGCAGCATTTTCAGCTGCACAGAGCACTCTCCTTTCTATTTCAATAGGACAGCTAATTTGCTAGACTCCCAGCTGAACTGCTGACTGGGTATTTTAGACTGTGTGTGTGTGTGTGTGTGTGTGTGTGTGTGTGTGTGTGTGTGTGTGTGTGTGTGTGTGTGTGTGTGTGTGCGTGTCATGAGCGAGGAGAAAGAGAGAGAAAGAGAGAGAGAGAGAGAGGGAGAGAGAAAGAAAGATGGAGAGAAAGAAAGAAAGAGAGAGGGAGAGAACACGCTGTATCACGCAGAGATCATTAGATGTGTAAGGGCTTTGCTATGCAAGGTCAGGGCCGGTCTAGGTGGGCAGCAGTATGGCAGTAAAACAAGTCTAATCAGCTGCTTCTCTCCTCCACAGCCCTTGTGGATTATAGCCCACTTTATTCCCCCTGTATGTATTTACTGACATTACCAAGGCATATATGCCAAGGACACACACACACAAAGCACAGAATGGCTTTGAGGATAGTGGCCTCATTACAGGGGGAAATTAAGTTATTGGCTCTCTATCCCTCTCCCAGGAAGAGCAGGGCTGCTTTAACAGGTGCAGCACAATCGCATGACTATTCCACACTTTTCATTAAGGCTGTCTTTTAAGTGGAGGTCTGCAACTGGCAACGTGCCCCAACGACAGTCCTTGGACAGAGAAGTAAAAGCTTGCGCACACACACACACACGATTCTCCATCATAGAGGTACCCATTTCAAGAGTGTGAAGGAAGGGGGGTAGATTTGTGGAATAAATCCACTTTGTATAACAACAATCCCTCTACCCCCACACCACACCCCAGCCCAGCTCCCTATGTTCATCAAGATAATGATGGATAGCTTTAAAACGAACCCACAACTCCATAGAGATGAATGGCCATCTTGGCTTCTGACTCAGCATATTGGTCTATCCCCCGCTCATTGCGTGTTTTATCACAGAACACCCTCCACACCCAAGATGGAGATTAGCCCTGCCTGTCAGGGAAATTGAACCTGCTAATACCCATCAATCAAACCGACAGACCTCCAATCAGGCCAACAAAAATACACCAACAGCATCTTTACCCATCTATCATCCAAACATCTCTCAGAGAATCTCGGGTAATTGTTTTCATATAAGTCGAAATGATTGGAGAGTATCCGTGTGGGTAATGAGAGAGCGAAGCACAGAGAAAGAGAGAGAGGGAGGGGGGGGAGAGAGAGAGAGAGAGGGGGGAGAGTGAGAGAGAGAGAGAGAGAGAGAGAGAGAGAGAGAGGGGGGGGGGGGGGAGAGAGAGAGAGAGAGAGAGAGAGAGAGAGAGGGGTGGGGTGGGGGGGTGGGGGGAGAGAGAGGAGATAAAGAATGCCTCCCCTGTTTGGACCTTCTCATTACGCTAATGGTTTTTTATAAGGCACTTGAAATGTCAAAGCTTTGGTGGATTTAGTGTAAACTTAAATTCCATTACCTGGCAGGCATTAATTGCTAACTGAGCTCAGGGATTCTTCCCTTGGGACCGCTATGTTTCCTTTCTGTCATCTGGCTAACTATTCTGTCTAGACCAACTTAGAGGCCCATGATCCAGCACAGGAATCAATAAACGGCACATAATTCAGGCCGAATAATGAGCTTTCACTTCAACACAAGCGAAGCCCCTCCGAAGGAATGGTGGGCATAAAATGATAATGTAATTATTAAAAGGACAGACAAAATGAGGAAGCACTTTCGCATGGAGAGGGGGCGAACCCGGCTCAATAAGCCCCGCCTACGGCTATCATTGTTATTGGAGACAAAGCTAATCAAGGAGGAGATTCAGGCATCCATTTCAGCAAGTAATGGAATGCTCTCTCTATACCCAGCCTGATGTCATAAAGCCTGCCCTGCAGAGTGGCCATTTTTTTATGGACCACAATGGATGTAATTTCTCCCAGTCAGGGATAGCAGGATGTACATAAATGCACCAGCAGACACTGATAGAACTGCGATGTTCAGGGCTACAATGTAAAAATGATGTGTTGAATTTGCTTTTATTTTTAAAGGCTTATCTATAGTGCATGGACCTATCTAGGTTGAGTTTTCATTCACATGCTCTGTTTAGATACACTTCGGTCAATATTCAACACTAACTACTGTACTAACAATGGACTAATACACTAACCTGTGATACTCTATTTCTAACAGCAGCTCTAGCCTACATGTCACACTATCAACAGACAGACAGACAGGCAGACAGACAGACAGACAGGCAGACAGACAGACAGGACAGACAGGACAGACAGGACAGATTTTGGAACCAGTCATTTGGCGTGTAACAAAGTGCGGTCTGACCTGGGGCCCCATCAGCAAACTACTGTTCTCTAATTATTTGCATCCTTGAACTCCAATCCAATAGGAGACTGGTGGGGCTCCTGATTGGTGGGTTACAGGAGGTCTGGGCTTATTAAACGTGGGCTTTACGGACGGCTTGCTCCCACTGTTTGTCTGCCGCTGACATTTGCAGCATCGTCCCAACAGCAGGATGCTTACCCCATTTATTCATCAAACACAAATCACGCCTTGTGGGAGTGCCCCGCTAAGAAAGGCTGCAGCACTCACGGCAACATCTCCGTTTAGGGTTCAGCAGCCATGCTGTTATCAGATGGGTCTGTGTGTGAGCAGCACAACATTAGTCAGAGTTCTTCTTAGTTAGGTTGTGCAAAGTGCAAGAAACAGGGGACAAAGTGACTTGCATTGGCCAGAACAGACGTTCTGAACACAGACGTTCTGAACACAGATGTGCTGATGGGTTTGCGGCATGCTGCATCATTTCCCTGATGCCCTGTGAGTATCTTGGCATGCTCTGAATGTCACTTCCCATAGAGGTCTGGCATTTGACATGGGTTCTCTGGGCCCTGGAGCGGGTGGGTGCGCTGGGAACATATATCTTTCCATATCCCAAGCACCCAGATGGGGGATTCCTACGTCACTCAAAGCTTGGGAGGAGGTTTTAAGCCTGGGAGGAGGTTTTAAGACTACTTTTGATACGACCATGTCTGTTAGGCTTTTTCTCAGTTGTCTTAAAAGTATGTCCTCTCCTCGTATTCTCTTCTTCTTTGCATTGATCTGAAAGAAGTGGACAGGTGAACACCAGCCCAATAATGGGCTTCCACCACACTGTTGTTGGTCCCCCTTTAAACAAAGTACAACTTATAAAGGCTTCATAAGCACTACATAAATTACTTTACAAATCATCTATAAGCGCATGTCATACTCTATAAATGCTGTATAAAGGGTGAAAGCCATTGCCACTGTAGGATGAATTGCCAAATGTGACATAACGCACTATGCACACCATTTATACAGTATGACATATGCTTATAGATGATTTGTGACGCATTTATGTAGTGCTTATGAAGCCTCTATGTATGCTACTGTATATAAAGCCTTTATACTGTAAGTTGTACTTTGTTTAAAGTGGGACCCTGTTTTCACCTGTCAAGTATTTTCCAATCAGACAGGAGAAAGAGGAGGACAGGATGGATTGGTATTCTGGATTATGATCCCCCTGAAATGGTTTTCATAGAACAATGCCACAACTGCAACAGATGTTTACACCTGATGTTGATTCACCCCCCCCACGTCTGCCAATCAACTTCAGATTTAGATGACTAATTATGCAAATTGGATCAGAACACACCCTTTCTTCCTCCACATAACAACTTACAATTAAAACTTGTGGAGGGGTTTGTGTCTCTGGAATTCAGTAAGTGCCCAAAGTTCTCCACACGCCGTTAACTGTCAAAGACTGAAGCGTCTGCACAGATGGATGACAGAGACGGGAGAAATTTGGAGAGGTTGCACATTAATGAGCATCAAGTGACACCGGCGCTTAAATTCCAGTCTGCCTTCCTGATCCTAGCGCTGCAATAAATTAATAAGAACTTTATTTTTATAGCGCTTTTCAATACAAGTAACAAAGTGCTTCACATCATAAAATAATAAAATAAAATAAAAGACAGAAGGAAGGAGCATGAAACAAAATATCTAATTAAAATCATACATTGAAATCATACATTAAAAACATTTTCATAAAAGTGTGTCTTTAGCAGAGATTTAAATGGAGGCACTGAATCTGCAATCAACACTGGGCTGTCTGCAACTCTGCAATTAACATCATTGGTGTACATAACATGCTTATAGTTAAGTACATTTTACCCACTATTCTTCCTCTTAATAAGATCTGCTGGGGACATGTTCTGAAAGTGACACTGTTGATTGGATACACTTTGTTTGAGGAAGAGACACATGTTGTAGTCCTGAAAGTGTGAACTGACATGCAGGTTTTTCATGTCCAGGTGCAGAGGGCCAGAGTGCACATTGCCCTGCTTCTCCCTGACACAACCACCTCCAAAACACCTGGAGGGGAGAGCTATGATCGACACCTCCGTCTACCCAGACACCACACAGACAGTACACAGACAACAGGCAGGCCTCTTCCAGCTGCTCAATTAGAATAAATTGGACTTGATTAGAATTAATCACATGCGAGTGCAATTTGAAAAACAAAAATAATTCAGGGAAATCTGTTCAAGAGCTGAGTTGTAAACAAATATTTTTTTTCACTTTAACTTCGTGAAAACTATTGAGTACTTAACAGGGGTGAAAATCATTAAGTCGTTTTTTGGGGTGTCTGTACTTAATTTACTATTTCTATTTCTGCAAACTTTTACTTCACTACATTCCTAAAAAAAAAAGTATGCACTTTTTACTCCATACATTTTCCCTGACACCCAAAAGTACACATTACATTTTGAATGCTTAGCAGGACAATATAATGGTCTAATTCACACACTTATCAAAATAACATAATTGGTCATCCCTACAGCCTCTGATCTGGTGGACTCACTAAACACATGCTTGTTTGTAAATTATGTCTGAGTGTGCCCCTGGTTATCTGTAAAAAAAAATATATATATATATTATGTTGTTTGGTTTGCTTTATATAACGAATTTGAAATTATTTATACTTTTACTTTTGATACTTAAGTATATTTAAAACCAAATACTTTTAGACTTTTACTCAAGTAGTATTTTACTGGGTGACTTTCACTTGATTCATTTTCTATTAAGGTATCTTTACTTTTACTCAAGTAAGACAATTGGGCACTTTTTCCACCACTGAATTCCAGTGTAAGAAAGGACAAAAAAAGTATCTCTAAAATAAGTAAATAATACCTTACACCTTATTCATCTTTTTGTAATAATCCAATTGCTGATATTACAGATTCATAAACACGTTTATTGTCTCAACCAGAGGAGTATAAAAAGTTCCTACAGTCTGGCAGTGTCCCCTCTTTCACCACAGAGAGATAAAGTATGCAAAATGGCAACTTTCAAACTTCTCTTTATTTGTTTCACATCGTGGGTCTGGGCTGGGTGTTGTTGCTTGAATAATAAATTGGGTAATTCAATTAAAGTGCTTCCCAAAGACACATTATAAGTGATGGAGAATGACTCTAAACCAGGTTTAAACTCTGTGTCCCCCCATCGCTCCGCTCGCCTGACAAATGGTCGTCAGGGTATAATTGAAACACATTGTTGCCAGCATAGTTCAATAACATTATTCCTCCCTTCACCACCACACGATTAACAGATTCCATTTTATCTGCCCTCACGCCATTCCGAGCAGACAGAGCGGGAGTGTCAGCTGCTTATCCATAAAAGTCCTTATCCTTATCTAGAAAATAAACTAATACATATAGCACAGTAAGGACTACTTAGTTTAAGGCAAACAAGCTAGCTGTGTTTGTTTGACACATCAATACAGGATGAAGCTGAGGAAGGCTAGTGCAGACATTCACTTTAATGGAGAAAGGGCAGACAAGTAGCCCATCAAATTTAACAGGTCAAACATTTGTCCTTGAAACAAGATAAAACAACAATCTCTCGCCTGGTGACCACAGATATTAACTTACAAAAACAGAAGATGATAAGATGTAGACAGAATAGTGTACATCGCCTTGCAAAAGCATTCATCCCCCTTGGCGTTTTTCCTATTTTGTTGCATTACAACCTGTAATTTTAATGGATTTTTATTTGGATTTCATGTAATGGACATACACAAAATAGTCCAAATTGGTGAAGTGAAATGAAAAAAATAACTTGTTTCAAACAATTCTAAACAATAAATAACGCAAAAGTGTTGCGTGCATATGTATTCACCCCCTTTGCTATGAAGCCCCTAAATAAGATCTGGTGCAACCAATTACCTTCAGAAGTCACATGATTAGTTAAATAAAGTCCACCTGTGTGCAATCTAAGTGTCACATGATCTGTCACATGATCTCAGTATATATACACCTGTTCTGAAAGGCCCCAGAGTCTGCAACACCACTAAGCAAGGGGCACCACCAAGCAAGTGGCACCATGAAGACCAAGGCGCTCTCCAAACAGGTCAGGGACAAAGTTGTGGAGAAGTACAGATCAGGGTTGGGTTATAAAAAAATATCAGAAACTTTGATCATCCCACGGAGCACCATTAAATCCATTATTAAAAAATTGAAAGAATATGGCACCACAACAAACCTGCCAAGAGAGGGCCGCCCACCAAAACTCACGGACCAGGCAAAGAGGGCATTAATCAGAGTGGCAACAAAGAGACCAAAGATAACCCTGAAAGAGCTGCAAAGCTCCACAACGGAGATTGGAGTATCTGTCCATAGGACCACTTTAAGTAGTACACTCCACAGAGCTGGGCTTTATGGAAGAGTGGCCAGAAAAAAGCCATTGCTTAAAGAAAAAAATAAGCAAACATGTTTGGTGTTCGCCAAAAGCCATGTGGGAGACTCCCCAAACATATGAAAGAAGGTACTCTGGTCAGATGAGAATAAAATTGAGCTTTTTGGCCATCAAGGAAAACTCTTTGTCTGGCGCAAACCCAACACCTCTCATCACCCGAGAACACCATCCCCACAGTGAAGCATGGTGTGGCAGCATCATGCTGTGGGGATGTTTTTCATCGGCAGGGACTGGGAAACTGGTCAGAATTGAAGAAATTATGGATGGCCCTAAATACAGGGAAATTCTTGAGGGAAAGCTGTTTCAGTCTTCCAGAGATTTGAGACTGGGACGGAGGTTCACCTTCCAGCAGGACAATGACCCTAAGCATACTGCTAAAGCAACACTCTAGTGGTTTAAGGGGAAATTTAAATGTATTTGATTGGCCTAGTCAAAGCCCAGACCTCAATCCAATTGAGAATCAGTGGTATGACTTAAAGATTGCTGTACACCAGTGGAACCCATCCAACTTGTAGGAGCTGGAGCAGTTTTGCCTTGAAGAATGGGCAAAAATCCCAGTGGCTAGATGTGCCAAGCTTATAGAGACATACCCCAAGAGACTTGCAGCTGTAATTGCTGCAAAAGGTGGCTCTACAAAGTATTGACTTTGGGGAGGGGTGAATAGTTATGCACGCTCAAGTTTTCTGTATTTTTTTTGTCTTATTTGTTGTTTGTGATAAAACAGCTCATGTTTCATAATGCTTAGTTGTGTGACTTTATAGAGCAAGTAAGAACAACCCAAAACAAGGAGAATGTCAACCAAGGACATGGACTAGCAGAACCACATAACAAGGAGAATGTCAACCAAGGACATGGACTAGCAGAACCACATCATTATTTTTCCTAGCGCTTAGTGGCCTTAACTTCTTTGGACATCTAATTTACGTCCATCACTCTGTTTATGCTTGATAAACATGGTTTAATTAGCATAAGCACAAGTGTAATGTGGAGCTAAAATAAACAATTATGTGTATTTAAGCACAGACTTTACAAATCCATGGGCCTAAATTAATTTGATAAACAAATGGGAAAAGTAGGGCCAGGGATCAAGGGTAAAAAACACCATTACCTCCCAGTCCATGGTGGCTGCCTTTGTGTAATTATCTATAGGGTTACACAGAGTTAATTGAATTTATTCCATGGAATCTGTTTACTGTTTAGCCTTAAGGATGGGAAGCAACAACACTTCCAATGTAATGGAATGGAGTGACTATCCTTAAAATATAAAATATGTCTTGTGTGTGTGTCTCGACGTGGGGCAGACCCAAATTAGCTATGGATGGGTATTCAATTAAGTCCTTTGTCAGAAATGTATGTAGGGGTGGGGCAGAATATACTGTACAGTAATCCCTGATGCACAACAAGGGGGTAGCTCCATTGTCTGTCTGACTGGAGAAATGTGTTTACGAGCAGGCTCTGCGCTCAACCAACAGATTAGACGACTATTGGGAGCGCGCGATAAGCAGTCAGCCAGCAGCATGTCAGTCGCCCCCCCCCCCCCCATTTATTTGACAAGTAGAGAGTCAGCATGAACAATGCCTTTAATCCATTCCCTCTCTCAATGAGACTTGCATACCAGCGGTGATTGCTAGTTCTTTACATATTATCAGTGGAGATTTATGTTTTTAAAGATGTTGCAAAGCTACAAAGAGTCGGCTCAAAACAACCTAACCCCCTGAAACATGATAGGGGACCTGGCCTCAGTAAGGAGAGGTTAAAATGTAATTTAATTGGAATGGCTTCGTACAGGCCTTTGTCTTCTACAGGCAGTAAACAGAATGAATATGAGCTAAAACAGACAGACTGAACTGCAGATGACACATGATGACATCAATGAGCAATGTGCCTTTACAGCAACAGACGAAGGCGTCAGCATGCAACCCTGACCCGTACTAGCCATTTTCAATCTCTTAACAATGTCCTTTGACCGGCCATCACTGGCCTCTGCCCTACCAAACCTGTAAATATTCCTGTGACCTCCACCCACAGGGTCACCCCACCATGTCAGCAGGGGTCATGTTTTTAGATAAAGTACCAGCCAGCCAGGCCTCTAGCTGCTTTAATGGAATAGGACTGAGAGTAAGGTTTATGGCAGTGCTGAATTACATGAGTAAGATCATGTGTGGCTGTCTCAGTGGTAGATAAGATCAGGAGTAACACACACCCAGACCATGGCCTATACACCCCAGGCCATGGGAAATGACCAAAGCCAACCAGTGAAAGCATGAAATGACTTTGGCACCGTCTGGGTCTACAGTATGTGGAATCACAAGGTGAGTCGAACGAGGCAACCGCTTCTTTAGACTACACATATAATAAACATTGGTCAGGTTGAAACATACTCCCAAATGTGTGTTCAAGTGTACGGCCTTTTGTACCAGTCTCTTTCAGACTTTTAAAAAATTCATCTTGTGGTCAGAAAAGACATAGACTAGGGCCGGGCAACTGGCGTCCCCCTTTTGTAGGCCCGCGGACCAATAAAAAAAATATATATATTATTATTATTTATATACACTACTGGTCAAAGGTTTTAGAACACCTATTCAGTCAAGGATTTTTCTTTATTTTTACTATTTTCTACATAGTACAATAATAGTGAAGACATCAAAACTATGAAATAACACATATGGAATCATGTAGTAACCAAAAAAGTGTTAAACAAATATGCAGAGTGCTGTGGTAGCCATGCTGGTTAAGTGTGCCTTGAATTCTAAATAAATCACAGACAGTGTCACCAGCAAAGCACCCCCACACCATAACACATCCTCCTCCATGCTTTACGGTGGGAAATACACATGCGGAGATCATCCATTCACCCACACCGCGTCTCACAAAGACACAACGGTTGGAACCAAAAATCTACAATTTGGACTCCAGACCAAAGGACACATTTCCACCGGTCTAATGTCCATTGTTCGTGTTTCTTGGCCCAAGCAAGTCTCTTCTTCTCATTGGTGTCCTTTAGTAGTGGTTTCTTTGCAGCAATTCGACCGTGAAGGCCTGATTCACACAGTCTCCTCTGAACAGTTGATGTTGAGATGTGTCTGTTACTTGAACTCTGTAAACCATTTATTTGATTCCATATGTGTTATTTCATAGTTTTGTCTTCACTATTATTCTAAAATGTAGAAAATTGTAAAAAATTAAGAAAAACCCTTGAATGAGTAGGTGTTCTAACGCTTTTGACTGGTAGTGTAAACAGTGGCTTGATATACAGTGGCTTGCGAAAGTAGTCACCCCCCTTGGCATTTTTCCTATTTTGTTGCCTTACAACCTGGAATTAAAATTGATTTTTTGGGGGTTTGTTTAATTTGAATTACACAACATGCCTACCACTTTGAAGATGCAAAATGTTTTTGTGAAACAAACAAGAAATAAGACAAAGAAACAGAAAACTTGAGCGTGCATAACTATTCACCCCCGAAACAGGTTTCCCTCAAGAATTTCCCTGTATTTAGCGCCATCCATCATTCCTTCAATTCTGACCAGTTTCCCAGTCCCTGCCGATGAAAGACATCCCCACAGCATGATACTGCCACCACCATGCTTCACTGTGGGGATGGTGTTCTCGGGGGTGATGAGAGGTGTTGGGTTTGCGCCAGACATAGCGTTTTTCTTGATGGCCAAAAAGCTCAATTTTATTCTCATCTGACCAGAGTACCTTCTTCCATATGTTTGGGGAGACTCCCACGTGCCTTTTGGCGAACACCATACGTGTTTGCTTATTTTTTTCTTTAAGCAATGGCTTTTTTCTGGCCACTCTTCCGTAAAGCCCAGCTCTGTGGAGTGTACTACTTAAAGTGGTCCTATGGACAGATACTCCAATCTCCGCTGTGGAGCTTTGCAGCTCCTTCAGGTTTATCTTTGGTCTCTTTGTTGCCTCTCTGATGAATGCCCTCCTTGCCTGGTCCGTGAGTTTTGGTGGGCGGCCCTCTCTTGGCAGGTTTGTTGTGGTGCCATATTCTTTCAATTTTTTAATAATGGATTTAATGGTGCTCCGTGGGATGTTCAAAGTTTCAGATATTTTTTTATAACCCAACCCTGATCTGTACTTCTCCACAACTTTGTCCCTGACCTGTCGTTTGTAGCAACAGTTGGGTGTGCATATTTGCATGTACGGTCCACCTCCTGGAAGCATTGATTACCTAACAGTATAGAACGTCTACGCAACATTACTGTAACGTTCCTTTAACAGCTGTTTGTTCCAGGGCAATTGCTTATTTCATAGTGCTTAAGTAAAAAGGATCATTGCCAATTAAATGTCCATTAATTGTGCGAGCATGGGATGCTGCCAGATGTTTACAAATAGCCACTCTTATTTCTGTTCCCTAATAACCAGCCACATGGTCTTTCCCTCTCCATACAGAACACATACAGTAAATACAACTAAGCACATGCATCCCCAGTAACTGGAAGAAAAGGGGGAAGTCTGATGTTTTCCTATAGCAAAAGGTATGAAGATTACACAGTCTAGCAAGAATTTACATTCATCAGACAGAAATTACTTGGCATAGGCAGGACGTTTAAGAGGACTGCCTTGAAGTATTGATGATATTAGTTAGGACGTGGATCAATTGACTGACTCATTTACTATTATGATTAGTGGTTCTGCACAGGATTATGATTTTAATAATACTTGTTACAGTAAGCTCAGTGAGTGAAAATCGTAACCTATGATCAATCTTGCAGAGTGAAATCTGCCATTAAAATTCAACAAGCAATTTACACATTTCTGTCTACACCAATACCCATTATTCCTGGATTATGCTCCCAGAACAAGGAAGCTGTAGAACTTTCCTGAAAATCCATTAACCCAGATAAACGTCTTCACACGGCTTCTCTCTATATGGACTTCTATAGAAGTGATGAATGGGTGTCAGCTCCTCTAACAATCTAGCCGGCAGTACTTTGACCCCACAACAATGGCAGGACCCTTGCACTGTGCCCTGGACCAGCAGAAAGAGCTGAATTTAGTATTTCTGTGGTTACCTGGCTGACCTGGGTACAGCCCAGCGTGCCTCAGAGCAGCACATTTCTATTCCCATAAGCCCCCGATCAGCCTTACCCTGGGCTTCCCGGACAGAGCATCCATTGCAGGTGTCATTAGCCGACCCCACTGGCTCCCTGAGCCAACCCTATTGGAGGAGGAGAGTCAACCCCCATCACCTCAGAGGACTGGCTCTGAGATATAGCTAGCCGACACTACACCAACTGACTGAGGGAATATTCTATCAAAACACTCAGACTTTTAGAGGAAATCATTGTAAACTAATAGGATCAATGACAAGATAATGATGGGGGGGGGGAGTTGGATCCATAATTTCATGATGCCCCTGTTATTGTGGCAGATCAGATCCAGCACAGTGCACAGTCCATTGGCTGTAATAAAGCAGGCTGTCTGTCAGGATGGGTGACATCCAGAGAGTGGCCTCCCAGCCAGCCAACCAGCCAACCAGCCAACCGGCCAACCAGCCAACCAGCCAACCAGCCAGCCAGCCAGCCAGCCAGCCAACAAGCCAACCAGCAAGCCAACCAGCCAGCCAACCAACCGGCCAACCAGCCAACCAGCCAACCAGCCAGCCAGCCAGCCAACCAGCAAGTCAACCAGCCAGCCAACCAACCAGCCAGCCAACTAACCAGCCAACCAGCCAGCCAGTTAACCAGCCAGCCAGCCAGGGTAATCAGCAGAGCAGTGAGAGTGGGTGGTCAGAGTGGATTTGTGGGTGTCGCCTGACTAATATGACCTCTTTATGCAGTGGCTTGGGCCAAGGCAGCCATGGTTGTTTTAGCTAATGCAATTAACCGTGCATGGTTATGCCCCCTTCCTCCTCCCCCTCCCTGGCTAGAATGAGAAATAGAGGGAGAGATGGAGAAAGAGGGCAGGCGGGTTGACAGAGAAAGGGAGTAGAGATTAAACGAAGGAGAGAAGTACTGCCAGAGATACACAGAGACGGGATGGAAAGAGTGATAGAGAATTAGTGGGATAAGAATGAGAAAGAAAGAGCAAAAGAAAAGACAGAAGAGTAAAATCAATAAATACAGAGGAGGAGGAGAAGGATGGACTTAACATTTAATGATGGTGGGAGCTGGGGTAGGGGTGGAACTGGGGATGGAGCAGGAACTGGAGATGGAGAAGGAGCTGGGACTGGAAGAGGGGAGCTGGAGCTGGAGAAGGAGCTGGAGCTAGAGATAGGAGAAGGGGCTGGGGATGGAGCAGGAACTGGAGATGGGGTTGGAGCAGGAGAAGGGGCTGGAGCAGGAGAAGGAGAAGGAGATGGGAATGGAGCAGAAGCTGGAGAAGGAGCTTGGGATGGAGCTGGGGTTGTGGTTGGAGCAGGAGAAGGAGCTAGGGTTGGCTGGCGGGATGTGTGCCTCCTCGGAGGAGCGGGGAGAGGGTGTTTGCAGGGCAGGCCTTTGAGAGGAGGGAAAGATGAAGAGGCAGTGTTAGGCTGCCCTTTAATGGTTTTAATGGTCAGGAGTGTGGTTAGTTCCACTGACTCAGGCCTCTCCCCCATGACTCTGGTGGTCAGGAGTGTGGTTAGTTCCACTGACTCAGGCCTCTCCCCCGTGGCTCTGGTGGTCAGGAGTGTGGTTGGTTCCACTGACTCAGGCCTCTCCCCCGTGGCTCTGGGTCCACTCCTTATAACTGGCCATAATTTACTTATTTATTTTGTCCGTTTGGGGTCTCCGAGTTCTGGGATAAAAGTGTGGAGAGCCCTAATGGCAGGTGGAACAGCGGAGGGCACATCTTATGAGATCTCAGCAAGAAAACAGTTCTGGAGCAGGCCTTGGAAACCACCACAATCCGT
Organism: Coregonus clupeaformis; assembly: GCF_020615455.1. Taxonomy (NCBI): domain Eukaryota; kingdom Metazoa; phylum Chordata; class Actinopteri; order Salmoniformes; family Salmonidae; genus Coregonus; species Coregonus clupeaformis. Next base: position 11,923,949 of record NC_059207.1, on the reverse strand, counting down.
TAGCTGACTCAATAAGATACAGTAGACTGGATGACTGAAATGAGGGGTTCCACTATGAATGTAAAAGTGCACAGATCTGCAGGTCCCTTTGCATTTTTCTCTGGTATTCCCAAGATGAAGTGCAATTATGCATGAATACATGTATAATACTGGTTGTTGTTTACACCAAGTCGAACTGCGCTTGTTCACTGTCCTCCATCACCCCAGGACGTCCCCCCAAAACCCCAGGACAGGGTAAGTCAATGATCGGCCAGGATCCTTCTGAACAGCTACTTACAGGCACACAAGCAGACCCTCTACCCCCCCTTTATCCAACAGTACTGGTAGCCTTATCCAACAGTACTGGTAGCCTTATCCAACAGTACCTGTAGCCTTATCCAACAGTACCTGTAGCCTTATCCAACAGTACTTGTAGCCTTATCCAACAGTACTGGTAGCATTATCAAACAGTACTGGTAGCCTTATCCAACAGTACTGGTAGCCTTATCCAACAGTACCTGTAGCCTTATCCAACAGTACTTGTAGCCTTATCCAACAGTACTGGTAGCATTATCAAACAGTACTGGTAGCCTTATCCAACAGTACTGGTAGCCTTATCCAACAGTACCTGTAGCCTTATCCAACAGTACTTGTAGCCTTATCCAACAGTACTGGTAGCATTATCAATGTGTCTGTGTGCGTAGGTGTGTGTGTGTGTGTGTGTGTGTATGTGTGTGTGTGTGTGTGTGTGTGTGTCTGTGTGTGTGGGTGGGTGTGTGCGTGTGTGTGTGTGTACACTCAGTGACATACAGGGAGCATGATGGACTCTATAGACAGGAATAAGGGAGAGATTCCATAGTCCCAGCACGTCATTATGAGATTAGTCATGTACTGTATGTATGCTGGTTATGCGACATCCATATGATGAAAAGGTTCATCATAGACTGCACTTGTTAATGCTAGTCACTGCATACCACTAGTACCATTCCAATCAGCTCTGTGAGAGAAGAAGTGGGTCACAAGACAAAACCTTGATTATAATCACTGTGATTATAGTGTGGCTTCAACTCAAATCAAATCAAATTGTATTTGCCACATGCGCCGAATACAACAGGTGTAGACCTTACAGTGAAATGCTTACTTACAAGCCCTTAACCAACAATGCAGTTTTAAGAAAAATAAGTGTTAAGTCAAATATAGATAAGTTAAAAATAATATAACAGTTGGGAGGCTATATATATACAGGGGGTACCGGTACAGAGTCAATGTGCGGGGGCACAGGTTGGTCGAGGTAATTGAGGTAATATGTACATGTGGTTAGTGTTAAAGTGACTATGCATTGATAATAAACAGAGAGTAGCAGCAGCGTAAAAGAGGGGGTGGGGTGGGGGGACAATGCAAATAGTCCGGGTAGCCATGATTAGCTGTTCAGGAGTCTTATGGCTTGGGGGTAGAAGCTGTTAAGAAGCCTTTTGGACCTAGACTTGGCGCTCCGGTACTGCTTGCCGTGCGGTAGCAGAGAGAACAGTATATGACTAGGGTGGCTGGAGTCTTTGACGATTCTCATTCTGCGGGTTTCCCCAACATCTGTCCTCCAAGGGAGGAAAACATATGCATGGAAATACATCAACCTTGACGTTACACACACATACACACACATCTCAATTGTTTTAAAAAATGTCACACTAGGCATGCAAAATATTTTGCTGAAATATTGAAGCTTATATTGAGGTCAAATGAAGCCCCAGATAAGTGGAGTTAAATAAAGCCATTGCTGTTGTTGTTTTTTCCACAATTCCATGGTTCACCAATATAACACATTATTTAAAACAAAGAGGAGCAACCACACATATGCTCACACAATGGCAAAAACAGTTATGCGCACACAAACACACACACACACTATTCTGCTGTCAGTGATATGATATCTTATACCGAATACCAGAATTAGCCACTTAAAGCTACAATGATGACTATCCCGCATCCAATGACAGTTGAGGGAAATAACAGCTTCGTCAATTGAGAATACTATTTTCCACCTCTTGCCAGTTGAGTGGGAGTATGTGAGCAACAAAGTAAGAGCAGTGAGGAGAACGACAATACTCTGTGCCATTTAACAGGAATGTGAAATCAATACACAGTCTGGAAATGGCAGGAAAAACATAATTGTAAACCAGTTATATTGACGTGTTACAGTAATTTACACTTGCTGGTACAACACAGATCGTGGCAATATTTATTTAGGTAACAAGGGACTGGGGGAGGGCTGGTAGAGATACAATAGCAGAGTAGAGGGGGAACCATACAGCAGCTGCAGATGTTCCTCTGAACGTCCATCATGCCTCAAGCAACACTTCCCTACGCACAGCAGCAACCTGACAGCCTTAAAACAACTGCATATGTCACACACAGCCTCCCTCTTAATCAGAGCGACTTTGCAGCAGGCGAGACAACGAGTGGAGAACACAAGGAAGAGTAGCTGCTGCTTTTGCAACAGCTAATGGGGATCCTAATAAAATACCAAAATACCACACACAGCAAGCACAGCAAAACAGTGAGGAGAGAGACTGTGGTCGAACCACGCTGTCTGTTCTGACTGTAGGTTCGGGCAAGATATGGAGATGAACATTGATCTATGCCACAGACATATAGGCAAGGCATCATATGTAAGGCTAAAATATAATAATACTCCAAAATTGATGTTGCTTAAAAAAAATGTTTTATGTCAACTGAACTATTACTTCTTACTGGTTATAGTCAAGTAGGAATGTACAGAGGCAAACAGCACGGCTAATTGATGATTTTCATTATCTACTATTATTATCAACAATAAATCATTTTCATGTTAATCACAGTGGACAGTATTAGTGTGTTACCATACCTGGTGTACGACTTATACCCACTTACACTACATAACCAAAAGTATGTGGACACCTGCTCGTCGAACATCTAATTCCAAAATCATGGTAATTAACATGAAGTTGGTCCCCCCTTTGCTGCTATAACAGCCTCCGCTCTTCTGGGAAGGTTTTCCACTAGATGTTGGAACATTTCTGCAAGGACTTGCTTTCATTCAGCCACAAGAGCATTAGTGACGATGTTGGGCGATTAGGGCTGGCTCGCAGTCGGCGTTCCAATTCATCCCAAAGGTGTTCGATGGGGTTGAGGTCAGGGCTCTGTATAGGCCAGTCGAGTTATTCCACACCGACCTCGACAAAACCATTTCTGTATGGATCTCGCTTTGTGCACAGGGACATTGTCATGCTGAAACAGGAAAGGGCCTTCCCCAAACTGTTGCCACAAAGTTGGAAGCACAGAATCGTCTAGAATGTCATTGTATGCTGTAGCATTAAGATTTCCCTTCACTGGAACTAAGGGGCCTAGCCAGAACCATGAAAAACAGCCCCAGACCATTATTCATCCTCCACCAAACATTACAGTTGTCACTACGTATTGGGGCAGGTAGCATTCTCCTGGCAACCGTCAAACCCAGATTCGTCCGTCGGACTGCCAAATGGTGAAGCGTGATTCATCACTCCAGAGAACGAGTTTCCACTGCTCCAAAGTCCAATGGTGGCGAGCTTTACACCACTCCAGCCGACGCTTGCCATTGTTTGCGGTGATCTTAGGCTTGTGTGCGGCTGCTCGGCCATGGAAACCCATTTCATGAAGCCCCCGACGAACAGTTATTGTGCTAACGTTGCTTCCATCAACAGCACTTACAGTTGACCGGGGCAGCTCTAGCTGGGCAGAAATTTGACGAACTGACTTGTTGGAAAGGTGGCATCCTATGACGGTGCCACGTTGAAAGTCAATGACCTCTTCAGCAAGGCCATTCTACTGCCAGTGTTTGTCTATGGAGATTGCATGACTGTGTGCTCGATTTTATACACCTGCCAGCAACGGGTGTGGCTGAAATAGCCGAATCCACTAATTTGAATTGGTGTCCACATACTTTTGTATATATAGTGTATATTTCAACAATGTCAGTGAGAGAATGAGGAAATATTTAAGTTATAGCAGGAGCAGGCCTACTAGCAGGCAAAGTAGGATCATTAAAAACTAAGTAAAATGTTACAGTGAATCTGTATCCCCTGAAGCTCTGCCACCAGAAAAGTACAGGAGGGGGATAAGAGAGGGAAAGAGGAGAGAGAAATTAAAGATATCTGACTCATGGAGTGACTTAAGTCTGAGACATTGTACTAATCTGAGATGGGTCATCATGGTACAGTACATGGGAAAACCCTGGAAACAGTAGAACAGCACTATGACAAGTCCAGATGCTGCCTGCCATCCATATAACTTAATGTTATTAAGTTAGGTGAACATATCTATCCAGAGTCTGGTTAAGTTGGGTAAACTTATCTATCCAGAGTCTGGTTGAATTGGGTAAAGTTATCTATCCAGAGTCTGGTTAAGTTGGGTGAATTTATCTATCCAGAGTCTGGTTAAATTGGGTGAACTTATCTATCCAGAGTCTGGTTAAGTTGGGTGAATTTATCTATCCTGAGTCTAATTAATAGGAAAATTATGGGATTAATATTTTGATTAATAGGAGAGAAATGTGCAGGATGTAAAATGAGCAAGATGACCAACTGACCCAGCAGATAAGTACCATTCAGTTAAAAGTTCAACCGTTTTTAGCTAACACTAAACTTAGGGATAGTGTTATTTCATGAATCCTGTTTAGTATGTGTTGAAGTGATGAAGCTGACAAAATATGGCATATGATCAAATGTGAGTAAACTACTAAACCACACATGCCTTCATATAGTAAAGATAAAAGATTGTTTTTAAATAGTATCATACTGTGATTTATGAAATAAAACAGGCATCTCCCAATATTAAAGATCTAAGATTTATGAAACAATTGCTAATAGTAACCAAAAAGAAGCCAATTTATATTGGTATGCCCTGTTTGGTATGCATTCATTCAGAGCACAAAGGAAATTAAAAACCAAGAAAAGGGAACAATTGAATATAAATGTGAGGGTTTAAAAATTTTTCCTGACAGTGACCACAAACATTCAACTGTCCCCGTCTTTCTAATCAGAATAATGTTGGCGAAGGATGTCCTTTAATTTTCAACTCAGCGTCATTTGGACAGGTATAATTGATAGATCTCCGCAGGACACAATAAATCATTAGCAGATTTATTTCCGCTTTGAATTAAGTTAACATGAGCACACTTCTTCCATCTGTCATTCCATTTGAAGAGCTGATGGAAGGCATGTCTGGGCATGCTCAGTGTGATTAGCTAGCATTATCACTGCTAAAGCTTCTGAGAAGTAGAATTAGCACCTCTGTTCTCTCTCTCTCACACACACACACATGTGCCTGCACACACCTTCATGCAGTGTGGGATTATTGGCACACATTATTAGCACACACACCCCTAATGGAATTATCGGGACATGGATATCCTAGTTAAAAGGCAATAATTGGAATTAACAATGTAATGTAAAGCTAGCAAACAGAACCAACCATAATTTATTCCAGAAATTGAAAGCAGAGACGAATCATTATGCATCGTCTATAAATGTTTACACACTAAAAATAGTTATACTACAGTTACACCACTATTATATGTGTAAAGATCTAAGAGTAAACACCCATTTGACATGTTCAGCTAATAGAACAATATTACTGCATGTGTTTTATGTGGTCTTTTACTGTGGTGGAGGGAATGGTCCAGGTTCAATCCCAATACAGTAGAGTAGTGTACAGTATATTAAAGGCACCCTCTAGTGGTGGAAGATCATAAATGTATGCAAGCATGACTTTAAATCGCTTTGGATAAAAGCGTCTGCTAAATGGCATATATTATTATACTGACTGAGAGGATGGGAGGAATCACAGGATAGAAACGCAAAGGCTTTTTCTCAATCAGGCACTGAATTCTTATTTACTGTGTTTAAACTGTGTTTTCTTAAGGTGAAGAGGAGAGTTACCATGTCACTGGACACTAGATCTGACAACAAGCTGAAGGGGAGGGGCTGGGCTCTGCATTGTGGAGAACACAGACGATACACTGTAAGTATCAGTGCTGTACAAGAGCTGGGCTAGTTTCAGACTAAGGTGCAAAGAAAAAACCACAGACAGACACTGCATCCTTTCAGGACCAGAGTTGACTCCCACTTGTACAGTATCAAATCAAATCAAATCAAATCAAATCAAATCAAATCAAATGTTATTGGCCACATACAACAGGTGTAGACATTACAGTGAAATGCTTACTTACAGCCCTTAACCAACAGTGCATTTATTTTTAAAAAAAGAGCAGAAGTAAAATAAAATAACAGTAGGGAGGCTATATATACGTACAGGGGGGTACCGGTGCAGAGTCAATGTGCGTGGGCACCGGCTAGTTGAAGTAGTTGAAGTAATATGTATATGTGGGTAGAGTTAAAGTGACTATGCATAAATAATTAACAGAGTAGCAGCAGCGTAAAAAGATGGGATGGGGGGTGGGCGTGGGGGGGGCAGTGCAAATAGTCTGGGTAGCCATGATTAGCTGTTCAGGAGTCTTATGGCTTGGGGGTAGAAGCTGTTGAGAAGTATTTTGGACCTAGACTTGGCACTCTGGTACCGCTTGTCGTGCGGTAGCAGAGAGAACAGTCTATGACTAGGGTGGCTGGAGTCTTTGACAATTTTGAGGGCCTTCCTCTGACACCGCCTGGTATAGAGGTCCTGGATGGCAGGAAGCTTGGCCCCAGTGATGTACTGGGCCGTACGCACTACCCTCTTTAGTGCCTTGCGGTCGGAGGCCGAGCAGTTGCCATACCAGGCGGTGATACAACCAGTCAGGATGCTCTCGATGGTGCCGCTGTAAAAAAAATTGAGGATCTGAGGACCCATGCCAAATCTTTTCAGTCTCCTGAGGGGGAATAGGCTTTGTCGTGCCCTCTTCACGACTGTCTTGGTGTGTTTGGACCATGATAGTTCGTTGGTGATGTGGACACCAAGGAACTTGAAGCTCTCAACCTGTTTCACTACAGCCCCATCGATGAGAATGGGGGCGTGCTCAGTCCTCTTTTTTTTCCTGTAGTCCACAATCATCTCCTTTGTCTTGGTCACGTTGAGGGAGAGGTAAGGCCTAAGTCTTGTGAATGTACTTCTGATAACACTGTGAAATAATACGCCATAGACTGGTATGTAGTTAGAGGGATCACCAGCCCTGACGTTAATTGCTCGTAATTCTCTCCGGTTTGAATTAAATTCAGGCACTGCCATTTCTAATCTGAGCCCTCAAATCCACACATATCTAAGAGTTATTCTCCAACAGAACTATGGGTGTGCTCAATGTAATTTATGTTGAACATGCTCCCTTTTCATCAGGTCAAAATTTTAAAAGTCTACTGTGACGGGTCTACCTGTATGGATTTATCAGATGCATTTGGCTCCATTTAACCATTTAAATTGTGTTGTATTTTAATGGTGTTAATGTTAATGTTATCCTTTAAAGATGGCGCCGACAGACATGGCAGCTCTGCTTCTAGCTCCTTAGCAACTTTGCAGTATTTTGTTTTTTTGTGTGTTATTTCTTACATTATTAGGCCAGAATGTTTTTAACAAGCATTTCACTACACCCGCAATAACATCTGCTAAATATGTACAGTATATGTGACCATTAAAATTGTATTTGATTTATATACTTAATGTTTATATTATGTATTATGTAGCATTATCTTTTAATTAGTAGTAGTGTTCCTATTTTATCTGTATTGTTTATAGGCTTGTTTGAAAAATAAGGTTGGTGTAGAAAATTAAATAGCAGCAAGACAGTTTATTCTGACAGCTCTTTGTTCCTTAAAAGTAATTTCCTCTCAATCTTAAATAAACATGCCCCATTCAAAAAATACAGAACTAAGAACCGATATAGCCCCTGGTTCTCCTCAGACTTGACTGCCCTTGACCAGCACAAAAACATCCTGTGGCGTACAGCATTAGCATCAAATAGCCCCCGCGATATGCAACTTTTCAGGGAAGTTAGGAACCAATATACACAAGCAGTCAGGAAAGCAAAGGCTAACTTTTTCAAACAGAAATTTGCATCCTGTAGCACTAACTCCAAAAAGTTTTGGGACACTGTAAAGTCCATGGAGAATAAGAGCACTTCCTCCCAGCTGCCCACTGCACTGAGGCTAGGAAACACTATCACCACCGATAAATCTACAATAATCGAGAATTTCAACAAGCATTTTGCTACAGCTGGCCATGCTTTCCATCTGGCTACCACTAACCCGGCCACCAACTCTGCACCCTCTGCTGCAACTTGCCCATGCCCCCCCCGCTTCTCCTTCACACAAATTCAGACAGCTGATGTTTTGAAAGCGCTGCAAAATCTGGACCCCTACAAATCAGCTGGGCTAGACAATCTGGACCCTTTCTTTCTAAAACTAGCCGCCGAAATTGTCGCAACCCCCTATTACTAGTCTGTTCAACCTCTCTTTCATAACGTCTGAGATCCCAAGAGATTGGAAAGCTGCCGCGGTCATCCCCCTCTTCAAAGGGGGGTGACACTCTAGATCCAAACTGCTACAGACCTATATCCATCCTGCCCTGCCTTTCAAAAAGTATTCGAAAGCCAAGTTAACAAACAGATCATCGACCATTTCGAATACCACCGTACCTTCTCCGCTATGCAATCCGGTTTCCAAGCTGGTCACGGGTGCACTTCAGCCACGCTCAAGGTCCTAAACGATATTATAACCGCGACTGATAATAGACAGTACTGTGCAGCCGTCTTCATCGACCTGGCCAAGGCTTTCGACTCTGTCAACCACCGCATTCTTATTGGCAGACTAAATAGCCTTGGTTTCTCAAATGGCTGCCTCGCCTGGTTCACCAACTACTTCTCAGATAGAGTTCAGTGTGTCAAATCGGAGGGCCTGTTGTCTGGACCTATGGCAGTCTCTATGGGGGTGCCACAGGGTTCAATTCTTGGGCCGACACTTTTCTCCGTGTATATCAATGATGTCGCTCTTGCTGCTGGTGACTCTCAGATCCACCTCTACGCAGACGACACCATTTTGTATACATCTGGCCCTTCATTGGACACTGTGTTAACAAACCTCCAAACGAGCTTCAATGCCATACAACAATCCTTCAGTAGCCTCCAACTGCTCTTAAATACTAGTAAAACTAAATGCATGCTTTTCAATCGAACGCTGCTGGCACCCGCCCACCCGACTAGAATCACCACTCTCGACGGGTCTGACCTAGAGTATGTGGACAACTACAAATACCTAGGTGTCTGGTTAGACTGTAAACTCAACTTCCAGACTCACATAAAGAATCTCCAATCCAAAGTTAAATCTAGAATCGGCTTCCTATTTCGCAACAAAGCCTCCTTCACTCATGCTGCCAAACATGCCCTCGTAAAACTGACTATCCTACCGATCCTTGACTTCGGCGATGTCATTTACAAAATAGCCTCCAACACTCTACTCAGCAAATTGGATGTAGTCTATCACAGTGCCATCCGTTTTGTCTCCAAAGCCCCATACACTACCCACCACTGTGACCTGTACGCTCTTGTTGGCTGGTCCTCACTACGTGTTCGTCGTCAAACCCACTGGCTCCAGGCCATCTATAAATCACTGCTAGGCAAATCCCCGCCTTATCTTAGCTCATTGGTCACCATAGCAGCACCCACCCGTAGTCTGCACTCCAGCAGGTATATCTCACTGGTCATTCCCAAAGCCAACACCTCCTTTGGCCGCCATTCCTTCCAGTTCTCTGCTGCCAATGACTGGAACGAATTGCAAAAATCTCTGAAGCTGGAGACTCTTATCTCCCTCAATAACTTTAAGCATCAGTTGTCAGAGCACCTTACCGATCACTGCACCTGTACACAGCCCATCTGAAATTAGCCCACCCAACTACCTCATCCCTATATTGTTATTTATTTTGCTCTTTTGCACCCCAGTATCTCTATTTGCACATAATCTCTTGCACATCTATCATTCCAGTGTTAATACTATTGTAATTATTCTGCACTATAGCCTATTTATTGCCTTACCTCCATAACTTGCTACATTTGCACACACTGTATATATATTTTCTGTTGTATTTCTGACTTTATGTTTTTTACCCCATATGTAACTCTGTGTTGTTTTTATTGCACTACTTTGCTTTATCTTGGCCAGGTCGCAGTTGTAAATGAGAACCTGTTCTCAACTGGCTTACCTGGTTAAATAAAGGTGAAATAAAAAATAAATAAAAAATAATATAGAGTAAACTGGTAGGAACTATTGGTCTGTTACGGACATCTCCAGTTCAGTCTAGCTTTATAGTTCTATCTGGTATGGATAGCTTTTTTTCTAAGTACTTTGATAAGCTGCAGAGTTGTTTGGTCTTGTATGGATTGCTTGTAGCAGAGTGAAAAGAGAGTTCAGTGAGGAGGCGAGGTGGTGAGGTGTCTTTGGTGATGCTGTGGATAGGGTGCGGTGGGGGGGGGGGCTTTGGGGGGGGGGGCTGGGAAGTGCCGTGTAGGGAAAGAGATGGAGACAGTGAAGGTTCACACACAGTACCACAGAACCCCCCCCCCTCCCCCCCAGCTGGGACTGCCACAGAGGGAGCAGCAGAGCTGCCCAGGGAGAGAGAGGGAGGGAGGGATGGGGAGAGAGAAAGATAAAAAGTGAGGGGGCGAAGGGAAAAGAAGAAAAAAAACATCACGCATCAGCAGAAGGGGAAACAAGAGGAAAAAGAGTAGGAAACTCTTCAACTTTCCCTCTCATTCTCAGGCAAGAGATAGCCTCATTCCCAGGCAAGAGATAGCCTCATTCCCAGGCAAGAGATAGCCTCATTCCCAGCTGTGTTACAGGCAAGAGATAGCCTTTACAGAGCTACTGGCAAAATATGTACACACACACACACACACTTCCTCCTGCAGCAAACCCGGCAAATGTTCACTGTCTGACCTTCAGTTTTGTGTTTTGTTTAGAATAAATAATACATGATACCCTCTCTTATCAAGGAGTCTGATCCAGATGTGAGTCATTTGGTGTTTGCCTACGCACACCGTCTGCTGTGTATCTCGGGTCAAAGAACATCAGCACAACCTGCCACTCCTGCAAACACTAAAGCACAAACCTACACAGATATCGGAGTCGTGATTCCACTAAAGATGCAGCAGCTCCAGGTTAAGAGGATGCATTTTTGCTGGTTTTTTTTCTCCATCTCTACAGTTTTAGTCACGGCTGTTTCTTTCATTATTTATTTATCCTGCAACTATTATCCCCTCAAGGTGTCCTCCGGGGCTAGTGGATAAGCCATTGAAATACATTTCCTCAAGATTTTTTTTTTAAACTGCTGTTATACTCAAATTGGCCTCAAGAAAAGTGGAGAGCAGTAACAATGTTGAGAAAGTATCAGTTGTACTTTTGTACAGATTTGTAACTGGTATAAAGGATAAGCTCTGGTATTTCCAGCAGGGTTACTAGTGATGCTGGGACTGTGATCTCTGATGTAGGGAACATGGTGGGACAGCAACATGAGACACAGCGGCTGCCTGGATAGAACAGGGTGAGGGTGGCGGTGGAAGGAGTCTGAGCTATTGGTGATCAGTAAATATAAGTATGCTATGGACTATATACATATGACATACAGTACATGCAAGCTGTTCTGTCAAGCAATTATGTCAATTATACACAGAATTCCCTGTGGTGTTTTCATTAGACGTTCGACAATTTCATCCAATGAGCCGATTAGTTCCAGTATTTGTTTACTGAGGGTGCCTGGGACTAGCAGGAAAAATCCTATCTCCTCATGCAATCAGAGCATTCTGAATTCATCACGGCTTATCTTAACCTGGCTTTCTCATTGTACTTTAATCGTCATGGCAACTTGGCATCCAGTGGCAAAGGGGATGAACTGAGAAGATGGGAGGGGGAAGAGGGAGGGACAGGGACTGTGAGAGGGAGAGGGAGAGGAGGATGTTCAGAGAGAGAGAGAGAGAGAGAGAGAGAGAGATGAGCTCTTCGACATCGTCCTCGCTCATGTCAAGAACCAGTCACGTGTGAAAACTTGCCTTAACTCCTCTGCCTCTGACGGGCGGCTGGGAGAATTTGACAGATCTGTGCACCACGGAGGCGTCTCCCCGCCATTTGGCATGCCATGCGCGTCTGGTGCGCTGGAGACTGCCTGTCAAACGCCTATGAGTCCATAAAGCAGCTAGAGACCCTACGGAGCGCCAGATGGGCCATTAAGGTAGTATTAATGTAGATGCCATCGCTTTTCTGCTCTGACTGGGACATGCTCTTTCTAACTACGAGCAGCTGCTGCCATTTACTACGACAGCTTCCTGCTAACTTACATCGACTAGCTGACTTTCTATACACTACCTGGGACTTTTGTCTTTTCCCTCTCCTTCAGCTTCCTCTTCTAGGGTGAAACCACACACAAATGTGTGCGAGCAAACGTACAAAATCATTGTCAGTTATTGTCAGCAAAATAGTGTAAATATATCCATCCATACACCCACACTGAGGATATTGTGTGGCAGCATACGGTTATTCCAGCCCTACTGAGTGTTAATATCATGCTTCAATTTAGAGGAAATTGGCTGATGGCAAGAAAAATAAAGAAGGTTAAGAAATAAAACAACCATGGATAAGTGCTGCAATCAGAAATATTATATTTGCTTAAATAGACTAAAATGGGATGTTTTGAGATCATTATGCAAATCATATTGACAAAATCCTATTAGCAGAATTAGGTTTCCACCAGGACATTTACAGAACTTTGTGTTGTATATTGGGGGGGGGGGGTCAATGGGTTCTGGGTTCAACACCCTTCCAGTCCCGAACCTCAATATCAAATAATGTCTGTGTGATGCGTGATTTGAAGGAGTCAGGCGCAGGAGGTTAATCACAGTATACAGAGTTTAATCCGTAATCCAGCGTAACCAGTCCAGTGTGCAAAACAGGCACACTGGAACAAACATGCACACAGGGAAAATACCCCGGCAATACAAAACACTGAGCTCAACCAAGCTACTAATCCTCACAATGAACAATCACCCACAAGGACAAGGGGGCAGAGGGAACACTTAAACACGTACTAATGAGGGGAATATGAACCAGCTGTGTGTAATGACAAGACAAGACAAGACAAATGGAATGATGAGATATGGAGCGGCAGTGGCTAGAAGGCCGGTGACGACGAACTCCGAAGCCTGCCCGAACAAGGAGGGGAGGCAGCTTCAGAGGACGTCATGACAGTACCCCCTCGCAGCTCCAGCAGCGCGCTGACCCCGGAGGACGCGGAGCAGGGCGAGCCGGATGGCGACGATGGAAATCTTATAACAGGGAGGGATCGAGGATATCCCTCATCGGCACACAGCACCGTTCCTCCGGACCGTACCCCTCCCACTCCACGAGGTACTGAAGGACCCCCACCCGACGCCTCGAATCCAGGATGGAACGGACGGAGTACGCCGGGGCCCCCTCGATGTCCAGAGGAGGTGGAGGGACCTCCCGCACCTCAGACTCCTGGAGCGGACGAGCCACCACTGGCCTGAGGAGACACACGTGAAACGAGGGGTTAATACGGTAATCATGGGGGAGTAATAACCTATAGGTAACCTTGTTGTTTGAACGGCCCCACAAACCGCAGGCTCAGCCTCCGGCAGGGCAGGCGGAGGGCAGATTCCGGGTCGAGAGCCAGACCCGATCGGTGCGAAGACCGGGGCCTCACTGCGGTCAGCGTTGGCCTTCTGACGACGCACAGCACATTGGAAGTGGACGTGGGCAGCGTCCCACGTCTCCTCCGCACACCAAAACCAGTCATCCACCGCAGGAACCTTGGTCTGGCTCTGGTGCCACGGTGCCAGAATCGGTTGGTAACCTAAAACACATTGGAATGGATAGGTTAGTGGAGGAGTGACGGAGAGAGTTCTGGGCATATTCGGCCCATGGCAAGAACACCGACCACTCCCCCGGCCGGTCCTGGCAGTAGGACCGCAGGAACCTACCCACATCCTGATTTACCCGTTCCACCTGCCCATTAGACTCGGGGTGGAAACCAGAGGTCAGGCTGACCGAGACCCCCAGACGTTCCATGAACACCTTCCAGACCTTGGATGTGAACTGGGGATCCTGGTCAGACACTATATCCTCTGGTACCCCGTAGTGCCGGAAGACGTGTGTAAACAGGGTCTCCGCAATTTGCAGGGCCGTGGGGAGACCGGGCAGAGGAAGGAGGCGGCAGGCCTTGGAAAACCGGTCCACAACGACCAGGATGGTGGTGTTACCTTGGGAGAAGGGAAGATCGGTAAGGAAATCAACACTCAGGTGAGACCATGGTCATTGTGGAACTGGTAAAGGTTGTAACTTACCCGCTGGGAGGTGCCTAGGTACCTTACTCTGGGCGCACACCGAGCAGTAGGAGACATACACCCTCACGTCCATAGCCAAGGTAGGCCACCAGTATTTTCTGGTCAGGCAGCGCACTGTACGACCGATACCTGGGTGATCAGAGGAGGGTGACGTGTGTGCCCAGTAGATCAGATGGTCACGGATAAGAGCAGGCACGTGCTGCAGCCCAGCTGGACACTGAGGTGGAAATGGCTCTGTGCGTAACGCCTGCTCTATATCAGGAGGCCGGGTGTATGGGGGTGTTGTCTCTGGGCCTCTCCTCTGTGTCATACAGCCGTGACAAAGTGTCTGCCTTCACGTTCTTCATACCTGGGATGCATGATAGTGTGAAATCAAACCGGGTGAAGAATAGGGCCCACCTGGCTTTGCGAGGATTCAGCCAACTCGCTGCCCAGATGTACTCCAGGTTACGGTGGTCCGTCCAGATGCGGAAAGGGTGTTTCGCCCATTCGAGCCAATGCCTCCACACGGTCAGGGCACAGACAACAGCCAACAGCTCCCGATCACCAATGTCGTAGTTCTGCTCCACCGGGCTGAGCTTCTTAGAAAATAAGGCCCTGGGGCGGAGCTTGGGTGGCGTGCCCGAGCGTTGAGATAGGACAGCTCCTATCCCTACCTTGGACGCATCCACCTCCACTACGAACAGTAGTGATGGATGGGGTGGGCCAGTACCGGGGCTGAGGTGAACAGACCCCTCAGGTTACTGAAGGCCCTGTCAGCCTCAGCAGACCAGCGGAGCCGGGATGGCCCACCCTTCAACAGAGATGTAGTGGGAGCTGCGACCTTGCCAAAGGCCGGATAAACCTCTGATAGTAGTTGGCGAAGCCAATAAAGCGTTGCACCTCCTTAACCATTTACATTTACATTTACGTCATTTAGCAGACACTCTTATCCAGAGCGACTTACAAATTGGTGCATTCACCCTATAGCCAGTGTGATAACCACTTTACAATTATTATTTTTTTATTTATTTTTTTTGGGTGGGGGGGTAGAAGGATTACTTTATCCTATCCCAGGTATTCCTTAAAGAGGTGGGGTTTCAAATGTCTCCGGAAGGTGGTGAGTGACTCCGCTGTCCTGGCGTTGTGAGGGAGCTTGTTCCACCATTGGGGTGCCAGAGCAGCGAACAGTTTTGACTGGGCTGAGCGGAAACTATGCTTCCGCAGAGGAAGGGGAGCCAGCAGGCCAGAGGTGGATGAACGCAATGCCCTCGTTTGGGTGTAGGGACTGATCAGAGCCTGAAGGTACGGAGGTGCCGTTCCCCTCACAGCTCCATAGGCAAGCACCATGGTCTTGTAACAGATGCGAGCTTCAACTGGAAGCCAGTGGAGTGTGCGGAGGAGCGGGGTGACGTGAGAGAACTTGAGAAGGTTGAACACCAGACGGGCTGCGGCATTCTGGATGAGTTGTAGGGGTTTAATGGCACAGGCGGGGAGCCCAGCCAACAGCGAGTTGCAGTAATCCAGACGGGAGATGACAAGTGCCTGGATTAGGACCTGTGCCGCTTCCTGTGTAAGGCAGGGTCGTACTCTCCGAATGTTGTAGAGCATGAACCTACAGGATCGGGTCACCGCCTTGATGTTAGCGGAGAACGACAGGGTGTTGTCCAGGGTCACGCCAAGGCTCTTCGCACTCTGGGAGGAGGACACAACGGAGTTGTCAACCGTGATGGCGAGATCATGGAACGGGCAGTCCTTCCCCGGGAGGAAGAGCAGCTCTGTCTTGCCAAGGTTCAGCTTGAGGTGGTGATCCGTCATCCATACTGATATGTCTGCCAGACATGCAGAGATGCGATTCGCCACCTGGTTATCAGAAGGGGGAAAGGAGAAGATTAGTTGTGTATCGTCAGCGTAGCAATGATAGGAGAGGCCATGTGAGGATATGACAGAGCCAAGTGACTTGGTATATAGCGAGAATAGGAGAGGGCCTAGAACTGAGCCCTGGTGGACACCAGTGGTGAGAGCACGTGGTGCGGAGACAGCTTCTCGCCACGCCACTTGGTAGGAGTGACCGGTCAGGTAGGACGCAATCCAAGAGTGAGCCGCGCCGGAGATGCCCAGCTCGGAGAGGGTGGAGAGGAGGATCTGATGGTTCACAGTATCAAAGGCAGCAGACAGGTCTAGAAGGACAAGAGCAGAGGAGAGAGAGTTAGCCTTAGCAGTGCGGAGAGCCTCCGTGACACAGAGAAGAGCAGTCTCAGTTGAATGACCAGTCCTGAAACCTGACTGGTTTGGATCAAGAAGGTCATTCTGAGAGAGATAGCAAGAGAGTTGGCTAAAGACGGCACGCTCAATAGTTTTGGAGAGAAAAGAAAGAAGGGATACTGGTCTGTAGTTGTTGACATCAGAGGGATCGAGTGTTGGTTTTTTGAGAAGGGGTGCAACTCTCGCTCTTTTGAAGACGGAAGGGACATAGCCAGCGGTCAAGGATGAGTTGATCAGCGAGGTGAGGTAGGGGAGAAGGTCACCGGAGATGGTCTGGAGAAGAGAGGAGGGGATAGGGTCAAGCGGGCAGGTTGTTGGGCGGCCTGCAGTCACAAGTCGCAAGATTTTATCTGGAGAGAGAGGGGAGAAAGAAGTCAAAGCATAGGGGTTGGAGTCGGCCAATTACACACGGCTGAAATGCGATCTCCCTCCATCTCCACACCTGAGGTGGTAATGCGGTTTCTGAGGAAGGAGACGGACTGCTGGCATAAAGGTCATTTTCCAACAGTCGGGCCAGCACTTTGCGAACCAGGGACACATGCTCGGCGCGCGTAGTGAAATACACCAGAATGTCATCGATGTAGACCACTACACCGCGACCAAGCATGTCCCGAAACACCTCGTTCACAAAAGACTGGAAGACGGATGGAGCATTCATCAAACAGTAGGGCATCACCAGGTCTTCATAATGCCCAGTGGTTATGCTGAATGCTGTCTTCCACTCATCCCCCTCTCGGACACGCACCAGGTTGTACGCACTGCGGAGATCTAATTTGGTGAAGAAGCGCGCCCCATGCATTGACTCGATCACTGATGGAATGAGGGTGAGAGGATAACTCAATTGTATCGTCTCCTTGTTCAGTGATAGATAATCAACGCAAGGGTGCAGACTGCCATCTTCCTTCTTCACAAAAAAGAAACTCGAGGAGGCGGGTGAAGTGGAGGGACGTATAAACCCCTGGCGCAGGGACTCGGTGACGTATGTTTCCATAGCCACTGTTTCAGCCTGTGACGGGGGATACACATGACTCCTGGGAGGCACAGCGTCTACCCGGAGGTTTATCGCGCAATCTCCCGCCCGATGAGGTGGTAACTTGGTCGCCTGCGTTTTGGAAAACGCGTGCGGCAAATCGAGGTATTCGGGGGGAATGCGCACGGTGGAGGTACTGTCTGGACTTTCCAAAGTGGTTGCACCAACGGAAACACCGAGACACCTACCCTGACACTCTTGCGACCACCCCGTGAGAACCCTCTGCGGCCAAGAGAATGTGGGGTTGTGGAGTGCTAACCAAGGGATACCTAGTACCACAGGGAAAGACTCAATAATAAAAAATGTGACTTGCTCGCAATGAGTCTTGTGGGTAACCATGGTGATTGGTGCGGTAACTTCCCTAACAAACCCGGACCCTAATGGTCGACTGTCAAGTGCTCTGATGGGGAGTGGAATGGATAGGGGAACCAATGAAATGCCTAGACCGTGTGAGAATGCCCTGTCCATAAAGTTCCCAGCTGCGCCCGAATAGCGCCTTACACTGGGGAACTACAATGTGATCAGGAGAGTGGATGGGTAGGGTACAGTGCGCAGCAGAGGACTCTGAACAAGTGTGGGTGTTTGATACCTGGGGTGATGCGAGAGTGCCCTGCCTGCCGCCTCCAGACCCAAAAGAACGCTGCCGACATCGTGCGGTGTAATGTCCCTTCGTGCCACCAGAGTGACACTGGCGCTGTCTTCCTCCGCTCTCTCAGATCACGGCTCCACCCAGCTCCATCAGCTCGTGATCCGAGTCGGCCGGGGTTGGAATGGGCAGACCCCCTCCAGGACGTCCTCTGGCCGCCAGCAGGTTGTCCAAACGGATGGCCATGTCCACCAGTTGCGTGAAGGACAACATGGTGTCCTGGCAGGCTAGCTCCCTTCGTACGTCCTCCCGCAGATGGCACCGGAAGTGGTTGATAAGGGCCCGCTCGTTCCACCCGGACCCAGCTGCTAGAGTCCGAAACTCCAAGGCGAAGTCCTGCGCAGTCCTCGTCCCCTGCCTCAGGTCGACCAGCCGCTCGCCCGCCTCTCGACTTTCGGGCGGGTGATCGAAGACAGCCCGAAAGAGGCGAGTGAACTCCACGTAGTTGTCCAACGCAGCTCTTCCTTCGTTCCAGACCACGTTGGCCCACTCCAGGGCTTTCCCCAAGAGGCAGGAGACAAGGGCAGACACCTTCTCCCGCTCCAATGGGGCCGGGCTGATGCTGGAGAAGTAGAGCTCCAGTTGGAGGAGGAATCCCTGGCAGAGAGCAGCTGTCCCATCAAACTCCTGTGGTCGGGATATATGGATCCCTCTAGGTGCTGGTGTGTGGGTGGCTGGATCCGGTTGCCCAGCTGGTCTCGACAGATCGGGGCCTCTCTTCTCCAGGCGTTTGACGACCTGGAGAACCCGATCCATCGCTTTTCCCAAGCTGGCTAGCATTGTTGAATGCTCCTGGACCCGTGCCACGACTCCAGGCATGCGCTCCTCTCCTGCTGACTCCATAGTGGGTGGGTGATACTGTGATGCGTGATTTAAAGGAGTCAGGCGCAGGAGGGTAAATCACAGTATACAGAGTTTATTCCGTAATCTAGCGTAACCAGTCCATTGCGCAAAACAGGCGCACTGAAACATACCCCGGCAATACAAAATACTAATCCTCACAATGAACAATCACCCACAAGGACAAGGGGGCAGAGGGAACAATTAAACACGTACTAATGAGGGGAATATGAACCAGCTGTGTGTAATGACAAGACAAGACAAATGGAATGATGAGATATGGAGCGGTGACGACGAACGCCGAAGCCTGCCCGAACAAGGAGGGGAGGCAGCTTCGGAGGAAGTCGTGACAGTCTGGTAACAAATAAGTACCATACTGTGCTTGTTTTCAATTAAAATGGTCAAAAAGAAACAAAAATAGATTCTTAACAAAGAGCAATTTCTCAAGAAATAAACATCTAGGAGCAACAATGGCTCATCCGCGAAGTGGTAGGCCACACAAGCTCACAGAACAGGACCGCTGAGTGCTGAAGCACGTAGCAAGTAAAAATCGTCTGTACTCAGTTGCAACGTCAGCACAAGAACTGTTCGTCAGGAGCGTCATGAAATGGGTTTCCATGGCTGAGCAGCTGCACACAAGCCTAAGATCAACATACGCAATGCCAAGTGTTAGCTGGGGTGGTGTAAAGCTCACCACCATTGGACTCTGGAGCAGTGGAAACGCGTTCTCTGGAGTGATTAATCATGCTTCAACAGCTGGCAGTCCGACAGACTAATCTGGGTTTGGCGGATGCCAGGAGAACGCTACCTGCCCCAATGCATAGTGACAACTGTAAAGTTTGGTTGAGGAGGAATAATGGTCTGGGGCTGTTTTCATGGTTCTTGCTCCTTAGTTCGAGTGAAGGGAAATCTTAACGCTACAGCATACAATGGCATTCTAGATGATTCTGTGCTTCCAACTTTTTGGCAACAGTTTAGGGAAGGCCCTTTCGTGTTTCAGCATGTCAATGCCCCGGGCACAATGCAAGATCCATACAGAAATGGTTTGTCGAGATCGGTGTGGAAGAACTTGACTGGCCTACACAAAGCCCTGACCTCAACCCCATCGAACACCTTGGGGATGAATTGGATTGCAGACTGCGCGCCAGGCCTAATCGCCCAACATCAGTGCCCGACCTCACTAATGCTCTTGTGGCTGAATGGAAGCAAGTCCCCGCAGCAATGTTCCACATCTAGTGGAAATCCTTTCCAGAAGAGTGGAGGCTGTTATAGTAGGAAAGGGGGTACCAATTCCATATTAATCGGCCCGTTAGTCGCCCCGTTTGACATAGAGACTTGAAACGTTGTATGTAGGCATCTTTCCTCATGCTGAACAAATTTGCCTCAATGATAAGGTCCGTCAGGATACATTTTCCTCCATCTTGGAAATTTGGGAAAACCTTTGAAAAACTTCCTCTCTTGAACCAGAAGTCCAAATAACACATTTGGTATGTAGGCCCATGGTACATCTCTTAACTTAGTCTGATGACAGCTAAGGGACTGGTTAAGAGATGGCTGAGTTATTGATAAATCAGGAAATTCGATTTTACGTGTCCATTTAAATCCTTTGTAAATCCACTCCACAATAGCCTATAAACTATTAACAATTAACTTTTCTGACTCTGTAATGCTAATGCTTAAAATAATCATAAAAAATCTCATCATGGACTAAACATCAGATTCACGGCCTCCCGAGTGGTGCAGCGGTCTAAGGCACTGCATCGCAGTGCTAGCGGCGTCACTACAGACCCGGGTTCGATCCCGTGCTGTGTCACAATCGGGATTCCTTAGGGCGGCACACAATTGGCCCAGCGTCGTCCGGGTTAGGGGAGGGTTTGGCCAGGGGGGCTTTACTTGGTACTCTGTAGCTCAATTGGTAGAGCATGTTGCTTGTAATGCCAGGGTAGTGGTTCGATCCCCGGGACCACCCATATGTAAAAATGTATGCACACATGACTGTAAGTCGCTTTGGATAAAAGTGTCTGCTAAATGGCATATTATTATTATTACTTGGCTCATCGTGCTCTAATGACTACTTGTGGTGGGCCCGGGCGCCTGCAGGCTGACCTCGGTCGTCAGTTGAACAGTGTTTCCTCCGACACATTGGTGCTTCTGGGATAATTGGGCGGGTGTTAAGAAGCGCGGTTTGGCGGGTCATGTTTTGGAGGACGCATGACTCGAACTTCGCCTCCCAAGCCCGTTAGCGAGTTGCAGCGATGAGACAAGATTTGGGGAGAAAAAGGGGGTATGAAATCAATAACAAATAAATAAGTCATATTAACTCCAAATGTGGTCCTTGAACTCATCGTAATAGTCACTAAAGAGCTTGAGAACAATTAGATTGATGCATTCAAAGATGGCCACACTATACAGGAAACCTTAAATCTGTTTACCTCATTTCTACCAGCATGTCAAATGTGCAATCAGAGGAAAAATAACTCTAGATCACCTTTACTCCACACACAGAGGCGCGTTCAAAGCTGTACCTCGCCTTCCATTTGGCAAATCTGACCATAATTATATCCACTTGATTCCTGCTTACAATCAAAAACTAAAGCAGGAAGTGTCTGTGACTCACTCAATACGGAAGTAGTCAGATGACGCATATGCTAAGCTACAGCACTGTTTTGCTAGCACAGACTGGAATATGTTCCGGGATTCATCCAATGGCATTGAGGAGTATACCACATCAGTCACTGACTTCATCAATAAGTGCATCGATGATGTCGTCTCTACAGATTACAGACTACATCCGCACTGAGCTAAAAGGTAGAGCTGCTGCTTTCAAGGAGCGGTACTCTAACCCGGATGCTTATAAGAAATCCTGTTATGGCCTCAGACAAACCATCAAACAGGTAAAGCGTCAATACAGGACTAAGATTGAATCCTAGTACACCGGCTCTGATGCTTGTCGGATGTGGCAGGGCTTGCAAACTATTACGGACTACAAAGGGAAGCCCAGCCGCGAGCTGCCCAGTGACACGAGCCTACCAGATGAGCTAAATGACTTCTATGCATGCTTCGAGGCAAGCAACACTGAAGCATGTATGAGAGCACCAGCTGTTCCAGAGGACTGTGTGATCACGCTCTCCGTAGCCGAGGTGAGTAAGACCTTTAAACGTCAACATTCAGAAGGCCGCAGAGCCAGATGGATTACCAGGATGTGTACTCAGAGCATGCGCTGACAAACCTGCCTAAATTACTACCGACCTGTACCACTCACGTCTGTAGCCATGAAGTGCTTTGAAAGGCTGGTCATGGCTCACATCAACTCCATCATCCCAGAAACCCTAGATCCACTTCAATTCGCATACCGCCCCAATAGATCCACAGATGACGCAATCTCTATTGCACTCCACACTTCCTTTTCCCACCTGGGCAAAAGGAACACCTACGTGAGAATGCTGTTAATTGACTACAGCTCAGCGTTCAATACCATAGTGCCCTCGAAGCTCATCACTAAGCTAAGGACCCTGGGACTAAACACCTACCTCTGCAACTGGATTCTGGACATCCTGACGGGCCGCCCACAGGTGGTAAGGGTAGGCAAAAACACATCTGCCACGCTGATCCTCAACACGGGGGCCCCTCAGAGGTGCGTGCTTAGCCAAGCACGACTCCAACACCATCATCAATGGTGGTAGGCCTGAACACCAACGATGACACAGCCTACAGGGAGGAGGTCAGAGACCTGGCAGTGTGGTGCCAGGACAACAAACTCTCCCTCAACGTGATCAAGACAAAGGAACTGATCGTGGACTACAGGTAAAGGAGGGCCGAGCACGCCCCCATTCACATCGAAGGGGCATTAGTGGCACAGGTCGAAAGCTTCAAGTTCCTTGGTGTCCACATCACCAACAAACTATCATGGTCCAAACACAGTCGTGAAGAGGGCACGACAATGCCTATTCCCCCTCAGGAGACTGAAAGGATTTGGCATGGGTCCTCAGATCCTCAAAAAGTTATACAGCTCCACCATCGAGAGCATCCTGACTGGTTGCATCACTGCCTGGTATGGCAACTGCTCGGCATCCGACCGCAAGGCGCTACAGAGGGTAGTGCGTACGGCCCAATACAGTGAGGGAAAAAAGTATTTGACCTCCTGCTGATTTGGCACGTTTGCCCACTGACAAAGAAATGATCAGTATATAAATTTAATGATAGGTTTATTTGAACGGGAAAGACAGAATAACAACAAAAAAATCCAGAAAAATGCATGTCAAAAATGTTATGAATTGATTTGCATTCCCTCAGCCAGGGCATTGACAAATGATATGGTAATACAAAATGTAAGTATACACACTTCCAGCAATGTCATACATGATGGATCATTAGCTTATACAGTAACTTTCACACATCTAGATGGCCGGGCGGGGTGGGTGTGGAAACAGAGACAGCAGGGGTTCAAACTGTAGAACCCAGTTCCTATATTTGAATATAAAAATTTATTTTATCAAACAAAACTATGCTACATTTTATCTCTGGGACCCTTAGGATGACAAATCAGAGCAAGATTACTGAATGTAAGTACATTATTTATCTTCAGAGGTGAATGTATCAAACCAGTTGCCGTGATAAGTTTTGTGGTTGTTGTGCACTCTCCTCAAACAATAGCATGTTATTTTTTCACTGTTATAGCTACTGTAAATTGGACAGTTTTATTAAATTAAATTAATTTTATTTCACCTTTATTTAACCAGGTGAGCCAGTTGAGAACAAGTTCTCATTTACAACTGCGACCTGGCCAAGATAAAGCAAAAGCAGTGCGATAAAAACAACAACAACACATATGGAATAAACAAAACGTACAGTCAATAACACAATAGAAAATCTATATACAGTGTGTGCAAATGTAGTAAGTTATGGAGTGATAGATGTGCAGAAGAGGATGTGCAAATAGAGATACTGGGGTGCAAATGAGCAAAATACATAACAATATGGGGATGAGGTAGTTGGGTGGGCTAATTACAGATGGGCTGTGTACAGGTGCAGTGATCGATAAGCTGCTCTGACAACTGATGCTTAAAGTTAATGAGGGAGATAAGTGTCTCCAGCTTCAGAGATTTTTGTAGTTCGTTCCAGTCATTTGCAGCAGAGAACTGGAAGGAATGGCGGCCAAAGGAGGAGTTGGCTTTGGGGATGACCAGTGAGATATACCTGCTGGAGTGCATACTACGGGTGGGTGTTGCTAGATAAGGCAGGGATTTGCCTAGCAGTGATTTATAGATGACCTAGAGCCCGTGGGTTTGACGACTAATATGTAGTGAGGGCCAGCCAACGAGAGCGTACAGTTCACAATGGTGGGTAGTTTATGGGGCATTGGTGACAAAACGGATGGCACTGTGATGGACTACATCCGATTTGCTGAGTAGAGTGTTGGAGGCTATTTTGTAAATGACATCGCCGAAGTCAAGGATCGGTAGGATAGTCAGTTTTACGAGGGCATGTTTGGCAGCATGAGTGAAGGAGGCTTTGTTGCGAAATAGGAAGCCGATTCTAGATTTAACTTTGGATT
The DNA here is from genome assembly GCF_020615455.1 of Coregonus clupeaformis. Taxonomy (NCBI): domain Eukaryota; kingdom Metazoa; phylum Chordata; class Actinopteri; order Salmoniformes; family Salmonidae; genus Coregonus; species Coregonus clupeaformis. Next base: position 11,899,315 of record NC_059207.1, on the reverse strand, counting down.
GGAGATGCTTAATGTGAGTCTGGAAGGAGAGTTTACGGTCTAACCAGACACCTAGGTATTTGTAGTTGTCCACATATTCTAAGTCAGACCCGCCGTGGGTAGTGATTCTAGTTGGGCAGGCGGGTGCATGCAGCGTTCGATTGAAGAGCATGTATTTCGTTTTACTAGCGTTTAAGAGCAGTTGGAGGCTACGGAAGGAGTGTTATATAGCATTGAAGCTTGTTTGGAGGTTTGTTAACACAGTGTCCAATGAAGGACCAGATGTATACAAAATGGTGTCGTCTGCGTACAGGTGGATCTGAGAGTCACCAACAGCAAGAGTGACATCATTGATATACACAGAGAATAGAGTCGCCGAGAATTGAACCCTGTGGCACCCCAATAGAGACTGCCAGAGGTCCAGACAACAGGCCCTCCGATTTGACACATTGAACTCTATCTGAGAAGTAGTTGGTGAACCAGGCGAGGCAGTCATTTGAGAAACCAAGGCTATTTAGTCTGCCAATAAGAATGCAGTGATTGTCAGAGTTGAAAGCCTTGGTCAGGTCGATGAAGACGGCTGCACAGTACAGTCTTTTATCCATCGCAGTTAATATATCGTTTAGGACCTTGAGCGTGGCTGAAGTACACCCATGACCAGCTCCGAAACCAGATCGCATAGCGGAGAATGTACGGTGGGATTTGAAATGGTCAGTGATCTGTTTGTTAACTTGGCTTTCAAATACTTTCGAAAGGCAGGGCACTATGGATATAGGTATGTAGCAGTTTGAATCTAGAGTGTCACCCCCTTTGAAGAGGGGGATGACAGCGGCAGCTTTCCAATCTCTGGGGATCTCAGACGATACGGAAGAGAGGTTGAACAGGCTAGTAATAGGGGTTGCGACAATTTCGGCGGCTAATTGTAGAAAGAAAGGGTCCAGATTGTCTAGCCCAGCTGATTTGTTGTTAGGCTATGGTTCAACCCAGCACTCAGAGAAACAAACACGACAGAGGGAGTGGAAGAAACAAAAATATTTAATAAAAGTTAAAATTGTCTTAGTCCAAAAACAACTGAAGTAAAGGAACAGAGTGGGCTAGTCGGCTCCGGAGGAAGGAGAGGCTGAGGCAGGCAGGCAGGCAGGCAGGCAGGCAGGCCGACCGGCAGGAAGGCAGGCAGGTTGGGAGGTATGTCCGAAACGCTCTGGTAAGAACAACGATCTGGCGCCGGTGGAGAGCCATGCCCCGGAATTAGTAGTGCAGGTTGATTAGAGAATAGGATGCAGCTGCGTAGGCAGGAATCACTGGAAACAACCCGCAGCTGCACAGGAGAGGCAGATCCTGAGCACGCCCCCTGATCCACTCCAGACACACCCACATAAAGGGGACAAACACACATACAGATACAACAGACACAGAGGGGACAAAACAAGGAGGAAGGGAAACAGAAAAGGGAGAGACAAGCTGCCCACATAACAGTACCCCCCTCAATGGTCGCCACCTGGCGACCCACCAGGCCTGTCAGGGTTGTCGTGATGGAAGTCCGTGATCAACTGAGGATCCAACACAAAACGCTTAGGGACCCAAGACCTCTCCTCTGGTCCATAACCTTCCCAATCGACTAGGTATTGGAGACCCCTACCCCGCCTCCGAGAGTCCAGTAGCCTACTGACGGTGTAGGCCGGATGGTCGTCAATGAGACGAACAGGTGGAGGTGGAACAGCCGGCGGACACAAAAGGCTGGAGGACACAGGTTTCAGTTGGGAGACGTGGAAAGTAGGGTGTATCTTCATGGCTGAAGGCAACTTCAAACGAACCGCAGCGGGGGTTAATGATGGACTCCACCACAAACGGACCCAGGTACCGAGGAGACAGCTTGCGTGATTTGGTACGAAGAGGTACGTTCTTAGACGACAGCCAAACCTCTTGACCAGGATGAAACACAGGTGCGGGAGTCCTGCTCCTATCCGCTGTCATCTTGTTCCTGTCGGTGGTCCGAAGCAACGCTTCCCGAGCGTCGCGCCACACTCTCTGGCAGCGGCGGAGGTTCTCCTGAACCGAAGGAACAGCCAATTCCTTCTCCTGAGCAGGAAACAGAGGGGGTTGATAACCCATGGTAACTTCGAAGGGTGAAAGACCAGTGGCAGAGGTGGTGAGGGAGTTGTGGGCGTACTCTATCCAAGGCAGATGTTTGGCCCAGGATGATGGATGTTGAGCAGCCACACAACGAAGGGTTGCTTCGAGGTCTTGATTGGCTCTTTCTGTTTGACCGTTGGTCTGGGGATGAAACCCTGAGGACAGACTAACGGAAGCACCCAAAGCAGAACAGAAAACCTTCCAAACACGGGAAGTAAACTGTGGGCCTCTATCAGATACGATGTCCACAGGTATTCCATGGGGACGGAATACATGTTGGACTAGGAGGTCCGCTGTCTCACTGGCAGACGGTAATTTTGGTAATGCTATATAGTGAACAGATTTAGAGAATCTGTCCACAATGGTAAGTATAGTATCATTACCTTCAGACTTGGGTAGGCCGGTGACAAAATCCATGGCTATGTGGGACCAGGGACGGCTGGGAACTGGGAGGGGTAGCAGCAGCCCCGAAGGGGACTGATGGGAGGCTTTGCCCCGAGCACAGGTTGAACAGGCTGCCACAAAAGCCCGAACGTCAGTTTCCATTGAAGGCCACCAAAAATGTCTCCTAAGCAGCGTCAACGTGCGTCTCATCCCAGGGTGACCAGCAAAACGGGAGGTGTGAATCCACTGCAACACCTGAGACCGGACCGTCTCGGGAACAAAGAGTAGGTTGGGAGGTCCATCACCCGGTCCCGGGTCCGTGGCAAGTGCAGTCTTCACAAGAGACTCGATCTCCCACTGAACAGCCGCCACGACGCATGAGGAAGGCAGGACTGCCTCAGGCTCGCTGGTCTCCGAAGGGTCAGCAAACTGGCGGGACAAAGCATCTGGTTTAACATTTCTTGACCCCGGTCTGTATGTAAGAATAAAGTTAAACCTACTAAAAAACAGGGCCCATCTGGCTTGGCGTGAGTTGAGTCTCTTAGTGGCTTGGATGTAAGCCAAGTTCTTGTGGTCTGTCCAGACCACAAACGGCAGTTCAGCTCCATCCAGCCAGTGCCGCCATTCTTCCAGTGCTAGCTTGACCGCCAGCAGTTCTCGGTTTCCAACGTCGTAATTCCGTTCTGTGGGTGACAATTTTTGGAGAAAAAAGCACAGGGGTGAAGCTTTTGGTCAGTGGGGAGCGCTGGGAGAGGACGGCTCCCACACCTGAGTCCGACGCGTCCACCTCCACAACAAACTGCAGAGAGGTATTGGGGTGTATCAACACAGGGGAGGTGGAAAACAGTTCCTTCAAAACCCCTACCGCCTGCTCCGCCTCAGGGGACCACAGAAAAGGGACTTTTGGGGATGTGAGTCTAGTAAGGGGTGCCACCACTTTACTAAAACCCTTAATGAACCTACGGTAGAAGTTAGCAAAGCCCAAAAATCGTTGAAGTTGCTTACGGGTGGTGGGTATGGGCCATTCCGTCACTGCCCGGATCTTCTCGGGGTCCGCCTTCACCTGCCCGCTCTCAATGATGAAACCAAGGAACGATGTAGACTGTTTGTGGAACTCACACTTCTCTGCTTTGACATACAGCTTGTTTTCCAAGAGCCGTTGAAGGACTTGACGGACGTGTGACTCATGCTCCTCGGGTGACTTGGAAAAAACAAGAATATCATCCAGGTATACAAAGACAAAACGGTTCAAAAAATCCCTAAGAACATCGTTCACCATGGCTTGGAAAACAGCAGGGGCGTTTGAGAGCCCAAAGGGCATGACCAAATACTCAAAATGTCCCAGTGGAGTGTTGAAAGCGGTTTTCCACTCATCTCCCTTACGGATCCGGACAAGGTGATAAGCGTTCCTGAGGTCGAGCTTGGAGAAAACTGTGGCGCCATGCAGAGGTTCAAAAGCAGAGTTGATGAGTGGAAGGGGATACTTGTTTTTAACAGTTATGTTGTTTAAACCCCTGAAATCGATACAGGGGCGTAACGACTTGTCCTTCTTTTCCACGAAAAAGAAACCTGCACCCAAAGGAGACGACGAGGGGACGGATTATGCCCGAGACCAGAGAATCACCAATGTACTGCTCCATTGCCTCTCTTTCCGGTCGGGACAGATTGTATAAGCGACTAGAGGGCAAGGGAGCACCAGGAAGCAGTTCAATAGGGCAATCATAAGGCCTATGTGGTGGTAGAGACAGAGCCTTGTCCTTACTGAAAACCTCCGCTAAGTCATGGTATTCTTTGGGGACAGATGACAGATCAAGAGGAGCTGAGGGATGAGTTGGGTTACACTTAGTGGGGGAACCGCTGACCTAAGGCACTCTGAATGGCAGTTAGTGCTCCAACTGAGAATGGTGTGACGTGTCCAATCAATTTGTGGGTTGTGAAGAGCCAACCAGGGGAAGCCAAGGATTAGGGAGGTAGCTGAGCCAGACATAACTCTTAGCTGAATGCTTTCACAATGATTGCCAGAAATCACTAGGGAAACGGGGGTGGTTTGATGAGTTATCTCCGCGAGGAGGCGCCCATCAAGGGCTGTGACCCGAATGGGGGTAGGTAGTGGCTCCATGGGGATACGAGCTTGTGTAACGAACTGGTGGCTAATAAAGTTGTCTTCTGCACCTGAGTCTATGAGAGCTGAGAGTGGCAGGGAATGACTCTGGAAACGTAAGGTTACAGGTACTTGTAATCGGGGAATGATGGGTTCAGGATCTAACTCTGGGCTCGCAAGTAGACCCACCGTTACGAGCGAGCCTTGTCTTTTGGCCGCTTAGGGCATGTAGCCAGAATGTGTGTGGCGTCTCCACAGTACAGGCACTCACCCGCCTGGAGGCGCCGTTGCCGTTCTGCTGGAGGTAGTCGAGCTCGACCCACTTGCATAGGTTCCTCCTCTGTGCTCGGGATGGAATCAGGAATAAGAAGCTGCCGGCTCCGGGAGGCGAGACTCGAGTGGTTGAAGGCTGGGGAACTCGTCCTCCTAGATGCGGCCGACCGCCTCTCTCCCGACGCCTCTCCCGCAACCGGTTGTCTAGCTTAATGGACAGGGAAACGAGAGAATGTAAATCATGTGGCTCGTCACGAGCAGCCAGTTCATCCTTAATGGCTTCATTCAAACCGTTTAGAAATGCTCCTTGAAGTGCCACATTGTTCCACTTGGAGTCCGCTGCCAAAGTCCAGAACTCAATAGAGTACTCAGCCACACTGTTAGAACCCAAAAAAAAAAAAAAAAGTATCTTGGAGGAATTACCCACATGGTCAGGATGGTCAAAAACAGTCTTCAATTTAGCAGAAAAATCAGCGAAAGTCAATCCAGTCAAAGTTTGATTTGAGCACACAGCCTCAGCCCAAACCAGAGCTCTCCCTCTTAACAGCCCCAGAACATAATGTACCTTAGAGGAATCAGTAGAAAATGACAGTGGTCTCTGCCGAAAAATCAAGTCACACTGAAGCAAAAATCCCCGGCACTTGTCCAATTCTCCATTGAACGGTTCAGGCGACGTGACAGGGGGTTCCCGATGGAACGAAGCCTGCATCATGTCCGAGGAACCAACTTGGGGTGCATCAAACTGGGGTCAGAGAGAGATGGAGAACTGATAACAGACAATTTAGAGACTTGTGTAGTTAACTGAGTCACCTGGTTCAGCAGTTGATGATTATTTTCCAAAAGAGTCCGAATCAGTTGGTCATGCTGTCCTAGCAACGTTCCTTGAGCCTGGATAGCTTGTTGGAAGCTGTCTTCGTTTGCCCGTGCTGTCTCTCTGTTGGGTCCATGGCCAGATCGTTCTGTTAGGCTATGGTTCAACCCAGCACTCAGAGAAACAAACACGACAGAGGGAGTGGAAGAAACAAAAATATTTAATAAAAGTTAAAATTGTCTTAGTCCAAAAACAACTGAAGTAAAGGAACAGAGTGGGCTAGTCGGCTCCGGAGGAAGGAGAGGCTGAGGCAGGCAGGCAGGCAGGCAGGCAGGCAGGCCGACCGGCAGGAAGGCAGGCAGGTTGGGAGGTATGTCCGAAACGCTCTGGTAAGAACAACGATCTGGCGCCGGTGGAGAGCCATGCCCCGGAATTAGTAGTGCAGGTTGATTAGAGAATAGGATGCAGCTGCGTAGGCAGGAATCACTGGAAACAACCCGCAGCTGCACAGGAGAGGCAGATCCTGAGCACGCCCCCTGATCCACTCCAGACACACCCACATAAAGGGGACAAACACACATACAGATACAACAGACACAGAGGGGACAAAACAAGGAGGAAGGGAAACAGAAAAGGGAGAGACAAGCTGCCCACATAACATTTGTAGGGCAGAACATAAGGCAGAACATCAGCTGTCTGAATTTGGGTGAAGGAGAAGCGGGGGGGCATGGACAAGTTTCAGCGGAGGGTGCAGAGCTGGTGGCCGGTGTAGGGGTAGCCAGGTGGAAAGCATGGCCAGTCGTAGCAAAATGCTTGTTGAAATTCTCGATTATCATAGATTTATCGTGGTGACAGTGTTTCCTAGCCTCAGTGCAGTGGGCAGCTGGGAGGAGGTGCTCTTACTCTCCATGGACATTAGAGTGTCCCAAAACGTTTTGGAGTTAGTGCTACAGGATACACATTTCTGTTTGAAAAAGCTAGCCATTGCTTTACTAACTGATTGTGTAAATTGGTTCCTGACTTCCCTGCAAAGTTAAGATGGAGAGGAAAGCACTTTTAAAGAACAACCAGGCATCCTCTACTGATGGAATGAGGTCAATATCCATCCAGGAAACCCAGGCCAGGTCAATTAGAAAGGCCTGCTCGCTAAATTGTTTTAGGGAGCGTTTGACAGTGATGAGGGGTGGTCGTTTGACCGCGGACCCATTACGGATGCAGGCAATGAGGCAGTGATCGCTGAGATCCTGGTTGAAGACAGCGGAGGTGTATTTAGAGGGTAAATTAGTCAGGATGATATCTATGAGGGTGCCCATGTTTACGGATTTACGGTTGTACCTGGTAGGTTCCTTGATCATTTCTCTGAGATTGAGGGCATCTAGTTTAGATTGTAGGATGGCCGGGGTGTTAAGCATATCCCAGTTTAGGTCACCAAGCAGTACGAACTCTGAGGATAGATGGGGGGCAATCAATTCACATATGGTGTCCAGGGCACAGCTGGGGGCTCAGGGGGGTCTGTAGCAAGCGGCAACATTGAGAGATGTATTTCTGGAAAGGTGGATTTTTAGAAGACCTGGATAGTATGATAGAGCTCTGCATCTCTACAGTAGATTCCAACTCCGCCCCCTATGTCAGTTCTACCTAGACGGAAAATGTTGTAGTTGGGGATGGACATTTCTGAAATGTTGGTGGCCTTCCTAAGCCAGGATTCAGACACTGCTAGAACATCAGGGTTGGCGGAGTGTGCTAACGCAGTGAGTAACTCAAACTTAGGGAGGAGGCTTCTGATGTTAACATGCAAGAAACCAAGGCTTTTACGGTTGCAGAAGTCAACAAATTATAGCGCCTGGGGAGTAGGATTGATACTGGGGGCTACAGGGCCTGGGTTAACCTCTACATCACCAGAGGAACAGAGGAGGAATAGAATAAGGATACGGCTAAAGGCTTTAAGAACTGGTCTTCTAGTGCGTTGCGTACAGAGAATAAAAGGGGTAGATTTCTGGCCATTGTACAATAGATTCAGGGCATTATATACAGACAAGGATATGGAAGGATATGAGTACAGTGGAGGTAAACCTAAGTGTTGGGTAACGATGAAAGAGATAGCATCACTGGAGGTACCGATTGAGCCGGTCTTCGCGTGTATGGGGGGTGGGACAAAGTCAGGTTGAGCAGGACTGGGGGCTCTACAGTGAAATAGTACAATAAGAACTAACCAAAACAGCAATAGGCAAGGCATAGGCCGACTAGGTGAAAAATCTGTCGATGTGCCCTTGAGCAAGGCACTTAACCCTAAATTGCTCCTATAAGTCGCTCTGGATAAGAGTGTCTGCTAAATGACAAAAAAACAAAAACAAAAAAAATAGACATGGGAGAGAGGCATAAAGCAATCACAGGTGTTATTCAATAGAGCTAAGACAATAGCTGGTAATGGCGACGAAAGTTTGGGCTGAGGCTAAACAGATAAACAGGATGGGGTACCGTATAAAGGAACAGTCCAGCAGGCATCAGCTGTGTAGCTGAGTGATCATAAGGTCCAGTGAACAGCAATAGGTGAGTCCGGGAGCAGTTCGGTGGCTGCTACGGCACAGGCGAGCAGGAGGCACGGCTGTTGATCGTGTGTGCTAGCGGGCCGGGGCTAGCAGATGGATCTTCGTGGTCATCGCAACGGGAAGCCTGTTGAAACCACATCAGACGATTACGTCGGCAGACCAGTCGTGATTGATCGGCGGGGCTCCGTGTCAACACTAGGAGGTCCCGTCCGGTTGACAGAGAGGTAGATAGCCTGGACTGCAATTAGATTAACAAGCATTTAGGCTTTCTGCCCATATAAGACATGTCTATGTCCTGGAAAGTTTGCTGTTACTTAAAACAGTCATGCTAATCACATTAGCACAAGTTAGCTCAACCGTCCCATATACGGGACACCGATCCCGTAGAGGTTAAGTAATGACTTTAAGAATGATTACCTGCTGCATTCAAAGATAACTAATCTACAGCACTAGACTAAACTTCACTTGCGTCAACCTTGTGGTATTGAGAGGTAAACATGGTAATGCTTTCACTGATTGCACATAAAGGAAGATAGTTCCTACATGATAGAGTGCCTGCTTTGTTATCCAACTGATCTTATATCCTTTCTGTCATGCTGTGAACCCCGTTCATAGCTGCTCGCAGCTATATTTTAAGGTTTAAAATACTACCAAAGAGCTCGATATAATCATATGTGACATGCGCATTTCGTTACTTCCAAAAAAAGAAAATCCACTTGAAAAAACATCATTTTCTATATAATTCTTAGCAGTGCTTATGAATTTACCATGCTCAATTTGACTGTACTATTTTATTTGTTCCAAGTTAAATCACAGATTTGACGGTTTGTTAAGAAGAGAGAGGAGTGAGAAAGAGAGGAGATATTGGTGTCACCGTTCTCCTTACAAGCCTTGCTCAACATTCTTTCCCTCCGCAAACCACAGCCAAACCAAAAGCATAATTAGTTGTGGGGGGTCCAATCCAGTTGCACTGTGTGGTGTAAAGACATAGAAAAACAGTAGCTTCCTGGCGCTTTACGATGGGAAAATAATTTCATATCAATCATATTCATCATGGTATATTATTGAGGGGATAATCTGGAGGCAAAATAAATGCACACCTGTTTAGGAGAGGTGCCGGCTAGCGGAGTAGAACACCTATTTAGGAGAGGTGCTGGCTAGCGGAGTAGAACACCTGTTTAGGAGAGGTGCTGGCTAGCGGAGTAGAACACCTGTTTAGGAGAGGTGCTGGCTAGCGGAGTAGAACACCTATTTAGGAGAGGTGCTGGCTAGCGGAGTAGAACACCTGTTTAGGAGAGGTGCTGGCTAGCGGAGTAGAACACCTGTTTAGGAGAGGTGCTGGCTAGCGGAGTAGAACACCTGTTTAGGAGAGGTGCTGGCTAGCGGAGTAGAACACCTGTTTAGGAGAGGTGCTGGCTAGCGGAGTATAACTCCTGTTTAGGCGAGGTGCCGGCTAGCGGAGTAGAACACTTGAAAAAGAAAAAGAGAGCTGCACACTCTAGGAGCTCAGATGCAATAATTTAATAACCAACGTTTTGACAGACAAGCTGTCTTCATCCGTGTATAATGACAAACACTGCGGGTCACTAATTTATATAGTTTCAAAGAACACACAGGTGTCTGTAATCATAGCTGGGTGTGGCTTGATATCATTGGTTATTTTACAGATATAAATAGAACATATAAAAAGCATGAATGGATAGCTTACGATCATAGATACAATACGGCTACAGAGTGTGCAGCTTTCATACTATTGAGGTGGTCATGACCCCCCACAAGTTACACGCCAGAGGCCAAGCCTGAGAGGATTTGAAACAAGGAGGAACAACGGTTTCTCTTAGCTCCGCCTGGGGAGATAGCTAGTTTTGGTCTCACTTCCCCACTATACTGCCTTTCTGTTCAGTGACAGTAAAATAAGTATACTGTATATGGCTGATAACCTGAATGCCTGTCTGCCTGCCAGGCCTCTCCTCTCCTGTCCTCTCCCTCACACCCCAGCCCAGCGGGAGGGTCCAGAACCAGGCTCGTGTTCAGACCACGTCATGGGCTGTGCAATAAGGCTGCAGTGTCAGTCTGAGTGAGGTGGCTCCACCTCCACCGGCAGGTCTCGTGAGGGAGCTCAAATGAGGACTACAATACTGGCACACCGGAGGTCAACGTTCGAATCAAACACACCGCTACCGAAGCACGCCGAGCACTTCTGCTACCCACACCCGTTAGTGTGCATCTGAAATCAAACCAACTTATTTTCCCATGGCTGCTCTTGAAAAGGAATTTCCTCCTTCAAGTATTACCCACCCCCTCCCACAAGCATGTGAAACACAATTAATTAGGTTTCGATAATTTACGATCATGCCAAAAGTGAGGATGAAATACAACTGAAATACTAAATAAAATTGAAATATAATAAAAACTATTTAGTCTTTATTAATATACTGTATCTGACATCTGGGTGTACAAATTGTGAAGCCAGCTGTCAATCTACTCCCATACCCCCCATTTGAGTAAATCTAATAAAAAATCCACTTCAACAAGTCACAAAACAACCTCAACCGACAATGCAAACCAATTTCATCATAATTGATTGAGAGGAACAAATGCTATTTTGGCAGTAACATACACTGAACGGGCCAGCTTTCAATAAAGGATATCTGCATATTCAAAAAGAGGGGACTGGCACCAATCAGGGCTTCTGTCAAGCACCACTGGGACAGATACCACCACAAAAATGTGTGTGTGTGCGCGTTTGTGTGTCCTTAGAGAGAGAGCGCGAGAGAGAGCAAACAAGGGAGAGGGAGAGAGAGGGGGAGAGAGAGAGAGAGAGAGAGAGAGAGAGAGAGAGAGAGAGAGAGAGAGAGAGAGAGAGAGAGAGAGAGAGAGAGAGAGAGAGAGAGAAAGCTACTGTAGGAGGAGAGAGAGAAAAGGGAAGGTGGGTAGTTTACTTTCCACATACAGTGCTATAGCTTTCACCAGGAAATCCAACTTGCAATAAATGGGATCACCTTCTTTATTTACAAGATGCGTGTTATTGCTTAGCCATGCAAATGCATTCAAAGTCGCACTAATGCCATCCGGCTATTGTGGAGAAATGATTGCTGTGGTAGGACAAGCAAATCATGCTTAGCAAAATAGCAGTGTTTCAGAAACGCTAAGCAACGTGTGTGTGTGGGTGTGTTTCAAATAGGTTATTTTGGATGGGTTCTTTAGAAGAATGGAAGCATTAAAGGGGCATGTAGAGAACCAAGGTACTTAGCATGGAAGGGGGGGGGTGTACCTAGGGTTCTGGGGGATTAGCATGAAAGAACATATCTAATGGTATTTACCAGCAAGCTGAGAGACAGTAATCAGATTATTATTGGTGTTCAAAATCAAGATCAATCAGGGTTACAGCATGTCGCATACTTATAAAATGACAATGTCTGTTTGCCAGGGCAGGAGAAATGTACAACACAACTACTGTAGGCTCATATGTTCCTGTGACCAAAGTGGGATTGTGCTACACAGTCTCTATGAAGAGGCGTTTGACATTTAACTGCTGACTGTAACTAGTGGTGTTAGTAAAATGCAGGAAGGAGGCGCTCCAAAAGCTGAACAGATGAGTGTAGAAAGGACTTCAGCAGGCATGGCAGCATTCAGCGCTTCAGGAGCTCTCTCTCGCTATCACACACACACACCGACTAGTACACACACACACACACACACAAACACACAAGCAGCACACACAAACATACAAGTAGCACACACACACACACACACAAGAGCAAACAGAGTCAGTAGCAAACACAACACCCAACACTTACTGCACTCAACACTGCTGGAACAAAGGCAGAGGGGGGCAAAAAAAGCAAACATACAGATCGCCATCTTCCTCTTGCCGCGTTTCTCTGGTAAACGTAGGCAACAACAAAGCCCTCCGCTCAGGCAGAAAAGGTGGCGAGGTGCTGTCATGTGAGTAGAGCGAGTGGCAAGTGGGAGATTCAAACTTAATGAGCGCTTTGGCAGCTTGCTTGGAAGGCAGGCAGTGATTAGCAGAACACTTCAGACTACAAGGCACAGCAGCGCTCAAAGAAAACAGTGATGATCTCCACTTAATCGCGGAGAAGCCCAGAGCATCTGCCGCCAGAGCAGGGCAGTGGCATCGGCGAGCTCCCGCTCTGATAGGCTGTCATCTCCAGAGAGTGCCGGCCATATGCTCGGCTCTGCTGCAAACTCTGAGGAAGTACATTTTCTGACAAAACACAAAACACAGGGATAAATATGACATTCAAACAAGTTGTGCTCAGCCAGGCGTCAAGCTCAAGCTGCACACGTGTCACATTTAGGAACGGATTTGATTTGTTTGTTTTTTTGCTACGTGGAAATGGAGACAGTGGATGGTCGAATACAGTATACAATGTGCTGGCCTACGTACACTGAAACACACACAGACCCACACACTGAAACACACACACTGAAACACACACACAGACACACACACATACACTGAAACACACACACACACACACACACACGGCTAACAGGACTGATGAGATTCTAGACAACAATTAGGTCTGGGACGATATCAGTATCGCGATACTCGTTAGTATAGGAAAACAGCCCTAATGTTGGGAACAAACATCATTATGTTGTCATCCAGAGTCACATTAATTTATTTTCCAAGCTTTAGCACAGAATATTTTACATAAAGCAGGTTTTTAAAAGACCAAAGAGTTCAGTCTGCTTTGTGTTTTTATTTCTGCCATGGAAAAATTGCGACACAGGTATCGTCACAGCCCTAATAACAATACTGTATAAACACAGTGTAGGTGATCACATTTGATATGACTCCCTGCGACTATAATGTCTACATAAGTGATCACATGTTAGAACAGGAGAAGGCCGGCCCTGTCTCCATACAGTCACATCTCCCAATGAAAAGCAAGGCCAGAGAGAGAGCCATTGTCCAATGTTAACTTTAATATCCATTCACAGATGTATAGGTCCCTGTGGTATGACATTAAAATAATGTTGATCAAACCATTTAATAGGGGCCCGTCAGAATGGCCCTGTGTTGCAGCTGAAATGCCATAGCCGTCAGAACAAAAGGATGGCAGGTGTGAGCGGAATCCCAACACCTTATCAGCTACCCGATAGAGAATCTAGTGTTTCTGAGGTCTCACTGGCCAGCTCCCCTCACATGCCAAGCTGTAAGGAGAAACAAGCCTTAGGGGCAAGGCAGTCCTAGATACAGCTTCCTCCAACAATACCCAGTATCATATACTGAGCCTGGGACCTCACTAGGGGGGGACCATGGCTGGACCCACTGAACAAAGACACAGTGGAAGTTGGCTCAGTTTTGGCTTTCGCATGGGGCCAGAGGAGGGCCATGGTAAAGCTAGACTAGGTGGAAAGTGGAACCTAGGTACACCCCCCCCCTTCCCTTCCTCCCTCATCGTCCTTCTCCTGTACGGCCGGGTGCAGCCATCCACAGCCAGGTGACCTTTCTCAGTGAGTGGGGAACTGAACTCACTGTTCTGCCAGGTGGCTGGCTGGGTGGGTTTTATCACAATGTCAGGCCAGTCCCATGAACTCCCACGTCTTATGGGACCCTGCCTTACATAAATTCTGGGGGGGGGGGGAGAGAGAGAGATGTGTGAGTGTGTGCGTTTGTGTGTGCTTTAGAGAGAGAGCGCGAGAGAGAGCAAACAAGGGAGAGGGAGAGAGAGAGAGAGAGAGAGAGAGAGAGAGAGAGAGAGAGAGAGAGAGAGAGCGAGCTAGGGAGGAGAGCGAGAGAGAGAGAGAGAGAGAGAGAGAGAGAGAGCTAGGGAGAGAGAGAACGAGCACTGGGTCTCCTTTTCTCCTTATCCTTTCTCTCCTTCTCCCTCCCTCTCTCCTTCTCCCTCCCTCCCTCCCTTTCTCCCTCTCTCCCTCTCTGGCTTTGCTGAGAGGGGGAACCACTGAGGTATAATAAGAACTGGAGACTGCGTCCAAGGTGTCCGACCATTGTTTTCAAGGTGATCTACTCACGTTTGTATACGCCGATTCATTGACCATCTATATCCGGGTTTCATCCAGTTTATACGGACCAACATCACACGCACTAGCACTCAGTGCGCACAGGGAGCAGCGTGAGTAGCGACGACGTCATCACGTCATCCAAAAGCATGGTAGACATTGGATGAATATAAAATGTTAATATCTTCGGCTGTGAGTGATTCATATTTTTTTTGCCTCAGCGACAATTATTTGAATAATTCAATGGTTGTTTTGTGCACAAAGGTGATGCCGTAAGTGTCTTATTAGGAATTTTCAAATCGGACTTCTCTATGTGACCGTCTATGGAAATTGTCTTTCTGGGCCGGGCAGCAATTCAACTGCAGCACCGAAGCAAGACTTTAGGAGCAGTCGAAACCGTACTTCTAGACCGGAACCCTTGCCCCTTGGGGGGGAACGCCCAGAACAGAAGGTGTGTGTAAAGATGGCTGCTTACGTAGTAGGCTGAGATGATGGGTCACAGAGTGGGCACACACTACATACTGTGCCAGTCTACCCGCTGTGCCAAACTGCCTGCTGCTGTCTTAATTTATGCTGTGTATGAGAGATGTAATGACAAATCTCTTCATCTCAAAGTCAGATGTGTGTATGTGTGTGTAGGGGAGATACACTGAGTATACAAAACATTAATATTGAGTTGCACCCCTCTCCTTTTTCCCTCAGAACAGCCTCAATTCATGAGGGCATGGACTCTACAAGGTGTTGAAAGCATTCCACAGGGATGCTGACCCATGTTGACTCCAATTCTTCCCAGATTTGTGTCAAGTTGGCTGGATGTCCTTTGGGTGGTGGACCATTCTTGATACACACGGGAAACTGTTGAGAGGGAAAAACCCAGCAGTATTGTAGTTCTTGACACAAACCGATGCGCCTGGCACCTACTACCATACCTTGTTCAAGGCACTTCAATATTTTGTCTTGCCCATTCACCCTCTGAATGGCACACATACACAATCCATGTCTCAATTGTCTCAAGGCTTAAAACTCCTTCTTTAACCTGTCTCCTCCCCTTCATCTAAAGTGATTGAAGTGGATTTAACAAGTGACATCAATAAGGGATTATAGCTTTCACCTGGATTCACCTGGTCAGTGTATGTCATGGAGAGAGCAGGTGTTTTTAAGGTTTTGTACACTCAGTGTATATACTATGTGCAAGTGCATGCGCATATCGGACTACCTGAAGATGCATCAGGAATACAGGAAGTGGCCAGAAAAAATCTCTATTCCCATCACACACCAGCCTTAGCCGAGTGTCACTCCCTGTCTCAAACACTGTCACAGTGGCGTACTGCAAAGTGACTGGTCGGAGTAGATGGTGGGAATTAAATCAAATGAGTGGGCAGAATTAAGCTCACTGCAAGTGGAACACTTCACAGGAGGGCAGACTTGATTTCCACAGCACTTAATTTAGGATGTGTCTCCTTCACCAGTGTGCTAGGGTAGGCCCTAGCACCCTACAGTGTAGGGGCATTTGCGGACAGGGTCTGGAGAGAGATCGATTACTCCCCTGGAGGTATCAGATTGAGAGCCGCCATCAGACCGCCCCTCTAATTCTATTCACTATTTTTCACACAGATGAATTAAAAACTAATGATAGCCTGCACATTAATGCTGTAATGATACTGTGGTAAATTTAAAGGGGAGCTGCACCTGCTGATTTGGCCTCGCGTGAGTTGACTTGGGGGTTTGGTTTAATGTGGGTGTTTTTTGGGTGTGTCCTTACCACCACACAACCATTTGTCAGAACCTTGCCCGCAGCTGTTTCCCCCCACTCAATCACAATAAACAAACCTTGTGCAGGTTGAGTTCAATAACTACAGGCAGATGAATGGTGAGATGCCTAAGGAAGATTTGAATAGGTCAGTGGCCTACAGAGTAATATGAGAAAAATGCAATTGCTGAATTTATGTAGATATTCTAAACTAAGTGTTTTGATAACTTTCAAATGTAGAATAAACAACCCTTTACATAATACCATAGAAGCAGTGTTCTGCTAATATAACAAAATGCACCTTTCACCTTCCATTGTAATTCCCAGTCGATACAGATACTGTGCCTATCAGCATTTTGTCTGGTGGTAATGAGGCTGTCTTGGCAAACATGTCAGAGTGGTCATACCTTCCTGTGTGGTGTCCCGTATACAACAGGAGTTCCCTGATCCTGGTGCAGAATACACAGGCTTTCTCCCTCCCTATATTGACTGATACCATTCAATTCAGTAATAAAAAAAGACAATACAAGTAGTAACATTTTAATGCCGAGTGCCAGGTCTCTCTCCATCAGTATCAAGCCCGTCTGTCAGTCTGGACTTCATCACAGCATCTTGCAAGTCTCCATGTGCTGGTTCCGTACATGTTTTTAATATTAAAAAAAAAAAAAAAAATTAGGGGGTAGATCAGCTTTAATATTGCAGATAGATTGTAACTTCCATCAATGTAATTGTCTACATCACTTCCAATCCCCCATATGTTTTTATTTCTCACAAATATATATTATATATACAGTGGGGAGAACAAGTATTTGATACGCTGCCGATTTTGCATGTTTTCCTACTTACAAAGCATGTAGAGGTCTGTAATTCTTATCATAGGTACACTTCAACTGTGAGAGACGGAATCTAAAACAAAAATCCAGAAAATCACATTGTATGATTTTTAAGTAATTAATTTGCATTTTATTGCATGACATAAGTATTTGATACATCAGAAAAGCAGAACTTAATATTTGGTACAGAAACCTTTGTTTGCAATTACAGAGATCATACGTTTCCTGTAGGTCTTGACCAGGTTTGCACACACTGCAGCAGGGATTTTGGCCCACTCCTCCATACATATTATTGATCGATTGACTATGACTTTTCAGATCACCCAGTAATGCTATCTGCAGGGTTAGCCCCAGGTAAATATTGCAATCCTTTAGCCATTCCTGGACCTGTGTCCAAAAACAAGCTACAAATGGACAGTACCAAAACAAATGATCTAATGATTCTGTCTCTTCGCAGAAACATCTGCAGAGCTGGGAAGATTGTATCCCCCATATAAATAACATTCTATTGGTAGCAAGAATTTTATATAATAATTTAAATTGAAAAATTCAACATTTTGAATCTGGCGTCGTTTTGCGTATCAGTTCATAAACACTATGCCATGGGATCGGTACGTCAAAAATCTCTTCCCAACTATTTTGCAAGCTATTTCCAAGATAGCGTAGCAGTGCGGTCGTGTTCTCTTGTGTGTCCATGTAAATAGCCAGTTTTTTGTCTTTTTTTTGTATTTTACGTATATATTTCCCTATCACACTTTTCATCCTTCTACTAAATATACTTTCCTGCAACCCGCCTCACTCAATGTGGAACGGATTCTATTATTTACTCACCTTTATCTAGAATCTCCAGTTGAAACTAGCCAGCCAGCTAACTAGCTAACTAGCTACTTGCTATTAGCCACCGTTAGCGGTTTTCACCCAGAACATCGGATTTTCTGCCGGAATAACTGAATCACTGGACCTTAACACCGGATCTAGCTAGCCGCAACCGAATGGATGTCGAATGGATGTTGCTGTAGGCTAATCACCACTGCCCCCGTAGCACCAGTTAGCCTTGAGCCTTGAGCTAGCCCCGGCTATCTACCTCTCTTTCTACCGGACGGGAGTAGCCAGCTAACTAGCTACTTGCTATTAGCCACCGTTAGTGGCTTTTCTCCATTGTCCGTGGCCTGCACTACCTACCAGCCAGCTCTAGCCTGGACTATTATCGGCCAGTCTGCACTGTCTGCACAGCGAGTTATCGACCCAGAACCTATCGGATTTTCTGCCGGAATCACTGAATCACTGGACCTTTAACACTGGATAATCGCAACTAGCTAGCTGCAACCAAATGAACGTTGTTGTTGGCTAATCAGCCTTGAGCTAGCCTTGAGTCAGGCATATCTCCAGGCTATCTACCTCTCTGTCAACCGGACGGGACCTCCTAGAGTCGACACGGAGCCCTGCCGATCCATCAAGACTGGTCTGCCGACGTAATCGTCTGTGGTTTCAACAGGCTTCCCGTTGCGACGACCACGAAGATCCATCTGCTAGCCCCAGCCCGCTAGCACACGCAAACTACAACCGTGCTTCCTGCTCGCTGTGCTGAAGCACCAATTTGAACTGCTCTCGGACACATATTGCTGTTCACTGGACCTTACGATCACTCAGCTGCACAGCTGATGCCTGCTGGACTGTTCCTATACACGGTACCCTGTCCTGTTTATTCTGTTTAGCCTCAGCCCAAACTTTATCGCCATTACCAGTTGTTGTCTTAGCTCTCTCTAATAACACCTGTGATTGCTTTATGCCTCTCTCCCATGTCAATATGCCTTGCCTATTGCTGTTCCAGTTAGTTCTTATTATACAATTTCACTGTAGAACCCCAAGTCCCTCTCAAACTGCCTCAAATAGTTCCTTTGTTCCACCCCCCATACACGCCGAGACCAGTTCAATCGGTGCCTCCAGTGATGCTATCTCTTACATTGTTACCCAATGCTTAGGTTTACCTCCACTGTACTCATATCCTTCCATATCCTTGTCTGTACATAATACCCTGATTCTTTTCTACAACGCCCGGAAATCTGCACCCTTTATTCTCTGTACCCAACGCACTAGAAGACCAGTTCTTAAAACCTTTAGCCATATCCTTACTCTAGTCCTCCTCTGTTCCTCTGGTGATGTAGAGGCTACACCATGCCCTGCAGCCCCCAGTATCACTCCTACTCCCTAGGAGCTATCATTTGTTGACTTCTGTAACCGTAAAAGCCTTGGTTTTCTCCATGTTAACATCAGAAGAATCCTTCCTAAGTTTGAGTTATTCACTGCGTTAGCACATCTGCCAACCCTGATGTTCTAGCAGTGTCTGAATCCTAGCTTAGGAAGGCCACCAAAAATTGTGACATTTCCATCCCCAACTACAACATTTTCCATCTAGTTAGAACTGTCAAAGGGGGTGGAGTTGCAATCTACTGTAGAGATAGCCTGCAGAGCTCTATCATACTATCTATGTCTGTGCCCAAACAGTTTGAGCTTCTACTTCTAAAAATCCACCTTTCCAGAAATAAGTCTCTCACTGTTGCCGCTTGCTACAGACCCCCCTCAGCCCCCAGCTGTGCCCTGGACACCATATGTGAATTGATTGCCCCCCATTTATCCTCAGAGTTCATACTGCTTGGTGACCTAAATTGGGATATGCTTAACACCCCGGCCATCCTACAATCCAAACTAGATGCCCTCAATCTCATACAAATTATCAAGGAACCTACCAGGTACAACCCTAAATCCATAAACATCGGTACCCTCATAGATATCATCCTGACTAACTTACCCTCTAAATACACCTCCGCTGTCTTCAAACAGGATCTCAGCAATCACTGCCTTATTGCCTGCATCCGTAACGGGTCCGCGGTCAAACGACCACCCCTCATCACTGTCAAACGCTCCCTAAAACACTTTAGCGAGCAGGCCTTCCTAATTGACCTGGCCCAGGTATCCTGGATGGATATATATCTCATTCCGTCAGTAGAGGATGCCTGGTTGTTCTTTAAAAGTAATTTCCTCTCAATCTTAAATAAACATGCCCCATTAAAAAAATACAGAACTAAGAACAGATATAGCCCCTGGTTCTCCTCAGACTTGACTGCCCTTGACCAGCACAAAAACATCCTGTGGCGTACTGCATTAGCATCAAATAGCCCCCGCGATATGCAACTTTTCAGGGAAGTTAGGAACCAATATACAAAAGCAGTTAGCAAAGCAAAGGCTAACTTTTTCAAACAGAAATTTGCATCCTGTAGCACTAACTCCAAAAAGTTTTGGGACACTGTAAAGTCCATGGAGAATAAGAGCACCTCCTCTCAGCTGCCCACTTCACTGAGGCTAGAAAACACTATCACCACCGATAAATCTACAATAATCGAGAATTTCAACAAGCATTTTGCTACGGCTGGCCATGCTTTCCACCTGGCTACCACTACCAAGGCCACCAGCTCTGCACCCTCTGCTGCAACTTGCCCATGCCCCCTCCCCCCCGCTTCTCCTTCACACAAATTCAGACAGCTGATATTCTGGAAGAGCTGCAATATCTGGACCCCTACAAATCATCTGGGCTAGACAATCTGGACCCTTTCTTTCTAAAACTAGCCGCCGAAATTGTCGCAACCCCTATTACTAGCGTGTTCAACCTCCCTTTCGTAACGTCTGAGATCCCCAGAGATTGGAGAGCTGCCGCGGTCATCCCCCTCTTCAAAGGGGGTGACACTCTAGATCCAAACTGTTACAGTACTATATCCATCCTGCCCTGCCTTTCAAAAGTTTTTCAAAGCCAAGTTAACAAAGAGATCACCGACCATTTCGAATCCCACCGTACCTTCTCCGCTATGCAATCCGGTTTCCGAGCTGGTCATGGGTGAACCTCAGCCACACTCAAGGTGCTAAACAATATTATAACCGCGATCTATAATAGACAGTACTGTGCAGCCGTCTTCATTGACCTGGCCAAGGCTTTCGACTCTGTCAACCACCAAATTATTATTGGCAGACTAAATAGCCTTGGATTCTCAAATGACTGCCTCGCCTGGTTCACCAACTACTTCTCAGATAGAGTTCAATGTGTAAAATCGAAGGGCCTGTTGTCTGGACCTATGGCAGTCTCTATGGGGGTGCCACAGGGTTCAATTCTTGGCCCGACTCTTTTCTCCGTGTATAGTAATGATGTCGCTCTTGCTGCTGGTGACTCTCAGATCCACCTCTACGCAGACGACACCATTTTGTATATATCTGGCCCTTCATTGGACACTGTGTTAACAAAGCTCCAAACGACCTTCAATGCCATACAACACTCCTTCAGTAGCCTCCAACTGCTCTTAAACACTAGTAAAACTAAATGCATGCTCTTCAATCGAACGCTGCTGGCACCCTCCCATCCGACTAGAATCACTACTCTCGACGGGTCTGACCTAGAGTATGTGGACAACTACAAATACCTAGGTGTCTGGTTAGACTGTAAACTCTCCTTCCAGACTCACATTAAGAATCTCCAATCCAAAGTTAAATCTAGAATCAGCTTCCTATTTCGCAACAAAGCCTTCTTCACTCATGCTGCCAAACATGCCCTCGTAAAACTGACTATCCTACCGATCATTGACTTCGGCGATGTCATTTACAAAATAGCCTCCAACACTCTACTCAGCAAATTGGATGTAGTCTATCACAGTGCCATCCGTTTTGTCACCAAAGCCCCATATACTACCCTCCACTGTGACCTGTATGCTCTTGTTGGCTGGTCCTCACTACATATTAGTCGCCAAACCCACTGGCTCCATTGCCATCTATAAATCACTGCTAGGCAAATCCCCGCCTTATCTTAGCTCATTGGTCACCATAGCAACACCCACCCGTAGTATGCACTCCAGCAGGTATATCTCACTGGTCATCCCCAAAGCCAACACCTCCTTTGGCCGCCATTCCTTCCAGTTCTCTGCTGCCAATGACTGGAACGAATTGCAAAAATCTCTGAAGCTGGAGACTTATCTCCCTCACTAACTTTAAGCATCAGATGTCAGAGCACCTTACCGATCACTGCACCTGTACACAGCCCATCTGAAATGAGCCCACCCAACTACCTCATCCCCATATTGTTATTTATTTTGCTCATTTGCACCTCAGTATCTCTATTTGCACATCATCTCTTGCACATCTATCATTCCAATGTTAATACTAATTGTAATTATTTGTCTCTATAGCCTATTTATTGCCTTACTTCCATAACTTGCTACATTTGCATACACTGTACATATATTTTGTATTTTGTATTTTTGACTTTATGTTTTGTTTTACCCCATATGTAACACTGTTGTTGTTTTTATCCCACTGCTTTGCTTTATCTTGGCCAGGTCGCATTTGTAAATGAGAACTTGTTCTCAACTGGCTTACCTGGTTAAATAAAGGTTAAATAAAAAATAAAAAATAAAAAATGGGACGGCTGTCAATCCTTTGGTCCTTAAATGAAACTGGTATACTTTTTTATTCATCACAGTTTTCTTTATCCAATTATGTTATTTAATGCAAGGCCGACAGACAAGTTCCTTACATTCTCCCACTTCCACTTTCCTCTTACATTTTTGCAGTAATGCTGCAATTATTTGGTTGTAATTTTGGGTAGAGCAGACATTTCCATATTTTTTTGTTAGCTGCATGTGCGACATAACTCCACCAGTCCTACCGATGATATCATTTTCGAAGATTATACCTTTATTTTTCTTTATTTTTTGTCAAAAAAAGTTTTTTTATCAATTAGTATATTTGAGTTTAACCACAATATTTGTTGCATTATTTGTTCTGTTGTTTCTGGAGGATTAAATTGAAATTGCAACCAACTTTCTATTCATGTTTTAGAAATAGTGATATTTGGGAGATTATTTCCTTTTCAAATAACTGAAAGTGTGAGGTTGTAATCTGAATAAAGGGAAAAGGGCCATTCTTGAACATTGGGTGAGACAATCGTACTAATTTGCTAGGGAACCAGTTCGGATTTAAGTATAACTTTTGTACGACTGAAGCTTTTAGTGATAGGTCTAATGCTTTAATATTTAATAATTTCTGTCCTCCGAATTCATATTCATTATATAAATAGGCCCGTTTAATTTAGTCTGGCTTGCCGTTCCAAATAAAATGGAATCTTTTTTTCTCATATAATTTAAAAAACTGTTCGCTAGGCGTAGGCAAGACCATAAGCAAATAGGTAAACTGGGATAATACTAACGAGTTAATCAAGGTGATTTTTCCACAAATTGACAGGTATTTACCTTTCCATGGTAGCAAGAGCTTATCTATTTTTGCTAACTTTCTATTAAAATGTATTGGAGTGAGATCATTTATTTCCTTTGGGATATGTATTCCGAGTATATCCACATCACCATCATACAATTTTATTGGTAAACTACATGGTAATGTAAATTATTTATTTTTTAGTGATCCAATACGTAATATAGTACATTTATCATAATTTGGTTGTAATCCAGAGAGGTTAGAAAATGTATCTAGATCCTCTATGAGGCTCTGGAGGGATTCAAGATGTGGATTTAAAAGAAAACATGAATCATCAGCGTACAATGACACTTTTGTTTAAAAGCCCTGGATTTCTAATCCTTTGATATTACTGTTGGATCTGATTTTAATAGCTAACATCTCGATGGCCATAATAAATAGATATGTTGATAGTGGACAACCTTGTTTCACTCCTCTTGACAGTTTAAAACTTTCTGAGAAATAGCCATTATTTACTATTTTACACCTAGGGTTACTATACATGATTTTGACCCATTTTATAAGAGATTCTCCAAAATTGAAATGCTCCAGGCATTTATATATAAACCCCAGTCGTACTTTATCAAATGCCTTTTGGAAGTCTGCTATGAATAGCAGGCCTGGTTTCCCAGATTGTTTCATAGTGTTCTATTGTTTCCAGTACTTGCCTTATATTATCTCCAATGTATCTTCCATGTAAAAAACTTGTCTGATTAGAATGAATAATGTCCAACAATACCTTTTTAATTCTATGAGCTATACATTTTGCTAGAATTTTTGCATCACAACACTGAAGTGTAAGGGGCCTCCAATTTTTTTAATGGACTGGATCTTTGTATTTTCCACTTGTATCCTGTTTCAGTAATAATGAAATCAGACCTTCTTCTTGAGTGTGTTAGGCCTACTGCTGCTAGGTAGCTCTCTCTCTGCTCTCTCCCTCCCCTCTGTCTGTCCTTGATTGCAGGAGTGAAGTCTGGTGTGCGGGAGTCAGGGTTCCAGCTGCAGCTCATTCACCATAATCACCTCAGCCTTTAAGACCCGGTCAAACTTACCACTCATCGTCAGATCATAGTCAAGACGACCATATATTTGGAACCTGACTCCTGCCTCCGCTTCACTCCTGCCACCACCATCCTGCTCTCCACTACCGGACCTCTCTTTTGGACTCACCACGGACACTAGGACATTACGGTACCACACCTGCCCTGACCTGGATCTGTTACCCTCCCTGTAACCTGGACTTGCTCTTCCCCTATTATTGGAAACCTGGACTATTGACATTTTAAATAAACCTGTTAAACCTTCTCTGGCTTGGTGTACTTGTCTGCATTTGGGTTCTAATACTGGTAAATCATAACAGTATGATCTGACCATCATGAACCCAGCAGACAGTAGCTTGGATACCACCCCAGAGTGCACTCAAATTTGGACTGCCATAGCCAATCAGGGCATTTTACTTGGCCAACATGATACCCTGTTTAAGACGATTGCTGAGGACAGTCAGGTGCTGCTTAATCAGGTTCAATTACTCACCAATCAAGTGTCTGCCCTTACTACCCCTTCAGCCCAGATCAGAGAGCCTTTTGTTCCTGCTCCAGAGCGCTATGACGGGAACATGGGAACCTGTGGCGATTTTTTGACTCAATGCTCGTTAGTGTTTGAACAACAGCCCCTCACCTACGCCTCAGAAAGAGCCCGTGTTGCCTACCTTATCAACTCTACTAGCGGTTCCGCTCGTGCCTGGGGATCCGCGGTCTGGGAGAGTCAGTCGGACATTTGCAACGCTTACGTTGCCTTCACCACTGAGATGAGGAAGGTTTTTGACCACCCCGTACGAGGCAAGGAGGCTGCGAAACGGTTGTTTTCTCTTCGGCAGGGGGCTCGCAGTGTGGCGGAGATGGCAGTGGAGTTTCGGACTTTAGCAGCAGTGAGTGGTTGGAATGACGAGGCATTACAAGGAGTGTTCATCAATGCTTTGTCTGAGACTTTAAAAGATGAATTGGTGTCATATGATGAATCGCCTACGCTGGATAATCTTATTTCACTCACCATCAGGTTGGATAATCGGATTCGGGAGCGCCGCCGGGAGAGGAGTGTTAGTTCCAAGCAACCTGTCTGTCATCAACAAACTCCTCCCCGCATCTTCCCTACGGAGAAAGCCGTGTCTTCCCGAGTCGATACGAGGAGCACTGAACCCGAAGCCATGGAGGTGGGTGGGTGCCGGTTGTCCTCAGAGGAGCGTGCACGTCGCATTCAGGCTCGGGTCTGCCTGTATTGTGGAGAAGCTGGTCATTTCGTTCCTTCCTGCCCAGTTCGTCCGGGGAAAAGGGCCGGCTCATCATTAATGGGAGAAGTTTTGGTGAGCCGAGCAGCGGATTCTTCCTCTTCTCCCTCGCATTCTGCTCCAGGCATCCCTCCAGTGGCAGTTCCAGAATCTCTCTGTTAGTGCGCTGATTGACTCTGGTGCAGACGAAAGCTTTTGGATAGAGAGTGGGCTCAACAAATGGATTTGGAGACTGTTCCTATGGACTGTCCGCTGCAGGCTAAGGGTCTGAATGGACAATTGTTGACCCATATTACCCATCAGACTGTTCCTGTTTGTCTTAGAGTGTCGGGAAATCATCAGGAGAACATTCAATTCCATATTATCGACTGCCCACAGACCCCTCTGGTCCTTGGTATCCCCTGGCTCATAAGACACAATCCACACATTGATTGGGTGACAGGTAGAATTGTTTCATGGAGCACATTTTGTCATGTGAATTGTTTGTGTTCTGCTCTGACTCCTGCCAGTACTGTGCCTCGACCTCCACTGGAGTCCATGGATCTTTCTAATGTTCCTGACGTGTATCATGACCTGGCATCCGTTTTCTGCAAACACAGAGCTACTTCTCTTCCTCCTCACCGGCCTTACGACTGTGCCATTGACCTCCAGCCAGGAGCCCCGCTCCCCCAGCAGTCGCCTGTACAATCTCTCCCGGCCGGAGACGGAGGCTATGGAGAACTACATTCGGGACTCCTTGGCGGCAGGTATTATGCGTCCTTCCTCGTCACCTGTAGGAGCGGGATTCTTTTTTGTTGCTAAGAAGGATAAGACCCTCAGACCCTGTATTGATTACCGTGGACTTAACAACATCACCATTAAGAACAAGTATTCTCTGCCTTTGATTAATTCTGCTTTTCCCCTCCTTCATGGTGCTACCATCTTTACGAAACTGGATCTACGAAATGCGTATCACCTGGTGCGCATTCGTAAAGGTGATGAATGGAAGACTGCCTTCAACACACCCTTGGGACATTTTGAGTATCTGGTTATGCCTTTTGGGTTGTCTAATGCCCCTGCTGTTTTTCAGGCACTAGTCAATGATGTCCTTCGGGACATGTTGAATCGGTTTGTTTTTGTCTATCTGGATGATATCTTGATTTTCTCAGAGTCCTCCCAGGAACATGAACTGCATGTGCGCCAGGTGTTGCAAAGGTTGTTGGAGAACAAACTGTTTGTGAAGATGGAGAAATGTGAATTTCATGTGTCTGAGACCTCTTTTTTGGGTTACATCATCGCTCAGGGGGAGTTGCGGATGGACCCAGCTAAGATCTCTGCTGTCACGGACTGGCCAGCCCCTCTACCCGCAAACAACTTCAACGATTTCTGGGGTTTGCGAACTTCTATAGGAGGTTCATCAAGGACTACAGCCGCATTGCGGCGCCACTCACCGCTCTCACCTCCATCTCACGACCGTTCGCTTGGAATGAAGGGGCCGAATCAGCGTTCGAAGAACTGAAACATCGCTTCGCCTCGGCTCCCATTCTGATGCAGCCGGACCCCGACCGCCAGTTTGTCGTGGAGGTGGATGCATCCGACACTGGGGTAGGTGCGGTGTTGTCACAGCGTTCTCCTGAAGATAACAAACTGCATCCCTGTGCTTTTCTCTCAAGGAAACTTTCTCAGGCAGAGAGGAATTATGATGTTGGCAATCGTGAACTGCTCGCCGTTAAGCTGGCTCTCGAGGAGTGGCGACATTGGTTGGAGGGGGCGGAACAACCCTTCATCGTTTGGACGGATCATAAGAATCTGGCTTACCTCCAGTCAGCGAAGCAGCTCAACCCCCGTCAAGCCAGGTGGGCACTATTTTTTGGGAGATTCAATTTTTCTCTGTCTTACCGTCCTGGGTCACGCAACGTCAAGCCTGACGCCCTGTCTCGTGTTCATTCGGCTGTTGATACTGGTAGTAACCCTGAACCCATTTTGCCTCCTACCTGCAGTATTGCGGTCGTCACATGTGACATCGAGGGGATTGTTAGACAGGCTCAACATCATCAAGCTGACCCTGGGAGGGGTCCTCCTAACCGGATGTTTGTCCCTGAGTCTGCTCGCTCCCAGGTACTTCAGTGGGCTCACTCGTCTCCCCTTACCTGTCACCCTGGAGTTTCGCGGACCCTTGACTTTGTGCGACGGAAGTTCTGGTGGGCCACGATGGAGGCGGACACTCGAGCCTTCATTGCTGCTTGTACGGTATGTGCACGCAGTAAGAACTCCACCCAGGCCAGCGCTGGTCATCTACGACCTCTACCTATACCCAGCCGGCCCTGGTCGCATATCGCTATGGATTTTGTCACTGGACTTCCCCCTCGTCTGGAAAGACTGTAATTCTTACGGTGATTGATCGTTTTTCTAAGTTCGCTCATTTTTGGCCCTACCTAAACTGCCCACTGCCAGAGAGACGGCTGATATTTTGGTTGAACATGTGTTCCGCTCTCATGGTCTACCCACGGATATTGTCTCTGACAGGGGTCCCCAGTTTGTCTCCCAGGTGTGGAAAGCTTTCTGTAAAGCTTTGGGCATTACATCCAGCCTGTCCTCTGGATATCACCCCCAGACCAACGGGCAAGCCGAGAGAGCGAACCAGGAGATGGAGACCGCTCTTCGCTGTGTCACAGGGTCTAACCCTGGGTCATGGAGCTCCATGCTCCCCTGGGTGGAATATGCTCATAACACCTTGACTAACGCTTCCTCTGGTTTGTCTCCTTTTCTGTGTGCTCTGGGTTATCAACCTCCCCTGTTCCCTTCTCAAGAGAGGGAACTGGCGGTACCCTCGGTGCAGTCCCACATGCGCCGCTGCTTCAAGGTCTGGAGGAAGGCCAGGGTAGCTCTGTCCCGAGCTTCGGCGTACATGCAGAGGCAAGCCAACCGTCACCGGTCCCAGGCTCCCGGTTACTCTCCTGGTCAAGAGGTATGGCTGAAGTCACGGGACCTTCCATTGAAGGTGGAGTCTAAGAAGATGGCGCCTCGTTTTATAGGACCGTTCAAGATACTGTCTATTGTTAACCCCTGCGCGGTTAAGCTACAGCTTCCTGCCTCCCCTACGGGTTCATTCCACCTTTCATGTTTCCCAGATTAAGCCTGTGTCGGTTAGCCCTCTGTGCCCGCCCTCTCGTCCCCTCCTCCGCCCAGGATCGTGGGTGGGGGTCCGGTCTACACTGTCCGGCGACTTCTGGATGTTCGCCGCCGGGGTCGTGGTTTCCAGTACCTGGTGGATTGGGAGGGTTATGGTCCTGAGGAACGTTCCTGGGTGCCCAGGAGCTTCATTGTGGATCCTGCTCTGGTCCGAGAGTTTCATAGGTTACATCCCGATAAACCCCGTCGGCCGCCAGGTGGCGTCCGTAGAGGGGGGTACTGTTAGGCCTACTGCTGCTAGGTAGCTCTCTCTCTGCTCTCTCCCTCCCCTCTGTCTGTCCTTGATTGCAGGAGTGAAGTCTGGTGTGCGGGAGTCAGGGTTCCAGCTGCAGCTCATTCACCATAATCACCTCAGCCTTTAAGACCCGGTCAAACTTACCACTCATCGTCAGATCATAGTCAAGACGACCATATATTTGGAACCTGACTCCTGCCTCCGCTTCACTCCTGCCACCACCATCCTGCTCTCCACTACCGGACCTCTCTTTTGGACTCACCACGGACACTAGGACATTACGGTACCACACCTGCCCTGACCTGGATCTGTTACCCTCCCTGTAACCTGGACTTGCTCTTCCCCTATTATTGGAAACCTGGACTATTGACATTTTAAATAAACCTGTTAAACCTTCTCTGGCTTGGTGTACTTGTCTGCATTTGGGTTCTAATACTGGTAAATCATAACAGAGTGTCTGATAATCTACCATTTACATAGGAGTGGTTAAAACATGCTAATAACGGTCCTCTGAGTATATCATAAAAGGTTTGGTATACCTCAACTGGTATGCCATCCAACCCTGGAGTTTTCCCAGACTTAAAGTCTTTAATTTCATCCAGAAGTTCCTCCTCTGTAATTTCACCTTGACATGTGTCTTTCTGTATGGCTGTTAATTTTACATTATCAATAGAAAACAAATCTCTACAATTAGCTTCAGTTAGAGGACATGGAAGCGACTGAAACGAAAACATATGCTTAAAGTGCTTTGTTTCCTCCTTCAAAATATAACTTGGTGAATCTTGGGTGACTCTGTCATTTGTAACCAGTTTCAGTAAATTCTTTTTGGTAGCATTCCTATGCTGAAGATTAAAAATGAATTTGGTGCATTTTTCCCCATATTCCATCCAGTTTGCTTTATTTTTATAATATATTACACTTGATCTTTCTTGAATAAGTTTCTCCATTTCTTTTTGTTTTTCCTCTAATTTTTTCTGAGCCTCTATGTTACAGTTTTTATTGCTATCTATCTGTTCTGTTAGACCTTCTATTTCCTTTGTTAGTATGGACTCTTTTGACCTAAATTGCTTTTGTTTTCGAGATGAGTACTGAATTGCATGGCCTCTAAAGGCACATTTAAAGGTGTCCTAGTTAAAAACAAGTTATCATCCAATAGGCTTTGATTAAATGTCCAATATCCTCGCCCACGTGGAAATTCAGTAAGAGTAATGTATATGCCAATTATATGATGGTCCGACCGCATTCTGTCCCATATCAACACTTTTTAAACTTTTGGTGCCAACGAGAATGACATAAGACAGAAGTCAAGATGACTAGCTTGATTGAGTCTCCGCCATGTATATGTATATCTCACTAGATCAGGATATTTAAGCCTCCATATATCTACTAGTTCTAATGTATCCATGACATTCACGATTTCCTTAAGAGCATGAGGGTGATTGTTTGTAGTGTGATTTCCTTTATGGTCCATTGAGCTATTTAAAACGGTATTATAATCTCCCACCATAATAATAGAGCCTTGAATTGCTTGCAGGGTTGATCATTTATTATATATATTGTCAAAGAAGTGTGGATCATCATTATTTGGTCCGTAAAGGTTAATGAGCCATATCTGTTTATAGTCCAATAACATATTTAAAATAATCCATCTACCTTGCGTATCTGTTTGGACAATTTGCACATTCGGATCGAAATTACTGTTAATTAATATCATCACCCCTTTTGAGTTTCTTTGCCCATGGGAGAAGTATATTTGCCCCCCCCACCCATTCCGTTTTCCACGCAAAATCATCTAGAATTGTTGAATGAGTTTCCTGTAAACAATAGATATTATATTCCTTCTCTTTGAGCCATGTAAATATTGTTCTTCTTTTGTTATTATCTGCTAAGACATTACAATTATAACTGGCTATACTTATTTCACCATATACCATAATGAGATACAAGTTTCAAAACTATTTATCATTATATATGTTTGTAAATGTACCCATAAAAAATACCATAGTGATTGAGTGTCCATATAGCTGTACCATGATATTTGCATTGCTACTAAGTAACCCTCCAATTGTTCTCCACTAATTCCCCCGCTAAAGCCCCTCCCCATCCCAAGTTGGGCCGTCATCCCAGTGATCGGCATACCACCCCGTCCCTTCGGATCCCTAGGGCCCCGAGAAGCCAGGACCCATCCATCAAAAACAGCACACAGTGCCACCCACAAAACAGAAGCAGATCAACTGCCAAAAGCATTTCCAATGCTCTCACCTCAATATATATATATATATATATATATATATATATATATATATATATATATATATATATATATATATATATAGCTATTTATGAATATATATCTATTCAAATATCTTGCATGTCTTATTTTCCAGCATTATCAATTAATATGCGTAATAATGTTGGCAGTTCATGCGTAGGATTTTAACCTATAACCCGGATTGCCATTGTATTACATTACATTTTGACAAGCAATTATTATTTTAGCAAACAATTATTGTGGTTCATCCTATATTCTCCCTAACATCCTTACCCCCCTTGCAACAGATGTGGGATAAACACACACACACATACTCCAACACACTCAACCCCTTTCCTCCACAATCAACCATAAAATCAGATGCTCAACGGTTGTTACATCCCAGAGCCCAACTCAAGAAAGGACCTGATTTACGAATGCATATACGAATGCATATACAGTTACAGCTGTTTGAGAAAGCATGCAAGATTGAGCAAAAATTGTGAGATTTGATTAATCTATTTAATCTATGTCAAGTCCTAGGTGATGGAGATCAGATCCACCCTCTTCCCTGAGACACAAACACTCTGGTCCCCCGTTGTAACCATATTTCCAAAGCATCTCCGTGCAGTCAGACCTTTGATTATTTTGTGCCACCTGGGCCACAATGATAAGCCCCCTCTCTGATTGTCCGAGTGTGACCCCCTCCCCATGGGTTACTGCAGCCAGTGTTGTTCTCATTAGCAGCTTTGAGAATTTCCTTGTATATTATGCTCTCTCATCACGGGGCTCTGGCTTTGTAGGACCAACCCTGCCAGGCAGGCTCAGAATCTTGAGGGGGCGGTGCTGCTCAAGTAGGTCTCTGACCACATTTATTTTTCTGTTTTAGCTGCATATAGTCAACTCACAGCAAGTCCATAAAACAGATGGGGACTTCTCTTTGGTGTATGGGTCTCTCAGGTGGGTGTCTAGGATATAGGGTTGGGGATCGTTCCATCATGATAGGGCAATAAATAAATAAATAAATATTAGATGTAAACTATATTTTAAAATGTATATCCCTCATCTGCACAAAATTGAAAGCTCTCTCTCACAACCCCTGCTCACAGACACACGTTGGTTCTGGGATACGCAACCATTTCCTTTCTCAATCACTTAAAGCCACACTTATTCAAACACAAAAACGCACACCACACCTTCCATCACAATTCATCCACACATACCCACATACTGTGCCTTCTATGTCTTCTGTTTGCTATGTTTTTATCTCCAGTATGTTGATTGAGTACTTGTGTTCTAATTTAGTTGTATTTGAAGATGTATTATTTTGCTTGTTATCTTTTCTTGGAATACCGTATTTTCCCTTTATAAAATACTATACCTACTATAAATGTACTTTATTATTACAATCCCTACCATGGCTAGTATTGGGTGTTCCATTATTCGACTCCTCTATTAGAACTTTCAGAATAGCCATGGAGTAGTCTTTGTGTCGCGGAACATTTGGTTGTCAATATACAGTTTATCGACAAGAGCAACACGCTTCCCTTTTGATCTATTTTCCTTGAAGATTGGGTACAGAAATGTGCGCCGTTCTGCAATCTCCCTCGGGAACTGATCATTCATGCCTATGTTCGTGCCAGCAAGTCTTTTACCTAGGCTTTTAACCATTACTTTATCCTTTAAAAAAGCAAATTTGACAACGATTGGACGCTCATATCTCTGTCCTCTTTGTCTGAAACGGTTTACACGTTCGAGTTGGATTTTGTCGACAGCCTCGAGTGGAATTTGAAGCGCTGTAAGGAAGAAGTCCTTCACAATTGTTTCTGTAATCTCTCCCTCTTTTTACTGGAAACGCGTGAGTACTAGATTTTCTCTCATCGATCTAGTTTGTATGTCTAGTAAGGCTTGTCTCAGAAAGTTGTTCTCCTTTTTAAGTTCCTTAACGTCCGTTTCCATCCTAGTGACTGTCCCTTTTAGTTTTTTTGTATCGCTCTCCATTATCGTAGCTTTTCCGTCACTCATTTCAAGACTCGCCTTCAACTCTTTTACATCATTACTGACCAACTGTAGTATGCCCAGTTTGTCATTTATCGACTTCAACAAGTCGCTTTCCACACCTACCAGTCCCAGTGGTGTAAAGCATAAATCATCTGTATCAGTCGAGGAGTCGGATCTTCCCTCATGTTTGGGTGTTGCGTGTTGTTGTAATATTTGTTGATATATTTCTCTAGCCTTATAATTTGTTTTGTGTTATTATGCAGATTGAATGTTATTACCCTCAAATATATGAAATGTTAATATTTCGTATAACTTACTGATATTGAATATTCTACCGGAAGCTCCTCCCTGGTGGTGTTTGCATATCTCTCTCTCCATACTGTACATGTTTCTGTGAACACATACACAGATAGTCACTGTTCTATTAATGGCAGTTAGTATATGTTTGTTTGTCAGATATCATAGCATGTTAACCCCCGCAAGGCTGCCGGCCCAGACGGCATCCCTAGCCGCGTCCTCAGAGCATCCGCAGACCAGCTGGCTGGTGTGTTCATGGACATATTCAATCTCTCCCTTTCCCAGTCTGCTGTTCCCACATGCTTCAAGATGGCCACCGTTGTTCCTGTACCTAAGAAAGCAAAGGTAACTGAACTAAATGACTATCGCCCTGTAGCACTCACCTCTGTCATTATGAAGTGCTTTGAGAGACTAGTCAAGGATCATATCACCTCTACCTTACCTGTCACCCTAGACCCACTTCAATTTGCTTACCGCCCCAATAGATCCACAGACAATGCAATTGCCATCACACTGCACACTGACCTATCCCATCTGGACGAGAGGAATACCTATGTAAGAATGCTGTTCATTGACTATAGCTCAGCATTCAACACCATAGTACCCTCCAAGTGTAACTGGGTCCTGGACTTCCTGACGGGCCGCCCCCAGGTGGTGAAGGTAGGAAACAACATCTCCACTTCGCTGATCCTCAACACTGCGGCCCCACAAGGGTGCATGCTCAGCCCCCTCCTGTACTCCCTGTTCACCCATGACTGCGTGGCCAAGTACGCCTCCAACTCAATCATCAAGTTTGCAGACGACACAACAGTAGTAGGCTTGATTACTAACAATGACGAGACCACCTACAGGGAGGAGGTGAGGGCTCTGGGAGTGTGGTGCCAGGAAAATAACCTCTCACTCAACATCAACAAAACAAAGGAGATGATCGTGGACTTCAGGAAACAGCAGAGGGTGCACCCCCCTATCCACATTGACGGGACCGCAGTGGAGAAGGTGGAAAGCTTCAAGTTCCTTGGCGTACACATCACCGACAAACTGAAATGGTCCACCCACGCAGACAGTGTGGTGAAGAAGGTGCAACAGAGCCTCTTCAACCTCAGGAGGCTGAAGAAATGTGGCTTATCACCTAAAACCCTCACAAACTTTTACAGATGCACAATTGAGAGCATCCTGTCGGGCTGTATCACCGCCTGGTATGGCAACTGCACCGCCCACAACCACAGGGCTCTCCAGAGGGTGGTGCAGTCTGCCGAACTCATTACCGGGGGCAAACTACCCGCCCTCCAAGACACATACAGCACCCGATGTCACAGGAAGGCCAAAAAGATCATCAAGGAGATCAACCACCCGAGCCACTGCCTGTTCACCCCTCTATCATCCAGAAGGCGAGGTCAGTAGAGGTGCATCAAAGCTGGGACCGAGAGAATGAAAAACAGCTTCTATCTCAAGGCCATCAGACTGTTAAATAGCCATCACTAGCACATTAGAGGCTGCTGCTGCCTATTGAAATCACTGGCCACTTTAAGAAATGGAACACTTGTCACTTTAATAATGTTTACATACAGTGGGGAAAAAAATTATTTAGTCAGCCACCAATTGTGCAAGTTCTCCCACTTAAAAAGATGAGAGAGGCCTGTAATTTTCATCATAGGTACACGTCAACTATGACAGACAAATTGAGAAAAAAAAAATCCAGAAAATCACATTGTAGGATTTTTAATGAATTTATTTGCAAATTATGGTGGAAAATAAGTATTTGGTCACTTACAAACAAGCAAGATTTCTGGCTCTCACAGACCTGTAACTTCTTCTTTAAGAGGCTCCTCTGTCCTCCACTCATTACCTGTATTAATGGCACCTGTTTGAACTTGTTATCAGTATAAAAGACACTTGTCCACAACCTCAAACAGTCACACTCCAAACTCCACTATGGCCAAGACCAAAGAGCTGTCAAAGGACACCAGAAACAAAATTGTAGACCTGCACCAGGCTGGGAAGACTGAATCTGCAATAGGTAAGCAGCTTGGTTTGAAGAAATCAACTGTGGGAGCAATTATTAGGAAATGGAAGACATACAAGACCACTGATAATCTCCCTCGATCTGGGGCTCCACGCAAGATCTCACCCCGTGGGGTCAAAATGATCACAAGAACGGTGAGCAAAAATCCCAGAACCACACGGGGGGACCTAGTGAATGACCTGCAGAGAGCTGGGACCAAAGTAACAAAGCCTACCATCAGTAACACACTACGCCGCCAGGTACTCAAATCCTGCAGTGCCAGACGTGTCCCCCTGCTTAAGCCAGTACATGTCCAGGCCCGTCTGAAGTTTGCTAGAGTGCATTTGGATGATCCAGAAGAGGATTGGGAGAATGTCATAAAGAATGTCATGGTAAAAACTCAACTCGTCGTGTTTGGAGGACAAAGAATGCTGAGTTGCATCCAAACAACACCATACCTACTGTGAAGCATGGGGGTGGAAACATCATGCTTTGGGGCTGTTTTTCTGCAAAGGGACCAGGACGACTGATCCGTGTAAAGGAAAGAATGAATGGGGCCATGTATCGTGAGATTTTGAGTGAAAACCTCCTTCCATCAGCAAGGGCATTGAAGATGAAACGTGGCTGGGGTTTCAGCATGACAATGATCCCAAACACACCGCCCGGGCAACGAAGGAGTGGCTTCGTAAGAAGCATTTCAAGGTCCTGGAGTGGCCTAGCCAGTCTCCAGATCTCAACACCATAGAAAATCTTTGGAGGGAGTTGAAAGTCCGTGTTGCCCAGCGACAGTCCCAAAACATCACTGCTCTAGAGGAGATCTGCATGGAAGAATGGGCCAAAATACCAGCAACAGTGTGTGAAAACCTTGTGAAGACTTACAGAAAACATTTGCCCTGCGTCATTGCCAACAAAGGGTATATAACAAAGTATTGAGAAACTTTTGTTATTGACCAAATACTTATTTTCCACCATAATTTGCAAATAAATTCATTAAAAATCCTACAATGTGATTTTCTGGATTTTTTTCTCATTTTGTCTGTCATAGTTGACGCGTACCTATGATGAAAATTACAGGCCTCTCTCATCTTTTTAAGTGGTAGAACTTGCACAATTGCTGGCTGACTAAATACTTTTTTCCCCCACTGTATCTTGCACTACTCATCTCATATGTATATACTGCATTCTATTTTATAATATTCTTCTGTATCTTAGTCCATGCCGCTCTGTCATTGCTGTAATTGCTTGTCCATATATATGTATATATTCTTAAATCCCATTCCTTACTTTTTTGTGTGTATTGTGTATATGTTGTGTAATTGTTAGATATTACTGCACTGTTGGAGCTAGAAGCATAAGCATTTCGCTACACCCACTATAACATCAGCTAAACACGTGTATGTGACAAATACAATTTGATTTGATTTGATCACCTATCCTATGTTGAAGTTTGAACAGGTCAGATAAAATCTGCCAAATGTTGGTCTCCCCATCGACGACCATTGGTGAGCAGCTAGCCTGCCTCGCTAGCATTATCAAATGATAACATTACATATCCAGCATTATCTAGACAATACACAATAAACATGTATGAGCTATAACCTAACTAAGTTGTAATGAGGTAGCTAGCTAGCTAGTTACCTAGCTACGCTAACGTTACCTAAAACGTTAGCTTGCCTGCCTCACTAGCTAACATTAGCTAGCCTGCCTTGTTTTATCAAAAGATAGCTACCTACATAACCAGAAATTATATTATCTACAGTTGTTAGCTAGGTTATACCAGCGAGGTCATTATATTCCAGGATCTCTTGTTATACTCTCCACCACCAATCGTTGTACACCAAGCTAATGTTACTGGTGTAGACTTAAACATTTTGGGGACAGACAAACTCCAAGCACCTATTCCGATCGCATACTAGGATGCTTCAGCAGGACATGCAAACCATAGAACTTTGGCTGTGGAGGCATGGGCCCGTGGTCCTTTGAACGTGTTTGGGGGCGATGAAACAACGGGTATGATTTGTTGACATAATTGCAATCCAAACCCAACCTTAATTTACTTGTTGTGACGCACTGAGGTTCCAAACATTATGAACAAAATTATCCTATTTACACTTTGTAGTGCATTTTTACACTAGAATAAATGTTTCTGACTCATATTGACACCACATAGGCCATTTTCATAGGGATTCGTTGATTTTTAGGGGCAGTCGCTCTTTAAGGCCACAGAATAACATCAGATTAGTTTAGATTATATATATTTTTTGATGAACACTTAACCATGAATCTACTCATTTGTAACGTTGTTTTACGCTGAGGGAAATACATTTGAGGTTACTGAGTAAACATTATTTTACTATACCAGTAATTCCAGTTTGAGATGTTAGGTCAATCTATGATTATATGATTTATCTAGGATAATTATTATTGTCTACTTGATAAACAACACTGATAAAAAAGGAAGAAAATCCCAAAAATATTGTCTGAAGGACTGAGAAGATTAATCGCCACAAGCTTTTATAAAAAAAAAAACAACAAACAAGAACATGGTTTTGCATAGAGCCTTGCTGTTGTAATTGCACCCATATCGTCCCCTATCCAGAGAGAGCAAGGGTCTCCGCATCCCCTTTAAAATGGTCTGGTCAACCACACCACCACCACCACCACTTCTGTGACCTACCTTCTCCGGGGGAGGGGGAGGGTGTATTTTTGGGTTGTTGTTTTTTTCCCCACCAGCGCCATAGCCCACAATATAAGAGCCCTATCTACTTGTTTCCAGCACATCTGGGAAAAATAACAAACCATCTTTTCCATTATTTCCACAAACAGGGAACAAAAGGTCCTTGGCTGGGCTCCCCTGAGAGCCAGTATTGATTACAACGAAGCTTCAACTCAGACAAGACCACGCAGGGTTCACTGCTATTTCCATTCAATTTAAACACTTCTCGCTCCCCCCCCCCCCCTTCTCTCCTCCAGTGAGACAAACAACAGTTCGTTTTTCACATATCAGAGGCTGGGTTGCGTAACGGAAACCCTCACCCTTTGCTCTCCAAGTGGGTGTTGCAGAACTTGCCGAGCGCCGACTGTAGGAGCCTCGCTCCCCCTCTCGAGTGCGTTAACCCGCTTAGAGGGGTCAAAGAAGCACGGCGGAAAAAGCAAGACACTTGTGCTGAACGTGGTTTTCCTGAGCTGCTCTGGAGTACCCGAGGGTCTGTGAATCACGGCTCGCAGGCCCCTGGATGTCATTACAGCCAGCCCAGCGCTGAAAAGTCTTTAACACAAGAGCCAATCAGGGGAGAACACTGTCTGACTGCTGGTACTCCATCCACAGCCTTATTCTCAGAGGGCTGCACAACCTCGGCAGGAATATAACACGGCTATATGAGTCCAAATAAAACACAAAGCATCAACACAGTGTGAATCACAGCGTCTGGAGGCCGCAAAACCTCCTCTGTTGCTTTTACTAGTGTCTTAGAAACACCAGCACTTCTGCAATGGCAGAGGAGAGAAAACCAACAGCTAAGTGAGACATTTGTGGACACTTCCTGGTTATGTGGTAGCCTATTGACAGAATAGAAGTTATGTTTGGTTCCTACCAGGGTTTCTTTCGGCTCTTTCATCAAAATTGGGAGTTTCTTATTTTTTATGTAGAAATAGAGAATAATAGACATTCAGTACAATGTATTTCAATTGCTTCCACACTTCCACAAACAAATATCAACGTGAACACGCTGAAGTAATGCATGTGACACCACAAATTATATTTCGCCACGAAAAAAAAAGTATCTTGTACAGTGGGGAAAAAAGTATTTAGTCAGCCACCAATTGTGCAAGTTCTCCCACTTAAAAAGATGAGAGAGGCCTGTAATTTTCATCATAGGTACACGTCAACTATGACAGACAAAATGAAATAAAAAAATCCAGAAAATCACATTGTAGGATTTTTTATGAATTTATTTGCAAATTATGGTGGAAAATAAGTATTTGGTCAATAACAAAAGTTTCTCAATACTTTCTTATATACCCTTTGTTGGCAATGACACAGGTCAAACGTTTTCTGTAAGTCTTCATAACGTTTTCACACACTGTTGCTGGTATTTTGGCCCATTCCTCCACGCAGATCTCCTCTAGAGCAGTGATGTTTTGGGGCTGTCGCTGGGCAACACGGACTTTCAACTCCCTCCAAAGATTTTCTATGGGGTTGAGATCTGGAGACTGGCTAGGCCACTCCAGGACCTTGAAATGCTTCTTACGAAGCCACTCCTTCGTTGCCCGGGCGGTGTGTTTGGGATCATTGTCATGCTGAAAGACCCAGCCACGTTTCATCTTCAATGCCCTTGCTGATGGAAGGAGGTTTTCACTCAAAATTTCACGATACATGGCCCCATTCAATCTTTCCTTTACACGGATCAGTCGTCCTGGTCCCTTTGCAGAAAAACAGCCCCAAAGCATGATGTTTCCACCCCCATGCTTCACAGTAGGTATGGTGTTCTTTGGATGCAACTCAGCATTCTTTGTCCCCCAAACACGACAAGTTGAGTTTTTACCAAAAAGTTATATTTTGGTTTCATCTGACCATATGACATTATCCCAATCCTCTTCTGGATCATCCAAATGCACTCTAGCAAACTTCAGACGGGCCTGGACATGTACTGGCTTAAGCAGGGGGACACGTCTGGAACTGCAGGATTTGAGTCCCTGGCGGCGTAGTGTGTTACTGATGGTAGGCTTTGTTACTTTGGTCCCAGCTCTCTGCAGGTCATTCACTAGGTCCCCCCGTGTGGTTCTGGGATTTTTGCTCACCGTTCTTGTGATCATTTTGACCCCACGGGGTGAGATCTTGCGTGGAGCCCCAGTTCGAGGGAGATTATCAGTGGTCTTGTATGTCTTCCATTTCCTAATAATTGCTCCCACAGTTGATTTCTTCAAACCAAGCTGCTTACCTATTGCAGATTCAGTCTTCCCAGCCTGGTGCAGGTCTACAATTTTGTTTCTGGTGTCCTTTGACAGCTCTTTGGTCTTGGCCATAGTGGAGTTTGGAGTGTGACTGTTTGAGGTTGTGGACAGGTGTCTTTTATACTGATAACACGTTCAAACAGGTGCCATTAATGCAGGTAACGAGTGGAGGACAGAGGAGCCTCTTAAAGAAGAAGTTACGGGTCTGTGAGAGCCAGAAATCTTGCTTGTTTGTAGGTGACCAAATACTTATTTTCCACCATAATTTGCAAATAAATTCATTTTTTTCTTCTCAATTTGTCTGTCATAGTTGACGTGTACCTATGATGAAAATTACAGGCCTCTCTCATCTTTTTAAGTGGGAGAACTTGCACAATTGGTGGCTGACTAAATACTTTTTTTTCCCACTGTATGTCTCAAATAAATCCTGTAGCACTAACTCCAAAAAGTTTTGGGACACTGTAAAGTCCATGGAAAATAAGAGCACTTCCTCCCAGCTGCCCACTGCACTGAGGCTAGGAAACACTGTCACCACCGATAAATCTACAATAATCGAGAATTTCAACAAGCATTTTGCTACGGCTGGCCATGCTTTCCACCTGGCTACCACTACCCCGGCCACCAGCTCTGCACCCTCCGCTGCAACTTGCCCATGCCCCCCCCGCTTCTCCTTCACACAAATCCAGACAGCTGATGTTCTGAAAGAGCTGCAAAATCTGGACCCCTACAAATCATCTGGGCTAGACAATCTGGACCCTTTCTTTCTAAAACTAGCCGCCGAAATTGTCGCAACCCCTATTACTAGCCTGTTCAACCTCTCATTCGTAACGTCTGAGATCCCCAGAGATTGGAAAGCTGCTGCGGTCATCCCTCTCTTCAAAGGGGGTGACACTCTAGATCCAAACTGTTACAGACCCATATCCATCCTGCCCTGCCTTTCAAAAGTTTTTGAAAGCCAAGTTAACAAACAGATCACTGACCATTTCGAATCCCACCGTACCTTCTCCGCTATGCAATCCGGTTTCCGAGCTCGTCATGGGTGCACTTCAGCCAAGCTCAAGGTCCTAAAAGATATTATAACCGCGATCGATAATAGACAGTACTGTGCAGCCGTTTTCATTGACCTGGCCAAGGCTTTCGACTCTGTCAACCACCGCATTCTTATTGGCAGACTAAATAGCCTTGGTTTCTCAAATGACTGCCTCGCCTGGTTCACCAACTACTTCTCTGATAGAGTTCAATGTGTCAAATCGGAGGGCCTGTTGTCTGGACCTATGGCAGTCTCTATGGGGGTGCCACAGGGTTCAATTCTTGGGCCGACTCTTTTCTCTGTGTATATCAATGACGTCGCTCTTGCTGCTGGTGACTCTCAGATCCACCTCTACGCAGACGACACCATTTTGTATACATCTGGCCCTTCATTGGACACTGTGTTAACAAACCTCCAAACGAGCTTCAATGCCATACAACACTCCTTCAGTAGCCTCCAACTGCTCTTAAACACTAGTAAAACTAAATGCATGCCCTTCAATCGAACACTGCTTGCACCTGCCCACCCGACTAGAATCACTACTCTCGACGGGTCTGACCTAGAGTATGTGGACAACTACAAATACCTAGGTGTCTGGTTAGACTGTAAACTCTCCTTCCAGACTCACATTAAGAATCTCCAATCCAAAGTTAAATCTAGAATCGGTTTCCTATTTCGCAACAAAGCCTCCTTCACTCATGCTGCCAAACATGCCCTCGTAAAACTGACTATCCTACCGATCCTTGACTTCGGCGATGTCATTTACAAAATAGCCTCCAACACTCTACTCAGCAAATTGGATGTAGTCTATCACAGTGCCATCCGTTTTGTCTCCAAAGCCCCATATACTACCCACCACTGTGACCTGTACGCTCTTGTTGGCTGGTCCTCACTACATATTCGTCGTCAAACCCACTGGCTCCAGGCCATCTATAAATCACTGCTAGGCAAATCCCCGCCTTATCTTAGCTCATTGGTCACCATAGCAACACCCACCCGTAGTATGCGCTCCAGCAGGTATATCTCACTGGTCATCCCCAAAGCCAACACCTCCTTTGGCCGCCATTCCTTCCAGTTCTCTGCTGCCAATGACTGGAACAAATTGCAAAAATATCTGAAGCTGGAGACACTTATCTCCCTCACTAACTTTAAGCATCAGTTGTCAGAGCACCTTACCGATCACTGCACCTGTACATAGCCCATCTGAAATTAGCCCGCCCAACTACCTCATCCCTATATTGTTATTTATTTTGCTCATTTGTACCCCAGTATCTCTATTTGCACATCATCTCTTGCACATTTATCATTCCAGTGTTAATACTAATTGTAATTATTTTGCACTATAGCCTATTTATTGCCTTACCTCCATAACTTGCTACATTTGCACACACTTTATATATATTTATTTCTGTTGTATTTTTGACTTTGTTTTGTTTTACCCCATATGTAACTCTGTGTTGTTGTTTTTATCGCACTGCTTTGCTTTATCTTGGCCAGGTCGCAGTTGTAAATGAGAACTTGTTCTCAACTGGCTTACCTGGTTAAATAAAGGTGAAATAAAAATAAAAAAAAATTAAATTAAATAGAGGAATGTGACATACTTGTATATACAGTTGAAGTCGGAAGTTTACATACACCTTAGCCAAATACATTTAAACTCTGTTTTTCACAATTCCTGACATTTAATCCTAGTACAAATTCCCTGTCTTAGGTCAGTTAGGATCACCACTTTTATTTTAAGAACGTAAAATGTCAGAATAATTGTAGAGAGAATGAATTATTTCAGCTTTTATTTCTTTCATCAAATTCCCAGTGGGTTGGAAGTTTATATACACTCAATTAGTATTTGGTAGCATTGCCTTTAAATTGTTTAACTTGGGTGAAACTTTTCGGGTAGCCTTCCACAAGCTTCCCACAATAGGTTGGGTGAATTTTGAACCCATTCCTCCTGACAGAGCTGGTGTAACTGAGTCAGGTTTGTAGGCCTCCTTGCTCGCACACGCTTTCTCAGTTCTGCCCACAAATGTTCTATAGGATTGAGATCAGGGCTTTGTGATGGCCACCCCAATACCTTGACTTTGTTGTCCTTAAGCCATTTTGCCACAACTTTGGAAGTATGCTTGGGGTCATTGTCCATTTGGAAGACCCATTTGCGACCAAGCTTTAACTTCCTGACTGATGTCTTGAGATGTTGCTTCAATATATCCACATAATTTTCCTTCCTCATGATGCCATGTATTTTGTGAAGTGCACCAGTACCTCTTGCAGCAAAGCACCCCCACAGCATGATGCTGCCAACCCCATGCTTCACGGTTGGGATGGTGTACTTTGGCTTGCAAGCCACCCCCTTTTTCCTCCAAATATAACGATGGTCATTCGGCCACACAGTTCTATTTTTTGTTTCATCAGACCAGAGGATATTTCTCCAAAAAGTACGATATTTGTCCCCATGTGCAGTTGCAAACTGAAGTCTGGCTTTTTTATGGTGGTTTTGGAGAAGTGGCTTCTTCCTTGTTGAGCGGCCTTTCAGGTTATGTCGATATAGGACTTGTTTTACTGTGGAT
This sequence comes from Coregonus clupeaformis, assembly GCF_020615455.1. Lineage (NCBI taxonomy): Eukaryota > Metazoa > Chordata > Actinopteri > Salmoniformes > Salmonidae > Coregonus > Coregonus clupeaformis. The sequence continues at coordinate 11,855,432 of NC_059207.1, read as the reverse complement.
ATAGATTCCTCCAGCATCTTCACAAGGTCCTTTGCTGTTGTTCTGGGATTGATTTGCACTTTTCACACCAAAGTACATTCAGCTCTAGGAGACAGAACGCGTTTCCTTCCTGAGCGGTATGACGGCTGCGTGGTCCCATGGTGTTTATACTTGCGTACTATTGTTTGTACAGATGAACATGGTACCTTCAGGCATTTGGAAATTGCTCCCAAGGATGAACCAGACTTGTGGAGGTCTACAATTTTTTTCTGAGGTCTTGGCTGATTTCTTTTGATTTTCCCATGATGTCAAGCAAATAGGCACTGAGTTTGAAGTTAGGCCTTGAAATACATCCACAGGTACACCTCCAATTGACACAAATTATGTCAATTAGCCTATCAGAAGCTTCTAAAGCCATGACATCATTTTCTGGAATTTTCCAAGCTGTTTAAAGGCACAGTCAACTTAGTGTATGTAAACTTCTGACCCACTGGAATTGTGATACAGTGAATTATAAGTGAAATAATCTGTCTGTAAACAATTGTTGGCGAAATTACTTGTCTCATGCACAAAGTAGATGTCCTAACCGACTTGGCAAAACTATAGTTTGTTAACAAGAAATTTGTGGAGTGGTTGAAAAATGAATTTTAATGACTCCAACCTAAGTGTATGGAAACCTCCGACTTCAACTGTATATAAATAGATAACTGGTATTCAGTTCAACGTGTCTTAACTGCATCCTCAGATAGTAAAGCAATACAACACTCAGTTCCTGACCAGTAAGAATACAATGCATTTCCAGTTTGTTTTAGTAATGTAAGAGCAGCATAGCTACCGCTTACATGCTAAGCTGCATACTGTAACTAGCATAGAATGCTAAAAACAACATGTGCTCAACGTGAATAATTAATCAAATGGCCACCCAGACTATTTACATTAGACTATTTACATTAGAAATCAAATGTATCAACCCATGGAGGTCTGGATTTGGAGTCACCCTCAAAATTAAAGTGGAAAACCACACTACAGGCTGATCCAACTTTGATGTAATGTCCTTAAAACAAGTCAAAATGAGGCTCAGTAGTGTGTGTGGCCTCCACGTCACTGTATGACCTCCTTACAACGCCTGGGCATGCTCCTGATGAGGTGGCGGATGGTCTCCTGAGGGATCTCCTCGCAGACCTGGACTAAAGTATCTGCCAACTCCTGGACAGTCTGTGGTGCAACGTGGCGAAGGTGGATGGAGTGAGACATGATGTCCCAGATGTGCTCAATTGGATTCAGGTCTGGGGAACGGGCGGGCCAGTCCATAGCATCAATGCCTTCCTCTTGCAGGAACTGCTGACACACTCCAGCAACATGAGGTCTAGCATTGTTTTGCATTAGGAGGAACCCAGGGCCAACCTCGTGTTCTTAACCAAGAGTAGGGGAACAACTTTACCTTGCTACTAGAGCCCGACCGATATAGTTTTTTTGGGTGCGATACCGAATTTTATTCTTATTTTTATTTTTTATTTAACCTTTATTTAACCAGGTAAGCCAGTTGAGAACAAGTTCTCATTTACAACTGCGACCTGGCCAAGATAAAGCAAAGCAGTGCGATAAAAACAACAACAACACAGAGTTACATACGAGAAAAAACAAAAATGTACAGTCAATAACACAATATAAAATATAAAATCTATATACAGTGTGTGCAAATGTAGTAAGTTATGGAGGTAAGGCAATAAATAGGCCATAGTGCAAAATAATTACAATTTAGTATTAACACTGGAGTGATAGATGTGCAGAAGATGATGTGCAAATAGAGATACTGGGGTGCAAATTAGCAAAATAAATAACAAGGTAAATAACAATATGGGGATGAGGTAGTTGGGTGGGTTAATTACAGATGGGCTGTGTACAGGTACAGTGATCGGTAAGCTGCTCTGACAACTGATGCTTAAAGTTAATGAGGGAGATAAGTGTCTCCAGCTTCAGAGATTTTTGTAGTTCGTTCCAGTCATTTGCAGCAGAGAACTGGAAGGAATGGCGGCCAAAGGAGGAGTTGGCTTTGGGGATGACCAGTGAGATATACCTGCATACTACAGGTGGGTGTTGCTATGGTGACCAATGAGCTAGGATAAGGCAGGGATTTGCCTAGAAGTGATTTATAGATGACCTGGAGCCAGTGGGTTTGGCGACGAATATGTAGTGAGGGCCATCCAACGAGAGCGTACAGGTCACAATGGTGGGTAGTATATGGGGCTTTGGTGACAAAACGGATGGCACTGTGATAGACTACATCCAATTTGCTGAGTTGAGTGTTGGAGGCTATTTGGTAAATTACATCGCCGAAGTCAAGGATCGGTAGGATAGTCAGTTTTACGAGGGCATGTTTGGCAGCATGAGTGAAGGAGGCTAGATTTAACTTTAGATTGGAGATGCTTAATGTGAGTCTGGAAGGAGAGTTTAGGAAAGTATATTTAGTTAAGGATGGAAAGTTAGATAGAGAAATATATACGAAAAAATACACACAAAAAACACAACATAATACACGACCGCACTGCTATGCCATCTTGGAGAATCTTGCTATGCCATCTTGGAGAATACAATTGTTTTGGGGGGAACAAACTTACCGATACCGATATACCTGCCAATATACTGTTTTACTGCAGGGAAATTTAAATGTTTAAATGTTCTACACTGAGTTCTCATAAATTGCCATCCCAAAGAGCAATTGTCCAACAAATATGCTTCAAATGTTGATTCCTTACATTGTGACAATAATGCAACATCATGAGAATGGCCGCATATGTTCAGATAAGCATTAGATTCATTTTTTCATCCTATTTATTGAATATTGGTTGACGGTGAAATTAATCGTCCGATACCGATATGTTGGTAAAAGGCCAATATTGGCCGATAATATTGGTGAAACGATATATCAGTCGGGCTCGATTTGCTACATTATGCAAAGTAGCAAGGCCTACAGAGTGCAAAACCCTATTTTCAGGTTATTTGTTTTTCCAGAAACTAATCCCATTTGGCTCAGTTGGTAGACCATGGCGCTTGCAACGCCAGGGTTGTGGGTTTGATTCCCACGGGGGACCAGTATGGAAAATGTATGCACTCTATGTAAATGTAATACAAAATAAAAAAAATATCCAGCTTAATTCTTCACCTAGATAGTATGCATTGACAGACAAACACAACTGTGTCTGCTGCCAGATACAGCAACCGTATTTGATTAAATGTAAACCCATGATGTTAACAAATATTTTCTATTATATTGACAAGATAGTCGAGTAAACAATGGAAATACATGTCCTCAAAGATGGAAGGCAGGCGAGATCAGGTGGACCATTATAGCCAATGAGAGGGCAGATACGCATGTGAACAACATGCCATGTGCATCCACTTATATCAATACATTTGTAACAACCTAAATATTAAGAAACTTCTATTCAATTAAATAAGCCTCACGTAATTCGACACTCATAGACCTCCATACAAAAAATCCCCACTTGGTATGCCTATCTCACTCGGGCAGATTTTGGCCGGAGTAAATCCTCTCCCTTCGCCTCTTCCTCTCTGATGTTAAGCAGATTCTGTAGCCTAAGTCAATCTTACCCAGGAAACTAGAGGCAGGACAAGGAGAATTCATTTCATAATGCACTGTTACATGGTGTGAATGAAATGCTTCGGAAGCTAAATTAGCCTGTAAAATGTCTTACACTCACAACTAAGAGTGTGAGTTATTTCACCCTTTATTCATCCTTTGTTCTCCTAGTAGAGTGAATGGTTTGATGTCCTTGGGAGGTGGAGGAAGAGGAGGAGGAAGAGGTGGTGGAGGATGAAGGGGAGGAGGAAGAGGTGGTGGAGGCGGAGGAAGACCCCTCCCAGCTGTGTAGGTTTTGTTGAATCCAGTTCAGGGAGAGAGTCCAGACACCGGATCCACTCCAGCTTCCAAACATACAGCCAGTGTAAGATAATGAGCCTTCAGGAATAAAGAATATGCAGGGAAGGGAGACACTACCGTACTCCCAGCCCAAAGATGAATATATTCAAATGAAATGAGGAGAGGAGCCTGAGAGAGAGAGCCTTCCCCAGTCTTCCTCACACTGCATCTACCTGGCATCCCTATTCCTCTAACAATCCAACATACCATCAGTCTTCTTTGCTTTCTATAAATACCTGTACCAGCAGTGATTTCAGTCACGGTGCGTGGAATGCAGACGAGAACCATGGTCTTATGGGGACCCAACACTGGGGCTGTAGCTAATAGCGTTGGACATTACTCAACAAGCCAGCCGGCCCTCATACATTATAGAGTAGCCTACATGATTTACCTAAGGTTGTCAGGAGAGAAACATTTCATGCAAATTAAGAGTAATAAATTGTAATTCACACTGCATATGTTTGACTCGTGACCCTTGGCATTTGGTAAGGTAGGATTCTGTTCAGGAATGTGTGGAGGAAAAGGAGGAGAATACTAGGGGAGAGTGGGGTAAGTTAAGCCAAAGAGGTAAGTTGAGTCACCGTTGTTTCTAGGAAACCATACACAAAATAAATCACTTGACCAAATATTTAGGAAGAGGTCAAAATGTCATGTAGTATGTGAAGGAAGAAACCACATGGAAAATGTGGTGAGCAAGTTAGGTCCAAAAAATGGATTTTCACCAAGTACCAATGATTTTATTATGTTAGAGGTTTCATCATGCTTGTATCTAAACCAAAGTAGACAATTGGTTAGGGTCTCTATAAGCTTCCATATGAGGTCCTAAACCTAGCATGAAAGTGCATCCTTGTAGCTGTGTGGTCCTCTGTAGCTCAGCTGGTAGAGCACGGCGCTTGTTTTTTGTATTTTTTTTATTTCACCTTTATTTAACCAGGTAAACCAGTTGAGAACAAGTTCTCATTTACAACTGCGACCTGGCCAAGATAAAGCAAAGCAGTGCGATAAAAACAACAACACAGAGTTACATATGGGGTAAAACAAAACAAAGTCAAAAATACAACAGAAATACATATAATATACAGTGTGCAAATTTAGCAAGTTATGGAGGTAAGGCAATAAAATAGGCTATAGTGCAAAATAATTACAATTTAGTATTAACACTGGAATGATGTGCAAGAGATGATGTGCAAATAGAGATACTGGGGTACAAATGAGCAAAATAAATAACAATATAGGGATGAGGTAGTTGGGCGGGAGGTAGTGGGTTCGATCGCCGGGACCACCCATACACAAAAAAAATGTATGCACGCATGACTGTAAGTCGCTTTGGATAAAAGCGTCTGCTAAATGGCATATTATTATTATTATTATTATATAGTTACCTCACTTCTACCAACATGTCTCCTGTGTCACTAGGGGCACTAAAACTCTATACCAATTTTATTCTGCCCACAGAAACGCCCTCCCTTGGGCAAATCAGACAATGGCTATCTTCCTGCTTACTGTTTACAAACAAAAGTTCAGCAGACGCGAGGCTACAAGACTGTTTTGATGGTACAGACTGGGATATGTTCTGGGATTCATCCGATAGCATTAAGGAGTTTACCACATCAGTCACAGGCTTCATTAATAAGTGCATAGACAGCATCATCCCCACAGTGACTATACGAATGTATCCAAATCAAAAACCATGGATTACAGGCAATATCCGTGATGGGCTAAAGGCTAGAGCTACCGCTTACAAAGAACAGGATACGGACATGGACACATACAAGAAAGCCCGCTAAGACCTCTGACGAGACACCAAACATGCAAAAGAACAATATAGGAGGAAGGTGGAATCTTATTACACCTGGCTCTGACGCTTGTCAGATGTGGCAGGGCTTGCAGACGATAAAGGATTACAAAGGGAAACTCAGCCATGAGATGCCCAGTGACACAGAACTCCCAAACGAGCTAAATGCCTATTATGCTCGCTTTGAGGAAGACAACACTGAGTCCTGCATGAAAGTCCCTGTTGTTTCAGATGACTTTGTGATTTCGCTCTCCTTGCCATCCAGGACCTCTATATCAGGCGGTGTCAGAGGAAGGCCCAAAAAAATTGCCAAAGACCTGAGCCACCCAAACCATAGACTGTTCACTCTGCTACCGTCCGGCCAATGGTACCAGAGCATCGGCTCTCGGACCAACAGGCTCTGAGACAGCTTCTACCCCCAAGCCATAAGACTGCTAAATAGCCATAAGATATCTAAATAGTTAATTAAATGGTTACACAGACAATCTCCATTGACCCTATCTTGCACTGACTCTATGCACACTCACAAGACTATATATACGCACTACATACACACTCACTCACACACACTCCACTGACACTCTCACACAAAACCCACACACATTCACATACACTACATAAGCACACACACACACAAAACACACACATATGACAACACACACACACACACACACTTTCACACTCATCATATGCTGCTGCTACTCTGTTCTTTATTGTTACTCTTATTATTATCTATTCTGATGCCAAGTCACTTTACCCTGCCTTTATGTACATATCCACCTCAAATACCTCGTACCTCTGCACATTGATCTGGTACTGGTACTTCCTGTTCATAGCTCCACATTGATCTGGTACTGGTACTCCCTGTTTATAGCTCCAGATTGATCTGGTACTGGTACTTCCTGTTTATAGCTCCACATTGATATGGTACTGATACTCCCTGTATATAGCTCCACATTGATCTGGTACTGGTACTTCCTGTTTATAGCTCCACATTGATCTGGTACTGGTACTTCCTGTTTATAGCTCCACATTGATCTGGTACTGGTACTTCCTGTTTATAGCTCCACATTGATCTGGTACTGGTACTTCCTGTTTATAGCTCCACATTGATCTGGTACTGGTACTCCCTGTTTATAGCTCCACATTGATCTGGTACTGGCACTCCCTGTACAGTATATAGCTCCACATTGATATGGTACTGATACTCCCTGTATATAGCTCTACATTGATCTGGTACTGGTACTTGTATCGTTGGGAAGGGCTCTTAAGCAAGCATTTCACAGTAAAGTATACACCCGTATTCGGTGAATGTGACCAATACAATTTGATTTGATTTGAATGTTTGAGTTGAGCCAATGGCGATGGGGTAAGTTGAAAAAATTGAAGTGTTTTCTTCCCAGGCATAATGCAAGGCATTATCGCTGAGATATGAGGTAACAACAGGACTTATGTTAAAAGTGTTTTAAAAAGTACAAAGTGTTTGTTATGTGTTAAGACTGTGTTAAAATATGCTTAAAATTATTAAAATACTAAAAAGCGATTGTGATTGTGTTGAATTGTGTTTAGGAAAGAAGGATAGATATGGTTTTTAAAAGGTAGTGGTAATATTTCACTTACCCCATCCAGCAGCTCAACTTGTGCCAAGAGAGAACTTTCTTTGGACAAGTTATGTTTTCAAAACTTTAATGTTTCCATGAATTCTGGTTATTTCCAGGAATACACAACTTGGAAAGTCTGACAAAAGTGTACCAAACTGTTATATTGTCTTGGTTAGAATAATGTGTTTACTAGAAATAGCTTATATTGTAAATGGCTCTGGTTTACTAGATCTGAGAGAATGCCAAGAGTGTGCAAAGCTGTCATCAAGGCAAAGGGTGGCTACCTTGAAGAATCTCAAATATAACATACAGTGGGGGAAAAAAGTATTTAGTCAGCCACCAATTGTGCAAGTTCTCCCACTTAAAAAGATGAGAGAGGCCTGTAATTTTCATCATAGGTACACGTCAACTATGACAGACAAATTGAGGGAAAAAAAATCCAGAAAATCACATTGTAGGATTTTTTATGAATTTATTTGCAAATTATGGTGGAAAATAAGTATTTGGTCACCTACAAACAAGCAAGATTTCTGGCTCTCACAGACCTGTAACTTCTTCTTTAAGAGGCTCCTCGGTCCTCCACTCCTTACCTGTATTAATGGCACCTGTTTGAACTTGTTATCAGTATAAAAGACACCTGTCCACAACCTCAAACAGTCACACTCCAAACTCCACTATGGCCAAGACCAAAGTGCTGTCAAAGGACACCAGAAACAAAATTGTAGACCTGCACCAGGCTGGGAAGACTTAATATGCAATAGGTAAGCAGCTTGGTTTGAAGAAATCAACTGTGGGAGCAATTATTAGGAAATGGAAGACATACAAGACCACTGATAATCTCCCTCGATCTGGGGCTCCACGCAAGATCTCACCCCGTGGGGTCAAAATGATCACAAGAACGGTGAGCAAAAATCCCAGAACCACACGGGGGACCTAGTGAATGACCTGCAGAGAGCTGGGACCAAAGTAACAAAGCCTACCATCAGTAACACACTACGCCGCCAGGGACTCAAATCCTGCAGTGCGAGACGTGTCCCCCTGCTTAAGCCAGTACATGTCCAGGCCCATCTGAAGTTTGCTAGAGTGCATTTGAATGATCCAGAAGAGGATTGGGAGAATGTCATATGGTCAGATGAAACCAAAATATAACTTTTTGGTAAAAACTCAACTCGTCGTGTTTGGAGGACAAAGAATGCTGAGTTGCATCCAAAGAACACCATACCTACTGTGAAGCATGGGGGTGGAAACATCATGCTTTGGGGCTGTTTTTTCTGCAAAGGGACCAGGACGACTGATCCGTGTAAAGGAAAGATGAATGGGGCCATGTATCGTGAGATTTTGAGTGAAAACCTCCTTCCATCAGCAAGGGCATTGAAGATGAAACGTGGCTGGGTCTTTCAGCATGACAATGATCCCAAACACACCGCCCGGGCAACGAAGGAGTGGCTTCGTAAGAAGCATTTCAAGGTCCTGGAGTGGCCTAGCCAGTCTCCAGATCTTAACCTTATAGAAAATCTTTGGAGGGAGTTGAAAGTCCGTGTTGCCCAGCGACAGCCCCAAAACATCACTGCTCTAGAGGAGATCTGCATGGAGGAATGGGCCAAAATACCAGCAACAGTGTGTGAAAACCTTGTGAAGACTTACAGAAAACGTTTGACCTGTGTCATTGCCAACAAAGGGTATATAACAAAGTATTGAGAAACTTTTGTTATTGACCAAATACTTATTTTCCACCATAATTTGCAAATAAATTCATTAAAAATCCTACAATGTGATTTTCTGGATTTCTTTTTCTCATTTTGTCTGTCATAGTTGACGTGTACCTATGATGAAAATTACAGGCCTCTCTCATCTTTTTAAGTGGGAGAACATGCACAATTGGTGGCTGACTAAATACTTTTTTCCCCACTGTATATTTTGATTTGTTTAACACTTTTTTGGTTACTACATGATTCCATATTTGTTATTTCATAGTTTTGATGTCTTCACTATTATTCTACAATGTAGAAAATAGTAAAAATAAAGAAAAACCCTTGAATGAGTAGGCATGTCCAAACTTTTGACTGGTACTGTATATGTCAACTCAAACCTTGTGTCTCCCACTTGTTGTTTTGCAGCAACAGTCTTCCAACGACCTTCCAACACCACCTCCCCACCACCACCAACATAATAACCTTAAGACCTGTCAACTCCTTTCCCCCAGCGGGAGTGGGGGGCGCGTTCCATGCCAGCTGCCCAGCATAGGGCGACCTGTCATCAGTATCTGGCTCTGAGGAGCAATCCTCAGAGACGAGGCCTACGCCAAACTATTCAATAAAATTCCTTATTATATTCTGTCTCTGTTGTCATTCAGTTAGCCTGTACTCGATTGAATTTAAAATCCATCTACATATCATTTCTCTCTGGTGTACCAGAAATGTAAAGCAAGGACAATGCAAAACCCTGAAACACACACACACACACACACACACACGACGCTGTCGTAGTCCATGTGGGGTCAAACGACATTAGGAGGGATAGCTCAGAACTGCTGAAAATGGATTTTAAAGAACTGATTCTAGCTCTGAAAGATTCCAAAAAGCGGCCAATTATTTCAGGTCTGGTACAATCATTGGGCCGTGGGTGTGAAAGATTCAGCAGGCTACTGGCATTACACAGCTGGCTAAAATATTACTGTACCTCTGATGGAATAACTTTTATAGATAACTTTGACACCTTCTGGAAACAGACTCTGTCCACACATTTCAAGGCTGCGTTGAGACAATGACATATCAATGACCCAAGCCCAGCTCAGATAATTCCCACCATTGTGTTGCTGAGTTGTCGTAATGCTGCAGCAAATGTACATTATCCCAGGGGCGTTGGCAGTCACAATGTAAGTAACCTAATTTATGTCCTTCTAACTCCCCTGAATGACTCTGTCGATCCTACACCTATTGTATACAGTAATCATGTGCCTATGAATCAGAGTTATACTGGTAGCACTGAGGCGGTGTGCACTAGCAGGAACTCCACTATGTGCAGCTCACCCTGCACTATCATCTCAAACATAAATAACATTGTCATGTCTACTTCTGATAAGCTTCCCAGTACAGCAATAAAAACAATCAAGCATCCCAGAAAAGTGCTAAAAATAGCCCACATTAACATATGTAGCCTAAGAAACAAGGTTTGTGAAATTAATAACTTGCTAGTAACAGATGACCATCATATTCTGACTATCTCTGAAATTCACTTAGATAATACCTCTGATGATACAGTGGTAGCAATACATGGTTATAACATCTACAGAAAATACAGAAATGCCAATTGGGGCAGTGTTACAGTCTACATTCAGAGCCACATTCCTGTAAAGCTTAGAGAGGTCTCATGTTAAATACAGTTGAAGTAATATGGCTACAGGTTCACGTGCCTCAGCTAAAGCCCATTATTGGGGGAATCTGCTATAGTTCGCCAAGTGCTAACAGTCAGTATCTGGATAATATTTGTGAAATGCTTGATAACGTATGTGATATCAACAGAGAGGTATATTTTCTGGGTGACCTTAATATTGACTGGCTTTCATCAAGCTGCCCACTCAAGAAAAAGCTTCAAACTGTAACCAGTGCCTGCAAACTGGTTCAGGTTGTCAGTCAACCTACCAGTGTATTTACAAACACACACAGGAATGAATTCATCAACATGTATTGATCACATCTTTAATAATGCTGCAGAAATCTGCTTTAAACCAGTATCCAAATCCATCGGATGGAGTGATCACAATATAGTAATCATATCTAGGAAAACCAAAGTTCCAAAAGCTGGGCCTAATATAGTGTATAAGAGGTCATACAATAAGTGTTGTAGTGATTCCTATGTTGATTTTGTAAATAATATTTGCTGTTCTGTGGTGTAATGAGGAGCAACCAGATGCTGTATTTGACACATTTATGAAATTGCTTATTCCAGTTACTAATAAGCATGCATCCATGACTGTAAAAACAGTTCAATCCCCATGGATTGATGAGGAATTCAAAAATGCTATTGTTGAGAGGGATGAGCAAAAGTAATGGCTAATAAGGCTGGCTGCACAACTGATTGGCAAACATACTGCAAATTGAGTAATCATGTGACTAAACTGAATAAAAAGGAGAAGAAAATACACTATGAAACAAAGATAAATGATATAAAGAATGATAGTAAAAAGCTTTGGATCACCTTAAATGAAATTTTGGGCAAAAAGGCAAACTCAGCTCCATCATTCATTGAATCAGATGGATCATTCATCGCAAAACCCACTGATATTGCCAACTACTTCAATGATTTTTTTTTATCGGCAAGATTAACAAACTTAGGCATGACATGCCATCAACTAAAGCCGACACTACACATCCAAGTATAATTGGCCAAATTATGAAAGACACGCATATTCATTTTTAATTCTGAAAAGTGAGTGTGGAAGAGGTGAAAAACGTATTGTTGTCTATCAACAATGACAAGCCACCTGGATCTGAAAACTTGGATGGAAAATTACTGACGATAATAGCAGACAATATTGCCTCTCCTATTTGCCATATCTTCAATCTTACAAGAAAGTGTGTGCCCTCAGGCCTGGAGGGAAGCAAAGGTCATTCCGCTACCCAAGAATAGTAAAGCCCCCTTTACTGGCTCAAATAGCCGACCAATCAGCCTGTTACCAACCCATAGTAAACTTTGGAAGAACATTTTATAGACCAGATACAATGCTATTTTACAGTAAACAAATTGACAACAGACTTTCAGCACGCTTATAGGGAAGGACATTCAACATGCACGGCACTTACACAAATGACTAATGATTGCCTGAGAGAAATTGATGATAAAAAGATTGTGGGGGCTGTTTTCTTAGACTTCTGTGCGGCTTTTGACATTATCGATCATAGTCTGCTGCTGGAAAAAAGTATGTGTTATGGCTTTACACTCCCTGCTATATTGTGGATAAAGAGTTACCTGTCTAACAGAACACAGAGGGTGTTCTTTAATGGAAGCCTCTCCAACATAATCCAGGTAGAATCAGGAATTCCCCAGGGCAGCTGTCTAGGCCCTGGAGAATTGAGTAAAGCCAGTGTGTCTATGTATGCGGATGATTCAACACTATACACGTCAGCTACTACAATGAGTGAAATCACTGCAATACTTAACAAAGAGCTGCAGTCAGTTTCAGAATAAGTTAGTCCTAAATATTTCAAAAATTAAAATAATTGTATTTGGGACAAATCATTCACTAAACCCCAAACCTCAACTAAATCTGGTAATGAATTATGTGGAAATTGATCAAGTTGACGTGACTAAACTGCTTGGAGTAACCCTGGATTGTAAATTGTCATGGTCAAAACATGTTGATGCAACAGTAGCTAAGATGGGGAGAAGTCTGTCCATAATAAAGCCCTGCTCTGCCTTCTAAATAACACTATCAACAAGGCACATCCTACAGGCCCTAGTTTTGTAGCACCTGGACTACTGTCCAGTCGTGTGGTCAGGTGCCACAAAGAGGGATTTAGGAAAAGTACAATTGGCTCAGAACAGGGCAGCACGGCTGGCCCTTAAATGTACGCATGTCAATCTCTCATGGCTCTAAGTAGAGGAGAGATTGACTTCATCGCTACCTGTTTTTGTAAGAAGTATTGACATGCTGAATGCACCGAGCTGTCTGTTTAAACTACTAGCACACAGCTCGGACACCCATGCATACCCCACAAGACATGCCACCAGAGGTCTCTTCACAATCCTTAAGTCCAGAACAAGACTATGGGAGGCACACAGTACAACTTCTGGTAACAGATGCAAGCAGTAGAATTAGATTTAAAAAACTGATAAAAATACACCTTATGGAAAAGCGGGGACTGTGAAGAGACACACACACAGGCACAGACATACACATACACATGACACACACACTCTACACACACGTACACATGGATTTAGTATTGTAGATACAGTATGTGGTAGTAGAGTAGTGGTCTGAGGGAACACACTTCATGTGTTGTGAAAAGTGTTATGAAATGTAATGTCATGTAATATTTGTAATTGTATATAACTGCCTTAATGTTGCTGGACCCCAGGGAGAGTAGCTATTGCCTTGGCAGCGGCTAATGGGGATCCTTAATAAATACAAATACAAATACACACACACACACACATTGGTGTGCATGCCTGTGTGATTGTGGGGCGGCAGGTAGCTTAGTTGTTAAGAGCGTTGTGCCAGTAACCGAAAGCTCGCTGGTTCTAATCCCCGAGCCGACTAGGTGAAACATCTGTCGATGTGCCCTTGAGCAAGGCACTTAACCCTAATTGTATGTCAGTATGTGTGTTAGGCCTGTAAAAGTTTGGAGAGTTGCTTTTCTATCCTGCCATATGGGCGTATGGTGCACCTCTGGTCCACGTGGCCACAGTTATGTTTGGTGCAGTCAGATTTGATATCCCGCTCACCACCGAACAAGACCATGCAATAAACGCAAAGAGTGGAGACCCTGGCTCCAGTCAGAGACACCAGTCAGAGAATTGCATATGGTAATAATTGACATGAAATTATATCCCTGAGCCTAACTCGGAGCGTAACTCATTTGACCACAGTCATTATGAACTACCGCTAATTACCAACTAGCTCTCCTCTAGTCGCAGGAATAATAGGGGAAAGAAAACAGTCTAATGAAAGGGTTTGGATTAGGAGCAATGGGCTTAAATACCCAAACCCTTAAATACAGGAGCCGGGCTGAGAGCGCTGCTGTGAAAATCATCTTAGAGGTAAATGTGAGGCTATTCACAACGGCTGCACTGCTACAGTCATCTGTCATCCAGGCATAATATTAAAAACACCACAAGGGGTTTAAGTTTACCTTTCCAAGATTCATTTAAGTGTCCGAATTTGGATAATGAAAAAAACCCGCCTGAGAACGTACAGAATATGTGAGTGTCTGTACTCTGCCTATGACTGCGTGTGTGTATGTGCAAGTAAATAGGACTCTCCCAGTGAGTTCTCTGTGTGGGGAGGGAGAACAGCAGATGTTCCACCTTCCCCTCTCTCTGCGACAAGGGCAGGAGCAGAAGATGTCGCGGGGCACAGGGCAGACGGGGCACAGGGCAGACGGGGCACAGGGCAGACGGGGCACAGGGCAGACGGGGCACAGGGCAGACGGGTGGAACTGATGGGCAGGGCTGTGCCTGGCAGGCTGAGAGCTGGTCCCCGCTAGCCCTCGCTGCTTCACACCACACCAGGGCTCCAGTGCCGGCCCGCTGCTCGGGACCCCCATAAAAATAGCCCATCCCATTATTCTCTGGGCTCCCAGGAGACTGCAAGGTCTCCAGCATCATTAACAGGACTAGGGATGGGACTCCTCAAGCAGACCCTCTCCTACCCTCTTCCCTCCAATTATAGGTCAAACACTCTCTTTGTAAATTATAAAACCTTTGTCTTTATCAAGAACAAGCAGAAGAGGCCAGATAGCAAGGAGGAGGGTGGAAAAAAAGAGGGGAAAAATTATATAAAAATTGGAACGGGGAATATTTTCAATTATAAACCCAAGCTAATTTGGTATGACCAACGACTATCATGCATGGTGACGGAGCTCCATTATGCAGTCATTTGGGCTCTTTCAAATTAGTTATGTTAATGTCCTGCGTGTGAATGTAAGACTTGGATGGGACAAGATTTCAGCAATTAATTTCTACAGTCAGTGGAGAGACAAGCAAATGTATTTTCCCTCTCTCAGGGAATTGGTGGTGGAGGGTGTGAGGTGGGGAGAGTGCATTCTGGAGCAGGGAACAAGCTAAACACAAGCCCTAAATAAAGCCAGAACAATGGGAGCCAATGCCTCCTCATTCATTCAATTGACAATGTTTTGCAGCTTAAACCTGTTTTATTAATTATGTTTGACATTTCCTTAATTAGTTTCATTTACACCAAATCAATCCCTGCTGCTATACGGCATCATTTATCATTTAAAAAAATTGCATAGCCAGTGCTGACTTTTTCTACTTAATTATACATTAAAAGTGTCAGGCGTGCTTGCTGCCTGGCATTATCTTCGGCAGAAAGGTTTGTGGATGGACGGGGGTGGCATTAATCATCTGGCGGGCGCAGGCGAGGGGTGCTCCCGGTCGTCGGCAGGGGAGCCGAGCGGGGCTTCTCATTTTCGGAGCCGACACAACCAGGGCCCGGGCAACCTAGCTGACCTACGGGGAGAGGTAGACAAATCAACGACCTCCAGCCCAAAACAGCCACAGCGTGTTTAATGTTTACAATCTCAGTTGAGGGGAAGGAGAGAGGAGAAACAGGACAACATGAGAGATGGAACAGAATAGATAACGCTGCATGGAAGGAAATACTATCTGGGATATTATCCAAGAGTCAATCATTCATGTTATACAGGCTGAGGATCAATTATTATATAAAACCATAGAACATCCGTAACTACAGCATAGATGCCTTTTATTGACTTTCACATAATGCTGACTATGTGACATTGATAATATCAATTGACTTCTTAAGCAGGAGTCAGAATGTGACCACCATGGTTCATGAGAAATTTGCTTAATTGTGTGTCGCATAAGTAGGCTAAGGTTTAATACCCAGGTCCTGTGTTCCACAACTAAGATGGTCCTGCCCTCTTTTACATTTGAACCTGAAATCAAACTAAATAGCTTATCAATTTATCATTGACATTAAATCCCAAACCAATATGAAGGAATGAGCATCTCTGTGACTTGATGCGTGTTTTAAACACTGTGGAGGACCTAAACCAACTCCCACTACCTATTGGCGAAAGGAAATGGCCCTCTTACCTCACCTTGACTTGATTTGTTTGTAAACACTGACAAACGGAACGCTCCAACATCCGGCAAGCCAGCTCGAGGGAGAATCATTTGAGTGATGGCTCAGTTGGTAGAGCATGGCGCTTGAAATGCCAAGGTTGCAGGTTCAAATCCCACGGGGCTCCAGTACAGACAAAAGTTTGAAAATGTATGCACTCACTACTGTAAGTCGCTTTGGATATGAGCGTCTGCTAAATTACAAAAATGTCAATGTAAAATGTGTTGAGCCAAGTATGGCTTTACAAATCATCCATTCAGGTGTTGAGACGGAAATCACACAGATCCTGTCATCAAAAGTGAAAATAACCTTGAAATGTGTGGAGACAAGTGAGTGTCACGGTTTCGGCCGAGGCTGCTCCTCCTCCTTGTTCGGGCAGTTTTCGGCGGTCGTCGTCCCCGGAATACTAGCTGCCACCGATCTATGTTTCATGTTCGTTTGGTTTTGTCTTGATGTTGTACACCTGTGTCTAGTTAGTCCTCGTTAGTGTCCTATTTAGTTCTCGTTGTGTGTGTTGGGTGTTGTGTGTGATTGCTCCTCT
Organism: Coregonus clupeaformis; assembly: GCF_020615455.1. Classification (NCBI taxonomy): domain Eukaryota; kingdom Metazoa; phylum Chordata; class Actinopteri; order Salmoniformes; family Salmonidae; genus Coregonus; species Coregonus clupeaformis. Next base: position 11,838,749 of record NC_059207.1, on the reverse strand, counting down.
GTTTGGTGTTCTGAGCTACGTATCTTCCCTCCGTTGTTTGGAGAGGTTTTCGCACATGTTTGTGCGCCTTTTGTTTGACGCCTGTGTGCGCCTTTATTTCGCCTCCGGGCTTATGGTTCTCGTGTACTACGTGAATAACTCACTAAAGTCTTTTGGACTAAGCTTCTGCGTCCTGCGCTTGATTCCTGCACCACACCCACCTTCAGCACCCCTTGACAGAATCACACACCTTAATGAATGGAATCAGCAGGAGCAACAGTCACGCCTGAGTCGCTGGAGGAGCATGTCCGCGGCCAGGATGACCAGATACGACAACTGGGGACCGCTCTACAGGACGTCATCAACACCCTGCACCGATGGGAGTCCAGAGGGGTACCCACATCTCCACCTACCCTGCCACCCCCATCGGCCGGTCCACCAGTCCCAGGTCCGGAACCCAGTGGGATTCGGCTCTCGCTCCCGAGGGCATATGACGGAACAGCTGCCGGGTGTCAGGGGTTCCTCCTGCAGGTGGAGCTCTACCTGGCCACTGTACACCCGGTGCCCTCGGGACACGAGAGCGTTTCCGCCCTCATCTCCTGTCTCACGGGCAAGGCGTTGGAATGGGCAAACGCCGAGTGGAGGAGGATGGACGCCACCACCATCTCCTACGGCGAGTTCTCCCGTCGCTTCAAGGCCGTGTTCGACCATCCACCTGAGGGCAAAGCGGCGGGGGAGCGTCTAGTCCACCTGAGACAGGGGAGGAGGAGCGCACAGGCGTTCGCGCTGGAGTTCCGGACTCTAGAGGCAGACGCAGGGTGGAATGAACGGGCCCTCATCGACCATTTTCGATGTAGCCTACGGGAGGACGTTCAACGTGAGTTGGCCTGCAGGGATACCAATTTCACCTTCGACCAGTTGGTCGATATGTCCATCCGTCTGGACACCCTGCTGGCCACCCGTGGACGTCCCGAGTGGGGTCCGTCCATTCCACCCTCCGGCACCTCCGAGCTGAGCCCTATGGAGCTCGGGGGTGCTGGCGCTAGAGAAAGGAGGAGGAGGAGCCCGAGGGGGCCTGTCCCCTGCACCAAGTGCGGTTGTGGAGGGCACACTGCGGCCAGGTGCTGGGGAGGGTTCCCCGAGGGAGGAGACAACAGGCCACGCACTGGGGAGCCCTCCCAGGTGAGTAGACGCCCCACTTACCCAGAGCTCTCTGTTGCGCACTTTTGTATACCTGTTTGTTTTCCACAGGTTGCACCTCATTCCCAGCATAAGGCGCTAGTAGATTCAGGCGCAGCTGGGAATTTTGTTGATCAGAAGTTTTGTTTAGATTTAGGGATCCCTCTCCTACCTGTTGACAAACCTTTTCCCGTTCATGCTTTAGATAGCCGCCCGTTGGGGTCGGGGTTGATTAGGGAAGTCACAGCGCCACTTAGGATGTGTGCGCAGGGGGGTCATGAAGAGACTATACAGTTGTATCTGATCGACTCTCCTGCGTACCCGGTGGTGCTGGGAATTCCCTGGTTAAGCACCCATAACCCTGCTATTTCGTGGCAACAGAGGGCTCTCAATGGGTGGTCTGCTCAGTGTGAGGGGCGATGTCTGGGTGTTTCCGTAGGGGCGACTTCGGTGGAAAGTCCAAACCAAGTGCCCGCACTGCACATTCCGCCTGAATATGGGGATTTAGCTCTCGTGTTTAGTAAAGCTAGGGCGACGCAGTTGCCTCCTCATAGACAGGGGGACTGTGCGATTGATCTCCAGGCAGGAGCAGCGCTCCCACGGAGCCACGTGTATCCTTTGTCTCAAGAGGAGAGTAAAGCTATGGAAACTTACATAGCCGAATCTTTGAGACAGGGATACATGCGGCCCTCTACTTCTCCCGCCTCCTCGAGTTTCTTTTTTGTGAAGAAAAAAGATGGAGGGTTGCGCCCGTGCATCGATTACCGTGGTCTCAATCAGATTACTGTGAAATACAGTTATCCACTCCCTCTGATTGCGACCATGACGGAGTCATTGCATGGAGCGCGGTTTTTCACAAAACTGGATCTCAGGAGCGCGTATAACTTGGTGCGCATTAGGGAGGGCGACGAATGGAAAACAGCGTTTAGTACCACGTCAGGTCATTTCGAGTATCTCGTCATGCCATATGGGTTGATGAATGCTCCATCAGTCTTCCAATCCTTCGTAGATGACATTTTCCGGGATATGCAGGGGCAAGGGGTGGTCGTGTACATTGATGACATTCTAGTGTACTCGTCTACCCGAGCCGAGCATATAGCCCTGGTGCGTCGTGTATTGAGGAGGCTGTTGGAGCACGATCTATATGTCAAGGCAGAGAAATGTCTGTTTTTCCAGGAGTCGGTCTCCTTTTTGGGTTATCGGTTGTCCGCGTCAGGGGTGAGAATGGAGGTGGATCGTGTGTCCGCTGTGCGTAATTGGCAAACTCCAACCACTGTAAAAGAGGTGCAGCAGTTCTTGGGCTTTGCGAATTACTACCGGAGGTTTATCCGGGGTTTTGGACAGGTGGCAGCTCCCATCACGTCCCTTCTGAAAGGGGGTCCGGTGCGCCTGCAGTGGTCAGCTGATGCGGACAGGGCCTTTAGGAGACTGAAGGACCTGTTTACGTCGGCTCCGGTGCTGGCGCATCCGGACCCCGCATTACCCTTTCAGGTCGAGGTGGACGCGTCTGAGGCCGGTATAGGGGCCGTTCTCTCTCAACGGTCCGGCACGCCACCTAAACTCCGCCCCTGTGCTTTTTACTCTAAAAAGCTCAGCCCGGCGGAGCGTAATTATGACGTCGGGGACAGGGAGCTGTTAGCTGTAGTTCAGGCCCTTAAGGTGTGGAGGCATTGGCTTGAGGGGGCTCAACACCCTTTCCTCATTTTGACTGACCATCGGAACCTGGAGTACATCCGGGCAGCGAGGAGACTGAACCCTCGACAGGCTCGATGGAGTATGTTTCTCACCAGGTTCGTATTTAAAATCACGTACATCCCTGGGTCCCAGAATGGTAAGGCAGATGCGCTGTCCCGGCGGTATGACACGGAGGAGAGGTCCGTTGAGCCTACTCCCATACTACCGGAGTCTTGTCTTGTGGCACTGGTGGTGTGGGAGGTCGATGCCGAAATCGAGCGAGCGTTGCGTACCGACCCCAGCCATCCACAGTGTCCTGAGGGTCGGAAGTACGTTCCGCTCGAGATTCGGGATCGACTCATTTACTGGGCTCACACGTCACCCTCCTCTGGACATCCGGGTATTGGCCGGACAGTGCATTGTCTTAGCACTAAATACTGGTGGCCCACGTTAGCCAGGGATGTGAGGGTTTATGTCTCCTCCTGCTCGGTGTGCGCCCAGTGTAAGGCGCCCAGACACCTGCCCAGGGTAAGTTACAACCCCTGCCCGTTCCACAACGACCATGGTCCCACCTCTCGGTGGATTTTGTGACAGACCTTCCCCTCTCTCAGGGGAATACCACCATCCTGGTCGTTGTGGACCGGTTCTCTAAGGCCTGTCGTCTTCTCCCTATGTCGGGTCTTCCTACTGCCCTACAAACCGCAGAGGCCCTATTTACCCACGTCTTCCGGCATTACGGGGTACCCAAGGATATAGTGTCTGATCGAGGCCCCCAGTTTACCTCCCGAGTATGGAGAGCGTTCATGGAGCGTTTGGGGGTCTCGGTGAGCCTTACCTCAGGGTACCACCCGGAGAGTAACGGGCAGGTAGAACGAGTCAACCAGGATGTGGGTAGGTTTCTGAGGTCGTATTGCCAGGACCGGCCTGAGGAGTGGGCTCGGTACATTCCCTGGGCCGAGATGGCCCAGAACTCTCTCCGCCACTCCTCTACCAACCTAACCCCCTTCCAATGTGTGTTAGGTTACCAGCCGGTTCTGGCACCTTGGCAGCAGAGCCAGATCGAGGCCCCTGCGGTGGATGATTGGATGAGGCGCTCGGAGGAGGGGCCGGTGTACGCACCCGGAGATCGAGTCTGGCTCTCTACCAGAAACCTACCCCTCCGCCTGCCCTGCCGGAAGCTGGGTCGGCGGTTTGTGGGGCCTTTTAAAGTCCTGAGAAGATTGAACGAGGTGTGTTATAGGTTACATCTGCCTGTTGAATATAAGAATATTAACCCCTCGTTCCATCTGTCTCTTCTCAGGCCGGTGGTAGCTGGTCCACTCCAGGAAGGTGAGATAGGAAAGACTCCTCCGCCCCCACTGGACATCGAGGGGGCTCCGGCGTACACCGTTCGGTCCATCTTGGACTCAAGACGCCGGATGGGGGTCTCCAGTATCTCGTGGAGTGGGAGGGGTACGGCCCGGAGGAGCGGTGCTGGGTGCCGCGGAGGGACATCCTAGACCCATCTCTCCTGTCGGAGTTCCACCGGGACCATCCCGCGCGCCCCTGCTCCGCGTCCTCCTGGTCGTCCCCCGAGGCCGGGGTCGGCGCACGGCTGGGCCGCGCGTCAAGGGGGGGGTACTGTCACGGTTTCGGCCGAGGCTGCTCCTCCTCCTTGTTCGGGCAGGTTTTGGCGGTCGTCGTCCCCGGAGTACTAGCTGCCACCGATCTATGTTTCATGTTCGTTTGGTTTTGTCTTGATGTTGTACACCTGTGTCTAGTTAGTCCTCGTTAGTGTCCTATTTAGTTCTCGTTGTGTGTGTTGGGTGTTGTGTGTGATTGCTCCTCTGTTTGGTGTTCTGAGCTACGTATCTTCCCTCCGTTGTTTGGAGAGGTTTTCGCACATGTTTGTGCGCCTTGTGTTTGACGCCTGTGTGTGCCTTTATTTCGCCTCCGGGCTTATGGTTCTCGTGTACTACGTGAATAACTCACTAAAGTCTTTTGGACTAAGCTTCTGCGTCCTGCGCTTGATTGCTGCACCACACCCACCTTCAGCACCCCTTGACAGTGAGTCTAGCTTTCTGCATGGAAAAATATCTATAGTGGGGAAAAAAAGTATTCAGTCAGCCACCAATTGTGCATGTTCTCCCACTTAAAAAGATGAGAGAGGCCTGTAATTTTCCTCATAGGTACACGTCAACTATGACAGACAAATTGAGAAAAAATAATCCAGAAAATCACATTGTAGGATTTTTAATGAATTTATTTGCAAATTATGTTGGAAAATAAGTATTTGGTCACCTACAAACAAGCAAGATTTCTGGCTCTCACAGACCTGTAACTTCTTCTTTAAGAGGCTCCTCTGTCCTCCACTCGTTACCTGTATTAATGGCACCTGTTTGAACTTGTTATCAGTATAAAAGACACCTGTCCACAACCTCAAACAGTCACACTCCAAACTCCACTATGGCCAAGACCAAAGAGCTGTCAAAGGACACCAGAAACAAAACAAAATGGTAGACCTGCACCAGGCTGGGAAGACTGAATCTGCAATAGGTAAGCAGCTTGGTTTGAAGAAATCAACTGTGGGAGCAATTATTAGGAAATGGAAGACATACAAGACCACTGATAATCTCCCTCGATCTGGGGCTCCACGCAAGATCTCACCCCGTGGGGTCAAAATGATCACAAGAACGGTGAGCAAAAATCCCAGAACCACACGGGGGGACCTAGTGAATGACCTGCAGAGAGCTGGGACCAAAGTAACAAAGCCTACCATCAGTAACACACTACGCCGCCAGGGACTCAAATCCTGCAGTGCCAGACGTGTCCCCCTGCTTAAGCCAGTACATGTCCAGGCCCGTCTGAAGTTTGCTAGAGTGCATTTGGATGATCCAAAAGAGGATTGGGAGAATGTCATATGGTCAGATGAAACCAAAATATAACTTTTTGGTAAAAACTCAACTCGTCGTGTTTGGAGGACAAAGAATGCTGAGTTGCATCCAAAGAACACCATACCTACTGTGAAGCATGGGGGTGGAAACATCATGCTTTGGGGCTGTTTTTCTGCAAAGGGACCAGGACGACTGATCCATGTAAAGGAAAGAATGAATGGGGCCATGTATCATGAGATTTTAAGTGAAAACCTCCTTCCATCAGCAAGGGCATTGAAGATGAAACGTGGCTGGGTCTTTCAGCATGACAATGATCCCAAACACACCGCCCGGGCAACAAAGGAGTGGCTTCGTAAGAAGCATTTCAAGGTCCTGGAGTGGCCTAACCAGTCTCCAGATCTCAACCCCATAGAAAATCTTTGGAGGGAGTTGAAAGTCTGTGTTGCCCAGCGACAGCCCCAAAAATGAAAATTACAGGCCTCTCTCATCTTTTTAAGTGGGAGAACTTGCACAATTGGTGGCTGACTAAATACTTTTTCCCCCCACTGTATGTACGGACGAGCACACATTCAATTGATCAAACTTATGTGATGGAAGTGGTTTCATGCTTTGGCCTGCTCATGTCAATTGCGTGTCCTCAGTGACACTAGAGAGCCCATCAGGTCTAAGGAAGTGAATGTTCCAAGTCATTAGACTTCTCCTGTTCCCTTCAGTAGAGTAACAGTGTTCCTCATTCCAGGAGTTCTACTGTCTAAGTGGACCAGTATGCCTCTGCTTGATTCACAGGACTAACTAAGGAACTAAAATCTAAAATAACACTAAATGTTAGAGGCATTTGTTTTCCAACTTCCAACTCACTAGTGGGTGAGTTGAGCAGATGGAATAAGGGAATCAGGAGGAATAAACTTAGAGGAGGTCAAGCCAATCCACTGATCACCTACAAAGCCCTGGATGAATAGCTGCATAAAGTTGGCTCTGGCTTTGCCCGTGTCCTTCAAGGGCGACACAAAAGAGAGGCGGGCGACAAAGGGGCTGATGAAGTGGCTAATGCTCTGGCGTGTCCCAACAGAAGCAGCAGGAGGGGGTTGGGTGGCTACACGGGCACGCCTCACTGCTCCCTCCCTCCACCTCACCAGGGCTAAAGCACCGCCGTGTAGTCGTTGCGCTGTGCCCAGTCACCAGGGTCATTAGCCTGAGCACTGCCGGGCATGAGCACAACAAGTAATTGTGGGGCTAGATCAATAAAAAATAAAATTAAATAGAACAATACTTTGCCCTTGCTGGCAGACAGCACACTGCTTTCACATTAAGTCCCAATCTGGCGATAGGAACGAGTGAGCATTAAATATCATTATTCCGGAAAGTTCCTAATCAGCATATTAGTTTTCCGTTAGGTAACGTGTTATTCACTGAAGAATGTTCCTTTTTAAAAGAAAAATTGTTTAAATAAGCACTAGCCACTTTTCTCTCATAAAAATATAATAATTTATATAAGTGATCCACCTGAAAGCAGACCCCCCCGCCACCCCCATCCTACTAACCACCACTATCAATTCCCCAAACAAAAGTACCCTTTAAATGCAAAACGTTTCCAGTATCAAGGATTAGGATTCCTTTCAGGAATATGAGAGGCCTATGCGAAAATATGATGATGAATTTATGGGCCTAAAACTACATAGTTCTACATGGGCAAAAAGAAAGAGGGGGGAAATAATCTATTTGGAAGGCATACATTGCCATTACTCTTGCATTGTGTCGCCACTTTTCACAATGACTGGGATAAGTGTCCTGCTGGAAATGTGCGCTCTGACAATGGAGGTAGATATTACCTGGTTAAAAGCTTGGCTCCTGTGGGTAAAGAGCCTGAAGAATAAAGAATATCCGTCATGGCTAACGAGCTATAAGGATTGCACATCGCCTTTATAAATCACTAGATCTAGCTGTTTATTTAAATTAATTGGTGCCTCATTATAACTGAGCTATGCACCTTTAGGTCTCAGTTGATTAGGAGTGCCATAGCTCAAAATGGCTTTTAATTCAGTGAAACACGCTCTGACCTTGTGCCGTAACCCTGAGTGAAAAACACGGCGACTCCCACATTAATAATGATGCTTCCTTTACTGGGCCGTCGCTCTGCTACTTAAAATATGTATTATTAGTTACCAGCGACGGCACATTTATCAAGCCAAATTACCCTTCGGTGTAAAACTGCTTAATTCTGGGTCCCTCTACACCTCCACTCTATTACCTGCTCTTTAGAAGGGGCCCAAATTAAATGCTGGGATGAAATGTCAGCATAATGGGAAGAGGATGCAGGTCGGATGGGATGCACACTTGATCATTCCCCAGTGGCCTTCCGGATCCAGCCAATGTGTCTTCCTGAAGGGAAATTCACACGGACATCCAACTGTAGAGCTTCACACCATGCACAGGGAAGGTACACGTCTGAGCATATACTTTGTAACAAAATAAAAACTGCGATGTTCAGTCATATTGTAAGTTTAGACACTGAATGATAAAATGATGAAATGGTAAAATTATAAACCTGCCTTGGTAAAATAATCATAATCATAATCAGGACACTCATTAACATTATGTATTTTCTATCACTCTGTTTGAAATATCATAAGTTGTCCCAGTATTGGAATGCTGGAAGATAATGGTGCGTGTGTCAATGGTCTGTTACTCCTTTGGCCTAAATAACACACACACACACCACTCTGTGGGCCGCAGATAGTGACAGGGCACAGGCAGCAGGCACTAAAGGCTTGTCATTGTTCAGCCCTGTAGGACTGGGAGAGACTGATTACTTTGACCAATCGGGTAAATGATTAGATCAATTAAAGGAGTGGGCATGGACGGCACGGCATGCTGAAGTCAAAGGCCTGTGGGACTGGGCCTATCAGAACCACGTCATTAGGTCTATGGACCCGACCCAACACCATAACACAAAGAGCAGTCAGTGGAGACAGATAAAGATAGCATTATAGATCCATCAACAACAGGAGTGGATACACTCCCCTACATTAGAAGATACAGCCCCTGTCCTCATGGGATCAATAGTGTTTATTGGATTGGAGCATGTCAAGACGTTGGGTAGAACATACTGAACATAATCTAATAGAGGTGGAGGGAGTGCATTCCGCCAGTAGTCTGTAGAATACAAAGGGGGATCAATCTACATACATTTAGATTAAGATAGCACTCTTCACAATGGGGAGAACATCAGTCAGCTCAACAATAATTTAGAATACCGGGGGCGAGTTTTGTAGGATCTGAGAACAGCCATTTCAGGCTAAAACAAACATGCTTCCTTCTAATATCACACATACATACACCCTAGCACATATGAACACCCCGGCACATCTGAGCAAGTGGCAATCGTTGAGCAGCGCGGAGGGGGGGAGTGAGACATTATGCGCATTCTATCAGATGTCGAATCAATTAGTCACAAGCAGCTTCCGAGTCAGATACAACCCCTAGTCCTCCTGTCCCATGGGAGAGACTAGGCACGGGCAACCCACAAAATAGAAGGGGATCCACACACAGAGAGACAGAGAGAGAGACAGAGACAGAGACAGAGACAGAGACAGAGACAGAGACAGAGACAGCGAGAGAGAGAGAGAGAGAGAGAGAGAGAGAGAGAGAGAGAGAGAGAGAGAGAGAGAGAGAGAGAGAGAGAGAGAGAGAGAGAGAGAGAGAGAGAGAGAGAGAGAGAGCCGGGGTGTTTTGCATATCATGTTGAACGCACCGAGTTTTCTGTTTAAACTTCTAGCACACAGCTCAGATACCCATGCATACCCCACAAGACATGCCACCAGAGGTCTCTTCACAGTCCCCAAGTCCAGAACAGACTACGCACAGTACTACATATGAGCCATGACTACATGGAACGCTATTCCACATCAAGTAACTCATGCTAGCAGTAGAATCAGATTAGAAAAAACTGATAATAATACACCTTAAGGAACAGCAGGGACTGTGAAGAGACACACACACAGGCACAGACACACCCATACACACACACGTGATAACATATGCACTCTACACACACGTACACATGGATTTTGTGTTTTAGATATGTGGTAGTAGAGTAATGGCCTGAGGGCACACACTTTATGTGTTGTGAAATCTGTTTTATTTTATATAACTGCCTTAATTTTGCTGGACCCCAGGAAGAATAGCCGCTACCTTGGCAGGAACTAATGAGGATCCATAATAAATACAAATACAAATATCAGAGGGTCACAACTCTAGTGATAATCCTGTGATGACATTATCTTTCTAAATCGCGCTACATCGACCCTTTGCATAATGAAATAGCACAACTGCAGCAACAATGCCCCTGTTGACAATAATATGATTTTGAAGAATGCATCTTTCCCACAAAGCCTTTAATCTTTTAATCTGTAGCATACAGCAAATGTATACCCTAGTCACGTGACTACCTTTGGTAAAAAGCTAAAGAGGCAAAGAAAAAACTGCATAAAGGGAGATGCACAATGAAGACCCTTTCCCTCAGGCTAAAAATAATCTAATCTGTTGTGTATGTACACAAATAACAGCCTTACACCTGAATAGCACCGATTATTGTCTTTCTAAACTTATTAACAGAGAAATCTGTTTCTCTTCATATTTTTGCTGAGAGCGAAGACTCACATTGTTTCCCTTCAAATTTACTCTACCTCATCTCTGCTTGGCAAATCTTCCCTAAACAACTGGATTAAAGCAATTTGCACCATGAGGAGAACACATAAATTAGAACTGAATCAATTCGCGCTTTGAGTCCTTTTGCTTTTTAATTTATTCACTTGGGTTCCATGAAACCAACAGTGCATGTATTTGATAGTCATTACTGTGACGCAAAGCTTTTGGGGTCAGTGCAGAGAGTGGGGGGCTCAGCTGAACCAAGATACTATGCGGAGGAGGCCACAGGCATCCCACAATCCCCTCTGATTCCGCCTGTCATCTTGCTGGGCTCCAGTGTGGTGGCAGGGGTTGGCAGCGAGGAGGCAGAGTGAGGCGGGCGGGGCGGTGGGGTGGCGGGGCGGTGAGGCTCGGTCCCCGCTCTGAGCTCTGATTCCACCACATTAGATGGTTTGTGTTTGTGCCCTGGGGACCGGCTCTGCCTGCGTTTGGGTACTTTGTCAGATGACTCAGTCTGTGTGATTTATGAGCTCTGGAAAGGTTGCATTTCCAGCGTGTGTGGACGTCCGCATGGTAAATGGAGAAATTCTGAATTTATTAACATACAATGAATGATGATTAATGTTTTGGTATAGATCACGGTCTCTTTTAGATGTCTCTGCTCGGGGTGATATATGCGCCAATAAAAAGATATGTACGTACTCAAAACCACATTGTGTGAGTGTCTGCTGTTTTATACACATCCACTGTGCGTCTGTGTAATGACGGTGTTGGAGGGCTCTAGAGAGAGTTATTCAAAGTAACTCTCCGGACATATACATACTGTAAAGGGACTTTTCCTGAATGCATTATCCTCCAACACAAAGTGAACCGTGTTTTTCGTGGTGCCTGGATCTTGCATAATCAATGAGGAAATGTATAAACTAAGATCACTGTGTGTCCCCCCCCCCCCAAAAAAAAAGCTATTTAAGGCTAGATCAGGATGCATTTACCGATCCATTCGTCAAAATACCCCCCATTATTAACTTCGCTATTCCATAACACATCTTGTGTCTCTCATCAGCTTTTTCAATATCTCTTCAAATACGTTAGTGGCTCTGTGCAGTAGCACTGTGTTCACCCTAGGCCAATTACAGGCAATGAACCTTGGAGGTGAGCACTGCAGGTTTCCCATACGAAAGGGCCTTTTCAACACTCAGGCCCCCCACAATTATATAGGCCAGGGTGCACTGAGAGAATGTCAGTCAGTTTGTGGGAGTAAAGAAAACAGAGATATAAATGCAGGAGCACGTTTCTGTGGAGAAAGGGAGATGGCGGGGTCTCATCTAGCAGCACCCCCATCTTAAACATCCCAGGCTGGCAGGTACTCAATCGGGCCAAACTGTTTATGTACTGACCCCAGAATACCCTAATCGCTCTAGAGAGGTTGGGACAGGATGGAGTTCACAAACTGGAGTGTTTGCATGCATCACTGTGTGTTTGTAGGTGGGTGAATGGATTAGAGAGAGTTTGTGTGATTGTGATATTGTGTGTGTGTGTCCGTGTGTGTGTGTGTGTGTGTGTCCATGTGTGTCCGTGTTTGTGTCTATGTGTGTGTCTGTGTGTGTGTCCGTGTGTGTCCGTGTGTGTCGATGTGTGTGTATATGTGTGTATACCTGTGTGTTGAGTCTGGTATATACGTGGTGCTTTCGGAGGTAAATTCAGAGGGCGGTGGATGGTGACGAGGGAATCAGATTACTATTTTGTGCAGGGTCACCCTGGCACAACACACTGCTGCCTCACATCAAATCAAATCAAAGTTTATTGGTCGCGTACACAGATTTGCAGATGTTATCGCAGGTGCAGTGAAATTCTTGTGTTTCTAGCTCCAACAGTGCAGTAATACCTAGCAATAAATAAAACAATACACACATAATCCAGAAAAATAATGAAATTAAGAAATATCAGTACGATGTCAGAGACTGAAATATAAATACATACACTACTGGTCAAAAGTTTTGTGCCACTAGAGATCCTGGTTCGAATCCAGGCTCTGTCGTAGCCGGCCGCGACCGGGAGACCCATGGGGCGGCGCACAATGGCCCAGGGTAGGGGAGGGAATGGCCGGCAGGGATGTAGCTCAGTTGGTAGAGCATGGCGTTTGCAACGCCAGGGTTGTGGGTTCGATTCCCACGGGGGGCCAGTATAATTTTTTAAAAATAATGTATGCACTAACTGTAAGTCGCTCTGGATAAGAGCGTCTGCTAAATGACTAAAATGTATATGGAATCATGTCGTAAGCAAAAAAGTGTTAAACAAATCAAAATATATTTGAGATTCTTCAAATAGCCACCCTTTGCATTGATGACAGCTTTGCAAACTCTTGGCATTCTCTCAACCAGCTTCATGAGGTAGTAACCTGGAATGCATTTCAATTAACAGGTGTGCCTTGTTAAAAGTTAATTTGTGGAATTTATTTTCTTCTTAATGCGTTTGAGCCAATCAGTTGTGTTGTGACAAGGCAGGGGTGGTATACAGAAGATAGCCCTATTTGGTAAAAGACCAATTCCATACTATGGCAAGAACAGCTCAAATTAAGCAAAGAGAAACGACAGTCCATCATTACTTAAAGACATGAAGGTCAGTCAATACGGAATATTTCAAGAACTTTTAACATTTCTTCAAGTATGTCGCAAAAACCATCAAGTGCTATGATGAAACTGGCTCTCATGAGGACCACCACAGAATTGGAAGATCCAGAGTTACCTCTGCTGCAGAGGATAAGTTCATTAGAGTTACCAGCCTCAGAAATTGCAGCCCAAATAAATGCTTCACAGAGTTCAAGTAACAGACACATCTCAACATCAACTGTTCAGAGGAGACTGTGTGAATCAGGCCTTCATGATCGATTTGCTGCAAAGAAACCACTACTAAAAGACACCAATATGAAGAAGAGACTTAACTGGGCCAAGAAACACGAGCAATGGACATTAGATCGGTGGAAATTTGTCCTTTGGTCTGGAGTCCAAATTGGAGATTTTTGGTTCCAACCGCCGTGTGTTTGTGAGACGCAGTGTGGCTGGAACGACCTGGCATTAATATTTGGAGACGCTTTCTCTCCGTTGGGACAGACGCGAACTGGCTGAATCGATTCAGTGGCTTGCTTTGCACTTAACTGGCTAACAGTCGCTACTAAGGGTAAGCTATAACCTACATTTATTTTTGTTTTGTTTTTACATACTGGTAACCAGAGTCGTTCAAGGGAATTCGGGACATGGGTGACTAGCTAACGTTAGCTTGGCTCTCTGTGTGTTCGTGCCGTGGGAGGAGGGGTTAGTTCGTTGGCAGAGAGCAATGGCTAGCTAGTATGCTAACTATTCTAGCTAACTAACTGGCTGAATAAGTTGACGACGTACTCACTCAAATAGTCAAAACTACCCCAAAACTTTACACAACGTTAGACACGGACACAAATGATCTGCTTGGCGTGTTAACACACTGGTGGTTTGTTGTAACCGAGTATTGGTGCTAAACCGTGTTATTGGAGGCTGGCATGCTAGTTGGCTTTGGCGTCATATGATTCGGTGTACCAAGTTAGCTAGCTGAATAAACTAAGTTAGAGTCTATTCCTAGAAACATTGAACCGCTGTAGTTTACAACAATTATAATTTCTAAAGTGGAAGTTGGGAGAGTTATATTTGAGTGTTTCAGTGAAATGTAAGTGAGGGAGGCCCCGCTCTCTCGCTTTCCCAGATGTTTAGTTTATTTCATTCCGATCTCCTTTGCATTATTGTAGCCTTTCTCTGTAGCCTGTCAACTATGTGTCTGTCTATCCCTGTTCTCTCCTCTCTGCACAGGCCATACAAACGCTTCACACCACGTGGCTGTTGCCACTCTAATCTGGTGGTCCCTGCGCGCACGACCCACGTGGAGTTCCAGGTCTCTGGCAGCCTCTGGAACTGCCGTTCTGCGGCCAACAAGGCAGAGTTCATCTCAGCCTATGCTACCCTCCAGTCCCTCGACTTCTTGGCGCTGACGGAAACATGGATTACCACAGAACACACTACTACTCCTACTGCTCTTTCCTCGTCTAACCATGTGTTCTCGCATACCCAGAGAGCATCTGGTCAGCGCGGCAGTGGCACAGGAATACTCATCTCTCCAAAGTGGACATTCTCTCTTTTTCCCCTGACCCATCTGTCTATCTCCTCATTTGAATTCCATGCTGTCACAGTCACTAGCCCATTCAAGCTTAACATCCTTGTCATTTATCGCCCTCCAGGTTCCCTTGGAGAGTTCATCAATGAGCTTGACGCCTTGATAAGTTCCTTTCCTGAGGATGGCTCACCCCTCACAGTTCTGGGTGACTTTAACCTCCCTACGTCTGCCTTTGACTAATTTCTCTCTGCCTCCTTCTTTCTACTCCTTTCCTCTTTTGACCTCACCCTCTCACCGTCCCCCCCCCCTACTAGCAATATGCTTGACCTCATCTTTACTAGATGCTGTTCTTCTACTAATCTCACTGCAACTCCCCTCCAAGTCTCCGACCACTACTTTGTATCCTTTTCTCACTCGCTCTCCTCCAACACTACTCACTCTGCCCCTACTCAGATGGTAATGTACCGTCGCAACCTTCGCTCTCTCTCTCCCGCTACTCTCTCCTCTTCCATCCTATCATCTCTTCCCTCTGCTAAATCCTTCTCCCTCCGATCTCCTGATTCTGCCTCCTCAACCCTCCTCTCCTCCCTTTCTGCATCTTTTGACTCTCTATGTCCCCTATCCTCCCGGCTGGCTCGGTCCTCCCCTCCTGCTCCGTGGCTTGACGACTCATTGAGAGTTCACAGAAGAGGGCTCCGGGCAGCCGAGCGGAAATGGAGGAAAACTAGACTCCCTGCGGACCTGTCATCTTTTCACTCCCTCCTCTCTACATTCTCTTCCTCTGTTTCTGCTGCTAAAGCCACTTTCTACCACTCTAAATTTCAAGCCTCTGGCTCTAACCCTAGGAAGCTATTTGCCACCTTCTCCTCCCTGCTGAATCCTCCTCCTCCTCCCCCTCCCTCCTCCCTCTCTGTGGATGACTTCGTCAACCATTTTGAAAAGAATATTAAGTCAAATGACACCGCTGGTCCTGCTCACACTGCCCTGCCCTATGCTTTGACTTCTTTCTCCCCTCTCTCTCCAGATGAAATCTTGCGACTTGTGACGGCCGGCCGCCCAACAACCTGCCTGCTTGACCCAATCCCCTCCTCTCTTCTCCAGACCCTTTCCAGAGACCTTCTCCCTTACCTCACCTCGCTCATCAACTCATCCTTGACCGCTGGCCATGTCCCTTCCGTCTTCAAGAGAGCGAGAGTTGCACCCCTCCTCAAAAAACCTACACTCGATCCCTCCGATGTCAACAACTACAGACCAGTATCCCTTCTTTCTTTTCTCTCCAAAACTCTTGAGCGTGCCGTCTCTAGCCAACTCTCCTGCTATCTCTCTCAGAATGACCTTCTTGATCCAAACCAGTCAGGTTTCAAGACTGGTCATTCAACTGAGACTGCTCTTCTCTGTGTCACGGAGGCTCTCCGCACTGCTAAAGCTAACTCTCTCTCCTCTGCTCTTATCCTTCTAGACCTATCCACTGCCTTTGATACTGTGAACCATCAGATCCTCCTCTCCACCCTCTCCGAGTTGGGCATCTCCGGCGCTGCTCACTCTTGGATTGCGTCCTACCTGACAGGTTGCTCCTACCAGGTGGCGTGGCGAGAATCTGTTTCTGCACCACATGCTCTCACCACTGGTGTCCCCCAGGGCTCAGTTCTAGGTCCTCTACAATTCTCTCTATACACCAAGTCACTTGGATCTGTCATATCCTCACATGGTCTCTCCTATCATTGCTACGCAGACAACACACAATTCATTTTCTCCGGACCGGCTGATAACCTAAAACACACTGGAAAGGTGTTAAATTGGTGGAGGAGTGGCGGAGAGAGTTATGGGCCATCTCTGCCCAGGGGATGAACCTAGACCACTCCTCCGGCCGGTCCCGGCAATAGGACCTCAGAAACCTACCCACATCCTGGTTGACACGTTCAACCTGCCCATTGCTCTCTGGGTGGTACCCCGAGGTAAGGCTTACCGAGACCCCCAAGCGTTCCATGAACGCCCCCCAAACTCTGGAGGTGAACTGGGGACCTCGGTCAGACACAATATCCTCGGGGACCCCATAGTGCCGGAACACATGGGTAAATAGGGCCTCAGCGGTCTGTAGGGCAGTAGGGAGACCCGGCATTGGGAGGAGTCGACAGGCCTTGGAAAACCGATCCACAACGACCAAAATGGTGGTATTCCCCTGGGAGGGGGGTAGGTCGGTCACAAAATCCACCGATAGGTGGGACCATGGTCGTTGTGGAACGGGCAGGGGATGTAACTTACCCTGGGCAATTGTCTAGGCGCCTTACACTGGGCGCACACCGAGCAGGAGGAGACATAAACCCTCACATCCCTAGCTAACGTTGGCCACCAATATTTCACGCTAAGGCAGTGCACTGTCCGGCCAATACCTGGATGCCCAGAGGAGGGTGATGTATGAGCCCAATAAATCAGACGATCACGAACCTCGAGCGGGACATACGTCCGTCCCACAGGACACTCGGGGGGAGTAGGGTCGGTACGCAGTGCCCGCTCGATTTCCGCATCGACCTCCCACACCACCGGAGCCACCAAACAAGACTCCGGCAGTATGGAAGTAGGCTCAATGGACCTCTCCTCTGTGTCATACCGCCGGGACAGGGCGTCTGCCTTACCGTTCTGGGACCCTGGGATGTATGTGATCTTAAAAACAAACCGGGTCAGGAACATGTTCCACCTAGCCTGACGAGGGTTCAATCTCCTAGCTGCCCTGATGTACTCCAGGTTACGGTGATCAGTCAGAATGAGGAAAGGGTGTTGAGCCCCCTCAAGCCAATGCCTCCACACCTTTAGGGCCTGGACTACAGCTAACATCTCCCTGTCCCCAACGTCATAATTTCGCTCCGCCGAGCTGAGCTTCTTGGAGTAGAACGCACAGGGGCGGAGCTTAGGTGGCGTGCCGGACCGTTGTGACAGGACTGCCCCTATGCCGGCCTCGGAAGCGTCTACCTCTACTTGGAATGGTAAAGAGGGATCCGGATGCGCCAGCACCGGGGCCGAGGTGAACAGATTCTTCAGCTTGGCAAATGCCCTGTCCGCCTCAGCTGACCACTGCAACCGAACCGGACCCCCCTTTAGCAAGGACGTAATGGGAGCTGCAACCTGTCCAAAGCCCCGGATAAACCTCCGGTAGTAATTAGCAAAACCCAAGAACTGCTGCACCTCTTTGACAGTGGTTGGAGTTTGCCAATTACGCACGGCCGACACACGGTCTACCTCTATCTCCACACCAGACGCGGACAACCGATAACCCAAAAAGGAGACGGACTCCTGGAAGAACAGGCATTTCTCTGCCTTGACATACAAGTCATGCTCCAACAGTCTTCTCAACACTCGGCGCACCAGGGCTACATGCTCGGCTCGTGTGGAAGAGTACACTAGGATGTCGTCGATGTATACTACCACACCCTGCCCATGCATGTCCCGGAAAATCTCGTCAACAAAGGATTGGAAGACTGAAGGAGCATTCATTAACCCGTATGGCATGACGAGATACTCGTAATGACCCGAGGTGGTGCTAAATGCGGTCTTCCATTCATCCCCCTCCCTAATGCGTACCAGATTGTACGCGCTCCTGAGATCCAACTTTGTGAAGAACTGCGCTCCGCGTAATGATTCTGTCATAGTCGCAATCAGTGGAAGAGGGTAACTGTACTTAACTGTGATCTGATTGAGACTACGATAGTCAATACACGGGCGCAAACCCCCGTCCTTCTTCTTCACAAAGAAGAAACTCGAGGAAACCGGGGAAGTGGAGGACCGTATGTATCCCTGTGCCAAGGACTCGGCTATGTAAGTTTCCATAGCCGCTGTCTCCTCTTGAGACAGTGGATACACACGGCTCCGCGGAAGTGCCGCTCCTGTTTGGAGATCTATCGCACAATCCCCCTGTCTATGAGGTGGTAGCCGTGTAGCCCTCGTTTTACTGAACACAAGTGCTAAATCCTCATACTCAGGGGGAATGCGCATTGCGGGCACTTGGTTCGGACTCTCTACCGAGGTCGCCCCTAAGGAAACACCTAGACATCTCCCTACACACTGGGCAGACCACTCCATAAGAGCCCTCTGTTGCCACGCAATGGTAGGATCATGGGTGCTTAACCAGGGAAGCCCCAGCACCACGGGATACGCCGGAGAGTCAATCAGATAAAACTGAATGGTCTCCTCATGACCCCCCTGAGTCGTCATCTTAAGTGGTGCTGTGACTTCTCTGATCAGCCCCGACCCCAACGGCCGGCTGTCTAGGGCGTGAACAGGAAAGGGGGCTTCTACCGGCCGAAGGGGAATTCCTAACTTATAACAAAATGCACGATCAACAAAATTCCCAGCTGCGCCTGAATCTACTAGCGCCTTATGCTGGGAATGAGGTGCCACCTGTGGAAATCTCACAGGTATACTCATGTGACCAACAGAGAGCTCTGGGTAAGTGGGGCGCCTACTCACCTGAAATGACTCCCCAGTGCGTGACCTGTTGTCCCCTCTCCCAGGAGACCCTCCCCCAGCACCTGGCCGCGGTGTGTCCTCCACGGCCACAGTTGGTGCAGGGGATGGCCCCCCTCGGGTTCTCTCTCCTCCTCTCTCTAGCGCCAGCACCCCGAGCTCCATGGGAATCGGCTCGGAGGTGCTGGAGGGTGGAATGGACGACCCCCACTCGGGGACGTCCGCGGGTAGCCAGCAGGGTGTCGAGACGGATGGAGATGTCTACCAACTGGTCGAAGGTTAGGTTGGTGTCCCTGCAGGCCAGCTCACGACGAACGTCCTCTCGTAGGCTACACCGGTAATGGTCGATGAGGGCCCTCTCATTCCACCCCCGCATCCGCCGCTAGAGTCCGGAACTCCAGGGCGAACTCCTGTGCGCTCCTCTTCCCCTGTCGGAGGTGGAACAGACGCTCCCCCGCCGCCTTCCCCTCAGGTGGGTGATCGAAGACAGCCCTGAAGCGGCGGGAGAACTCCGCGTAGGTGATGGTAGCGGCGTCTATTCCCCTCCATTCGGCGTTGGCCCACTCCAACGCCTTGCCGGATAGACAGGAGATGAGGGCGGAGACGCTCTCGTACCCCGAGGGCGCTGGGTGTATGGTAGCCAGGTAGAGTTCCACCTGCAGGAGGAACCCCTGACACCCGGCTGCAGAACCGTCATATGCCCTCGGGAGCGAGAGCCGTATGCCACTGGGTTCCGGTGCTGAGAGAGGAGGACTGGCCGTTGGTGATGGGATGGTGTGAGAAGGCGTGGGCACCTCTCCAGTCACCAACCGGCGCAGAGTGTTGGACACCTCGTTCATGGCGGCCCCAAGTTGCCGGATCATGGTGTCTTGATCGCTGATCCAATCCTCCAGCGACTTGGGTGCCGCCACTGCTCCTGCTGACTCCATGAAGGTGTGTTGTTCTGTCACGAGCTGAGGTGTAAGGTGTGTGGAAGTCAGGCGCAGGACACCGAAGCTAGTCCAACAAAGTTTACTGAAGTTTACCAATAGGCAAAAATACAGAGAACGGCCTCAACATAAAACAGAGGCGAGCAAATACGCAAACTCTGCGTAAAACAAACAAACAAGAAAACAGGTACAAAACACGCAGCACAACGGACAGGCGAAAAACAACACACAATCTAACCTAAGCAAAACAAGGAACTTATAGGACAAGTAATCAGCACACAAACGGACACAGGTGTAAAAGACAGACGAAAGCAATCACACCAAGAAACATGGAGCGGTGGCAGCTAGTACTCCGGGGACGGCGAACGGCGAAGCCTGCCCGAACCAGGAGGAGGAGCAGTCTCGGCAGAATCCGTGACAATAACAGACTTCAAAAAGGCATTTGATAAAGTACGACTGGGGTTTATATATAAATGCCTGGAGCATTTCAATTTTGGAGAATCTCTTATAAAATGGGTCAAAATCATGTATAGTAACCCTAGGTGTAAAATAGTAAATAATGGCTATTTCTCAGAAAGTTTTAAACTGTCAAGAGGAGTGAAACAAGGTTGTCCACTATCGGCATATCTATTTATTGTGGCCATCGAGATGTTAGCTATTAAAATCAGATCCAACAATAATATCAGGGGATTAGAAATCCAGGGCTTAAAAACAAAGGTGTCATTGTACACTGATGATTCATGTTTTCTTTTTAATCCACAACTAGAATCCCTCCACAGCCTCATAGAGGATCTAGATACATTTTCTAACCTCTCTGGATTACAACCAAATTATGATAAATGTACTATATTACGTATTGGATCACTAAAAAATACAATTTTTACATTACCATGTAGTTTACCAATAAAATGGTCTGATGGTGATGTGGATATACTTGGAATACATATCCCAAAGGAAATAAATGATCTCACTTCAATACATTTTAATAGAAAGTTAGCAAAAATAGAAAAGATCTTGCTACCATGGAAAGGTAAATACCTGTCAGTTTGTGGAAAAATCACCCTGATTAACTCTTTAGTATTATCCCAGTTTACCTATTTGCTTATGGTCTTGCCTACGCCTAGCGAACAGTTTTTTAAATTATATGAGAAAATAATATTCCATTTTATTTGGAACGGCAAGCCAGACAAAATTAAACAGGCCTATTTATATAATGAATATGAATTCGGAGGACAGAAATTATTAAATATTAAAGCATTAGACATATCACTAAAAGCTTCAGTCATACAAAAGTTATACTTAAATCCGAACTGGTTCTCTAACAAATTAGTAAGATTGTCTCACCCAATGTTCAAGAATGGCCTTTTTCCCTTTATTCAGATTACAACCTCTCACTTTCAGTTATTTGAAAAGGAAATAATCTCCCAAATATCACTATTTCTAAAACAAGCCATAGAAAGTTGGTCGCAATTTCAATTTAATCCTCCAGAAACGACAGAACAAATAATGCAGCAAATATTGTGGTTAAACTCAAAAATACTAATTGACAAAAAACCTTTTTTTTTTACAAAATGTTTAAAAAAGGTATAATCTTCATAAATGATATCATCGGTAGGACTGGTGGAGTTATGTCGCACATGCAGCTAACAAAAACATATGGAAATGTCTGCTCTACCCAAAATTACAACCAAATAATTGCAGCCTTACCGCAAAAATGGAAGAGGAAAGTGGAAGGGTGAGAAGGTAAGGAACTTGTCTGTTGGCCTTGCATTAAAGAACATAATTGGTTAAGGAAAACTGTGATAAATAAAAAAGTATATCAGTTTCATTTAAGGACCAAAGGATTGACAGCCATCCCATATAGATTGCAAAATAGTTGGGAAGAGATTTTTGACGTACCGATCCCATGGCATAGTGTTTATGAACTGATACGCAAAACGACACCGGATTCAAAAACGTAGAATCTTTCAATTTAAATTATTATATAAAATTCTTGCTACCAATATAATGTTATTTATATGGGGGATACAATCTTCCCAGCTCTGCAGATTTTGCTGCGAAGAGACAGAATCATTAGATCATTTGTTTTGGTACTGTCCATTTTTAGCTTTTGGACACAGGTCCAGGAATGGCTAAAGGACTGCAATATTGACCTGGAGCTAACCTTGCAGATAGCATTACTGGGTGATCTGAAAAGTCATAGTCAATCGATCAATAATATAATAATACTTTTGGCAAAAATGTTTATTTTCAATTCACAATCTGTAGAAACAATTTTTGTAAAACATCACAGTACAGTTGAAAAATATATGGCAAATAGAAATCCTATATGGATGGTGTTAAGAGATAGATGGGTGGTGTTGAATGGAGTTCAAGGATGGGACTAATAACAACTAACAACAAATAATAACAAGATAACTAATAATGTAAGCATACTGTGTCCATAATAAGTATATAGGTTGTAGGTTGGGAGCTTTTGTGAAAGAGCACAGTTAGAAAGATATGGCATATAGAAGCAAGCCGGATGGACATCATGAAAATGATCAGAGAGGTTGAGAGTAGAGGAAGTTCAGAAGAAAAAACAAACAAAATAGAATTATTGTAAAATTGACTGTGTCCATAAAATGTATATAGTAAGTATAAGCTGGAAGTAGAGGCCTAAGCATTGTTGTTCACTAGTTTACTCCAAGTAGGGAAAGGGTGGTGGGGTTGGAAAGTAATAAAGGGAAAAAATTTAAAGGATGTGTATGTATGTATGTATGTATATGTGTATATATGTGTATATGTATATGTATGTGTATGTATATATACACTGCTCAAAAAAATAAAGGGAACACTTAAACAACACAATGTAACTCCAAGTCAATCACACTTCTGTGAAATCAAACTGTCCACTTTGACAATAAATTGCACATGCTGTTGTGCAAATGGAATAGACAACAGGTGGAAATTATAGGCAATTAGCAAGACACCCCCAATAAAGGACTGGTTTTGCAGGTGGTGACCACAGACCACTTCTCAGTTCCTATGCTTCCTGGCTGATGTTTTGGTCACTTTTGAATGCTGGCGGTGCTTTCACTCTAGTGGTAGCATGAGACGGAGTCTACAACCCACACAAGTGGCTCAGGTAGTGCAGCTCATCCAGGATGGCACATCAATGCGAGCTGTGGCAAGAAGGTTTGCTGTGTCTGTCAGCGTAGTGTCCAGAACATGGAGGCGCTACCAGGAGACAGGCCAGTACATCAGGAGACGTGGAGGAGGCCGTAGGAGGGCAACAACCCAGCAGCAGGACTGCTACCTCCGCCTTTGTGCAAGGAGGAGTAGGAGGAGCACTGCCAGAGCCCTGCAAAATGACCTCCAGCAGGCCACAAATGTGCATGTGTCTGCTCAAACGGTCAGAAACAGACTCCATGAGGGTGGTATGAGGGCCCGACATCCACAGGTGGGGGTTGTGGTTACAGCCCAACACCGTGCAGGACGTTCGGCATTTGCCAGAGAACACCAAGATTGGCAAATTCGCCACTGGCGCCCTGTGCTCTTCACAGATGAAAGCAGGTTCACACTGAGCACATGTGACAGACGTGACAGAGTCTGGAGACGCCGTGGAGAACGTTCTGCTGCCTGCAACATCCTCCAACATGACCGGTTTGGCGGTGGGTCAGTCATGGTGTGGGGTGGCATTTCTTTGGGGAGCCGCACAGCCCTCCATGTGCTCACCAGAGGCAGCCTGACTGCCATTAGGTACCGAGATGAGAACCTCAGACCCCTTGTGAGACCATATGCTGGTGCGGTTGGCCCTGGGTTCCTCCTAATGCAAGACAATGCTAGACCTCATGTGGCTGGAGTGTGTCAGCAGTTCCTGCAAGAGGAAGGCATTGATGCTATGGACCGCCCGTTCCCCAGACCTGAATCCAATTGAGCACATCTGGGACATCATGTCTCGCTCCATCCACCAACGCCACGTTGCACCACAGACTGTCCAGGAGTTGGCGGATGCTTTAGTCCAGGTCTGGGAGGCGATCCCTCAGGAGACCATCCGCCACCTCAGCAGGAGCATGCCCAGGCGTTGTAGGGAGGTCATACAGGCACGTGGAGGCCACACACACTACTGAGCCTCATTTTGACGTGTTTTAAGGACATTACATCAAAGTTGGATCAGCCTGTAGTGTGGTTTGATTTCCATTGATAATTTTTGTGTGATTTTGTTGTCAGCACATTCAACTATGTAAAGAAAAAAGTATTTAATAAGATTATTTCATTCATTCAGATCTAGGATGTGTTATTTTAGTGTTCCCTTTATTTTTTTGAGCAGTGTATATATATATATATATATGGAAGTTACAATCTATCTGCAATATTAAGCTGATCTACCCCCTAAAAAAAACAAAAAAACTAAAAAAAGTCACTAAGGCTGGTGGTGACTGTTTAACAGTCT
The DNA here is from genome assembly GCF_020615455.1 of Coregonus clupeaformis. NCBI lineage: Eukaryota > Metazoa > Chordata > Actinopteri > Salmoniformes > Salmonidae > Coregonus > Coregonus clupeaformis. The sequence continues at coordinate 11,814,438 of NC_059207.1, read as the reverse complement.
GATGGCCCAGTGATAGATGTTTCTCAGTCTCTCGGCCCAGCTTTGATGCACCTATACTGTCTCCGCCTTCTAGATGGTAGAGGGGTGAACAGGCAGTGGCTCAGGTGGCTGAGGTCCTTGATGATCTTCTTGGCCTTCCTGTAACACCGGGTGCTGTAGATCTCCAGGAGGGCAGGCAATGTGCCCCCATGGCGATGAGTTGGGCTGTGGTTGCGGACGGTGCAATCGCCGTACCAGGCTGTGATTCAGCCCGACAGAATGCTCTCAATGGTGCATCTGTAGAAGTTTGTGAGGGTCTTATGGGGCCAAGACAAATTTCTTACAAGTATTCTTACATAGGTATTTCTCTTGTCCAGTTGAGATAGGGCAGTATGAAGTGCAATGCCGACTGCATGGTCCTTTGATCTGTTGGGGCGATATGCGAATTGTAGTGGGTCTAGGATGTCGAGTAAGGTGGAGGTGATATGGTCCTTAACTAGCACTTCATGATGACAGAAGTGAGTGCTATGGGGTGGTAGTGATTTGGTTCAGTTATGGTCGCTTTCTTGGGTACAGGAACAATGGTGGACATCTTGAAGCAAATGGGGACAACAGACTGGGATATGGCGAGACTGAATACGTCCATAAACACTCCAGCCAGTTGGTCTGCACATGCTCTGAGGACGCGACTTGGAATGCCGTTTGGGCCTGCAGCCTTGTGAGGGTTAACACGCTTAAATTACTTACTCACGTCGGCCACTGAGAATGAGAGCACACAGTCCTCGTAAGCGTCTGGTGCCCGCATCGGCGGCTTGATGTTGTTTTCCTCGAAGCGGGCGAAGAAGGTGTTTAGCTTGTCTAGGAGCGAGGCGTCGGTGTCTGCGACGCAGCTGGCTTTCCCTTAATAATCCATGATTGTCTGGAGTCCCTGCCACATACGTCATGTGTCTGAGCTGTTGAATTGTGCCTCCGATTGCCTTACAGAGGTCATAGTAGGTCTGTTTGTACACGTCCATGATCCCAGTCACCTTGCCATGGTTAAATGCGGTGGTTCGTGCTTTTAGTTTTGCACAAATGCTGCCATCTATATGCGTTATTTTGTTTGGATAAGTTCTAATCATCATAGTGGGAACAACATCCTCTATGCACGTTCTGATGAACCCCGTCACCGAGTCAGTGTATACGTCGATACTATACTCAGAGGCAACCCAGAACATTTCCCAGTCCGCAAGATCAAAACAAATTTGAAGCTTAGATTCAGATTGGTCAGACCAATGTTGAACAGTCCTTACCACTGGAGCTTCCTGTTTAAGTTTCTGCCTATAGGTGGGGAGGAGCAGAATGGGTGCGTGATCTGATTTTCCGAACGGAGGGCGGGCCATCCTGGGAGGGAGAGTAGCAATGATCCAGGGTCCATGTTGCGCGTGTAGGACAGAAGATATGTTGATAGAATGTCGGTAGCATTTTCCTTAGATATCCTTTATTAAAGTCCCCAGCTACAATAAATGCGGCCTCAGAATATGCGGTTTCCAGTTTGCACATATTCCAGTGAAGTTCCTTGAGAGCTGTCATGGTGTCGGCTTGAGGGGGAATATACACGGCAGTGGTGATGACCGATAGAAACCTATCTTGGGAGGTAATGCGGTCTGCATTTGATGGTGAGGTATTCCAGAAATAAAAGGACTTGAGTTCCTGTACGTTACCACAATCACACCATGAGTTGTTAAGCATGAAATAAACCCTCTGCGATGAACGGAGAACCCAACTGGCTGAATGGACAGGGACAATATACGCGGAGAGAGCCATGATTCCATAAAACAGTACAGTGAGGGAAAAAAGTATTTGATCCCCTGCTGATTTTGTACATTTGCCCACTGACAAATAAATTATCAGTCTATAATTTTAATGGTAGGTTTATTAAAACTGTGAGAAACAGAATAACAACAAAGAAATCCAGAAAAACGCATATCAAAAATGTTATAAATTGATTTGCATTTTAATGAGGGAAATAAGTATTTGACCACCTCTCAATCAGAAAGATTTCTGGCTCCCAGGTGTCTTTTATACAGGTAACGAGCTGAGATTAGGAGCACACTCTTAAAGGGAGTGCTCCTAATCTCAGTTTGTTACCTGTATAAAAGACACCTGTCCACAGAAGCAATCAATCAATCAGACTCCAAACTCTCCACCAAGGATGTCAGGGACAAGATTGTAGACCTACACAAGGCTGGAATGGGCTACAAGACCATCGCCAAGCAGCTTGGTGAGAAGGTGACAACAGTTGGTGTGATTATTTGCAAATGGAAGAAACAAAAGAACTGTCAATCTCCCTCGGCCTGGGGCTCCATTCAAGATCTCACCTCGTGGAGTTGCAATGATCATGAGAACGGTGAGGAATCAGCCCAGAACTACACGGGAGGATCTTGTCAATGATCTCAAGGCAGCTGGGACCATAGTCACAAAGAAAACAATTGGTAACACACTATGCTGTGAAGGCCAGAAATCCTGCAGCGCCCGCAAGGTCCCCCTGCTCAAGAAAGCACATATACAGGGTCGTCTGAAGTTTGCCAATGAACATCTGAATGATTCAGAGGAGAACTGGGTGAAAGTGTTGTGGTCAGATGAGACCAAAATCGAGCTCTTTGGCATCAACTCAACTCACCGTGTTTGGAGGAGGAGGAATGCTAAGGGGACAGGACAACTTCACTGCATCAAAGGGACGATGGACGGGGCCATGTACCGTCAAATCTTGGGTGAGAACCTCCTTCCCTCAGCCAGGGCATTGAAAATAGGTCGTGGATGGGTATTCCAGCATGACAATGACCCAAAACACACGGCCAAGGCAACAAAGGAGTGGCTCAAGAAGAAGCACATTAAGGTCCTGGAGTGGCCTAGCCAGTCTCCAGACCTTAATCCCATAGAAAATCTGTGGAGGGAGCTGAAGGTTCAAGTTGCCAAACGTCAGCCTCGAAACCTTAATGACTTGGAGAAGATCTGCAAAGAGGAGTGGAACAAAATCCCTCCTGAGATGTGTGAAAACCTGGTGGCCAACTACAAGAAACGTCTGACCTCTATGATTGCCAACAAGGGTTTTGCCACCAAGTACTAAGTCATGTTTTGCAGAGGGGTCAAATACTTATTTCCCTCATTAAAATGCAAATCAATTTATAACATTTTTGACAAGCGTTTTTCTGAATTTTTGTTGTTGTTATTCTGTCTCTCACTGTTCAAATAAACCTACCATTAAAATTATAGACTGATCATTTCTTTGTCAGTGGGCAAATGTACAAAATCAGCAGGGGATCAAATACTTTTTTCCCTCACTGTATGTTACAATCCCGGATGTCTCTCTGGAAGGATATGTCTCTCTGGAAGGAGATCCCCTGAACATTAGCGAGTAATATACTCGGAAGTAGTGGATGGTATGCACGCCGCCGGAGTCTGACTAGGCCGCACTCCTTTTCTCTGGCGTCTGCTTTTTGGTGCAGCCCCCAGGATGAACAGACGTCAGGGAAGTAGAATTTCTGCTCCAATTTCTGGTGAGTTACCGCCGATCTAAAATCCCACTTAGAGATACAAACAGGCAACACACAAACACCACTTCAAAATCTTACTGTGCTGCTCTTTTGCTAAAATAGTTTTTTCTTACTTAAGAATTTCTACACCAAATCAAAGAGAGAATGTAAAATATTACACTACAAACAGGATTTCAACAATTCATGTTTTTTTTGTTTTTTTTAGAGCATGTTGATGGTACTTTATATTGTAAGTTTGGTGTTCTCTGTAAAAATCCTGCAGGTTTACAAATTCAACAGGAATACAAGCGGCCACCCCACTCATACCCCACACACTATCTTCCTTTAAAACAGGGGTAGGCAACTCGATTCAGCCGCGGGCCGAGTGGATGGTTGGGAGGTCGGAACATAATTATAATAATTTGCACATTGCAATTTGACCACAAGTAAGCCTAAAAATAAATTGTATTTGAAAATAACAATACTTTCATACCTTGATTACATTAAGACATGATCACATATATCTTTTTTTTTTGTGGGAATACTTGGGAACAGATTTCCTAATTTAAACTCATTTTTAGCAGAATTCGTGGTGATTTTACTGTTGTTTTTGACCCCCCAAAATAAAATAAATAAAAATGTCAGGGCAGTGTGGGGGCCAATTTTGGCCCGCGAGCCGTCTGTTGCCGACCCCTGCTTTGAAAGATGAGTGCCATTTCCTCTATTGGGGAAAGTATACCTATTCAATGGCATGATCTGAGTAGGGGGGGGCAGGAGATATTATGCAGAAGAGTGAAAGGGAGAGGTAACCCAAGCATAAAATAACTTCAATCTAACATCCTCTCAGCATGAGTCAGGAAGCAAATAGCAATTCCACCATTGCCCAGCACTCAGGGGGTTCCTCCCCCTCACCCCTCACTGACCCTTGGAGAAGAGGATCATGGGAGAGCGCTAGGCAGGCAGGGGATGAGACAAACCCACTTCAATTAAGCCTTGGAGCCGCCTCGTCAGCACTGCAGATAAGGTGTCAGAGAGTTCACGGGGGGATAGATCATGATTTCACACACCCAGGCAACACTGATTCCAGGCCCTACCTGCTACCCTTTTTTTGGCTTTTTTTCCCCAGATGCTAAACGATTACAATGCTGGTATTTCCAAGGCTATCTTGTGGAGGCGGCTTGGTGAAGAGGGTCACCACCACTGTGCGTCCCCTCCCACAGGGCTAGAGGACTCTGGGATAGATAAACTCCTTATCGAATTTGTGCATAGCGGTGAGCCACCCCGACACACCTGGAAATTACATTTAAAGGTCAAAGAGATATGTACGGCTGTTAGGAGGGCCACTTCAGTCTCACACTGCACATTACAGAGCTATATGGGATAGCTAGGGGAACACATTACAGAGCTATATGGGATAGCTAGGGGAACACATTACAAAGCTATATGGGATAGCTAGGGGAACACATTACAGAGCTATATGGGATAGCTAGGGGAACACATTACAGAGCAATATGGGATAGCTAGGGGAACATTTTACAAAGCTATATGGGATAGCTAGGGGAACATTTTACAAAGCTATATGGGATAGCTAGGGGAACACATTACAGAGCTATATGGGATAGCTAGGGGAACACATTACAGAGCTATATGGGATAGCTAGGGGAACACATTACAGAGCTATATGGGATAGCTAGGGGAACACATTACAGAGCTATATGGGATAGCTAGGGGAACACATTACAAAGCTATATGGGATAGCTAGGGGAACATATTACAAAGCTACAGTGGGGGAAAAAAGTATTTAGTCAGCCACCAATTGTGCAAGTTCTCCCACTTAAAAAGATGAGAGAGGCCTGTAATTTTCATCATAGGTACACGTCAACTATGACAGACAAAATGATAGGAAAAAATCCAGAAAATCACATTGTAGGATTTTTAATGAATTTATTTGCAAATGATGGTGGAAAATAAGTATTTGGTCAATAACAAAAGTTTCTCAATACTTTGTTATATACCCTTTGTTGGCAATGACACAGGTCAAACGTTTTCTGAAAGTCTTCACAAGGTTTTCACACACTGTTGCTGGTATTTTGGCCCATTCCTCCATGCAGATCTCCTCTAGAGCAGTGATGTTTTGGGGTTGTCGCTGGGCAACATGGACTTTCAACTCCCTCCAAAGATGTTCTATGGGGTTGAGATCTGGAGACTGGCTAGGCCACTCCAGGACCTTGAAATGCTTCTTACGAAGCCACTCCTTCGTTGCCCGGGCGGTGTGTTTGGGATCATTGTCATGCTGAAAGACCCAGCCACGTTTCATCTTCAATGCCCTTGCTGATGGAAGGAGGTTTTCACTCAAAATCTCACGATACATGGCCCCATTCATTCTTTCCTTTACACGGATCAGTCGTCCTGGTCCCTTTGCAGAAAAACAGCCCCAAAGCATGATGTTTCCACCCCCCATGCTTCACAGTAGGTATGGTGTTCTTTGGATGCAACTCAGCATTCTTTGTCCTCCAAACACGACGAGTTAAGTTTTTACCAAAAAGTTATATTTTGGTTTCATCTGACCATATGACATTCTCCCAATCCTCTTTTGGATCATCCAAATGCACTCTAGCAAACTTCAGACGGGCCTGGACATGTACTGGCTTAAGCAGGGGGACACGTCTGGCACTGCAGGATTTGAGTCCCTGGCGGCGTAGTGTGTTACTGATGGTAGGTTTTGTTACTTTAGTCCCAGCTCTCTGCAGGTCATTCACTAGGTCCCCCCGTGTGGTTCTGGGATTTTTGCTCACCGTTCTTGTGATCATTTTAACCCCACGGGGTGAGATCTTGCGTGGAGCCCCAGATCGAGGGAGATTATCAGTGGTCTTGTATGTCTTCCATTTCCTAATAATTGCTCCCACAGTTGATTTCTTCAAACCAAGCTGCTTACCTATTGCAGATTCAGTCTTCCCAGCCTGGTGCAGGTCTACAATTTTGTTTCTGGTGTCCTTTGACAGCTCTTTGGTCTTGGCCATAGTGGAGTTTGGAGTGTGACTATTTGAGGTTGTGGACAGGTGTCTTTTATTCTATTAACAAGTTCAAACAGGTGCCATTAATACAGGTAACGAGTGGAGGACAGAGGAGCCTCTTAAAGAAGAAGTTACAGGTCTGTGAGAGCCAGAAATCTTGCTTGTTTATAGGTGACCAAATACTTATTTTCCACCATAATTTGCAAATAAATTCATTAAAAATCCTACAATGTGATTTTCTGGAGAAAAATAATCTCAATTTGTCTGTCATAGTTGACGTGTACATATGATGAAAATTACAGGCCTCTCTCATCTTTTTAAGTGGGAGAACTTGCACAATTGGTGGCTGACTAAATACTTTTCTTCCCACTGTATATGGGATAGCTAGGGGAACACATTACAGAGTAAAGGGATAGCTTGTGGAGTCCCATCACAAAGCATCTACAACCACAATAAATACAGGGAGAGCAAAACAGAGAGACAGTGTAAGCAATGCTTTAGGGGAGAGAGAAATGCCTAAGAACAGTGCCAAGTTGCCAGGTTCCTTTGCTCTAACCATCAATCAACTCAGGTTGCTTCACTCTAAGGACCAATCAACTCAGGGAAATCAACTCATTATGTTCATCAAAGAAACACCTTTTCTCAATGCATCATATCATTCAAGCTCAACCAATGCAGTCAGCAAATTGTGTTATCTTTCGTGAAAAAGTTATTATTTTGAGGTGGGACTATGGGAGGGGATGAGAGGAGGGGTGCAGGGCCACAGCAGGGGGCCTGATGTTGGGGGCCCTGCCAAGGCTTTCCAGGAGACATCTCTCTCGCTGTGATTAGATTGACATTAACATAATATCAGCTTTTTCACCTCATAGGCCAATTGTGAAATAAAGCTCCATCCTTTTTTCCCAAGCAGGAAGGCAGGCAGGCATCCCGAGTTAGAAGCTGCTTTCCCCTCCTCCTGCAAGCTCGGCTTGGGAGATACAAGCTGGATTTGGCCAGCGTCCTCGCCTCTTCCCCAACACGGGGCTGGTGTCATGGAGCCAACTCTCCCAGCCCAGCTCCACTGATTAGCATAGGTATATTATTAGCCAGGCATCTCCTGCAACAACACACTGCTGCTGTTGCTGTCTTTTCATCACGTTTTGTCCCTCTTTTAATGGATTGTCCCATACATGTCTAATCAGCCTGCCAATAAAATTTTAAGAAATAAACTATTCAAGCCTTGAGCGCATAGGAGGAACATTGTAGAGGATGGTGTTGATGGGAGTGTATGATTTCTTATTATGTGGACATATCACACAACTACTTAGCAGCATACTGGAAAAGTCTCTCTCTCTCTCACCTGTCAAGACTTTACCTCCCCAACCCCAAGAAGTGGGCATTCTGCGCGACAACTTGTGCAGCACCATATCTGTTCCCCACACACTAACACCCAGCATCTGATGCCTCTCCCTTTCTCCCCTTTGCCAGAAATGTGCCTGCCTGCCTCCTAACCTCCCCCCTCTCTCCCACACACACTCCCTCTTTCCCTCTCTCTCACACTCCCTCTCCTCCATCTCGCTCTCCCTCTCTCTAGAGCTTTGCATTTGAAATTGAACAGACAGGCAGCCAATTTATCATAGGCTGACACCTGTCATGTCCAAGGCCTTACCATCGGGACCTACAGTAGGCATTGCATTTATCCCTTTGTTGTCGGTAAGGACCTAGACAATACCAGGGGCTATTAAAAAAGGGGAGAGAGGGGGAATGAAAAAAGGTGAGAGAGTAGAACCAGGAAACGTCTGCTTGGATTGCATACATCTGCTATTTTTCCCCGGGAAAGGTTAGGCACCCCAGTGAGGTTGGAGCTGCAGCACATTTTCCCCACCAACAATCAGCTGTCTGGAGAGAAGACGCCAGGAGTTTCCATGTCAGAATGCTTGGAGTAGGTCAAGGGGAGCTCACGCCAAGGATGGGATGGGATCAGACCTTTGTGCTGCCGTTGATAATTGAGTTCTGATAGTTCAGCAGAAAACAATGCTCGAATAGGACTAGGCAAGTTTGCGATGCGCTCTATCAAGAGATTTGGAGGTGGGAATATGTTAAAGTCCTAATATTCTCTCTCTCAAACATTTTCACACTCTCTACAACCACAGAAACATGACAAAGAAAGGACGGTCTTTCCTAATAAACAAAAAATGGACACATACATACTTTATATGTACATACTTTAAAGGCCCAGTGCAATCAAACATGTGATTTTCCTGTATTTTATATATATATTTCCACACTATAAGGTTGGAATAATACTGTGAAATTGTGAAAATGATGATAATGCCCTTTTAGTGTAAGAGCCGTTTGAAAAGACTGCCTGAAATTTCAGCCTGTTTTGGTGGGATGGAGTTTTGGCCTGCCTGGTGACATCACCAGGCGGTAAATTAGTTAATAGGCAAATAAGAAAAAGAGTTCGAAACGTCTCTGCCAATAACATCTCGTTTTTAGTTTCCCCCCTCCCCCACTCAGACCACTCCCAGACAGTCCTAGCAAAATTATTGCTTGTGAAATTGCTCTTTGCTAAGAAGCCATTTGTCTTAATTTTTTTACCACTTTAATTGAAAACATTCACAGTAAGGTACTTACTTGTTACACAGAAATTATTTGATATTGAGATAAAAACGGCTGCATAGGACCTTTAAGGTGCTCAGGAACTTAAAAGACCCTGGAAAGGCCTTTTCAGTCTTGATTACTACATTGCCATGTCCATGCTTTCAACAGCCACAAACAAAACATGAGTAATAATAAATGGAATCAGTCATCAGCGATGAAAGGGGAAATTATGTCTAAAAAGCAGGTCAGAAAATCTTTAGCAGTTAATCACATTATTACAGCTTCCTTCTCTTTGAACAAGGTCTTAAAAGAACAGAAATCCCTTATCATTATCATGTACAGTGGGGAAAAAAAGTATTTAGTCAGCCACCAATTGTGCAAGTTCTCCCACTTAAAAAGATGAGAGAGGCCTTTAATTTTCATCATAGGTACACGTCAACTATGACAGACAAAATAAGAAAAAAAAATCCAGAAAATCACATTGTAGGATTTTTTATGAATTTATTTGCAAATTATGGTGGAAAATAAGTATTTGGTCAATAACAAAAGTTTCTCAATACTTTGTTATATACCCTTTGTTGGCAATGACACAGGTCAAACGTTTTCTGTAAGTCTTCACAAGGTTTTCACACACTATTTTGGCCCATTCCTCCATGCAGATCTCCTCTAGAGCAGTGATGTTTTGGGGGCTGTCGCTGGGCAACACGGACTTTCAACTCCCTCAAAGATTTTCTATGGGGTTGAGATCTGGAGACTGGCTAGGCCACTCCAGGACCTTGAAATGCTTCTTACGAAGCCACTCCTTCGTTGCCCGGGCAGTGTGTTTGGGATCATTGTCATGCTGAAAGACCCAGCCACGTTTCATCTTCAATGCCCTTGCTGATGGAAGGAGGTTTTCACTCAAAATCTCACGATACATGGCCCCATTCATTCTTTCCTTTACACGGATCAGTCGTCCTGGTCCCTTTGCAGAAAAAACAGCCCCAAAGCATGATGTTTACACCCCCATGCTTCACAGTAGGTATGGTGTTCTTTGGATGCAACTCAGCATTCTTTGTCCTCCAAACACGACGAGTTGAGTTTTTACCAAAAAGTTCTATTTTGGTTTCATCTGACCATATGACATTCTCCCAATCCTCTTCTGGATCATCCAAATGCACTCTAGCAAACTTCAGACGGGCCTGGACATGTACTGGCTTAAGCAGGGGGACACGTCTGAAACTGCAGGATTTGAGTCCCTGGCGGCGTAGTGTGTTACTGATGGTAGGCTTTGTTACTTTGGTCCCAGCTCTCTGCAGGTCATTCACTAGGTCCCCCCTGTGTGGTTCTGGGATTTTTGCTCACCGTTCTTGTGATAATTTTGACCCCACGGGGTGAGATCTTGCGTGGAGCCCCAGATCGAGGGAGATTATCAGTGGACTTGTATGTCTTCCATTTCCTAATAATTGCTCCCACAGTTGATTTCTTCAAACCAAGCTGATCACCTATTGCAGATTCAGTCTTCCCAGCCTGGTGCAGGTCTACAATTTTGTTTCTGGTGTCCTTTGACAGCTCTTTGGTCTTGGCCATAGTGGAGTTTGGAGTGTGACTGTTTGAGGTTGTGGACAGGTGTCTTTTATACTGATAACAAGTTCAAACAGGTGCTATTAATACAGGTAACGAGTGGAGGACAGAGGAGCCTCTTAAAGAAGAAGTTACAGGTCTGTGAGAGCCAGAAATCTTGCTTGTTTGTAGGTGACCAAATACTTATTTTCCACCATACTTTGCAAATAAATTCATAAAAAATCCTACAGTGTGATTTTCTGGATTTTTTTTTCTTAATTTGTCTGTCATAGTTGACGTGTACCTATGATGAAAATTACAGGCCTCTCTCATCTTTTTAAGTGGGAGAACTTGCACAATTGGTGGCTGACTAAATACTTTTTTTCCCCACTGTATGGAGAGGGAGATCACCGTGCTTGATAAGAATGGCTTTTAAAAGTATGTATATTATTCTACTAATGTGGACACGGCGAAGATAAGGAGTGAGGGGACGCAAGCTAATGAGATCAGCTGTGTGTGGGTGTGTGCGTGCGTGGATGTGTGTGTGTGTGTGTGTGATGTGTGTGGGGGGGGCACTGATGTTGGGCAATTTTAGGCCTGGCTCGCAGTCGGCGTTCCAATTCATCCCAAAGGTGTTCGATGGGGTTGAGGTCAGGGCTCTGTGCAGGCCAGTCAAGTTCTTCCACACCGATCTCAACAAACCATTTCTGTATGGACCTCGATTTGTGCACGGGGCATTGTCATGCTGAAACAGGAAAGGGCCTTCCCCAAACTGTTGCCACAAAGTTGGAAGCACAGAATCGTCTAGAATGTCATTGTACACTGTAGCGTTAAGATTTCCCTTCACTGGAACCAAGAGGCCTAGCCTGAGCCATGAAAAACAGCCCCAGACCATTATTCCTCCTCCATCAAACTTTACAGTTGGCACTATGCACCGGTGCAGTGAGCGTTTTCCTGGCATCCAACAAACCTAGATTCGTCAGGCAGACGGTGAAGTGTGATTCATCAACACTCCAGAGAACGGGTTTCCACTGCTCCAGTCCAATGGCGGCAAGCTTTACACCACTCCAGCCGATGCTTGGCATTGCACATGGTGATCTTAGGCTTGTGTGCGGCTGCTCAGCCATAGAAACCCATTTCATGAAGCTCCCGACGAACATCGTAGTTTGTAACTCGGTAGTGAGTGTTGCAGCCGATTTTTACACGTTACGCGCTTCAGCACTCGGCGGTCCCGTTCTGTGAGCTTGTGTGGCATATCACTTCGCGGATGAGCCGTTGTTGCTCCTAGACGTTTCCAATTCACAATAACAGTACTTACAGTTGACCGGGGCAGCTCTAGCATGGCAGAAATGTGACGAACTGACTTGTTGGAAAGGTGGCATCCTACGATTGTGCCACATTGAAAGTCACTGAGCTCTTCAGTAAGGCCATTCTACTGCCAATGTTTGTCTATAGAGATTGCATTGCTGTGTGCTCTATTTTAAACACCTGTCAGCAACGGGTGTGGCTGAAATAGCCAAATCCACTAATTTGAAGGGGTGTCCACATACTTTTGTATATATAGTGTGTACTTGTAAAACAAAACAGGCTTTTGGTTTGGAAAGACGCATTCAAACCTCTTGCAAATAGACAACACATAATACTTGTAATACTTAGAAGGTAACAGTGTGTTAAAATTCACAAAGGCACCGTCTGTATCCTTGGCCTATTAGAGCATATCTGAAACCCATTGAGGACATTCATTATCCAGTAGCAAATTACCTTTAACAAAGAACCTCTGGAAGCCATTTTGTTTCCAGAAGTAATTAACAAGTAGTTATGCATGGGAGACAACTAATGGAAGGACAAGTGCTCGTCTACTACCCTTTCTTCCATTGGGCCACAGCTGTTTCTAGTCCTCTCAGGCTCTCTCTGTCTGTCCGGCTGAGGAGTGGGGCGGAGGCGGGGGAAAAGGTGGGAGGACACCTACCTCTGTGTTGTATTATGGGATAGGCATAGGCCTAGACCCAGTGGAAATTCCTTGTTAACTGGACATACAGCAGTAGAAGGCAAGTAACTAAGGATTCTGGATTTCCTGCTTATTCCTTTATGATTCTGGGAATCTTCCAAGCGGGACTTCTGGAAAACCATGGAATTGTGGGAAAGTTACCAGAATTGTGCAACCCTACATTGAGGAATTGAATAAAGGGAACACGAGCCTTAGGTCTCGCTGACTAGCGTGGATGCCCTTGCTATGCAAAAACGGTCTTTCTCATGTTGAGATGTGTGTTGCATAATAATAATGGGAGCAAAAGGACGTCTCACTACTCAAACAACGAGTTGCATCAGTCTCGTGTTGCTAGATTAATAGGCAGTCATGCCACTGTGTGTAGGTGTTAAGTGAGACATAGCCTAATGTATTTGCTTAGGGAACTTGGATATTTACTTTTTTTAAATAGGCTTCTATTGAATGTTGGAACATTCCCTATCTTAAAGGTACAGTGCACACACACACACACATACACACACAATAACACACACACACGCACACACCTATGAAATAAGGCAACAAAGCAGATCACGGTGTCTTTTCTTTGTAACACCACATCACCTTTGTTCATCCTTCATCAACCCTCCGCCCACAGTGTTACCCTCTATTCCCTATTTAAGCCCTGTCTACTTGGTTGGTGTCAAACGCTGTGCCACTCTACTGCTCTCTGTGTTCCACAGTCCTTCTCCTGAGCTGACACCTAGCACTCGCTTATCACACACACACACACACACACACACAGTGATGATTTGCCCATGGAGGGTTAGCTCTCTACAGCACTCAGCTAACCTCCATGACAGTGGCGCCATTTAATTGTCATACCCACTGAACTCTGCCACACTCTGGCACACAGTGGCACTCTAGCGAATGAGTTGCCAGTGGTGAGTGGCATAGGCAGCCTGTCTGTGCCAGTTGCCTGACGACAGTAGACCATTGGGACTGGAGAAGTTTGATTTGATGGCAATTCCTGTTAATTAGGAATTGGAGGTGAGTCCTGGAATGGAAATTGGCATTTAAATAGAAGGATATAAGGTTATGTATAAATCCTGGTTATGTTGAAGGTAAAGATTTAGCTTGACATATTGTACTCTACTGTGTACAGCATCTTATCTGACCAGCATGCTGTTATAATCAATCATATACCACAACAGACTCCATTTAATAGTTACAGTGGATAAAATCTGGGGGAAAGTTCCCTTTTTATTTTTTTCCTCGTTAATTAGTGGCATATAAGCTACTATTTCAGTGACATTGCCCCCTAGTGGAGTGGAGATCTTCAGGGGAAATTACATTTTACATTTTAGTCATTTAGCAGACGCTCTTATCCAGAGCGACTTACAGTTAGTGAATACATTTTTTATTTATTTTTTACTGGCCCCCCGTGGGAAACGAACCCACAACCCTGGCGTTGCAAACGCCATGCTCTATCAACTGAGCTACATCCCTGCCGGCCATTCCCTCCCCTACCCTGGACGACGCTGGGCCAATTGTGCGCCGCCCATGAGTCTCCCGGTCGCGGCCGGCTGCGACAGAGCCTGGATTCGAACCAGGATCTCTAGTGGCACAGTTAGCACTGCGATGCAGTGCCTTCGACCACTGCGCCACTCAGGAGCTTAATCTACAGGGGGAGACAATCAAAATCTACAGGGGGAGACAATCAATGTCCTCCTTTATTACATGAATCAGGTTTGTCTATGCATGGAGAGAGGCTTGTCATTTAAAAGCCCTCCCTCTCAAAATATTCAGTGACGAGGAGGGGATGGAGAAGAGGAATGACAGAGAGAGAGAGAGAGAGAGAGAGAGAGAGAGAGAGAGAGAGAGAGAGAGAGAGAGAGAGAGAGAGAGAGAGAGAGAGAGAGAGAGAGAGAGAGAGAGAGAGAGAGAGAGAGAGAGGCGGGGGGGTAGGTCATTTGTGATGTCAGGTCTGATCTGAGAGGGCTAATTTGAGACGGTTAGGAAGCGGGCCGTCTCTCCCACGCAGGGCTGCTCCTCTCTCCCCTTCTTCCCGTCAGCTCTAACAGGCCCTGGCGGGAGGGACTCAGGGCCCTTTTACTGCAGAGGGGGACTCTTAAACGCATCCAGCACTGGGCTGATTCGACGGGCGCACCGTGCCCCGGCTATTTCTGATTTACTGTGGGCACGCCTTCCTCCATCTCATTTTACAGCTGGCTGGGACGCAAACACAGGAGGATACGGCAAGAAGCCCAAGGTCAAGCCCACAGCCAATGAGACGAGCTCTGCACACAGATGAGATCTCTCCCTCTCTCCTCCTCCTCCCTCCCTCCCTCCCTCTCTCTGACAACACTTTCGAGAAGCACCTCATCAGACAGACGGAGCTGTCACAAACACTGTCAACAGAAGAGAAATGTAAACTTTCTGTTTGTGGTGACAGGTTGAAAGTTGTCCGGAGTTACTGTAAAAATGACAATACCGGTATCCAGTTATCAGGTAGACTGAACTTTACAGTAAGACGGGAAAGTAAGAACATCAGCCTCTACTTTTGCCAAAGCAGCTGCTCCTATGAAGGGGGTGTATTGTAATAATCACTCTGTATTTCAGGGTTGATTGTACCACATTATGCAAACGTTACTTATTTGGCCCAATTTAAGACCTGTGATAGTCACTGGATATTGACAAATATTTACAATAAGGATTTGCACACACAATATTCAACTGGCATATTTTTCAAAGGTGGTGATACAAAATGACAAATCAATGGAAAATCTCATAAAAGCAAGCGTACCACTGTCAAAACAGAATGAACCAGAATGTTCCAACCGGAGAGAGAGAGAGGAATGATCACAGGGTTAGAGGAGAGGGGGAGAAGGTCGAGGGGTTAAAGGAGTGGGGGAGAAGGGCGAGGGGTTAGAGGAGAGGGGGAGAAGGGCGAGGGTGAGAGAGCGAGGGGCGAGGGGGAGAGAGCGAGGGGCGAGGGGGAGAGAGCGAGGGGAGAGGGTCCTGTCTGTTGACAGGATGGAGAGCAGGCAGCAGATAGCTTTAATCAGTGAAATGTATTTCCCTCCTGCTCTGCCCGGGAATTGTTCGCCGGTCAGACCTGCTGGGGCGACACAAATGAATCTTGGCGGAGGTGTGGACCAAGGCGGGCGTAAGGTTACGCCATGTAGATGATTTGAGTCCAAGGTATTTCTAAGGGAGCTGCCATGTCCCACAGTGCCAGTGTCACAGCCAGATGATGGGGGACACTGAACAATGACACGTGCTCTGCTCGCTCACTCTCTCTAATACACAGAGAGAGAGGGAGAGAGAGAGAGAGAAGGAGAGAGAGAGAGGTATCATAGCAACAGACAGACATATTGCCTCTCCTGCATGGTACATTATGTAGTGTCTTGTGGTCGAAATGGACAGAAATCCCAAAGACTGAAAAAGTCAAGTAAATTCTGCATCTGTACGACAGTAGGAATACAGCACTCACAGTGACAGTAGGAATACAGCACTCACAGTGACAGTAGGAATACTGCACTCACAGTGACAGTAGGAATACAGCATTCACAGTGACAGTAGGAATACAGCACTCACAGTTAGTCTGCAACTCACACTGTTGCAACATCTATAAAAAAACATCAATAGCTGTATATTAAATGCACATTAAGTGCATGTCCAACAGTAATCGGTTTCTGCACTGTGGTTATTCCAGTTACTTATTGCTCTTCATTCATTATAAATATAAAAACAAATGGCTTTGTATTGTTTACAATGTATTCATAATAGACTAGAAATTCAAGTCTGAATCCAGACTGCTCTTGGAATACAATTTCTGTTTAACCTCTACGGGATCGGTGTCCCGTATACGGGACGGTTGAGCTAACATGCGCTAATGTGATTAGCATGACTGTTGTAAGTAACAGCAAACTTTCCATGACATAGACATGTCTTATATGGGCAGAAAACTTAAATTCTTGTTAATCTAACTGCACTGTCCAATTTACAGTAGCTATTACAGTGAAAAATACTATGCTATTGTTTGAGGAGACAGCACAACAACAACAAAACTTATCACGGCAACTGGTTTGATACATTCACCTCTGAAGGTAAATAATGTACATACATTCAGTAATCTTGCTCTTATTTGTCATCCTAAGGGTCCCAGCGATAAAATGTACCATCGTTTGCTTGATAAAATCAATTTTTATATTCAAATGTAGGAACTGGGTTCTACAGTTTGAACCCCTGCTGTCTCTGGCTCCACACCCACCCCGCCCAGCCATCTAGATGTGTGAAAGTTTGTGTATAAGCTAATGATCCATCATGTATGACATTCCTGAGAGTGTGTAAACTTACATTTTGTATTACCATGTAATTTTTGTATGTTCTCTATAGTTATGTACTTGAAAATGTATCAATAGACCAATTCGGCACATTTGGGCAGACTTGATACAAAATAGTCCAGTATTGCAACGCTTCACTGGATCAACCTGAAACTTTGCACAAACTGCTGCCATCTAGTGGCCAAAATCTAAATTGTGCCTAAATTGCAATATTATATTGTGGCCTTTCTCTTGCATTTCAAAGATGATGGAACAAAAAATAAATAGAAAACGCATGTTTTTTTGTTTGAATTATCTTTTACCAGATCTAATGTGTTATAATCTCCTACATTAATTTCACATTTCCACAAACTTCAAAGTGTTTCCTTTCAAATGGTATCAAGAATATGCATATCCTTGCTTCAGGTCCTGAGCTACAGGCAGTTAGATTTGGGTAGGTCATTTTAGGCAAAAATTGAAAAAGCAAATTAATTCCTTTCTTCACTTTATTGTTTGTCAAATTACAAGTATGGCCTATAGTCTACTTCTCAGAGTCTTGTATTTTTCTGAACTAACCTCATTGAAATCTGATCTCTTACATAGACATTATGGATGCTTATAACAGTGCTTTGTCTGACCACACAAGGCCCTGACCAGCACAATGCAGGGGCCCGTAGAGAGAACGGCCTAGTGCCCAGCCACCTGAAGTCTGGGCCCTGGAGCCTGAGACCTGAAGCCTGGGGCCTGAAGTCTGGGGCCTGGAGGCTGAGACCTGAAGCCTGGAGGTTGCATGGAGCCCAGCCTCTTCTAAGCCAACCAGACTTAGACGACAACCAGTGTGGGTGGGTGTGGTGTGCCCCCTAACCCTGCGCCAAAGCCCCAACGAGCCACTCATATAAAACCTACCACCACATAGTAAGACTAGCTCACTCTCCTTTTATTATGTTCTTAATGACAAAATAGTAAAAGCCAATGAAAAGACAGCGAAGAGTGGCATAGGGTGGGGACATTTGAAGGGGTGCATGTCTGATGCTGGGGGCAGTATTAGGGAGGTGTTGGTACGAGTGCTGAGCCGAGAATATGTTCATAATGGCATACAGCCAGGTGACAACATACTGACCAGACCCAGAACACAACAATTACTCAGGAGGCTGTGTGTGTGTGTGTGTGTGTGTGTGTGTGTGTGTGTGTGTGTGTGTGTGTGTGTGTGTGTGTGTGTGTGCGTGCGTGTGCGTGTTGTAGGGAAGATGGGACTAAAAAGTGAGATATTGCTTAATAATAGAGAGGGGGGGGAGACAGTGAAAAGACAGATGACACGTCGCCTTTAGATGACGTTGGCTTGACAACACAATGGCAAAGACAGGACACTGACATGATAAAGACTTGAGTTAGGCTGACGCTGCTCTGTCTTTCCCCACACATGTATTCTCTCCTCACTCTTTATGGTGCAGTGAAGAACTGCTTTGTTAGGCTACGCAATCCTATACCACCTTTATCCAGTCTGCTTCAGAATTAGGAAAACATGTTTCATTACAAAGAATTAGTAGAAAACACTCAATTCATTCAACATTGAAACGGTAACTCAAGTAAATTCAAAGTACAGGTTCAACTCTGAAGTAAATGCCATGAAAATTAGGTCTAGGCTTTGGGATTATATTACTATTATTGTGAATATATTAATTATATTTATGTAATTGAACTGCTGGTAATGATGACAGAATAAAAACGCTGCCTTCTATTCAATTGAATATAGTATAATATAACATTATTGCATTGTTGATAATTACTTATACAAACAGAGGGTTTCTTTCTGCAGGGGAAAAATGCCTTGATTTTCAGTAAGAATCTGAACTGCATTTGGATAAATTCAATGTGCAATGTAAACTAATCTTCACCTTCCATTAATTTAGTATAACTTTGAATTACAATAAATAAATAAAATAGCCTACAATAACAAATGTTACACTTTAAAATAACTTTTATGAATAAGCCATCACAAATGCTCATAAATGTTTATAAATGTGTTATTATAAATGTTATAAAAGCTCATGAATTGTAATGCTTATAGAAATGTATAAATCTTTACAAATAATGAAATACTAATGTATTAATAGTGTGCACGCTATTTATAAATAGTTGTATTCATGCTTATTAATTAAAGTTATTGTAAAGTGCTACCCACACAAAATGTTAAATTTATTAAATGTAATCTGAGTTTAAATTTGAATTCGGCCACATCACACCCACTTTACAATAGTCTAAAATAGTAGCTAGGCAACTGTAGGGTACCTTACCATTCATCTATTTCTTATTATTAAACATTTACACTGAGAATTAGGCCTACTGCATATGCATGCAACTGTCTGCCGAAATAGGCTAAAGATTATTCAAAACCCAAAAGCCCATTATTTTAGAAGAACAACTCATGATAATTGACTCGATTTTGAATATTTTATAGGACCAACAACATAGAACTTACCTATCAGGTGAAGTTGTCCTTTACAGACAACATAGGCTGCCATGTAGGAACATTTACCAGCAGAATTCAGTCGCTTAGTGTAAACCTAAAACAGGAGTAACATTTACCAGATCGCATTTTCAATAGCAAGCCTTTCTTACAATGACCACGGCTCCTCTTCATTCCTCAATTTATCACACAAGGAAATTGTTTATTTGATAAGGCCTTGATTGTGTTTGCAAATATAATGTTAGAGTTTCTTAATTTTGAGAAACACAATATTGGTACGGAAAATACGGCAAGAAAAAAAGTTTTAAGGATTTAGATGGAATTGTGTTATTGTTACTTGCTACGTACTTTAAAACAAGGTCTGCCAACGACACCGAATTTATCACCTCATATTTCTCTTTCCAATGATGACTACTTCAGAACACAGGAGTCATTCTGTGGAACATTGCTGCCCCCTAGTGCTTACAGATATATGTATTGAATGATAAATAACCAAACACCTGATCAGAACAACCATGACTTAATACTGTATAATTTCTAATAATCAATTGAACGTGATATTTATTATGTATCATTATTACTGTCTGTCATAGTATGGAAAATGTTCTAACATTGTTATTAATGTTGTGATTTTACTAAAACATATGTTGAGAAAAAAGAAGACACCAGCGCACTGCTCTTAAACTAAGCTCTGACGAAGGCCTTGAGGCCGATACGTGTGCAGGTTTCTTCTTTGTTCTCATCTTATTCAACTGTTACCATGCACCTGCAACAAAGACAGCTCAGATGTGCAAGTCCCTTTTGAATTTTGAATTACTAAAACATATAGTAAAAACTAAACTTCTTCATTATTCAGTAGATTGTAAAGTAAGCATGCACTATAGTGTTTGTTAACAGAAATAACATCAACTTATTGTAAAAGGTGTCAATGATTAGTCACACACACACACACAAACCCGTCAGTGTCACACACAGCCATTTGATGGTTCAATCTCCACAGCTGCCCATTGCTGTGTGACATGAGTGTGTCTGAAGAAGGGGCCTGGTGACTAGTGCTCTAGCCTACTAACTCTCAATCTGTGGAAGGACACATTTTCTGGAAGGACACATTTTCACTCATTCACTGTGCACTTCTCAGAAGTCAACTGTGACTACACTAATATTGACGTAAAATCCATTGTTACATCACAAAGTGATCTTCTTCTGTTCATCATTTATTATGTCATCATCTTTATTAATTCAGGTCTTACTCAGTTTTAAAATGCCTCTCTTACTTTACTCTCAGAAAATAAAATAAAGTTTATAATGGAATGCATCCACACTCCTTTTTTCTCTTTCACACTCCCCCTCACACACACACACGCCCACGTACGCACGCCACACACACGCTCACGCATGCCACACACGCAAGCACGCCACACACACACACACAATCAGTGTACTTTGTTCTAGTACTACCTGCCTGTGCGAGACTGCACGGTGAACTTATACCTCCAACTCCTCTGTCAGTTTCAGGGCTTTGGAAATTAAGTTATTATCTCCTCTGGCAACCCCCCTCTCCTTGATCACAAAGTTGCCGTCAAGCTACAGTTATGAAGGTACCCCATAACAACCCCCACCCCCCTAAAAAGCATGCCACGTTTCTTATGCAAATGCCAGAGAAACACTTACAAGAGCACTTTAAAAGTAGGGAGATCCTCAATGCAGTTGCATATAATAATAACGCTTATGCGCTCATTTCTATGGGTCAGCTGCGCAGGAATGGTGTGTCAATCACGTTCACATGTAGCAGAATTTGTCGGTCTATAAACAGGGCTACTTTGCTGTTGCTATGGAGACTAATCCAGTGCACCACACTCCCCTCCACATTCCGTGTGTTGAAACCGTCAGTCAGTCTAAACTACTAGATCACACGTCCAATGGAAAGCCGAGTGAAACGCTCAAATGGAGTTTGCGGCACTTGAGGTCAGTGTGCTCTCTTTCTTTCTTTCTTTCTCTCTCCTTTACTCTTTATCTATCTTTCTTGCTTTCTCTCTCACACACACACACTCACTCTTTGACCCAATTGATTATTACCTTACTTTTTAACTATTGTGTCTCTGTGTGTAACAAACTTTATCAGCACAGGTAAGTTTGAATGTCCACAAATATGTTTTCTGGAGCTGATCGATAAATGTTGAGGAGATTTAGCTGATTTTCTAACATACTTCTAACATAATTCTAACATCCTACTAGATCCCCACCTAGCTAAACCAACAGGGGAAATAACTTTTTGAAAGGTAAATAACCTTCACTTCTAAGTACACTACATGAAGCAATATATTTCATGAATAATATATTTCCTTATTTCTTCTGAGTCTAGAGGATAACATTCCTTCAACTAGAGATATGTTAATGTGGTCAACTCTGCACTGCCTCTCAATATAGGCTTATATTATTAATAATATATTATATTGCATTTCTGAAAAAAATTACTAAGTATTTTGTCAAAACATTGTATGTGTCACATATTACAATTCACAAAGTGTGGATTGTCAATGTGCATGGCATAAAAAAATATTCATCAAAATAGTAGTACTAAATAATGTTTTATTCTTTATTATAGAAATATTCCTGATAACATCCCCTCAGAGAGGAAAAAATTGAAAATTAGACAAATTTCAATGACCAATCTTAAGGCTCTATATGAGTTGACTGTTTAAAATGCAGTGCATAGCAAAGACCCTTTACCTTCTCTGTACAAATCAAATATTCATATTTTACCTTGTTGTCTATAGTCTTGGGGGTAGAGCTGGAATTAGATATGCCTTACACACATCTTCATGAATCATATATCACTGTGTAACTACCTACACACTCCCATAGGGGTGTTGTGTAGCTGGCCTGCACACACAGATTCACAGACCAAAATATGTATGCATGCATATTTACATGAGAAAACAAGTGTTCGACCCTTTAGCATTATTTACAGCACAATGACAGGGATTATGGATCTTGCCGAGTGAGCCACACACACAATGTCATCCCAGCATCATGTAAGAAAGGAGAGAGGAGGAGAAAGAGAAGGGAGGAGAAAGAGAGGGAAGGAGGAACCTGGGGGAGGAGGAACCTGGGGGAGGAGGGACCTGGGGGAGGAGGGACCTGGGGAGGAGGAACCTGGGGGAGGAGGAACCTGGGGGGAGGGGGAACCTGGGGGGAGGTACATGGGGGAGGAGGAACCTGGGGGAGGAGGAACCTGGGGGAGGGGGAACCTGGGGGAGGGGGAACCTGGGGGAGGTACATGGGGAGGAGGAACCTGGGGGAGGAGGGACCTGGGGGAGGGGGAACCTGGGGGGAGGTACATGGGGGAGGAGGAACCTGGGGGAGGAGGAACCTGGGGGAGGGGGCACCTGGGGGAGGGGGGACCTGGGGGAGGGGGAACCTGGGGGAGGAGGAACCTGGGGGAGGGGGAAACCTGGGGGAGGGGGAACCTGGGGGAGGAGGAACCTGGGGGAGGGGGAACCTGGGGGAGGGGGTACCTGGGGGATGTGCTTTCATGTTCTCCGGGCTGTAGCCTTTCATACTGCCAGGGTGGCTCTGCAGCCCCCTTCAATTATGCAGGAAAATTGATGTGTATCATTAATTATGTCAGTAATATCATAAATCATCACTTGGTGCAGTAATTAATTATTTTCTAGTCGTGTGAAGAACATGACAGAGTAAAGATAAATAAGGAGGGAAAGAAAGCTGGAGTGGAATGGAGGGGAAGGGGGATGAGGTGAGGGAGGGAGGGAGGGACGGAGCGGCTATTCGTCCGTCAGAAAGCGGGGTACACTCACACGCTCTATTTACCGGGCCGCTAGGACGTGACGAGAATGTGACAGTCCTCCCCACTTCCCTCTTGAAGGAATGACAATTAGGCCCGACCAAGAAGGCCCGTTCCTGGAAGCCAACACTGGTGTTCCCCGTATTAACCTTACGCACACAGTCCTGTCCCAGAGTTTAGGTGGACATAGGAGCACAGGTACAACCACCTCCAAACCAGCTGACGTCATCCTGTACCAAAGAGCAGCTTTTAGCTTCTGCCTGTAAGAGGAATGGAGCTTGCTGTAAGAGAAATGACTTAATGCATGGATTTTATTTGACATTTTTTAAATACATAACAGTGTCTCAGCCATTTGAGTACATACCCTACATTAAAAATGGTTAAGGATTGTGCAGGGCGTAGAGTCAGGTTGGTAACACTTTGAGCTCTATGCACATGTAAGATTCCCCACTGGAGACCGGGGTTCAATACCCAAGTCCACCTCTTAGACTTAGTCTCCTCTTAACCTGTGACCCCCTCTGCTTCTAATCTATCTGGAATAAATAAAATACGTCAGTGGAGTGAATCTCTCCTTTCAATTTCTTTTCTTAATTATCAAGGATTAAGAAACATGTTTACTGACTTTTTTCCCATTGTGGTTCTCATTATAATCAGAAGGGCAAAAGAATGGACAGACCTAAACTTACTTTACTGTCTGCGGCGCAAGGAGGGAGATGTTTCC
This sequence comes from Coregonus clupeaformis, assembly GCF_020615455.1. Lineage (NCBI taxonomy): Eukaryota > Metazoa > Chordata > Actinopteri > Salmoniformes > Salmonidae > Coregonus > Coregonus clupeaformis. The sequence goes on along the minus strand of NC_059207.1, from coordinate 11,790,518 downwards.
AGAGTATTTATGTGGCATTTAGTTTGTCTCTTTACTTGAATCAAAAGTCTTGCCTTGGTGGATTGCTGGTGAAAGTGGTAATCAAGTTATTATGTTAGAGATGTAAAACGGCAACAAATTATTCACGACACGTCATAACATCATGCTTGTTTTTTGTAGTTATTTGTGTTCATATTTTTGAAAGTCACCATAGGAGTTTATGAAATACTCACATCAATTAACTTTCTTAAAAATACATTTAGTCATATAATATAATAATTACTTAACTCCAAAACATTGTTTGATCATTGTTTGTTTAGAGTTGAGCTAACTTAATGTCAGGTTTCTTAAAGGGAATACATTATTTAATGAGGAAAGATGACAGTTTTATTTTGTAATTCCTGGTCTATATTTTACAGTATTATCGCATAACAATTCCTGTGTCTTAATTGACTGCTGGTGGAAAGCCCTTACAACAAGTAGACAGCATTATTTTATTCTCCTCCAATTTTTGGATGTTATTAATTGGACACTAAAATGAAAAGCGTTTCAACGTGCCAGTATTTTAGAACACTAAAACAGCAGATGAGGAGCACTCCCTAAAAAGGTTATCCAAACACAGTACTCCATGCTAGCAAACCATGTGCTCATCTGAAGAGCTTTGGTTATATCTTAGTCCTTTACCAGAGAGTATAGGCTACTGCTCTCCCTGAACTAATCCTTGTGATGAGTGGCAATCTCTTCTACAGTAAAACTCAATGATGTAACTAACGTTAACACATGGTATTACTGATGTCCTTGATTTCTAAATGTGTAGGATACACAAGAGAGGTTTTAGAAGAGCAACTGGATGTTCGGGAAGGGGTTTGACTGTGATACACAGCTACAGTATAGACTTGATAACGGGACAGGGGAACCAGGAGTAGAGACTACACCTCCTTAGCCTTTAGCTGGGTCAGCGTCCGCGGCCTCGGACACACTCACACTCTCATAGAGCATCATGGGCAGACAGCACATATCGATCTGGAGGAGTTGGAGAAGATGGAGGAGGGGGAGGAGATGGAGGAAAGAGGAGAGAGAAAGTAAACACCAATCCAGATGACAAAACACTGATCCCACCAGGGACCTGAACCTTCACCCTCTCAGGCTCCCTCCCTGTGACCCTCAGTACCTCTCCACTACTCAGCCTGGTCAAGTGGTGTCAGTGTGTGTGTGTACATGTGTGTGTGTAGAGAGAGAGGGGGGGAGAAGTGGGGATGAGAGAGAGAGAGAGAGAGAGAGAGAGAGGAAGAGAGAGGGAGAGCGAGAGACGGAGAGAGGGAGAGAGAGAGAGAGAGTGGGGGTGTTAGGGAACACAGGCGCCTAAGCCAGTGTTTAATATCAAGTGCGAGCGTTGGAGTTTAATCAATACCAGGCCTCTTTTGTTCCCGGCCGCCGAGAGAGGAGCGGCCATTCACTCCAGAAAGGTTAATGCCAGGGGGTCAAGTGATTTCACACCCACGCCGCGATCCTCCGCGTCGCCACGACTACCACACCTCCAGCCGCCATGACACCAGTGGACTGATTTATGGGCTGTGAGGGGTGATGGGATGGAGGTGGAGGTGGAGAGGGAGAGGGACGGGGAGTACTGTTATCTTATGTTAATGCTGTCCCTCCATACTTCTACAAATGTAGGAAGAGAATACAGGGAAACTGGACTGCATAATATCCCCCACCGTCGATCATCATGTGCCCTTGGGTTGGTTGCATATACAGTGGGGAGAACAAGTATTTGATACACTGCCGATTTTGCAGGGTTTCCTACTTACAAAGCATGTAGAGGTCTGTAATTTTTATCATTGGTACACTTCAACTGTGAGAGACGGAATCTAAAACAAAAATCCAGAAAATCACATTGTATGATTTTTAAGTAATTAATTTGCATTTTATTGCATGACATAAGTATTTGATACATCAGAAAAGCAGAACTTAATATTTGGTACAGAAACCTTTGTTTGCAATTACAGATATCATACGTTTCATGTAGGTCTTGACCAGGTTTGCACACACTGCAGCAGGGATTTTGGCCCACTCCTCCATACAGACCTTCTCCAGATCCTTCAGGTTTCGGGGCTGTCGCTGGGCAATACGACTTTCAGCTCCCTCCAAAGATTTTCTATTGGGTTCAGGTCTGGAGACTGGCTAGGCCACTCCAGGACCTTGAGATGCTTCTTACGGAGCCACTCCTTAGTTGCCCTGGCTGTGTGTTTTGGGTCGTTGTCATGCTGGAAGACCCAGCCACGACCCATCTTCAATGCTCTTACTGAGGGAAGGAGGTTGTTGGCCAAGATCTCGCGATACATGGCCCCATCCATCCTCCCCTCAATACGGTGCAGTCGTCCTGTCCCCTTTGCAGAAAAGCATCCCCAAAGAATGATGTTTACATCTCCATGCTTCATGGTTGGGATGGTGTTCTTGGGGTTGTACTCATCCTTCTTCTTCCTCCAAACACGGCGAGTGGAGTTTAGACCAAAAAGCTCTATTTTTGTCTCATCAGACCACATGACCTTCTCCCATTCCTCCTCTGGATCATCCAGATGGTCATTGGCAAACTTCAGACGGGCCTGGATATGCGCTGGCTTGAGCAGGGGGACCTTGCGTGTGCTGCAGGATTTTAATCCATGACGGCGTAGTGTGTTACTAATGGTTTTCTTTGAGACTGTGGTCCCAGCTCTCTTCAGGTCATTGACCAGGTCCTGCCGTGTAGTTCTGGGCTGATCTCTCACCTTCCTCATGATCATTGATGCCCCACAAGGTGAGATCTTGCATGGAGCCCCAGACCGAGGGTGATTGACCGTCATCTTGAACTTCTTCCATTTTCTAATAATTGCGCCAACAGTTGTTGCCTTCTCACCAAGCTGCTTGCCTATTGTCCTGTAGCCCATCCCAGCCTTGTGCAGGTCTACAATTTTATCCCTGATGTCCTTACACAGCTCTCTGGTCTTGGCCATTGTGGAGAGGTTGGAGTCTGTTTGATTGAGTGTGTGGACAGGTGTCTTTTATACAGGTAACGAGTTCAAACATTTGCAGTTAATACAGGTAATGAGTGGAGAACAGGAGGGCTTCTTAAAGAAAAACTAACAGGTCTGTGAGAGCCGGAATTCTTACTGGTTGGTAGGTGATCAAATACTTATGTCATGCAAAAAAATGCAAATGAATTACTTAAAAATCATACAATTTGATTTTCTGGATTTTTGTTTTAGATTCCGTCTCTCACAGTTGAAGTGTACCTATGATAAAAATTACAGACCTCTACATGCTTTGTAAGTAGGAAAACCTGCAAAATCGGCAGTGTATCAAATACTTGTTCTCCCCACTGTAGCTCAGGGTTGTGGGTTCGATTCCCACGGGGGGCCAGTACGAACAAATAGGAAAATGTATGCACTCAGTACCGTAAGTCGCTCTGTATAAGAGCGTCTGCTAAATGACTAGAATGAATGAATGTTTTTCTACTGCGTATGGGCTCGTATTGGTTCAGACAGCTGCCTTTACATGCAGAGAAAATGCTTGTTTTTACTTTTACCGTCAGAATTCTGTTCAATTTGACACACTGTGTAATAGCAGAACATACACCAGTACCTACATCCTGATGGATTAGTATAGCAATAACTGCCTTGACGGATGTCTCGTGGAACACTAAACTACGGATCCGTGGGCATTGTTTGTCATACATTGTATGTAGATACGGTCAGAAAAGTATAGACAACAACTAAAGTAAAAAAAGATCCATGTTTTCATGTTTTGTATCCTCAGTGTTACTTGCAAATGGTAATTGATAAACTGAAGACGGAGCTCCCACTTGAGGGCTATTTACTGCCAACCCCCTCCCCCCAACCAGTGTTGAAATGTCACAGAATACAATTGCAAGAACATATCACTCTTGAGTCAGATGTTAACAGAATGTGTAATTTAGCCTATTAAACACAAAAACTATGTTTCAAGTGATAATTAGACAGGTCTGATGGAGGAAAACAAAGTACATTCTGGCCTACTTCAACCATATTGTATTTTTGCAAAAAGAGTAGTGTGTAGTTCCAGTAGTTAGCTACACTGCTACGCGGCAAAAAAAAGTAATTAACTACTGAAAACACTACCAATATTTGAATTTAGTTAAACTACCACCAAGCTACTGCAAAATGTAATTAAATTACTAGTTGAACTACATGTACTGAACCCTGTTCTCTGCCCAGTACCCTACTCTGCCCTTCAGTCACTGTCACTAGCCGGCTACCACCGGGTACTCTACCCTGCACCTTAGGGACTGCTGCCCTATGTACATAGTCATTGAATACTGGTCACTTTAATAATGTTTACATACTATTTATATATCTACTGCTGTACAATGTTTTACATTAATTTTTCATTTTGGATTATTGTGTGCTTGTTGACATTTACTGCATTGATTGATAGGAACTAATAACATAAGCATTTCGCTGCACCCTCCATAACACTTGCTAAACTGTGTATGCAAGCAATACAATTAGATTTTGAGTTCACTACTCCCCAACACTGCCCCCAATATACACCCCCCTCCCCTCTCTCTGAGGTAATGGAGGGGGACGGTGGGTTGAGAGGGAAGGTCTCAGACAGGGACAAGGAGGCACTGAAATTAATGTGAGGACTTATCTGGCGGAGGCCATTACTTAAAGCCTCACTATTCCAAACACACCACCTCACTGATGGGGAGAACAATAAATCATCCGTCCAAACAAAATATATTCCGTACAAATTCACTGGAATACATCTCATCGTTATCTGTGGGAGGGGACGGCTGGCAATTAATAATCCAGCCATCCGTCTTTTGGAGCGCATCCATCTTGTTTTTCATTAGGTCTGTTGCTCTGCATGTAATTCCACTCTTCCCCTCTACACACATGAGCTCCCTTCTTCTTGGTGACTTTGCTCGGAGGGCTTGAACATGGCCATTTGGGTACTTTTGTGATCATGCCTTTCATATCAGTAATGCCTCATTAATGCACTACCATAATCACCTTTGATTCCATCCTCGGGATTTCAGTTTTTCCATCTCATGTTTGAAGGCAAAAAATTATCCATACAAAAAGGGCACTGGAGCTAGCGTTAGCATCCTCTGGGTCTCCGGGGTTGACAATAGCAATTAGCATCAACGAGTGACCGATATAAGGGGCTTGTGATTGACAGTTGCCCCCAGAGAAGGGGGACGAGTGAGGTAACAGCTGGGCTCTCCAGCCTCTCTGGCCGCCTCAGGCTCTGGACCGTGTCATCCTGCCTGCCTGTGCCACAGCCAAACCCTTCCCCATCAATGCTCAAACTCATGCCTTATTATATCCGGTATGTCAGCCAAACCCTTCCCCCTTCAGTCCTCACACGTTGCACGTAATATCACAGGATTACATGTTACGCATAGTATTACCTCTTGTGGAGTTTCTCATGTCTCTATGAGTCTATAAGGCATTCTTCAATGACACTGGTTCTCAAACAACCAGAAGAAAAGAGCCACTGTCCTATTGATCCCCACACCGTACATCAGGGAGACTCTGTTTTCCCAGCCTAACAGACACACAGCTCCATCAATACACCACCTCACCACAAGTCCTAACACAGCAGTGCTGACACACAGCTCCATCAATACACCACCTCACCACAAGTCCTTACACAGCAGTGCTGACACACAGCTCCATCAATACACCACCTCACCACAAGTCCTTACACAGCAGTGCTGACACACAGCTCCATCAATACACCACAAGTCCTTACACAGCAGTGCTGACACACAGCTCCATCAATACACCACCTCACCACAAGTCCTTACACAGCAGTGCTGACACACAGCTCCATCAATACACTACCTCACCACAAGTCCTTACACAGCAGTGCAGACACACAGCTCCATCAATACACCACCTCACCACAAGTCCTTACACAGCAGTGCTGACACACAGCTCCATCAATACACCACAAGTCCTTACACAGCAGTGCTGACACACAGCTCCATCAATACACCACAAGTCCTTACACAGCAGTGCTGACCGTACGTACATACCCCAACCAGAAGCCATGGATTACAGGAAACATCCGCACTGAGCTAAAGGGTAGAGCTGCCGCTTTCAAGGAACGGGACTCTAACCCGGACGCTTATAAGAAATCCCGCTATGACCTCCGACGAACCATCAAACAGGCAAAGAGTCAATACAGGTCTAAGATTGAATCGTACTACACTGGCTCTGACGCTCGTCGGATGTGGCAGGGCTTGAAAACTATTACAGACTACAAAGGGAAGCACAGCCGCGAGCTGCCCAGTGACACAAGCCTACCAGACGAGCTAAACCACTTCTATGCTCGCTTCGAGGCAAGCAACACTGAAGCATGCATGAGAGCACCAGCTGTTCCGGATGACTATGTGATCACGCTCTCTGTAGCCGATGTGAGTAAGACTTTTAAGCAGGTCAATATTCACAAGGCCGCAGGGCCAGACGGATTACCAGGACGTGTACTCCGAGCATGTGCTGACCAACTGGCAAGTGTCTTCACTGACATTTTCAACATGTCCCTGACTGAGTCTGTAATACCAACATGTTTCAAGCAGACCACCATAGTCCCCGTGCCCAAGGACTCTAAGATAACCTGCCTAAATGACTACCGACCCGTAGCACTGACGTCTGTACCCATGAAGTGCTTTGAAAGGCTGGTCATGGCTCACATCAACAGCATTATCCCAGAAACCCTAGACCCACTCCAATTTGCATACCGCCCCAACAGATCCACAGATGATGCAATCTCTATTGCACTCCACACTGCCCTTTCCCACCTGGACAAGAGGAACACCTACGTGAGAATGCTATTCATTGACTACAGCTCAGCATTCAACACCATAGTGCCCTCTAAGCTCATCACTAAGCTAAGGATCCTGGGACTAAACACCTCCCTCTGCAACTGGATCCTGGACTTCCTGACGGGCCGCCCCCCAGGTGGTAAGGGTAGGTAACAACACATCTGCCACACTGATCCTCAACACGGGGGCCCCTCAGGGGTGCGTGCTCAGTCCCCTCCTGTACTCTCTGTTCACCCATGACTGCATGGCCAGGCACGACTCCAACACCATCATTAAGTTTGCCGACGACACAACAGTGATAGGCCTGATCACCGACAACGATGAGACAGCCTATAGGGAGGAGGTCAGAGATCTGGCCGTGTGGTGCCAGGACAACAACCTCTCCCTCAACGTGACCAAGACAAAGGAGATGATTGTGGACTACAGGAAAAAAAAAGAGGACTGAGCACGCCCCCCATTCTCATCGACGGGGCTGTAGTGGAACAGGTTGAGAGCTTCAAGTTCCTTGGTGTCCACATCACCAACGAACTATCATGGTCCAAACACACCAAGACAGTCGTGAAGAGGGCACGACAAAGCCTATTCCCCCTCAGGAGACTAAAAAGATTTGGCATGGGTCCTCAGATCCTCAAAAAAATTATATAGCTGCACCATCGAGAGCATCCTGACTGGTTGCATCACCGCCTGGTATGGCAACTGCTTGGCCTCCGACCGCAAGGCACTACAGAGGGTAGTGCGTACGGCCCAGTACATCACTGGGGCAAAGCTTCCTGCCATCCAGGACCTCTATACCAGGCGGTGTCAGAGGAAGGCCCTCAAAATTGTCAAAGACTCCAGCCACCCTAGTCATAGACTGTTCTCTCTGCTACCGCACGGCAAGCGGTACCGAGTGCCAAGTCTAGGTCCAAAAGACTTCTCAACAGCTTCTACCCCCAAGCCATAAGACTCCTGAACAGCTAATCATGGCTACCTGGACTATTTGCACTACCCCCCCCACCCCATCCTTTTTACGCTGCTGCTACTCTGTTAATTATTTATGCATAGTCACTTTAACTCTACCCACATGTACATATTACCTCAACTACCTCAACTAGCCGGTGCCCCCGCACATTGACTCTGCAACGGTACCCCCCTGTATATATAGCCTCCCTACTGTCACTTTATTTTTACTTCTGCTCTTTTTTTTCTCAACACTTTTTGTTGTTGTTTTATTTTTTATTTTAAAATAAATGCACTGTTGGTTAAGGGCTGTAAGTAAGCATTTCACTGTAATGTCTGCACCTGTTGTATTCGGCGCATGTGACCAATAAAATTTGATTTGATTTGATTTGATACACAGCTCCATCAATACACCACCTCACCACAGGTCCTTACACAGCAGTGCTGACACACAGCTCCATCAATACACCACTTCACCTCAAGTCCTTACACAGCAGTGCTGACACACAGCTCCATCAATACACTACCTCACCACAAGTCCTTACACAGCAGTGCAGACACACAGCTCCATCAATACACCACAAGTCCTTACACAGCAGTGCTGACACACAGCTCCATCAATACACCACCTCACCACAAGTCCTTACAGAGCAGTGCTGACACACAGCTCCATCAATACACCACCTCACCACAAGTCCTTACACAGCAGTGCTGACACACAGCTCCATCAATACACCACAAGTCCTTACACAGCAGTGCTGACACACAGCTCCATCAATACACCACAAGTCCTTACACAGCAGTGCTGACACACAGCTCCATCAATACACCACTTCACCACAAGTCCTTACACAGCAGTGCAGACACACAGCTCCATCAACACAACACCTCACCACCACTTCTATCCTTATACAGCAGTGTCCCAGGAAGCCCCTCATAGATTCCTACTGTTCACAATTATCGATGGGCATGAGTAATCGAGTACTCGAGTACTCAAACGGATGTCAAAGCTCGATCTTTAACCAGAGATCACATTTCTTTCAAATACTGCAAAACTATTTGGTGGAAGTAACATTTTTGTCTTGAAGACAACGTTAATTGGCTTTGACTCTAGATGTTTTTCAGCGGCAGGGACTGGGAGAATAGTCAGAATCGAGGGAAAGATGAACGGAGCAAAGTACAGAGAGATCCTTGATGAAAACCTCCTCCAGAGCGCTCAGGACCTCAGACTGGGGTGAAGGGTCACCTTCCAACAGGACAATGACCCTAAGCACACAGCCAAGACAACGCAGGAGTGGCTTTGGGACAAGTCTCTGAATGTCCTTGAGTGGTCCAGCCAGAACCCGGACTTGAACCCGATCTAACATCTCTGGAGAGACCTGAAAATAGCTGTGTAGCAACACTCCCCATCCAACCTGACAGAGATTGAGAGGATCTGCAGAGAAAAATGGGATAAACTCCCCAAATGTGCCAAGCTTGTAGCGTCATAGCCAAGAAGACTCGATGCTGTTATCGCTGCCAAAGGTGCTTCAACAAAGTACTGAGTAAAGGGTCTGAATACTTAAAAAACAATTTTTGCTTTGTCATTATGGTGTATTGTGTGTAGATTGATGAGGGATTTTTTTTTAAATCAACTTTAGAATAAGGCTGTAACGTCACAAAATGTGGAAAAAGTCAAGGGGTCTGAATACTTTCTGAAGGCACTGTATATATATTTTTAAAAAATACTTTAGCTAACATCATTTCAAAGTATGCATTAAGGTGTCTGTAATAAAATAAACGTGTCAAAGACGAATGTAGACATGAATAAATACATTTCTTTAGCTTCCTAAATCTTTTTTTTTTTACCATGGAGGAGGAGTACCAAGATGGCTGCATGGTGGCTTCAATTCAGCGCCCCCTTTTAGTCATCCAGGGTTTATACACATCATTGGATACAACCCCCCTAATGATAGACAGGTTCCACACCAAAAATATGCAAAAACATTAGTTTGATTAAGACAAAGACCATATTTTCATCAGAATCATTAAGCATATGCCTACTCACCAAACAGATGTCGTGGCCGTAATTGATCACCATGCAGTGTTCAATGTGGAATTATTCATCTATTTTGAAAATTCCAAACAACAGGCAGAATAAAATAAATCGAACGTCTGTATATCAAAAAGAAGACCGATTTTGGTTTGTAACCCTGGAATAATTGTCTTTCAACTCGCCAAATTGAGCGCCGTTTCAAATGATCACTCTGAGAATAACTGTCCCAGATGCTCATCACTTTTCATTTGGAAAAAGATTCTGTTCTATTTTATTCTGGTATATTACATCATTTTATAAAACTATAAAATAGGTGTGTCTTGACTGTGATAAGGGCTCGGAAAATAAGATTGTATTTTCTGCTAAATTAACAAAACAAGGCTATGTCATTGCACAGACATAGGCTTCTACAAGCAAGCACAACTGCTGAGGTTACAGCCTTTTTGAAGAATGTGTTCCACGATATAATATAACCGGTTGATATTACGGTTTCAATAAATTAATCTTAAAATGGCGCTTTTTTATTGACTCAATATACAGTGGGGGAAAAAAGTATTTAGTCAGCCACCAATTGTGCAAGTTCTCCCACTTAAAAAGATGAGAGGCCTGTAATTTTCATCATAGGTACACGTCAATTATGTCAGACAAATTGAGAAAAAAATATCCAGAAAATCACATTGTAGGATTTTTAATGAATTTATTTGCAAATTATGGTGGAAAATAAGTATTTGGTCACCTACAAACAAGCAAGATTTCTGGCTCTCACAGATCTGTAACTTCTTCTTTAAGAGGATCCTCTGTCCTCCACTCGTTACCCGTATTAATGGCACCTGTTTGAACTTGTTATCAGTATAAAAGACACCTGTCCACAACCTCAAACAGTCACACTCCAAACTCCACTATGGCCAAGACCAAAGAGCTGTCAAAGGACACCAGAAACAAAATTGTAGACCTGCACCAGGCTGGGAAGACTGAATCTGCAATAGGTAAGCAGCTTGGTTTGAATAAATCAACTGTGGGAGCAATTATTAGGAAATGGAAGACATACAAGACCACTGATAATCTCCCTTGATCTGGGGCTCCACGCAAGATCTCACCCTGTGGGGTCAAAATGATCACAAGAACGGTGAGCAAAAATCCCAGAACCACACGGGGGGACCTAGTGAATGACCTGCAGAGAGCTGGGACCAAAGTAACAAAGCCTACCATCAGTAACACACTACGCCGCCAGGGACTCAAATCCTGCAGTGCCAGACGTGTCCCCCTGCTTAAGCCAGTACATGTCCAGGCCCGTCTGAAGTTTGCTAGAGTGCATTTGGATGATCCAGAAGAGGATTGGGAGAATGTCATATGGTCAGATGAAACCAAAATAGAACTTTTTGGTAAAAACTCAACTCGTCGTGTTTGGAGGACAAAGAATGCTGAGTTGCATCCAAAGAACACCATACCTACTGTGAAGCATGGGGGTGGAAACATCATGCTTTGGGGCTGTTTTTCTGCAAAGGGACCAGGACGACTGATCCGTGTAAAGGAAAGCATGAATGGGGCCATGTATCGTGAGATTTTGAGTGAAAACCTCCTTCCATCAGCAAGGGCATTGAAGATGAAATGTGGCTGGGTCTTTCAGCATGACAATGATCCCAAACACACCGCCCGGGCAACGAAGGAGTGGCTTCGTAAGAAGCATTTCAAGGTCCTGGAGTGGCCTAGCCAGTCTCCAGATCTCAACACCATAGAAAATCTTTGGAGGGAGTTGAAAGTCCGTATTGCCCAGCGACAGCCCCAAAACATCACTGCTCTAGAGGAGATCTGCATGGAGGAATGGGCCAAAATACCAGCAACAGTGTGTGAAAACCTTGTGAAGACTTACAGAAAACGTTTGACCTGTGTCATTGCCAACAAAGGGTATATAACAAAGTATTGAGAAACTTTAGTTATTGACCAAATACTTATTTTCCACCATCATTTGCAAATAAATTCATTAAAAATCCTACAATGTGATTTTCTGGATTCTTTTTTTCTCATTTTGTCTGTCATAGTTGACGTGTACCTATGATGAAAATTACAGGCCTCTCTCATCTTTCTAAGTGGGAGAACTTGCACAATTGGTGGCTGACTAAATACTTTTTTCCCCCACTGTATATGGGGTAATTTAGCAATTAGGATTTTTTATTTGTAAGGGTTATGATAAATTAGGCATTGTTGCGATATGTTGGCATATAGTTAAATATGCACATATATTTTCTTGTGTTCTAAAAATATATTATTTTTTCCATTTGAGTATTCAAGTACTCTAAAAGAATTGTGCGGGTACTCGAACAGTCAAAACATGTCAAATGACCATCCATATGCACAATGCAATATGTTGTTTACGTGTATTTGCGATGCCTTTGTCAAGGCAAGCCAATGTGTAAGCCAATTTAAAGCAGAAAAAGACATCAGCTTTGTGAATGATGTAGTATGTAATCTGTCCCCAGAGGGAGGGATCTCTCCCCTCCCTGTCTGTCGCATGGCTTTTAACACTCACTTCCACATGCATCAAAATAAGTGCCAATAAACAAATCACAGCGCTAAACTGAATCAAGGTCACATAAATCTGATAACAACAATGCTGACTGGTGTCAGTGCAGTCTATTAGGACGGGGAGGGGGGTTGAGCGGGCGGAGTGCCAGGCAGAACGGCCACTGTGCCCTGTCAGCACTGATAGAGAGCCCCCACTCTTATTTATGGCCCAGTGGACCACATGACCAGGCACCATTACCTGTCAATAGGCTCAGGGAACATGGAGGGAAGAGGAAGGTGACTAGACAAGACTAGAGTGGGCTCCAGCACTGATCTGACATCAGCTTACCCTGCCCAATACCTACCTGTCACCATTGGGAGGGTGGGTGAATCTGACCTTAGATCAATGTGTAGGGATTTATATTACAGCAGAAATAGGTGGGGGGAGGGGTTGTGTGCAGGTGAGCAGAGAGCAGCCAATCAGAACCCTGTACGAGGATTCAAAGGTTTTCAAACCACCTACAGTATTAAAGCCAGGTGTACACAATTTGACTTTCAAAATCCTAACATCACTGAGTCTCTCACATTAAATGACACACTAAACGATGTGGCACAGACGGGGTTCACACACTACAAGATTCTTCACTTGGTCGTGAGGATGTTCGATACCACACTGTCTCGCTAAAACAAGGAGGTAACGGTAGCTGACTCCGTTCCGTACATATGTGGGCAACCGCGGCATTCAAACGAGGCTGCAATGAAAACTAATTAACTGTAGCAACTGTGGTGGCTCCGGGGTGTGAACTAAGTTTCGATTCAGTGTTGATTGACAGGGTAATGGACCAATAGTATTGGAGAATAGTTGAAAAAACTGACCCCGCTGACGCTGTACGTTAAAGTGTGACGTCACGACGTAACGTATGGCACGCATTATTCAACTAATTCTGTGCCGTACAGACTCTTTCCCCCAGGTGTTGCGCTTCTCTCGCAGATTAAAAACAAGAAATGGTGAGTGTAATGGTGAGTGTAAAGTTAATTACTCGTGAGTTCATCAATAGTGATAATATCATATCGTGAGGTCCCTGGTCATTCCCAGCCCTATAACACAGTATATACTAGGCTATATGTTTGCTCAGAGACCTACATAATGTATTTCCACAATCCCTTTTTTTAAACCTGTTTATTCCCTTTTTATTTGAGATCCTATAAAAACACAAGAGGTATATAGCAAACATTTAACGCGCACACACACACACTGTCTGTCCAACGGCTTCCTGCTAAATCAGCCATGTAAAAGAGCTGTGTGTATTGATTGGGTGAAATCATAGGACTGGGGACATCTCTACTCACACTGGCCAACCAACAGCAGGCTCAGAATCCCTGGAGCTCCACACACACACACAAACACACAAACACACACACACACAACCCAGCAGAGCCTCCATTTAACCAGCAGACATACAATACATTAAACAACATTATAGTCCTACACTTAATGGATCAGTTCCCTATGTTTGTGTAAAGTCGAGTGGAAGAAACGGGAAAGAGAGACAGGCAGGAAGAGAGGAAATAGGAAAGTAAAGGAAGGAGGATATAAGGGAGGCAAGGAGAGAGAGAGAGAGAGAGAGAGAGAGAGAGAGAGAGAGAGAGAGAGAGAGAGAGAGAGAGAGAGAGAGAGAGAGAGAGAGGGGGTATGGGTGGGGGATAAGCGCCTTATTAAATGACAAGATTTTCCTGGTTTGCACCAATTAATTGTGCACTGCCACTGACTGCTAATTTGGTGGGAAAAATGCATCCCCAAATGCAGGGGCTCCTGCTTGAACTTTGCCTCAGAAGCACCTAATTCACTGCTGACTGCAGCTGTGGCCCTCGCCTGGGCTGCAACACTATTAAATTAGAGCGCCGGGCCATACATTTAATAAGCGCTGGAGCAGATCATTTGAATAAGGACAGTATTAGTATTCTAGCAGAGCACAACTAAAAGCAAATGACCTTTTCCACCGCCCAGAAGATCCTTGAACACATCCAGCTGAATCAGAGAGCATGGTAATAAGCCATCAACGTTAAAGAGTGTCAAATGGGATTTTGTCCCCCCCCCCACCCCTTTCCCTTTTCAAACCCAAACAGCTTTGCCAGCTATTGTGATCTATCAGCTGGCTAGGATCTCAACAGTTGAGGAGGAGGAGGGGTGGAAGAGGGGTTAAAAATAGAGGAGAGACAACGTGATGTGTTGAAGGAAGGAGAATGTATTATGTGTTGTACAGTAGGGGGGAGACTATCCTAATACACACCATTTATTTGTGTGCTTGTTGGGGAGCCGGATTGAACAAGGCACATCAACATTTCCCTGTGAACGCTCACATAAGAAATCATTAGCTGCCATTCGCTGTGATGTCTGGAGCTCCTGGTGCAGACCTGAGGGGAAACTATACTAACCGCTGTTCCAACACATACTGTATGTGTTGTTCAAGCTGCTGAACTGAATGAGCGGGACAATGAAAACATTAGCGGCTCGTAATGCATTTAGCTGAGTTGATCATCTGCACCGACTGACAGTTATGGCTCCTGGCTGTCAATGAATGCAGGTGTAACTAGTAGTTGCTGGTCAATATTAAATAAACATTTTGATCAAAGGTTAAGTGATCAAAAAATGTAACTGTTTGACAACAACTCAGCTGCAGCTACTGTACTGCCTGTAGGTTAACGGGCATTCAAAACTAAATCCCAAACTTTCATCATTTGTTTATAAATTCCATATTAAATTCCATTGAATCCTTTGCCAGTAGTAGTGATGTAAAGCTTTTTCAACCTGTCATTGTAGAAGTGACAGAGAAGAAGTGTGCCTGGTGGAGCTAGTGTTTCCTGTGTGCTTGCATAGCCACAATGCCTGAGGGTGAGTCAGTTATGACAGCGAACAGGCAAATCGATAGGGCAACGACTGCAGCACACTGCCCTCGCAGGGTAACAAGGAGGACAAGGCTTGTGAACGGTCACTTTGCCACCTACAGGGCTAAATCCAAGAAAAGAATGAAACACCATGGCATCTCATTCACTCTGAGCACTTAAAATGCTGATGTCAAGCAAGATCCATAAATAATGGGGCGTAAGACGAGAGCTATATGTGATCCTGTGAAACGGCTCAGGCTTTTATGGGCTACTCGCAATGTTGATGAATATTTGCCTGTTCGGAATCATAGCTTAATGTCAGCTCACAATTTGTTGCAATTAGCTAGTTGATTTATAGGAATGCCAGACCCCTAGTGCATGGTAACAATTAACACTGCCTTCTCTGGGTGTTTATTAATGGGGTGCCGCGAGAGGGAGTTTTCAACAAAAGGACCAGTCTGTCCACAGGCCTGGTACAGTTAGTGTGGCATTGGCAGGGACCAAGATGGACGCCATAACACAGCTCTTAGCTCTGTCACCACTAACATGGCAAGGCTTTTTAATGTCGAAGTATGAAGTGTGACTTCGAAATCAATCTGTCGAAATATTTTGTGTTTCATCTATAGAAGGAAATACCAATGTATTATTATTATTATTATTATTATTATTATTATTAACATCATTTGTGGTGATCCAAATATATAAGCTCTAAATAAATTGAGATAATAAGCATTAAAGGACTTACTATCTTTTGTGCAAACATGATTTTACTTATTGTCATGGAAAATGTCATCATGTGTTTAGTACATGTCTATCCATGGCTGTTAGTAATCAGTGCCAAAGGACAAAGCAAGATCACACCATCTCCAGTGACAAATGGCTTATGGGAACTTTTTTTTTTTTTCATCTGTATTTGATCGATACTATTGGACATATTTTATGGGGCTGTGTGTTTAGTAGTAAGGTATTGGTCCTGGTTGTACACTACACACCTAATATAATAATGTATCATATGTATAATATTTTACTGTAATACTGTGAGTATACTGTAGGTGTGGACTGTATCATACTACATACTCAGAGGAAATTTGCCATAAGAGAAAAAAAAACATGCCAATAAAACAGAAAACAAATTTTTTTCTTGTAAATAGCAGTTACATTTACAATTCCTCCTCCCTGCAAGAGGCGGTTGGCATTAATGAACTACAGCCATTATGTACTTTTGTAAAACAATGCAATGAAACAGTTAAAAAGGAGACAAACAGCTATTCTCCCTGGCAATAACAGAGTTCAAGTGGAGCGATGTGCCCCTAAACGGCTAATAAACGGCACAAAATGAGCCTGCAATTAAATGTATACACTTGATTGCACTGCTGTCATGTCCACTATAGGCTTATCGAACACCTGGGATCCATTTCCTATTAGAACCACAAAAGCTAGATTTTTCTTCCAGCGTTTTGGCTTCATTCTCAGGTTTTAGAAGAGCCACTTCACTGATGAAGAGATTTTGGTTTAAAAGAAAATGACAAAAGAGAGAGTGGGTTGCTGCGAACAACAAGCATTACTGTAACATTGAGTATTTATTTTTCTAAATTACTGTATTAAGCTGTCTGTCTGTATGAACGTTTTTCACTTTTTACACTACTGTAAGAAACGTAGTTTTAAAAAGATAAGTTTAGATAAGCAATATCATATCCCAATTTTAATATGGGTAAAGTTCATCATCAATGCTAAATACCATTTGCTTAAAAGAATACTAAATTACTTTTTTCATTGTAGCCTACTGTATTTTGATGATGATTATGCTGTCCTTGAATCTAAAGCAGTGGGTAAAAGGAACATCCCTGGTTGCTACTGTACATCCAGAGCACCAGCCCTGCTACCTCCATCAGTATTTGATAATGAATAATGCTGTTACATATCGAATGAAATGACACATTCTCCCAAAAATGTCTCCATAACCGCTGACACTGCGAGCCTCAGCACCACACTAACTGAGTATTTGATTATATTCTGTGACCTTGCCAAACAATTATTTGCCAATCTTTACCTTTTTTCTTCAGTTACCTGGTTTACGGAGTGAGTGGCTAATGGCATTTGAACCTGGCCAAATTAAGAGAGGTTTTCTCAAGTAGCTGCAATTGGTTCAATATGTGCCACGGTTTAAAATTCTACAATTCAATTTTCTCATTTGAAAAACATGCGCAAACGGCAATGGATTTGTCATTGAATATGTAAAAAGGGAAATGCACGCTTTATTTTATTTTGTTCTCAATCCTCCATTTGTGACGTCTGTCTAACAATGATCATTACGGCTCAAATAGTTACCTGTGAGGACGCCCATAAATCTTGTTAAAATAACCAAAACCGTCTCTGGTGTTTTTTTCCCCCAAGAAGCAACCTGTCTCTGAGCATAGGCCATCTGTACATAGTTAGAACCCTATGCACACAGATGGCAGCCAAACACTCCCAAAGTTGCTCCGTCCGCACATCTAACCTTACAAAGCAAACTAATTAACAGTAAAACGCAGAGTGAAGGAAGGAGCCGTTTGAAAGAGTTTGCAGTGACTCTAATGAGGAGAGAGAGAGAGGAGAGGGAGAGAGGGAAAGAGAGAGAGAGGTCATCTGTGTATGCCAGAGAGATGGGGGGGGGGGCTATTCAGAGGCTCCAGGTTTACTGCCCTCTTTAAGATCCGTATTAAATGAGGGCTACTTATCGCCAAGCCTCTGCCCTAGCACAGCAGCCTTTAACAGCCTAGAATAGGGCATAGGCCAGGGATCCTAAAGGGAGGGAGTTCGGGCAGCCAGGGGGACAGGGGAAGGGAACTGGCTTGCCATAGAGTGCCTCCAAGAGGCCTACCTAGCCCATGTGAACCACATTACCGTTTACATTTACGTCCGCTTCATGTTTAGTTTCCTTTCCTTTGATACTGGTATAGTGACAACCCTAGTTTACAGTTTTACAGAACATTGAATACACACACAACTTGACATGGATCCCAACTTGATGGTAAAATGACTTCCTTACTTTGAATTCCACCTGTAGGCTAAAGATAATATCAACCCCTACTATTAGGTTAGATTATGTGCTTGGCTCGGACGTGAACACAGGAACTAGAATTCTACCACTTCTGGAGGTTAGCAACCAATGAGAGAACAGGGGTGAGAGATGTGCTGGGTCTGTCAAATTGTTGTTGTTTTTTTTCCTGTGGATGTACACAGCCACTTCCTAGGGCCTCCCTTTCTGATGAAATTCATTTTGTGAAAACGAGGACAACTCCTTGGAAAGCTAATTAGTCGGATACAAGCAGAGCGAAGCAGGAATCGTGAAATGACCCAGCTGCCAAAAGTAATAACGTTTTCATTATTTATTTCATTATTCATTTATGGATGTTTTCAGACAGAATTAATAATAGAAAAATGTTTGCGCTGGAGCCCTATTACCAGCAGGCCAAGTCCAGTGGCACAGTTAGTTAACATGCACACATGCACTGCCCCCCAACAATTCAGCATCGGATAGTTCTCGCTCTCTATTCCTTTAAATTATCTCAATTTCATACAATCAGTTTTTTCCAAACTGTTCCTGTTTTTTAATAGGCCTCTATTAAGGTGCTCCTGAACAGGACACGTCAATCATTTGCATTTGCTGAACATTTTATGATCATCATCAAGTTCAGGACCAGATCTATAAACACATATCGGTAAGCAGATAGAATTGTCCAGAAAGAACTAGCAATGAAACATGCAATTAGAATTCTCTCTGGGATATGGGCATTCTGCCGCTCAATTTCCATGTGTCCAAACATTACGCGATGACATCCCCTAGCTCTGTTTGCTTTATCTCA
The DNA here is from genome assembly GCF_020615455.1 of Coregonus clupeaformis. Lineage (NCBI taxonomy): Eukaryota > Metazoa > Chordata > Actinopteri > Salmoniformes > Salmonidae > Coregonus > Coregonus clupeaformis. The sequence continues at coordinate 11,771,482 of NC_059207.1, read as the reverse complement.
CTGTTTATTGCCACACTTAAGAGGCCAGCTATGTTCTGGATTCTCCCACTGAGAATACACACACTCCTTACCTCCCTCCCCACACACTCCTTACCTCCCTCCCCACACACTCTGGAGTAAATGAGACTGGAATAGAGTAGCAGAATACTTAAAGCTGTCCAGAGATCCATATTACAAAAACAGATTTTATTTCCACTTATAACACGGGCATCCCTGATAAAAGCATGTCAAAGGCAACTGGGAAGGCTGTTTCTCTCTAGGCATATTATTTGTCTGTTAATAATTGTACCTACCCCCAGTTGTACCTACGGGTGGCGAGTGAGTAAGTTTCCTATTGGATCCTTTCTATGGGAGCTGATCTTTGGGGATGGTTTGATGGGGGAATAGAAAAATGGAGGGGAGCCGTGGCCGCTTCTCAGTCCAGTGTTTTTACATTAACCATAAGTAAGGCGTTTTTCCCCCTCCTTCTCCCAGGTCCCAGCTCAAAGCGCCAGGGCCACGGCCATGTGTGAATAATCACAGAGAAGGCCCCGCCGGTGCCCTCGCTGTCTCATAGGAGGCCATTCGCAAGGGCACAGTGGGGGGGTCGTAAACGTTAGCACGTTGAGGATTTGGATATCCTCACAAGCTTGTCTCATTAGCAGCTAATTGGCTAGACTTTCCTCCATCTTTTGTTCAACATTACGTTTGTCTTTTTTTCTCCGTGGCGGGGAGAGAGAGAGAGAGAGAGAGAGAGAGAGAGAGAGAGAGAGAGAGAGAGAGAGGGGGGTGAGTAGGGGTACTAGGGGGAGGAACATGTTTTTTTTAATGCTCTGAGCTTCACTGGGAGAGTTAAGTCCATATTACGGCAACATAAACACTCCTGTTCCGCAATTAACCTTAAAAAGCAACTGAGTGCAAAATTGAGCGCTCAACCTGCTCGACCAAATTAGCCCTGAGATCAAGGGGAAAGAGGGCCTCTTTCCCTCCACCCTCTTTTTTTCCCTCCTTCACTTCTCCCAACTGGGAAACACTAGAAAAACATCAACATGGCTAAATTCCCCTCCTTTACTTCTCCCAACTGGGAAACACTAGAAAAACATCAACATGGCTAAATTCCCCTCCTTTACTTCTCCCAACTGGGAAACACTAGAAAAACATCAACATGGCTAAATTCCCCTCCTTTACTTCTCCCAACTGGGAAACACTAGAAAAACATAAACATGGCTAAATTCCCCTCCTTTACTTCTCCCAACTGGGAAACACTAGAAAAACATAAACATGGCTACATTTCCATCCTTCACTTCTCCCAATTGGGAAACACTAGAAAAACATCAACATGGCTACATTACCCTCCGCACTAGACATATTGAAGTTGTCATACAGGGATGGCAAGTACTTTCCAAAGATTTATTCTAAATATTGGACAATTTGACAAACATTCGAGAGAGAGAGAGAGAGAGAGAGAGAGAGAGAAGATTACTTACAGCAGTGTTTTCATAATGTCCAACCTTGTGGTCCTCCAGACCTCTTGCACCAGGCCAGCGAGCCCTTGTCCTACATTGGCCTTGGGCTGATGTTAATGCACTGATTGATGATTCAGATGGAGAAGGCCAGAGGACCTGTCCCTTCAGGACTTGGCTCACAGGTAGCCCTCTCTCCCCATGTCTCTCTCCCTCGCTGCCTTTGATACAGCAGGCATTCGTCGTGTGCCCTGAATACCAATAAGGATCGGGTAGACAGCAGGTCAAATGTCCATTCCTGTTATGTTTGGGGGGTTTATTTGTTTCCGAAAGGTGTTAGATTTCAGGACTGGTGCTGAACCAAGCCTGCTGCGATTCATTTTAATGGGGATCATTTTGTGACTTGACATCTGTACGTGGAAACACATATTTTTGTCTGATTTCTGTTCCTTTGGAGCATTGTGAATGGATGGTAGAAGATGGTAAACAATAAAATGATTTACTGTTAGAGCTTGCATGTGTTGTTACAGTATATACGTACTCTAAACAACATGCCTGTATTTCATTACAAACAGGTGTACAATCTAAATCCATCAGTCAAAATGTAATGGGATTTTGGGAAAAACATCCACACTCATGGTTGAGGGATTCGGAAGAGGTGAGCCTCACAATACAGCCGAGCAATGCTTACCAATGGCATGGGAAACAGAGAAAAGCAACATGATGGTTACAATTACCTGCGTGCTATGGAGCAACAACTCTGCTTTATGTTAGCAGAGATGTCAGAGAGGAAGAGAGGGTTAGGAATCAGGGTCACGCTCCTCATGTGCTATTGTCCACCTGACACCAGGGCCCTAACAGAGTTCACATCCCAGACTCAGAGGAGGAGGGTAAACAGGGAGAGGAGGGAGAACCAAAGAGAACGACAGAAAACTAATGAACGATAGAGAACAAGAGAAAAGTATGAAGTAAAAAAAAACGTTCCTTGTTATGTGTCTCGTTCCCTTATCAATAAGAACGTCCCGAATCCCAGTAATCCTTTGTGACCGAGAACGTCTGACTCCACATTGGCTCCACGGCTGGACGCATTGCACCCTGGGAGAGAGGGGGCCTGGGGTGAGAGAGAGGGGGCCTCACGCGGCGTCAGAAGGTGGAGGTTGCACATGGGCTTCAGCAGACACATCAAGGGGCTTGCACCAAAGCAGTACTGACACTGACCTCCCGGAGACCCAGCAACCCAAACGGCCCTAACAAGGTATTAGCACAGTAATGCCCCCCTGAAAAGAGCCACAGCTGCAGCGGGTCTGTTTCAGTGAGCAGGGCCGTCCTGCAGGCAACGTGGTGCCCCGTGTCAAGCTCAGGAGGCAGTGGGGGGTCAAGGAGTCGGGGCACATGGAGGTGCTGTTTATCAAGGCTGCGCTTTCTCACACTCAACCCTGGGGGGCCTAGAGTAAGGGCCTTTAGAGGTTCTGATCCGGTAGAATCATGTATGGAGTCAGTGGAAACCAAGGGATCATTAAACCATAGTTGGACCCACATATTCATAGTAATTTCATATCCTGTCCTTTTCTAACTACTGGAGTTTGAGAGGCTCATTCTGGAAAATACAACTATCAAAGTTGGCCATTCATACTTCTTGAAACCATACGGTGACAATATAATTAATATAATCATCACTAGTATTACTATAATAATATATTTTTTGTGTGTGACCTCATTATGTTCATTTTTTTACATTTATATAATTGTGAGTTTGTCCTCTAAAGCGTGGTGAGCGTATGGTGGTGGAGTCTGGAGGAGAGAGAAGCCTCATCTGTTACAGCCCAGCCAGGCCGGCACGCTGCGTGAAGGAGAACGACAGGGTGTTACTGCGTCCGACATTGATGGATGTGTCAAATTCCGTAGCCAACTTTGGCAATTGGACACATTAACAACAGGCACCTGGTTTTCCACCGTACAAATCTATTAAAAGATAACAGCAATGGCTGCTCCCGCTCTATTAGTAAATTATAGCTCTGTTGGCGTGGTGTCGGCCTCCCCTCTCCTCTTACTTCTCCCTACCTCCCGCCTCTACTACAGTACGTTGTTATTGGCAGTCTAATAGTGCCACCCAGTGGGCATACTGATCAATAGGGGTTTTTCACATACAAATCTCGATTTTAGTGTAGATGGATACAAACTCACTCTGTGCAATGCAGATCATTAGTACATTTTTATTCCCATCTCTAAAACTTGTAATCCAGAAATTAATCTTTGTATCACTCTCCTCCCGATAGCCGGCATCAGTGTAGTTAAATGACCTCTTCCCATAGACATAGCCTAACATAGAAATCCCACCAGTACGTCTTTCCTAACACCTAACAATGATGGACGTCGTAGCACTGTGTGGTCAGAGCAGTGCTGAACTACATTTACATTTAAGTCATTTAGCAGACGCTCTTATCCAGAGCGACTTACAGTTAGTGCATACATAATTTTTTATACCCCCCGTGGGAAGCGAACCCACAACCCTGGCGTTGCAAACGCCATGCTCTACCAACTGAGCTACAACTACTCCAGAAGAGCAAATAAAAGACAATTGTTATGTGCACCGGATAGCCCCTGAGCAGCCGACTACACAAGCAGTTCAAAATTAAACAGCGCACAAGACAAGAACAAGAACGAATGTGCAACGTGAGCTATGTGTGACACTACTGTACCATGATGACATTGCCCAAGGCATAGGCCAGTTCTGATCACCAGGATCTGGTTTCTTTTAACGTAACATTCATGTGTGTCACTAGGTACATGCAAGGTCAACAAGAATACAGACAGAGTGTGTGTGTGTGTGTGTGTGTGTGTGTGTGTGTCCGTGCGTGTGTATGTGTGTGTGTAAAAATATGCTGCACCGCTGTAGCAATCCAGTGTTGTCCAGGGATGATTGATGCATACAGCCGGTGAAATGGAGACAATGTGCTTGATATAAAACGGTTAGGAGCCACACAAGGCCCCCGGTACAAAACCAGTAAGACCACACCAAAGCACTCAACATGAACCTATTAAGGCTTGCCCAGTAAGGGCTCGCCCAGTAAGGGCTCATGTATGATAGTGTGTGTCACGTAAATTAGCTGTGGGGAAATATTTCAGTGTATGTGTGTTGGGCGGGTATAAAAAAGACGAGACCAGTAAATACTTTTACAGCTGGCAATTTGTCAGGACATGTAAATGTCTCCAATTCCCGACAGTGCTGGCATAAAATGTACAGCCGCTTGGAAAGTGACAATGTACAAAAAAAGACCACTTTTTACTCCCTCTTCTCATTCAGACCAGTAAAATCTTCCCATAAATCTCCTCTCATCCACCCCAGATGTCTCCTGTTGTCAGATATCGTGCCGTGACAATCCCTTCCACCATCACTGTCTTGACAGAAATATGATATGTGAAACTGCAATGTCACATCACTTAACATGATTTAGCCCAAGTCAGACCATTATTTTAATCAATAAAAATGTCTAACTTTTTCCAGTAATGACGGCTGGGTAGGATCCCTGTGTTAGGGTGATCTATAAGACTTATCTGAGCTATTGATTTATGGCTACAGACAGCTAGTGTATTGAAGAGGCACTCTTTCTCTCGCCAAGGTTTCTATCAAATTGGCAAATAAGTAGGGCAGTATAACCTCCTGGGCAGTAGAACAGATGTTTTTCTCTTCAGATCTAGACTTTATGTGTGTTTGAACCCTATATATCCCCATTACTGTGCCACTAGACAAGGTTCCCCACTGCCATAAACCCTATATATCCCAGGTACTGTGCCACTAGACAAGGTCCCCCACTGCCATAAACCCTATATATCCCCGGTACTGTGCCACTAGACAAGGTCCCCCACTGCCATAAACCCTATATATCCCCAGTACTGTGCCACTAGACAAGTTCCCCACTGCCATAAACCCTATATATCCCCAGTACTGTGCCACTAGACAAGGTCCCCCACTGCCATAAACCCTACATATCCCCGGTACTGTGCCACTAGACAAGGTCCCCCACTGCCATAAACCCTATATATCCCTGGTACTGTGCCACTAGACAAGGTCCCCCACTGCCATAAACCCTATATATCGCTGGTACTGTGCCACTAGACAATGTACCCCACTGCCATAAACCTACTAAAGGATCCTATGGGCTCGCTTGGTAACATGTCCTCTGATCACGTCTTCCTGGTTGATTCTCCACTAAACACTGTAAAGCCAGGGGGATTAGTGTCCAGCGAGGAAGGTGGATGTGTACGATCATCATGCATTTGATCTTCCGGACAGGAATTGGAGAGACGCTTTTATCAAAGCATACCAGAGCAAGTGTATACACATCTAAGGGAGCCAAGTTGATTACCCATGCACCCTATGAACCCAATAGGCCTACCTATACCTATGATAACCTGTAGGTTACAAACAAACAAAAGCCCAGGGGCTTCAGTCTGCCTGCCCTGAACTACTCCAGGTGGGCTTCCTCTCACAGAACGGGACCGCCGAGTGTTGATGCGCGTAGTGCGTAAAAATCGCCTGTCCTCGGTTGCAACACTCACTACCGAGTTCCAAACTGCCTCTGGAAATAATGTCAGCACAATAACTGTTTGTCGGGGGCTTCATGAAATGGGTTTCCATGGCTGAGCAGCCGCACACAAGCCTAAGTTCACCATGCGCAATGCCAAGCGTCGGCTGGAGTGGTGTAAAGCTTGCCGCCATTGGACTCTGGAGCAGTGGAAACGCATTCTCTAGAGTGATGAATCCAGCTTCACCATCTGGCAGTCTGACGGACAAATCTGGGTTTGGCGGATGCCAGGAGAACGCTACCTGCCCCAATGCATAGTGCCAACTGTAAAGTTTGGTGGAGGAGGAATAATGGTCTGGGGCTGTTTTCATGGTTCGGGCTAGGCCCCTTAGCTCCAGTGAAGGGAAATCTTAATGCAACAGCATACAATTACATTCTTGACGATTCTGTGCTTCCAACTTTCTGGCAACAGTTTGGGGAAGGGTCTTTCCTGTTTCAGCATGACAAAGCGAGGTCCATACAGAAATGGTTTATCGAGATCGGTGTGGAAGAACTTGACTGGTCTGCACAGAGCCCTGACCTCAACCCCATCGAACACCTTTGGGATGAATTGGAACACCAACTGCGAGCCAGGCCTAATTGCCAAACATCAGTGCCTGACCTCAATAATGCTTGTGGCAGAATGGAAGCAAGTCCCTGCAGCAATGTTCCAACATCTAGTGAAAAGCCTTCTCAGAAGAGTGGAGGCTGTTATAGCAGCAAAGGGGGGACCAACTCCATATTAATGCCCATAATTTGGGAATTAGATGTTCGACAAGCAGGTGTCCATATACTTTTGGTCATGTAGTGTATATTTGACAAATTAGAGTATGAGGAATGTGGAAGTTTTGAAAGGTTGTGAAGCACCGCTTCTCCACTGACTAGACATTTCACATCAAGCTAACTACCTACACATTCCATTGACTCATGACTTCTCACCTTATCATAATCCAAAAATCATCAGTTACATGGAACTGACACGTTTTCCATGGCTAATATTTTTACAAATATTGTCAACCTCGTGCAGTAGAACCAACTGCAATTCAGGAAGTTGTACGCACCACAACAGCCAACTAGTCTCGCTAAAAATGCTAATTAGCTGCAAAATGCTGATTAGTAGTATCGTATCTGAAGATTATGCCTTTGTTAAATGTTTTTCATGAAGAAATGGAATGTTGTTTGTGTTAGTATCAAGAGGGAATGTTTTGGGTGTGACGTCACATACAACAGACCGGAAGTGTCTTGTAGACAGGGGAGACTGGGGATTGGCCAGAAGAGGGAGCTTCATTGTTTATAAATAGGGGGGTTAAACGAAGAAGAAAGGGAGAACGAGCAGCCATTCTGAGGCGTCGCTCCCCGGGTGTCATGTCACCTGTCATTTATGCTGTAACCTCGTGATTTTAATAAAAGCCTCTAACACGATGCAGCATAGACGGACTCTTTGTTGACAGCAATAATGGCCACCATTCACCCGATACGACATAATGGCGCCCAACGTGGGGCTGGGTTTGCGTCTCTTCCTTGTTTCAGTCAACCGCCAGGCTAACTCGCTTTGAAGCATGGCCAAAAAAGGGTGAGTTTTTCTTACCGCTTCGGAGTTTGTTAGATTGGATACGACTTGTGTACACTGGAGAGATGTACCATACGACCTTGCCTCGGGTGGCGTTATTGCGGTCGACTAGAGTCTGCTAAAATTTATTCCATTGGAACCGGCAGATAATTGGAAGTTTTTAGAGCATTAAACGGTAGGATTTAAGTATTGAAGTGTACGATTAAGGCAGATATGCGCATTCTTTAGGGCACTGTACCGATTTAAGACCTCCAGGGGGGGCCATTTTAGATGTTGGGCCGGCAAATCCGTTTGCACGATAGAATGGGTGGACGGTGGGTTTTTTTTTTGTTAAAGAGAGCTCGGATTAGTGAGGTTTATCTGATTGTGATTATGATTTGACTTTCGTCCGACGGGATGTCTGATTGGGTTTGATTTCTCGGTGTAATGCTCATTAGTCCCGGTAGCAAAAACGGTAGGATAAATATGTTTAAAATTGATAGGGCAGTGCAGGGTATGTTTCTGTGTAGTAGGCCGCAGTTAGCTAAAGGCTAAGGCTAATGTTAGTGCTAAATGGGAGTGTGTTTCATGCTACATGGTACATCGTGGCTAAGACTAATGCTAAATGCTAATTGTGTTGTGTGCTACATGTTAATGTATCCTTAGAGACTTCATTGCGATGGATTAAAGTCTCTTAAATTTGTCTCTGTGTTTAAGTCAGGTTATATGTTTTGTGAGCGCTGTTAAATGTTGTTTGACTATACGGGGGAAACGGGAGTTACAGCTGGACTGTTAACCGTCTATTTGGGATTGGGGAGAGTCCACGGTGAAAAAGTATTTTTGAATGGATGTGCGCATGCGTTTAATTTTGCGACACTACACTACAGAAAGGGGGAGTTTATGGCACGAGATTAGGACACGTTTTGGTTTACGGCACTAAACTACAACACGAGGGTGTGCTAAGCCTACAAACAAAATGGTGGGTACAGGTCATAGGTCCCATTTGGCGTTACCCTGCAAGGGAAAATAGACAGACAGAGGAGAAATTTTAACACGAGTATTCTAGTTGTTACATCGGCGATGGTTAAAGATGAAACTTGTTTTGTGACCTATTGAATTTATACATTAAATATATGTTGGCGAAGTATAATGCATTGAATTAAATGACGGATTAAAATTAAATAAAAATGTTTTTGAGCGATCTATTTAGTTCTGAGGTTAGTCTTAGAGTGAATAATGGGTGAACGAAGGAATATTGAATATGGTTGAAATAACTCAGTGATTGCATTAACTACTAAAAGCTGTTTCTGTGTCTCTGTTTTTCTGTCATATGAGTGGAGCAATACGATACGACAGGAGAGAGGAGGGGCTGACGTGACATCACGTGACGAGGCAGACGATCGGATCAGATATCAGGCTAGTTCACAAAAATCATCCCTTACAAAATATTTGATGACAATTTCACATAGGCTTGGCAAATGATTCATTAAAAAATTGCATTTTGGATGCTCTGCATCACTGGGGTTTGATGGGAATTGTAGTATTGAAGGGTTAGAGGCTTTGTTTTTGGGGGATTGCTTTGAAGTTGACTAACTACATTTACTTGCATTTGATGGGTTGTGGTAAGATAGCCACCACTAATTGATAAATTGGTGACATAGGATAGAGGAATAAAAATTGGTTTTAATTATTCAGGATTTTTAATTGATAAAAAAAAAATAAAAAAATGCTATATATTTTTGTTTTTTTGTTTTTTTGGAGTTGTTAGTTTTATATTAATAATTAGAGGGGGGGAAGCCATAGGCTATACAGTCTAAAATAAAATAATTCACGATAAAGGAATATAAAAGGGTTGTTACAATGGGGAGAAAGGACAGCAAGGCTAGATGAAGGTGATTACACCGATTGATATGGGGAAAAATAGTAATCCTTTAACTAAAGTAGTGTTAGAAAGTAGTGTTAGAAAAACTAATGGCAGGAGTTAGTACACCTTTCTCACATACGGATTCAGCAAAAAGTACAGCTTAGGGATGTTTATCTTCAGCTTTCGGTGATCATCCAGGAGGGTGATTGTTGCATCAGAGATGAAGATGAATAATAGATAGAGGACAAGCAGAAACGACGATGAAGATGGATCAAAACTCCAGAAGGAAGAAAATGTGAGGTCTGGAAGAAAAGAGGGAGGTAAGGAGGATGGAACTTAAAGAAGATGAGGATGATGAAGATGAGAGTGATGATGAAGAGGTCATGCATGGGTGGATATGACTCTGTGATCAGAAGGAAGTTGGCAAGAGGAAAAAGAAGAAGGATACACGAGATTTGATCTCTGATGGAAGTTGAAGATGAAGAAAGCGATGAAGATTTGGAGATTAAAGGTGCTTTATGTTCAAGAGGATTTTATCCTACAATGACTAGCAAAGAAGAAATAGAGATATAGACCGATGCTTATCATGCCTGGATAAAGCAAATAGTTTAGAAGTAACACAGCTGAAGATACAGAAGAGGAGAAACTGCTGAGAGGATCCCAAGAATTGGAGAAGAAGAAGGAGAAGATAAGTTTTGGTTATGAAGAATCAGAGTGAACCGAATCAACAATCACTGTTACAGCTTCAACTGAACAATATCAAATGCAATTGTATCAGCCACCAAGGGCGGCACCAGTTGATTCATATCCAAAGCCAGTTTCTGGACAGACACAGAATTGAAGAGGACGAGAAGAAATAGGAGGAGGAAGATTTCAGCTACACTTCCAGCAACTTTCAGAAGACTGTTATAATTGTGGACAGATTGGGTACTTTACCTGTGATGAAAATGCGTCAGGAGGAAACAACAGAGGAAGATAAAGGAGCAAGTGAAGATCACCTGTTAGTGCCTAGAAGATCCGGAAGGGGGGTATTAGCTGAGAGCATCGATTAGAGAAGAAGAGAAAATAGCTAACAATTGAAGTAAAAACAACCGACCATTAGAAGTGATGGTGAATAGTGGAAAAACTTATCTGGGTTCAGCCTAAAGAGGTTAAACATCTCACTAATTGATAACTAATTAGGATAGGGATTTGAGGTAGTAAAACAGTTAATTACTCTTAAGGTACTAATATTAGAAGATACTGTTATTGCAGTGTTGGGAAGAGATGCATTGTTTAAATTGAATTGTACAATAAGATGTACACTAGACGACTGTCTATTAGACAATCTGTCTGAAAAGTTAAAAGGGGGGACTGTTTATTCTGGGTTACATTCTTACACTAAGAGATTTCAGGCTAGGCTAAAAGGTGTTTAGTCGTTTGCCAAGTCTGTGTGTAATGAGTCAGAAGCAGGTGGGGAACTTTCCCAATCACATATTCTAAAAATTTGGTGGTAAGGGATTTTGTGAATAAATCAGGGGAAAAAGTTTTAAATGTTATGAGAGAAAAGATTGGATTAAAATAAGTTAGGAGTAGATTAGGGTTGAAGGAACTCTGAGACAGAAAGCTAAGTTTCAAAGTTAGTAGTAAGAGAGAGAACAATGGTGAATGAGACTGTAGAGTAGGAAGATCAAGGTAATTATAGGTGTATTTTTTATAATCAAAAGTTTGCAAGTCAGGAATTAGAGAAAGGACTGAGATTTGGGGAAAAAGTGACACTAGTGGTGATAGATGGAAGTACAAGCAGAGACAACTTTTCTTTGGGGAAAATTAGGAGTAACTAAGGACATTAACACTTCAGTTTATTAGAACAACAGGGAGAAGCAATTTAACTCTTTCAACATTGATAGTTATTAAAGCCATAAATATATCGCATTTGGTTATAAGGGAACCAATACAGCACCAATTTTAGGGGAAAGAATACTTATTAGCGTTAGAATGGGGACGTTTCTCCCATATGGAGAGATAATTATGGAGAATAAGTATTGTTATCAGGACCAGATGTAGAAGCTGTTGCACCTAGTCAAAGGAGGGATAGTTTGTATAACGATATGAAGTGGAAGAGGTTAGGAGTGACTGTTTACTTATTTGGCGTAATGTTACAGCGAAAGGTCAGGGAGAATATATGTATACTTATCTAGGGCAAGCATTAGAAGTTGTTCCGGTTAAGAATTATTGGTTAAAAGGCTATGTAATTCGTAAAGTGACGCTTATGATGGAAGATTTCAAATCTGTTGAAGTTTCACAGTCACCAAGGGAGTTCAGGAAGAATATGTTACAGTAGTCACTCCAACAGTGAATAATACACATAGGATAATGGGAACTTTTGCACTAGAAGTAATTAGGGTTGATACAGCAACTAAGTCAACTACTTTAATGGTAACTTTGGAAGGGATTAATGATACGATGGCAATAGCAAATGTAGGGAGTATGACATCGACAACAACTTTTCTGAAATTAAGGGGTTATGTTACGGATGGAAAGTGCTGTCAAGGATAGTACGAATAGGGTTAAAATAGGAGAGCAGATAGTAGTAGAGAGAATATAGATTCATCATGGAGGACAGGATGAGGTCTTTGATTTTAATGACAGACAAGGAGAGGTATCTGATCAGTACCGCTCGTTCTTCTGTTGTGGAAATTAGAGATAGATTAACTCATTCTGTAAGATCAGTGAGGAATCTTGAGGGTCCATGTCTGTTGAGAATTCCAGCACCAAACATGTTAGACGGTCGCGCGGCCTCTATCAGGTATGGGTCAGTCTTATGCTTTGTCATGACTGTGGTATCAGCAACAGTCATTGACAGATAAAATAATGTCGTTGTCAGAACAGTGGTTTAAGCCTAGGTTTAAGTGTTCTTGGTTAAATGAATTACCCTATGGGAATTGTTAAATGGGAAAGGAAAATCAGGTAACAACGGAACCCTGAAGTATTCAGGTGAAACATTGAGGGCTAAAAGTTGTTTTTGTTCTAATAAAACATATGAGGTAAAGGGTATGTTTATGGGAATATCAGATTGTGATGATTATATGATGACTTTGGATAAGCATGACCTTAAGGGTAGTAATGAGAAATATAAGGTTACTTTTTAATATACCAGGTAGTAAGAAGAGCAGGACTTTGATGGTTAAACGATTAGCTTTTGACTGACAATGTGACTATTGGGAATTTTAGAGATATTTGGTGGGTTTGTGATGATAAAACGTATATATTCTTACCCTATGGATGGATAGGATGTTGTTAATGTCAACGTTGAAGCTTCCATATGAGGCTTTTACTATTAAAAGAGGGGTAGCACCGAACACAGATCAATCTGAAACTAGAGTTCAAAATAGGATGAAAAGGGACATGTCATAGGCTTCAAGCCTATCATTGAAGGATAAGTCTAAGGGAGAAGGGGGGGACTTTATTCATGGTATGGTGTAACATTTGGGAAGATCATATTGATAAATATTAGTTATACTTTGAGTCCAGATAGTTCAGATAATATCACTGGGGTTATAGATGCATTGAAGGAAATAAGGGATGCATTTGGAAGACTTGGTTGCAAGATCAGTTAGGCCAGTAGGGGCAGTGATGGGTCAGATTTTAGTTTCAGCTTTGATAACACTGTGTGATGTTTGTAATTTGTTACTGATCTTTGAGAAAGTTATGATATTGAGATAGGTTGGAGAGTGATGTCTGGAGACAACACTCAGATGCCGGTGTTGACTGTTCCTGATCTGGATAAAGATGGACAAGTGGAACTGATGGATAAATATCATTTTTGATTATTTGATGATTTTTTTTTTTTTTTTTCAATATTAGGGTGATGTTGGTATGATTTATGAATCAAAGGGGGGAATAGGTTTATGTGATTCATACATCATTTATATATCATTTCTATATTCTTAGTTGATATTGATGTTCAATTTGAAAGTGTTTTTTTGGAAAAGATACTGTTTGGTTTCTTTTCTTTTCTTCCAGAAGCATTTGGGGGAACATATGGAGATTGAAATACTCAAACAGGAACATGGGAAGGGACAATATGACTGGAGGAGATGAAACAAGGAGGGTGTGGCTGATTCCATCATCAACAGTCCATTGGAAGAGGAGACTACGGGGAGATGAAGTGTAGTGGACTACATTCCAGTGTTTGCAATGAAATATAGACATGTGTAATACATAATTGTGTCATATTTTTAGGTATTAATTTTTGTAGAATGATGTTTGATGTTATTGAATACATGTGAGGATCTTAGATGTTTTTGTTTATTTCGGTGAATGCTTAGGGACAGAAAGTCTAGGCAGGGAGAGTTCCACGGTAAGGTCCAATGGGTTAACCAGCCTTGCAAGTGGATGTTTATGGATAGGATTTTGTTTGCAGGGGCTTACATGTGTATTTAATTGCATCATACTTTCAAATGCATTTACATGGGTTATGAGGTTATCTGGAGTACCGAAGGTGGTTGCCTGGGGCAGAGGGACCGTGAGAGAATTTTACTGTCTTGATTGATGGATGGAAGGTTGCCGGACAGTTTTTCGCTCTTACACTCCATAAAGATTTGTTCATATTTCATAGTAATGTATTCACACTTCATAAACAGTTGTTCATATTTCATAGAAAGGTATTTACACTCTAGAGAATAATGTTTTTGGTTTAATGTTAAAGCTACTCAATAAGACAAATTGTTACTAGTCATAATCCTATTCTGTTTGTTTTCGAGACGTTTAGTTCGTCTCGAAGGGGGGAATATCGTATCTGAAGATTATGCCTTTGTTAAATGTTTTTCATGAAGAAATGGAATGTTGTTTGTGTTAGTATCAAGAGGGAATGTTTTGGGTGTGATGTCACATACAACAGACCGGAAGTGTCTTGTAGACAGGGGAGACTGGGGATTGGCCAGAAGAGGGAGCTTCATTGTTTATAAATAGGGGGGTTAAACGAAGAAGAAAGGGAGAACGAGCAGCCATTCTGAGGCGTCGCTCCCCGGGTGTCATGTCACCTGTCATTTATGCTGTAACCTCGTGATTTTAATAAAAGCCTCTAACACGATGCAGCATAGACGGACTCTTTGTTGACAGCAATAATGGCCACCATTCACCCGATACGACAGTAGCATTGTGCTCTATTTTTACTCAAAAATGTTTTACTCAAAGGCATTTATATTCCTTTGCTAGTACTGGTGCGCTATGTTATTGACATTTGGCGCCATTGCAGGTGGAAATGTTAATCATTTAGTGGTGGCCTAGCCCTTGATCATGACTCTCAGTTCCATTACATACACATAAGAGTCATTGGAGAAGGCGCCTTCTGTATGGGGGAGTTTAAGAGCCCCGATGCTCAGTCTGAACATTAGCAGGCATCGCTTGCGGTACGCTTTTGGAAGCATAAGGACCTTATCTTTCATATCAGCGAGAAATATATATATATAGTTATGATACACACCTTTATAATGTTCCCGCACGGCCATATCTCCATGTTACAGCGCTTGTTTATGAAAAACAGACGGAAGACAGAGGAGACCACCTGTGCTAATTAGCTATCTAGCATGCTCTGAACACCTGTGTGTAAGCGTAACTCTGGAAGTGTAGCGGAAGTGTGGTTTCATCAGATGGAGGCACCCATAGCTGTATAGATCTGTGCAAAACTGCTACAGTATGTGTATCTTTTTTTATTTGAAGGATTCTTTCTCGCTGATGAAAGATACGGGCCATCTTATCGCAACTGATGATTATTGCAACTGATGATTATTGCTGTTTCTAAATGTTAAAACACAGCATCAGCATTGAAGTTTACATGATCCAGTAGTGTGTGAAGCTAACCGCTGAAAACTGTAGGGAGAAGGCAGAATGCCACCTAGTGTTTGCGAGAGCTAGCAGGCCACAAGCACCCGGCATTGTTTTGTTTCTTATTGTTTTGTTTATTTTGTCAAAATGTAAAACATCTTAAATACATCATATCAGCAGGACTAAATGAAATTCTATATACATATTTACTACTGTTCAAAATACATTATTACACTGTCTAATTATTATTATTATCATTATTATTACATTGTCTAAACATGACCATTAACTTGCATCTTGAAGTTGTCTTAGGGCGTTTTCACACATAGTTTTGACTATTTGTTACATTGTATTATTTTCGTTTGGTCCGGTTGGTTTAACATTTCCATATGTCAAACAAACTAAAATTCCTAAACAAAACCACGTGTCCATGCAAGTCATTTGTTTATTGGATAAAAATGTTCTAATTAAATCAATGTGTGATTATTATAAAGCATCACTTGTGTGTCCCAATCTTCATATTACTTTCGCTTTGGTCTTCCAAGAACATGCGGGAGAAACAGCGCAATAGCCGCTCCAACTGCGACTTGAATAGTCTATAGCCTATTCAGAAGCCTTTATCCCAAGTATAGTCCACGTCTCCCCTAATCTGCATCCGATGCGCTCATAAATGCGCTGCTACTCACAGAATGTTTAAGAGATCTGAAGTTATGATGCGCTCGCAGTCAAACAACCAATAATAATGCGCGACACTGGTTATTTTCCTGTGTTTGGTCCCGACTGCGTTCTCACCTGCAGTGAACTGCACCACAGTGCGAATCGAACCGAGACCATGGCTGCGGGAAGTAGGGGTGCTGGGGGTGCAGAATTTTAATAAATATATATATATATATATATATATTAATTAAAAAAGTTGAGTGGACTGATATAGCAGTCTGCAGCGTCAGCACGGACAAAAACAGAAGGAAACCGCTCAGGGATTTCACCATGATGCCAATGGTGATTTTACAGGGTTTAGTGGCTGTGATAGGAGGAAACTGAGGATGGATCAACAGCATTGTAGTGACTCCACAATAACAATCTAATTGACAGAGTGAAAGAAGGAAGCCTGTACAAAATTAAAAATTATTTCAAAACATGCATCCTGTTTGCAACAAGGCACTAAAATAATACTGCAAAAAATGTGGCAAAGCAATTCACCTTTTGTCCTGAATACAAAGTATTGTGTTGTAATGGATTTGCCCCAAACATATTACTGAGTACCACTCTCCATATGTTCAAGCACAGTGGTGGCTGTTATGGGTATGCTTGTAAACATTAAGGACTGGGGAGTTTTTCAGGATAAAAATAAACGTAATGGAGCTAAGAACAGGCAAAATCCTAGAGGAAAACCTGGTACAGTCTGCTTTCTACCAGACACTGGGAGATGAATTCACCTTTCAGCATGACAATAACCTAAAACACAAGGCCAAATCTACACTGGAGTTGCTTACCAAGAAGACAGTGAATGTTCCTGAGTGGCCGAGTTACAATTTGGACTTAAATCTACTTGAAAATCTATGGCAAGACCTGAAAATGGTTGTCTAGCAATGATCAACAACCAATTTGACAGAGCTTGAAGAATTTTGAAATTCAAGCTGTAACACAACAAAATGTGGAATAAGTCAAGCGGTATGAATACTTTCTGAAGGCACTGTATATGGGGAGAGATTTATTCAGAATGAGATTCAGAATAGGGCAGTGTGGCTGCATCTAACCCACAGGCCGGTGTTAATTAATTCTCACTATCTGGTGAGATAACCTTTCTGGGCTTTTGTTACCTTAGGGTTTTGCAGAGTTATTGTTTTGATTATTTAACGCAGCAGTCTATCTTAGCTTTTTGGGCTACAATTATTCAATTTTAAACCTTTTTGTACAAGTTCCGGCAAGAGCGTTACAAGAAAATAAAAACGGTACACTTGAATTCCACGTGGCATCTATTACCTACAAGACTGAGTGCTAGGTCTCTTTCTTACAAAGGCTCTCGTAAAAATACAACTTCATGATGATATTTTACAAAATCACTTCACTGCACACATGCTGTGCTGTTGTAACTGTCTTGAATATGATCTTAAAATAGTGAAATAGTTGTTATTATGCTGTTATACACTGTATGTGTTGGTTTCACAGAGAGAATATAGCTCATATGAAACAAATCAACAAGCCAATAATGATCCCCCAAGCTCCACCCCGGTTTCTAATGGACTGTGGATGTGATGCGAATCACCGATATTCCTCGCAACATGTTTATTTTGAATCTGCCCTCTGTACTAATTAGAGGGTTACCCTGACTGCTCAGCTAACACACACACACACACACACACACACACACACACACAACTCCACTTCCCCCTATAGCAATATTGCCTTCACACTCACCCAACGAATATTGGAATTTTCTGAAAGAGCAAACCAATAACCTATTACAAAACTATAAGAGATCAATAGCTAATTTCTCTGCATTGATTACCACTTGGACATTTAACATGCGCCCCGTGGCCACAATATGTGTACAGCCGACTTGGATCCCCATTGGCCCTCATGAGTATTAAACTTATAGATTCAGAGAGAGGACTAAAAATGTCAAGCTGTTCATTAATCCTAATAAAGACTGGACATGACCAAGGCGCCCTCTCTCCTTAAAGCAGGGATACAATCTATCCAACCAAGAATAGGCCTACAGGCTGCAAAAGATGAGATGTGATGTAATTCATGAATTAATCCACTATGTAGAAACATGTTGTCACATTATTGTTTATCCATTGTGATTGTTTATAATTTTACTGAAACTATGCGAATCCATGTAAGTAATAAATTTACTAAACAAATAGCCTACATTTGCTCTCACATGTTGGCTCGCAATAATTACTAGTTTGCCTCATAAAACTAGAAAATGTCACTTTTTAAGAAAATGTGTGTGCTTGCTTCGACTGTCTAAAAGTGTGTAAGTGTGTAAGTGTGTGTGTATGCGTATAGCCCCATATAAATATAATCTAGATAGCCTCTCTACTTTAGCCCTTTGCCAGAAGCTAAAGAACAGAGTAAATAGTCATAGGGAAAGTGGTTAGCCCCTAACATTATATACCTAGGCCAGTGCTTGTCCCGGATACTCCAGAGTCCAGACTATATTAATGATAAATAGTGATCATCTCAGATTCACAGACTGGGTAGCAGTAGAGTCGTTAGTACACTGGGAGGCAGTGGTGTACCATGGTCTGCCTTGAAATATTCCCAGTTTGTCCCTCCTGACACACCGTAGGCTCAGTGTTGCCAATTTAGCGACTCTGGGATGTAAATGTTGGGTGTTTTTTCCTCACTTTTTGTCTCTCCCACGACCTTATTCCTCTCTCCTACAGCGTCCATCACAATTACATGCACATGGCCAATTATGCAAATTAGCGACTTTTAGGACAGCCAATAGCTACTTTCCTTACTGAGGAGTTGGGCAACACTACTAAAGACGGTGGAACCAGCGGAACAATTTTTCTTTTTCTGTCATTACAGTAGCCCTACTCAGCGGAATTAACTTCAGGAAAGCTGTCGAAAATGCCTTCAATAAAAGAGTTTAACTTGAGTTACGATATAATTAATGAACATGATACATTTTCCGAAGGCGACTGTATATCTGGAAGAATTACTTTGGAGTTAATAAAGGAAACCAAAGTGGAAAGCCTTTTCATCAAAGTCAAAGGGGACGCAAATGTCAATTGGAGTGTTGACAATGATGACAACACTTACTCTGCTCACAACAGATATTTCAAACTGAAGAAAATAATGATTAATGAAAATCCTCAAGGTAGGAGGAATGGTCTTTACTCAGTTAACTACAGGCCTAACCTATCCGTAACCCCAACCATAGTTTGGCCATGCGCCGCGCAATATTTATCGCGCTCTTTCAGGTGCGTAGCTTGCCCAGCGCGTTGGGTGAGCGGGATCTGTAGGCTACGTATCCAAAATGTAGAGTCACGCAGCTGTTTTTCTATTTGAACCAGGCGATTGGTCAATGTTAGCCAGATCTCGATTTTTTTTTTAATGGGTTCATTATGGTAAATTACTAATTGGATATTATGTTGACCCCTGCGATTTTTGTCATAGGCAACATACTCCCCCCTGGTATCCATATCTATCCATTTAGCCTCCAAATTCCTGAAGGGTAAGTGGGAAAGCAAGTCAAATTCATACAGAAAAATTCTATGCTGTCTTTTAAATCAACCTCCATGTACAAGTTATGCCTGTTGATTACATAGATTCAGCAGCTTAAGGTATGTGTCACTGTTTTTATATTACAGAAGCATGCCATCATCCTTCGAGGGTCCTCATGGGAAGATAGTGTACAAACTGGAAGCCAAGCTGGTCAGGGGTTGGCTAAAGACACGCGACTTAGAGAAGGAAATCACCTTTGTCTCCAAGGCTGACTTGAACCATAGCCTACTAATGGTGTGTTAACTCTACTAATCTAGTCCTTTTGTTATTCATCACATATATGTGAATGTGGATGGATGGATGATGGTGTTATTCATCACATGCTGTATGTGTGAAAGTGGATGAATGGATGTACAGATCCCGGTTTGTTTTCCTTGTGTCATACTAGTATAGCCATGGGGCGGCGCACAATTGGCCCATCGTCGTCCAGGGTAGGGGAGGGAATGGCCGGCAGGGATGTAGCTCAGTTGGTAGAGCATGGCGTTTGCAACGCTAGGGTTGTGGGTTCAATTCCCACGGGGGGCCAGTATGAAAAATAAAAAAATAATGTATGCACTCACTAACTGTAAGTCGCTCTGGATAAGAGTGTCTGCTAAATGACTAAAATGTAAAATGTAAATAATGTAATCTCATCCTGCTTTCCAGTCTCCTCAGCATGGTGTGAAGGACAAGTCAATGGGTTGTCTTACCTCAGGACATGTCATCATGGATGTCCACGTTGAAAGGATGGGTTACATGCCAGGTAATGTACAAGTGTTGTTTCAGAGCCCTCTGTGTAACATAAAGCATGTTGCCTTTTGGCACCTATTTTCTGTTGAATAAAATTGCCAATTCAACAGTTTAGTTCACAATCTCACTGGATAAGAGAATAGCAAATCCACACTACCTCCAAGAAGTGTCCTAAATATACAATCAACTTTCACTTGCAAGGCTTTGTCAAGATAGATTAATATCTTCAACATTCAGTAACTCACCTGTGCTGAAGCACTATTGTGTTGGTCATTTGGAATCTCAGATTGTCTTTAAAGGGGAAGTTCAGGATTTTACAACTTGATGTTAGATTGGTCCCAACCCTGAAAGTCTATGGGCCAGGAGAAACTGTAATCCATGGTTTGGTTTCATTTTAACAGCCACTACAAAATTAGCTAGAGTTGGTTAAAGTTATCTGAAGTTAGTAGTGGGACTGTTTAGAGAAAACCGAACCATGGATTATAGTTTTTCCAGGCCCATAGACTCCTTTCAGGGTGAAGAACCACCTAAAATCAAGTTGTAAAATCCTGAACTTCCCCTTTTATTTTCTGGGTGGATTTTCCCACAACAGGTGAGACGGTGAATATCTGTGCAAACATTGAGAACAACTCCTCCCGTGACCTTAAGCCCAAATTCAGTCTGAAGCAGAAAATGACTTTCATGGCTTCTGACTGCACAAAGGTAGAAGAAGAAACAGTCTGCAAAGTGGTCAGGGAGCCTATCCCATCCAAAACCCGACAAAGTGTTGCCGGGTCATTGAAGATACCCGCTGACCAGGACTTGACCATCCTGAACTGTAACATCATAACAGTAGAGTACATACTAAAGGTACATCCAAAAGTCGGTACAATCACTTCATATTCCTGACTAGTATTAGACAAAAACATATTTTGGGAGATAAATTCCCAATATTTCTCTTTAACATGCTGTTTGTTTTACAGGTATACTTGGACGTTCCTCTTGCCAAAGACCCTGAAGTCAAGTTTCCATTGGTTATTATCCCTTCCTGCTTTCGGTCTGACCTATCACCAGGCAGACCTGTCCTCGGGTTTGAAGAATTCGGGAAAGCGGGTCCAAGCAACAGTGACTTCCCTTCTGATACAGCCTTTGGACCATATCCTCCTTCCTTTGGTCCAGGGGGAGGCCTATATCCGTCTGTCCCGCCAGTGTACCCTGAACCTGCAGCCATGGGAGGAAGTTATCACCCTGACCCACAACAACCATACCCAACTGGCCCAGTTTTTCCTCCACCTACATTTAATACATCAACCCCAACAACGCATCCACCCCTCTCTTCTCAAGAGATAGACCAACCCCCATCGTATGGTTCCCTCTTCCCTCCATTTGCACTTGAAACATCTCACCCTAATACCCTATAAAACACTCATTTTTGACAGATGTGAGGCCTTTTAATTTGTGCTGCTATAAAACTACCTACCTGTTGCAATAATCAACATTGTAGTAGGTTTGTAATGCCATTGTTATGTAACCCATAGCCTTAACTGAACAGCTATACTCTCTCAAAGACTTGTCTTTAAATAATAATGTGTCAATCCAAATCATCCATTATGTGACTGCGGCAAATGAGAACAATAATCAGTAAAGTTACATCTAAGAACCTATGCAAAATTGAAGATGGTTCAGACTCCAGACATATAACATCTGTATGGCTTTAAATGCAATTGTTGTTGCCATTGACCAAGTAAAGTGATTGTTCAGATTCAGTCTTCATCACCTGCACTGTTCAATAAATACCACACACCTGATCTTCTGACTCAGTCTCAACTGTTGCTGATCAATGCCCAACTAACTAGTACACCCAAGTAATATTGCACAATGTCCATACACATTCTGTCAGTGGTGTACTACATCTCGCTAAAGTCAGCTTGTACCTTTGCTGTTTAGGTATTATGAAGGAGTGCAGTAGAAGCTGATCCTCTGATAACTGTCTCAAAATGGTTTGCAGGGAGGGATGCTGGCTGCCTCACTCTTATGACCCTCATGGCAATTTGTGCCAAACGGGCAATTTGAGATTTTAGTTGGGTTAGCTTCACACCTAACCTTGGCCAGTGCTTTCCCCATACAGTAGCCTAATCCCTAATGGATATTTAAAAAATGATCTCAGATTCACACATTAGGCTACACTGGATAACAGTACAGTCGTTTTACACTGGTCATGTCTAGATGGGATACAGCTTTTGTCAAATATGCCCTCAAAAGTTGCATTTTCGCTAACCCTAACCCTTTAGCTAACCTTAAACTAATGATCCTAATCTGCTACGAAAAGTCAATTTTGACCAAAGCTGTCACTGGGAGGCAGTAGAGTACCATAGTCTGCGGTATATCCGTGTGTACAGTCCCACGACAATGACATCACTATTTATGAGTAGGCTAAGCTAGCGAAAATTAGCTTCAGAAAAGTTCATGTGAAGCAGTCGAAAATGCCTTCAATAAAAACGTTTAACTTGAGTTACGATGTTATTAATGAACATGACACATTTTCCGAAGGCGACTGTATATCTGGAATAATTACTTTGGAGTTAATAAAGGAAACCAAAGTGGATAGGCTTTTCATCAAAGCCAAAGGGGACGCAAATGTCCATTGGACGGAGCGTGCAAAAGACCGCACCAGGACTTACTCTGCTCACAATAGATATTTCAAATTGAAGACGTTTATGATTAATGAATCTCCTAAAGGTAAGTCCAGGCGACATTTTGTGTCTATAATCGTTTACTATAACCTACCCTACCCACCCCAATCTTTATACCTCAATGACCCCACCCCGTGTATCCTGGCCGCGCCATGCACAGGCGCGATGTCAGTTATCCAATTGTTGAAATGATAAAGTGTACTCAGTGTTGGGGGAGTAGTGAACTACATGTAGTTCAATAAACTAGTAATTAGATGTGCTAATCACAACTGTTTATGCTTTGTATTATTATTCCGTTGCCACCTGTAGCGTGCGTAAAAGCTATCAACACCAAAACAACTTAAAAACGTGCAAACGTCCTGGTCAGGTTGCTTGAAAAAAACACTTTTGATGCTACTAATACTTTTCACACTTCAACCATATTTGCATAAATCCCAATGCATTTCAATGGTCAAAGACTTGAATGGGAAACATTCCGGTCGTAACTAGTCTTCCACTGTTTGAGATAGAAACGCCATTCAAACTTTAAAACGTGCAGACCGGTCTGGAATAGGTTGTGTAAAAACGGGTAGCTGGAGCCATCTGTGCGGTTGGCTGTAGGTGCCCTCACCTGCTAGTGACAATGCTGATTCTACTTTGGGCTCACCCCACTACAGGCGATCCGGCAAGAACCAGGCAGATGTGTCCATATCCAGAGTTTTATTTTCTAGTTCACCACCACACATTAGCGCACACACACACATCGACGTGATCTGTGGTTCTATAAGGAAAGGAAAATATAAGTACATATTAACAGCGATAATACAGCTATACAATTGGAACTGTAGGATACATAGCCTAGATAAAATATCATTGCAGACACATATTCACACAAATACAGATATGATGTCAACATCTTGGCGGAGAGAGAGGCTAATTACTGCTGCCAGTCACGATTTATGGCATTCTCTCTCCAGCCAGCTAGAGATCTTATCTAATAGGCCATAAATCAAGTGCGCGTGCTGGAGCGCTCCAGGCCTTCTAGAATCTTATACTAACTTTATCTGGCATATAACACACTCTCTTCCAGTAATAGTAACATGCACCACATACTCATAATAATAAATACAACTATGCAATAATTACAGTAACTGGCAATTATGTACATTGAGGATGATATGCTTTAGCCAAACAACAGGTAAACAATGCTAGCATAAGCTAATGGCAGCACCAACACCTTATAGATGTAACACTATCAGTAGCAAAATATTACCCCTAATCAGCATAAACAATCCTCAACAATATAAAGGCCAAATGTACATTGTGGATGCATGCACAACACTTCTAGATTAAAACACACTGATAACTTGGTCGGCAGCCAAACTTGAGTCTTCATCTGCGACAATGACAGCCACTCTGACCTGGAGTGGGAGGGATCAGAGTCCAAATGTGCATTCGGGCACTCTGATTGGTGTAAACCAAGAGGCTGTGACAGACAGCTGAGAAGGGGAGAAATCACCCTAATGGGACTGTGGGGAAAGTCATGTGCACAGGCATGGCCTTTTTTACAGCCGCCCCTGGATTTCCACACATCTTAAAGGCCTCCATGTGGTCTTAGTCCTGAAAGGGACTAGTCCTATCCAGCAGGACAGGCAGGGCAGAGGGGAAGACCAGACAAGGTGAGGTTCAGTCCTTCTGTGCATCTGGCCGAACTACAAGGGCAGCTGATTGCGAGTGTCACTTTAGAGAACCATGGGGGCCAGTAGGGTGCCAGCTCAAGTGCATGCAAGGGGCTTAGGGGCCGCCCCGTGAAGGAGGTGCATGGAGAGGCGGGAACAGTCCTGGACCACCCCATGTGTGGTGGAGGATCTTCTGACCCAGCTGGTGCAGGGTCGCTGGGGGCCCATCCGTTGGCGCTGAGTACGATGCCTGAGGCTGGCCACGGCTGGAGGCGGTGGCTCGCCTACTGCGGTGGAGAAATGTGGCACGCCTGCCACAAGTATCATTGGCAACTCACTGGCTGCTGCTGGGGTTGTTGACTCTCTCACCACTACTGGCTCCCCTGGTAGAGCATGTGGGGACCCCTGGCTGAGGCCCATCAGGGATCCGGAGGCAGGGGCCAGTTTGTCCCTAGAGACGTGGTCAGGTGATCTCCCATGTGGGAAGGGCTGACTGTTTGCAGACTGAGGCTGGGGGCTGTGGACCAACTGAGGTCAGAGGCTGCAGGCCTAGTTAGGCAGAGAACCTATAGCCTGACGGAGCAGTGGACTCATGGCCGACTAGAGCTGGAGACAGCAAAATTGGAACGGCTGAAGGCTGGGAGCCTAGTGCTGATAACGTTGGGGCTGCCAGAGAAACTGCCTGGACCTGACAGGGAAACTGACTCTGGACCTGAGAGGGAGAATGACCCTGAACCTGACAGGGAGAACGACTCTGAACCTAACCCGGGAGAATGACTGAGGGCTAGGAGAGCAGTAGAGCTCTGGGCTTACTGGAGAAACTGGTACCTTTGAGCCTAGCAGGACAGGAGCCTGATGACTCACCTGGGCTAGGGTCTGAGGACCTAGTGCTAGGGACTGAGGGCAGACGAGGGATGAGGGCTGAGAACCCAGCACAGGTAACTTGTGGCTTAGCAGGGCAGGAGGCTCAAAGGCTGGTGGGCTAGGGTGATGCAGGCTGACTGTCTGGAGACAGCAAGCCTAGTGCAGCAAACTTAGGGCCGAGCAGGGCAGGGGGCTCTAAACCTGACGGGCTAGGCAAATGCCTATCAAATAAGGCAGGGGTCTGCGATCTGAGCAGGGCATGAAACTGTGGACCTGACGGCGAATTGAATGTGGGGCCTAGCTGGGTAGGATACCTATGTCATGAGCACTCTCTCTCCCTGGTAGCAACATTAATTGCATTCAATTATCTTCCACTCTGCTCACCTCCCTCTCTCTACTCAGCCTAACTAGCTCCACCTGCCCTGCTCTGCTCTTGTTACCTGGCCAGCTGCACTGCATTTCCCACTCACCATCCTCACTCTGTTCTAATTACTCTGCCAGCTGAACTGCATTTCCCCACTACCTCTCCCAGTATATCAAGCCCTGTTTTTCAGCCAAGCCCTGTCAGATCGTCTTCAAACCCGGACCAGTAACCTGCCTGTCTGCGCTCTGACTCCTGTTTGTGATACCGATCCTTTCTTGACTGCCTCCTTGTTCTACTGCCCCGTCTATCCCAACCTGCCTTCTGGACCTCGACTACTCTCCGATCTTCAGCCCCTCCGGTAACTCGTTTCTGCCTTCTGTCTCTCACCACGATATTTGCCCAGCCCTGATCTGTACTTCTGCCTGCCATTCATATTGCTGTTGTGTGTGTGTGTTCCCCCAGGTCTCCGACCACCAGATGAGCGTGCCCAGACGTTCCACCACCCTCAGCCCGATACGCCGCTCCATCACTGGGGAACACACACACTAAGCACTTGGACTGGACACCCCCGGACATTTGGTGACCCCCGGAGCACAGGTACCCACAGGAGGACCCTGAAAGACCCCTGACACCCCTGGGACTCCTCTTCCCGCCTGTAACCTTGAATAAAGAACTCTGAATTTGAACTTGCGCTCTTGGGTCCTCTTCTGTTCGTGACAGAACGATCTGACCATCATGGACCCAGCGCACTCCCTGACCACGATGGAGGAAGAGCCAGAGAGGACTGCCCTACAGCGACTGGAACGCTCTGAGGGAGACATAAATCGGATGGCTGGCGACATCGCTTCCCTTCTCCAGCTATTCAACCAGCAGCAACAACAGTTCCAACTGCAGCAACAACAGCTAGCCCAAGCCCTGCAACTACTCTCAAGCCCGGCTACTCCACCTGCACCCCCCTGGTCCTTTTGTTCCTGTACCACCGATACTCCTTCATCCCTCCGCTGGAGGTCCCAATGCTGCAGGCCCGGCAGTGCTGCCACCAGATCCCCACGCTCCTGAACCAAGGATTGGGAACCCGGAGCGTTTTGATGGCAACCAGAAGCAAGTAAGACCATTCTTGAGCAGCTGCCGAATCCAGTTTGCACTACAGCCCAGGACTTTCTCAACAGAGGGAGCCAAGGTGGGGTATGTCATCACACATCTCACCGGTCGAGCTCGGTTGTGGGGAACGGGCGGAATTCGACCGGCAAACCCCAGCCTGTGCCTCCTTCAGTGCCTTTGAGGAGGAGATGTTAAAGGTCTTTGACCTAGGCTCGCCAACAGCCGAAGCGTCACAAGCTCTGCTCACCATCCGTCAGGGCAATCGGACAGTGGCAGACTTCTCCATTGACTTTCGTACCCTGGCCAGTCAAAGCTCGTTTAACCCAGAGGCACTGGTGCAAGCCTTCCTCCATAGCCTGGCGGACTATATCAAGGACGAGCTTGTTTCCCATGACCCGCCCTCAACGCTTGATGCCGCCATTGACCTTGCCGTTCGCATTGACCGCCGTATACAGACCCGGGAGGAGGGAGAAGGGCCGTCTCAGTCAACCTGCCATCCGTACTCGGGTCGATACCGCTTCTGTCCAGCCCCTGCCTGTCAAGTCCCATAGCCAACTCAATCAGCCTGAGCCCATGGAGATTGGCCGTGCCTCTCTGACTCCCGAGGAGCGTCGGGCGCCGTCTAAGCTCCAACCTTTGCCTCTACTGTGGTGGCGAGAATCACCGTGTCGCTACTTGTCCGGCAAAAGCCGCAGCTCACCAGGTGTAGGGGAGATCCGGGTGAGCTCAACAAGCCTTCAGTCTCCCTCCATCCGAAAGACCCTGCTTCATCTCCGCCTTCAGCTTTCTGACAAGACTCATACATTGGCCGCCCTTGTGGATTCCGGGCCGAAGCAAACATCATGGACCCTGAGCTTGCACAGCAACTGGGCGTGAACCATCATCAACTGACACAACCCATTCCTGCACGAGCCCTGGATGGGCATCATCTTGGCACTGTCACTCATATCTCCGCCCCTGTGACAATCCTGCTGTCAGGAAACCACCAGGAGTCCATCCAGTTTCACCTCCTACACTCACCTGGCCAACCACTCATTCTTGGATACCCGTGGCTCCGTCAGCACAACCCCCACATCGACTGGGGAGACAGGAACAGTCCGTGAGTGGGGAAGGAGTTGTCACCAGACCTGTTTAAGGGGGGCCACCCTGCCCGTTCACCGGGAAGGATCTAGCGCTACCTCCGACATATCCAATGTTCCGGCCTGTTACCACAGCCTGAAAGAGGTGTTCAACAAATCCAAGGCGACATCTCTACCCCCCACACAGACCCTATGACTGCGCGATTGATCTCCTGCCTGGCACAGCACCTCCCAAGGGTCGTCTGTATTCACTGTCAGCCCCGGAAAGAAAGGCCATGGAGGACTACATTAATGACTCTCTTGCCTCCGGGATAATTAGACCGTCGTCTTCCCCCGCAGGAGGCGGGATTCTTCTTTGTCGGCAAGAAGGACGGGTTCTCTTCGTCCATGCATAGATTACCGGGGTCTGAACGACATCACGGTTAAGAATCGCTACCCACTGCCCTTACTTTCGTCTGCCTTCGAACTGCTGCAGGGAGCCACTGTATTCACTAAGCTGGACCTTCGCAATGCCTACCATCTGGTGCGGATGAGGAGGGAGACGAATGGAAGACAGCGTTCAACACACCAACCGGCCACTATGAATATCTCGTCATGCCCTTCGGCCTCACCAATGCCCCAGCAGTTTTTCAAGCCCTAGTGAATGATATCCTCAGGGACATGCTAAATACGTTCGTATTTGTGTACCTTGACGATATTTTAATATTCTCAAAGACTCTGTCAGAACACACGCACCACGTCCGGTTGGTCCTGCGCCGCCTGCTGGAGAACTCTCTTTTCGTGAAGGCAGAGAAGTGCGAGTTCCATGCCAAGACCGTTTCATTCCTGGGGTATGTGGTGACCGAGGGCAGCATTCAGATGGATCTCACGAAGGTGTCGGCTGTCACTTCCTGGCCAGTTCCTGAGTCTCGGAAGAAGTTGCAACAGTTCCTGGGCTTTGCCAACTTTTATAGGAGATTCATCAGAAACTATAGCACAGTGGCTGCACCCCTCACGGCGCTAACCAGCACTAAACAACCGTACCAATGGACATCAGCTGCTGATAAGGCCTTCAATATCCTCAAGACATGTTTCACTTCTGCTCCCATCCTCCAGATGCCAGATGCAGCAAGGCAGTTTGTGGTGGAGGTAGATGCTTCGGACGTGGGAGTGGGTGCAGTGCTTTCTCAAAGAGCAGCTGAGGATGGCAAGATGCACCCCTGTGCCTTCTACTCCCGTCGGCTAACCCCTGCCGAATGCAACTACGACATTGGGAACCGCGAGCTGTTGGCTGTCAAGCTCGCCCTTGAAGAATGGCGGCACTGGTTAGAGGGGTCAAAGGAACCATTCGTAGTGTGGACAGACCACAAGAACCTGGAGTATATCCAAACAGCCAGGAGGCTGAACTCCCGTCAACAGCGGTGGTCTCTGTTCTTTACGCGCTTCAATTTCACGCTCTCCTACCGCCCGGGATCTCGCAACATCAAACCTGATGCTCTTTCCCCGGATGTTTCAGAAGGACGAGACCACCGCCATGACAGCTCCCATTCTTCCCAGCCACTTGGTCGTAGCGGCCCTCACCTGGGAGATCGAGAAGCAGGTCATGGAGGCTCTTCGGGACCAGCCAGGTCCAAGCACCAGCGCCCCCAACCGTCTGTTTGTTCCAGCAAATCTCAGGTCACCTGTGATTCAGTGGGGCACGAATCCCGTCTGGCCTGTCATCCCGGCATCACTCGCACCCTTCATCTGGTCCGCCAGCGGTTCTGGTGGCGGGGATGAGACGGGATGTCCGAGAATTCATCCGAGCTTGTCCCACTTGTAACCGAAACAAGACTCCCAACCAGCCTCCTGCTGGGTTGCTGCAACCCCTACTCATACCCAAGAGGCCCTGGTCCCACGTTTCACTGGACTTTGTTACGGGCCTTCCGCCCTCTGACGGACACACAGTCATCCTTACCATTGTTGACCGCTTTAGTAAGATGACCCACTTCGTGCCCCCTTCCCAAACTACCCTCTGCTAAAGAGACCTCCCAGGTGGTCCTGGAACATGTGTTTCGTATCCATGGCCTACCCCAGGATATAGTGTCAGACCGGGGCCCGCAATTCTCAGCAACCTTTTGGAAGGAGTTCTGTCATCTCCTTGGGGCCACCGCCAGCCTATCGTCTGGATTCCACCCGCAGTCAAACGGCCAGACTGAACGCATGAACCAGGAGCTGGAGAAGGCACTGAGGTGTGTGGCTTCCCAAAATCCCCGGGCCTGGGCTCAACACCTGCTCTGGGTGGAATATGCCCATAATTCACTCACCAGTTCCTCCACCGGGCTCTCCCCCCTTTCAGTGTGTCTACGGGTATCAACCTCCACTGTTTGCCAGCCAGGAGGCGGAAGCCACCTGTCCGTCTGCTCTTGCGTATGCCCGCCGCTGCCGCCGCACCTGGGCCCAGGCTCGCACTGTGCTCCTGAAGTCTGGAACCAGCTACGCCGTCGGTGCCAACCGACGGAGGACCCCAGCACCTACTTACCGGGTTGGTCAGAAGGTCTGGCTGTCTGCCCGGATCTGCCGCTGCGGGTTGTATCACGAAAGCTGGCCCCTCGCTTCATTGGTCCTTTTCCTGTGCAGAAAGTCATCAGTCCAACGGCGGTCCGACTTCAGTTGCCCGCTTCCATGCGGGTCCACCCCACCTTCCACGTCTCCAAGGTCAAGCCGGTCCATGAAAGTCCCCTGGTCCCTGCAGCTCCGGCGCCACCTCCTCCGCGCCTCGTAGATGGCGGTCCTGTCTTCACCGTCCGGCGGCTGCTCCGCTCTAGGCGAAGGGGTAGGGGTCTCCAGTACCTCGTTGATTGGGAGGGATATGGTCCAGAGGAGAGGACCTGGATCCCGGCCAGGAGGATAGTGGACCGGACCCTTATCACTGACTTCCACCGACTACATCCTGATCAGCCTGCAATCCGTAGGGGCCGTCCAAGAGGGGTTCCTAGCCGTCCGGCCCGCCCTGCTCCTGTCTCAGTGCCTGTCCTGTCTCCCCGACCGTGACCCTCCAGCTCCTTCTGAGGATGAGGAGATTCACTCGGACCGCTCGGAGGAGTTCTGACCCGCCGCCTGCTCCCCTCCACCCTCCCGGCATGATGTTGTTCTTGGGACTTCTGGGGCCGTCCCTTGGAGGAGGGGTCCTGTCATGAGCACTCTCTCTCCCTGGTAGCAACATTAATTGCATTCAATT
Organism: Coregonus clupeaformis; assembly: GCF_020615455.1. NCBI lineage: Eukaryota > Metazoa > Chordata > Actinopteri > Salmoniformes > Salmonidae > Coregonus > Coregonus clupeaformis. The sequence continues at coordinate 11,740,346 of NC_059207.1, read as the reverse complement.
ATCTTCCACTCTGCTCACCTCCCTCTCTCTACTCAGCCTAACTAGCTCCACCTGCCCTGCTCTGCTCTTGTTACCTGGCCAGCTGCACTGCATTTCCCACTCACCATCCTCACTCTGTTCTAATTACTCTGCCAGCTGAACTGCATTTCCCCACTACCTCTCCCAGTATATCAAGCCCTGTTTTTTTTTTTTTTTCTGTCAGATCGTCTTCAAACCCGGACCAGTAACCTGCCTGTCTGCGCTCTGACTCCTGTTTGTGATACCGATCCTTTCTTGACTGCCTCCTTGTTCTACTGCCCCGTCTATCCCAACCTGCCTTCTGGACCTCGACTACTCTCCGATCTTCAGCCCCTCCGGTAACTCGTTTCTGCCTTCTGTCTCTCACCACGATATTTGCCCAGCCCTGATCTGTACTTCTGCCTGCCATTCATATTGCTGTTGTGTGTGTGTTCCCCCAGGTCTCCGACCACCAGATGAGCGTGCCCAGACGTTCCACCACCCTCAGCCCGATACGCCGCTCCATCACTGGGGAACACACACACTAAGCACTTGGACTGGACACCCCCGGACATTTGGTGACCCCCGGAGCACAGGTACCCACAGGAGGACCCTGAAAGACCCCTGACACCCCTGGGACTCCTCTTCCCGCCTGTAACCTTGAATAAAGAACTCTGAATTTGAACTTGCGCTCTTGGGTCCTCTTCTGTTCGTGACAACCTAGGGCCTGGCAGAGCAGCAAACCTAGGGGCTACTAGTGAAGGGAACTGTGGACCTAGAACGACAGAGGACTGGGGGCCTTGCAGTATGGTAGGAGTCCGGGAACCTAAGTCAGAACAGTGTGAACCTGCATATAGGGCCAGAGACTGAAGGCCGGGTACGGACAGAAACTGAGAGCCTACCAAGGGGGCAGGATAGACTGAACCTATCGGGAAGGTAGGGAACTCTGACCATACAATGAAGGATGGGAACTCTGACCCCACCATGGAGGTAGAGAACTCTGACCCTACCCTGACCGGTGGGGCAGGGAACTCTGATTCTGACCCTACCGGGGAGGAAGGGGACTCTAACCCTACCGTGGAGGCAGGGAACTCCGACCCTAACGTGGAGGCAGGCAACTGGACAACTACAGTGGGGAGAACAAGTATTTGATACACTGCCGATTTTGCAGGTTTTCCTACTTACAAAGCATGTAGAGTTCTGTAATATTTATCATAGGTACACTTCTACTGTGAGAGACAGAATCCAAAAATCCAGAAAATCACATTGTATGATTTTTAAGTAATAATTTGCATTTTATTGCATGACATAAGTATTTGATACATCAGAAAAGCAGAACTTAATATTTGGTACAGAAACCTTTGTTTGCAATTACAGAGATCATACGTTTCGTGTAGGTCTTGAACAGGATTGCACACACTTCAGCAGGGATTTTGGCCCACTCCTCCATACAGACCTTCACCCACCCCAAAATGGGGCGCTAGTGAGAAAGCCATGGAGGAGGTTACGTTTTTTCCGAGCTCCTGCTGAAATTGCATTTATTTAATAGTTTCTTTGCGCTTTGACCCAAAAAGAAGTAGGAAACACAGCCTTTGAATGACATGCTTTACTTTGCTCAACTTTTATTTTTGTTTTAACACGTAAATGGCACATAACCTGCAAAAGTTTAAGTTCAGCGGATTCACTGACAAAAGAGACAACACTAGGCCCAAGACGAGGAGCTTGAGTTCTTCAACAAGTGGGAGCAGCGGCTCCTCCCCTCAGCTCGGCGAAAAAATGGACACAGAGGATTTGAAGGCCGAGATTCTTGCTGCCCTCAGAGCGGACATTTCATCTACACTCAAGTCAGAGCTCAAAGAGGTGCTCAGTGAGGACTTCAATGTTATTAAGTTAGAGTTACAATTAGTCAAGTATGAACTCGTTAAGCATACGGCAACGGTTCGCACTGAACTGGATACAGTAAAGAAAACCGTCTCCGACATGGAACAAGGCTTGGCAACATGTTCGGACGACATGACTACGCTACAAACCACGGTTAAGAAGCTCAAAACTGATGTGGCTAGCCTTAAGGAACAATGCATAAACTACACTACTACCAGGATTGTATTGATGTGCCAGAGAATTTGGCCCACTTCGATGCAACGGCGCACCCATCTCTATCTTCCCAGACTATGCCCCCAGCGTTGCCCGTGACCATGCCTCTTTCAAACGATGTCAAGAGTCTGCTCCTTGGGATGGACCGACGTTCAGTATGGTGCGGCTTTTCCTGCCCGGCTCCGTGTAACATACAACGGCACCGAGAAGGAGTTCCAAGACCCCCATAAGGTGACAGCCTTTGTTAAGGCGAATATTCTACCGAGGTCAGACAAAGCAAATTACTGAATGTTCACCTATTTTGCGATTAGGTCTCTCTTTTTTAGATATATCGTTGCCAGTGGCATCAGTTGTTGTTATTATTAGGTAACGTTAGTGCCTTAATGCTGGTGAGTCAATTCTCCTTTTGTTTGATGTTTTATTTTATTACAATGAAGCTGCTCATTTCATTTGTGGATGGTACCTGTATCCAGGTTAGATAAAGCACAGTTCTATTATTAGGCTATGTCTTTTCTTTTCGTTCGAAAATATTTTTTATTGAACACACACAAGAATGGTGTATAGGTACTTTGTAGAAAAGACAAGTATGCAATTCTTATATAAACATAAAAGAGCAGACAGATACAAAAAGACCCAGAGTTATAGGTACAAAATAAATGATATAAAATAAGATAAGATACACAGAACAAGGACAGGTAAACAGAAAGAGGGCAGATGTCACCCCCCATATCCAATTCTCCATCAACCCCTCCTTCATCATCCATCAACCCTCCCCACTGCTCGGGTGACGGGGCAAGCACATGCCACCCAAGGGTAGATTAAAATATCACAAGTGAGAGTGCATTGAAATGTACAAATTCACAGCGCCGAATGGTCCAAATAAGAGAGGAGAGGTTGCCAGATTTTGATAATTTATTGCTCAGAATATATCGAGTTCTTTCTAAGTGTAGCGTGTTTGCCAAATCGCTGAGCCATCATTTGGTAGAGGGAACTTCCTTCGTTTTCCAAAACAACAAGATTTTGAAATTAAATGAAACTGTAAGAAATTAGTTGTTTTTGGGGGTTGGTTAATCTGTTTAGGGTTTTGGACACTCCCATGATGATCAGAAGCTTGTCTGGGTCAATTGAAGTCTCCAGAATTTCAGACAGGATCCTAAAAATTCCACACCAATAACCATGCAAGTTAGAGCATAGGGCAAAGTAGTGGAGTAGTGTACCCTCCGCAGCATGACATTGATCACACATAGGGGAGGTATCAGGAAATATCCTATGCAGCTTAGTTTTGGAATAGTGTAATATATTGAATTGTATGAGATGATGTCTGGAGTTAATGGAGCAGGTGTGGATATACTCCAAGCTATGTTCCCAGTCTGGAGTTAATGGAGCAGGTGTGGATATACTCCAAGCTATCTTCCCAGTCTGGAGTTAATGGAGCAGGTGTGGATATACTCCAAGCTATGTTCCCAGTCTGGAGTTAATGGAGCAGGTGTGGATATACTCCAAGCTATCTTCCCAGTCTGGAGTTAATGGAGCAGGTGTGGATATACTCCAAGCTATCTTCCCAGTCTGGAGTTAATGGAGCAGGTGTGGATATACTCCAAGCTATCTTCCCAGTCTGCTACAGAAATGTCAGTGTCTAGCTCTTCCTCCCATTTTGCCTTAATGGCATCTGTAGAAGGTGTGCTAACATTCTGTAGAAGTTGTGCTAACATTCTGTTGAAGGTGTGCTAACAGATTGAAAAGCGTCATATCAGTTTGCCTGAGGTGGGACACATTTTGATGCATCCGTCAAACATGGAAGGTTTAGCATTTCCAAATGTAGGAAGATGTTTTCTAACATAGTCTCTAATCTGTAGGTATCTGAAAAAGTTACATCTGGGAAGATCATTTGCTTCCCTCAGAAAATCAAAGGAGGCAAAGGTCCCTTCTATATGTAGATCCCCTATGGTATTGATCCTTAGCTCTCCCCATCGCTCAAAGGCGTTATCAAGGTTAGAGGGGGCAAAGGAGGGATTCCTTACAATAGGAAGCAGGAATGATATTGGTCTAAGGTCAAAATGGACCTTAATTTGCTTCCAGATATGGACTGTTCTATGTATAATAGGATTGTTACTATAAAGTGGACAAAATCACAGCGCCAATAGAGAAGGGGTAGCAATCCTCATGCTCCATACTAAGCCAGCTGGGTGACGGATGTGCGTCATCCAGGTAAAACGTAACAGCACGGAGGTTAGCGGCCCAATAGTAAAATATAACATTTGGGAGGGACAATCCTCCTTCCATCTTGGACTTACAGAGGTGTTTTTTACCTATCCTGTGTGTCTTATAATCCCAGATGAATGGATTGATAATTGAGTCCAGTTGTTTATGAAAGGACTTAGGTATGAATACCGGGATGTTCTGGAATAGATAAAGCAGTTGTGGGAGGAAGACCATTTTAATGACATTAATTCTTCCGAGCAGGGAAATTGGGAGAATTCTCCAAAATTGTATGTTTGCCTTGAGTTTTTGCATCAGAGAGGGGAAATTCTCTTTAAATAGAGAGGAGTATTGTTTGGTAACTACAATTCCTAGATATATACATTTATCTGAAGATAACTTAAATGGAAGAAGTTCTAATCAAGAGGGGTTTTGCAACTGTATGGGCATTAATTCGCTCTTGTTCCAATTTATTCTATATCCCAAGAAGGTACCAAACAGGTTAATAAAATCAAGAATATCTGGAATACTAGATTGTGGTTCCATTACATAGAGACATCTTATTTTTTTTGTCATTTAGCAGACGCTCTTATCCAGAGCGACTTACAGGAGCAATTAGGGTTAAGTGCCTTGCTCAAGGGCACATCAACAGATTTTTTACCTAGTCGGCTCGGGGATTAGAACCAGCGACCTTTCGGTTACTGGCACAACGCTCTTACCCACTAAGCTACCTGCCGCCCATTTTGAGTATCTTTAGTATTATAGCCGTGTATTGTTGCGTGCGATCTGATCGCTTGAGCGAGAGGTTCAATGGCTAGAGCAAAAGGCAGAGGTGACAGTGCACAACCCTGCCTTGTCCCTCTATAAAGTTTAAATCGGGGCAACAATGATTGGTTAGTGAGTATTCTCGCACAGGGGTTCCTATATAGAAGCTGGATCCATTTTATGAACCCATCTCCAATATTACATTTCTGTAGGACCTTACATTTACATTTACATTTTAGTCATTTAGCAGACGCTCTTATCCAGAGCGACTTACAGTTAGTGAGTGCATACATTATTTTTTTTCTTTTTCATACCCCCCGTGGGAATCGAACCCACAACCCTGGCGTTGCAAACGCCATGCTCTACATCCCTGCTGACCATTCCCTCCCCTACCCTGGACGACGCTGGACCAACTGTGCGCCACCCCATGGGTCACCCGGTCGCGGCCGGCTACGACAGAGCCTGGATTCGAACCAGGATCTCTAGTGGCACAGCTAGCACTGCGATGCAGTGCCTTAGACCACTGCGGCGGCACTTGTAGAAACTATCAAAGTTCTTGAAATGTTCCTTATTGACTGACCTTCATGTGTTAAAGTAATGATGGACTGTCATTTCTCTTTGCTTATTTGAGGTGTTCTTGCCATAATATGGACTTGTTTTTTTACCAAATAGGGCTATCTTCTGTATACCCCCCTACCTTGTCGCAACATAACTGATTGGCTCAAACGCATTAAGAAGGAAAGAAATTCCACAAATTAACTTTTAAGAAGGCACACCTGTTAATTGAAATGCATTCCAGATGACTACCTCATGAAGCTGGTTGAGAGAATGCCAAGGGTGTGCAAAGCTGCCATCAAGGCAAAGGGTGGCCACCTGAAGAATCCCAAAATATATTTTGATTTGTTTAACACTTTTTTGGTTACTACATGATTCCATATGTGTTACTTCACAGCTTTGATATCTTCACTACTACTCCACAATGTAGAAAATAGTAAAAACAAAGAAAACCCCCCGAATGAGTAGTTGTTCCAAAACGTTTGACCGGTAGTGTACATAAAATCAAAAGTGTAACATGTCAGCATTAGTATGTTTGTCAAAAACACCAAATGCTTGTGTGGAGGTGTTAATGATTGTGTGTCACAAGGCTGTGAAGGGGTCTGATGACACGACCGTGTGCTTCACAAGTACTAAAATAATGACTGACCCACAGCAGTTCTCCAGTCAACACTACAATTACATAATTTATCCATCTGTTCTCAGTTACTCAGACAGCAAAAGAAAAATGACCCAGGCCTTTTTTTTAAAAGGCCTCCGCTGCAAAAAACAAATAATAAACATTTTAAAAACACGACAGGTCAACTGCTCCCTGCTCTAATAACATGACACATTTCAAATGGTTTCAGAAGACACACTCAACCAGTGAGCAACAACCTCAAACACTATTCCTTAAGTAACCCAAACACCTTAAGTAGATAGGACCACTCAACTTGGTCAAAGGCCTTTTCGGCATCAAGAGATATAACGGCAAGGTCCACGTTGGGTAACCTCTGAGAATACATAATGTTGAAGAGGCGCCTGAGATTGAAGAATGAGTTTCTGTTAGGGATAAAGCCGGTCTGGTCCGAATGGACCAATTTGCCCACTAAAGTGCTAAGCCTGTTAGCCAGAGTTTTTGCTAAGATCTTTTGGTCTGTATTGAGGAGAGATATTGGTCTGTATGACCCTACTTCTTCTGGATCTTTACCCTTTTTATGTATAACTATCCAAATCCAAAGTAGGTGGGAGAGCTCCATCCTGATTGGCCTGAACAAACAGTTTGTGCAAGTAGGGAGAGAGAATTTTGCTGAATGTTTTATAGAATTCACCAGGGAATCCATCTGGGCCTGGGGTCTTGCCACTTTTTAGAGATTTAATTGTTTCTCGAATTTCTCAGAGAGATATTTCCTTATTCAGGAAGTTAGAATCTTCCTGGTTCAGGGCAGGGAGATTACAGTCCTCCAAAAAGTTTTGCATAATTAAGGTGTTAGGATCTGCATTAGATGTATATAGAGTCTCGTAAAACTGACGGAATCTGTCATTGATGTCCTTGGGGGAGAGTAATTCCCCAGTTGCATATTTAACTTTGTGAGTCATTCAGTCACTCAGTTTTTCGAAGTTGTCTGGCAAATAATTTGTGTTTGTCATCAAACTCAAAATATTTTAGTTTGGCATAGAGAAAAGATTTAGCCATTTTAGCTGAGAGAATCCGATTTATATTCACATTTTAAAGCAGATATTTTTTTATGTTTCTCCATAGATGGATGACTAGCATTCTCCCTATCCAGTAATTTTTATCTGCTTTGCCTTCTCCTGGCAGCCTGAAAGGAGATGATACAGCCTCTCAAATAAGCCTTCAGTGTTTCCCACAATACTGCTTGGGAAGTCTCTGTGTTGTCGTTGGTATCAAAGAAAAATGTAATTTGGTCTTTAAGATGTTCACAGAATGTCGGTTCTGTGAGGAGCTGAGGATTAAACCTCCAAACCCTCTCGCTTGATACGATGTCACCCAATCTCAGGGAAAAGGTGAGTGAACTGTGGTCAGAGATTATAATATCATGATACCTCACATTACAGGTATAAGGGAGTAATTTAGCATCAACCAAAAAGTAGTCAATTCGGGTATAAACATTGTGAACATGAGAGTGAAAGGACTATTCCCTACCTGTAGGGTTGGAGATCCTCCAAATATCAAATAAGTTAGAATTTATTATGTACAGTACCAGTCAAAAGTTTTAGAACACCTACTCATTCAAGGGTTTTTCTTTATTTTTACTATTTTCTACATTGTAGAATAATAGTGAAGACATCAAAACTATGAAATAACAGATATGGAGTCATGTAGTAACCCAAAAAGTGTTAAACAAATCAAAATATATTTTATATTTGAGATTCTTCAAATAGCCACCCTTTGCCTTGATGACAGCTTTGCACACTCTTGGCATTCTCTCAACCAGCTTCATGAGGTAGTCACCTGGAATGCATTACAATTAACAGGATTCAGAAGCCTTCTCAAGGTTCCACAATACTCTGGCCCTGCGAAGCAACTGTTAGAATGGTGCTCTCGGTTTTGGTGTCCAGTTCAGCAATAGCAGCCTTGAAATCCTCAGCAATAGCAACACGTAGTTCTCCCAGAGCCAGGGTAAGTTCTGAAAGTGTCACGTTTGGTGGGGAGGAGGCCTCCGATGAGGATTTCTTACTTGACATGTTGACATAAAAAGTTACACTTTTGTATTCAAAATATACTTATGGTGTAAAAAGTGCGGTAAATTAGGTGAAGTTAGATTGTTTCGTAAAAAGTTGCGGGAGCCTCTCTCAAACACAGACGTTCACTCCAACATGCTAGCTCCGCCCCCGCTATGTATTTTCTTTAAATATATTGCTGCTAGTGGTATTGCTGTAAGATGTGATTTATAAAATGTTTTATACTTTATTTTAAAACAGCCTAGTTTTGGGTTGTAAATAAGTATTTCTTATTTATTTATTATGCTCAACTTGTTTTAAATCCTTCACTATTTCAGCAGGGCTCTCTACTCGATAGGTTTAGTGTTCCCCACTACAAGCACATTATGTGTGGATTTCTTTCAGCAGGGCTCTCTACTCGATAGGTTTAGTGTTCCCCACTACAAGCACATTATGTGTGGATATCTTTCAGCAGGGCTCTCTACTCGATAGGTTTAGTGTTCCCCACTACAAGCACATTATGTGTGGATATCTTTCAGCAGGGCTCTCTACTCGATAGGTTTAGTGTTCCCCACTACAAGCACATTATGTGTGGATATCTTTGCTTGGGGATTAGCAGTTAACTTGTTCCATTAGGTGACTAGGGTGGGTTTTCTTTTTCATACCAGACTTCAGAGTATTGTTTGTTTATGTTTTTAATTTTTCTTCAACTTTTGGGTTTTAATTTGCTCTTAAAAAAAAATAAAAAAATGAATGGGTCAGTTCTTATTGTAATCTGGCATTTATCCTTTTCCCACCTGACTTTACATGGCTAGGCCTAAAATCATGAGAGAGACAGCTGGTTGCTCGGTCACTTTTGCTGTAATGTTAAATCTTTAAATCACCAAGTGAAACGTAAAAGGGTTCTTGCGCATTTAAATCAACTTAAAGTAGATATCGCCTTTTTTCAGGCGACGCATCTCCGCACTTTCGACCACTCTCCTTTAAAAGGAGGGTGGATCGGTCAGTCATATCATTCCAATTTTCATTCTAAAACTAGAGGAGCAGCCATTTTAATTAGGAAGAACATACCGTTTGCAACGTCAAGTGTAGAGACAGACTCAGCAGACCGTTTCATTATTGTAGTAGGAAGACTGTATAGTACACCTGTTATCTTAGCTAACATTTATGCACCAAATTGGGATAACAGTTAATTCTTCACAAATGTATTTTCTCAATTGCCAAATATGGATACACCACCTAATACTAGGCGGTGATATGAATTGTGTACTGTCGCTACCGCTGTGTCCCAGGAAGGAGGAACCCATGCAGGTCAACATTCCCAATCTACACCACTGCCATGTGATTTCTGCCCATGTCCAAGCCCACCGCCATCTCCATGTAAAGGCTGCTTTCCAGACTTTTGGAATGGTATTACTCGCCAATGAAAGATTTAATATATGAGTGAGAGGGGCAGCAATGATCTCTGCACCAATGTTTAGAAAATAAGGGTTCAATTCATCTGGGCCAGCCGCTTTCTTAATATCAATAGATTTGAGTGCCTTTACAACTTCTGAAAGCTCAGTCTTGGTAAAATGAAATAGATGAACAATAGGCCGGCATACGGCAGTTTCATTCACAGGTCAATTTCATCGGAAGACCAGAGGAGTTCATGTTAGCATTCATGGATTTAATGGTTTCCCATAATTTCGTTGGGTTATTGAGGTTTGCCTTGGTAGATTCGTAATAGAAGCTAGATTTGCATTTCCATATTAACAAGGTGCACTTATTTCTCAGTGCCCTGAATAACTGCCATTCAGCCTGGGAATTACCCTTTCTGCCTTTGGCCCATTGTGTGTTTCGTTTATGGATAAAATCAGATAATTCCCCTGTAAACCAGGGATTGTCTCTACCTCTTACCCTGTACTTTTTGAGAGGGGCGTGTTTATCACAGATAGTAGAAAACATTTAATGAAAATAGGAGAATGCCTCTTCGATGTCTGGAATAAGCGCAATCCTATCCCAGTAGCATGCATAAAGTTCATGCAGGAATGCTCACAGAATTGCGTAAAATTTCGTTTGACTATGAACTGAGGGGGCACTTTGGGGATGTTAGTGTCTCTAATGCAAGCAACTGCACAATGATCACTTAAATCATTAGGGTAAATACCAACGGCTGAGTATTTATGCGGATTGTGGTTTAGAATAACATCAATATGTGTTGCCTTAGAGATGTATTTTGGATGGAGTGTTGTGACTGCATTTATAATTTCAGTAAAATTCAGTGTATTGCACAGTCCTCTTATGGCCTGGGAGTTTGGAGATAACCAGTCCCAGTTTAAATCACCCATGAGGACCATTTCATTTTCCCACCAACCACGCATCAGTTCAGCCAGAGAATCCAGGGATTCAACTTTTGCAGATGGAGGTCTATAACATCCTATTAAAGCTAAGTTCACAGCTTTCGATAACTGCAGTTTCAATGCTAAAAACTCAAACTGTTTTGGTTTAGATAAAGACCTTAGTTCAGTAACCACATACATGTACAATGAACAACACAGAAGCTTTTCGGCATGTTTTGTTATTACTGTATAACAAAAATAAATAGACAACGAAGTTGCCTCTTTTACAATGGGGGTCAATGTGAAATAATGTTTGTTTTCTCCATTTTGTGGGCGTGGTCGAGGGGAATTCCTTATTATTACCTGAATATCGACTCGGACCAACTCAACAAAGACAGTACAGTATGAAGATAAGCAAAAACTGCTTCTTTAATAGAAATCCCCAATCACACTTGTAGGCGATGTCATGGCGACATTGGCTAGCTAAGCTCATGCGCAGAAACACGTCATCATCATGATGAGTTTTCAAGGCGATACCGCTTCTCCAAGGACTCTGTAATGCAACTGGAAAGAAAGGTTGGACCATCCATTAAGCATGGGAGTGATAGGAACACGGCTGTACCCCCACTACTTCAGCTCTTGGTGACCCTACGGTTCTACGCAACTGGATGTTTCCAGATGGTGGATGGGGACCTTTTTGGACTCCACAAGTCAACCGTCTGCAGGATTGTAGTCAGTGTCCAGTGCTATTGCCAGTCTGAAGAATCAGTGCATAAGGTTCAAGCCTACAGAGGAAACTACAGCTGGATTTTGCAGGAGAGATTCCCAGGTGTACTAGGGGCAATAGACTGTACACACATTCTTATTCACAACCCTGGTGGTGAGAATGGAGAACTATTCCGTAATCGGAAAGGTTACTGCTCCATCAACGTGCAGGCTGTCTGTGACGACAAAGGTCAGCTCACCAACATCGTAGCTAGATGGCCAGGATCCACCCATGACAGCAGAATCTTTGACAATAGTCGTCTGTGTGCAATGCTGGAAAGGGGGGCATATGAAGGCCACTTACTAGGTGACAATGGATATGCCTGTCGTGGGTACCTTATGACTCCTCTTTTAAACCCCCTGACACCTGAAGAGAGAGAATACAACACCTCTCATATCCTGGCAAGAGGTCTCATAGAGAGTTTTTGGAGTGTGGAAAAAAAGATTCCCCTGCCTAAAGGAGGGGCTCCGCACGAAGATGGACACTACACTGACAATCATTATTGCAGTGGCAGTTCTGTATAACTTTGGCAAGAGACAAGGAGACGAGCTACCTGAGGAGACTGAGGAGGTCCTACCTGAGGAGAATGCAGAAGATGGCCAGGTGCAACATGCTGCCAATGAAAATGGGAATGCTGTGAGGAGAACCTTGATTGAGAACCATTTTTCAGCCTAAGGTGTATATAATGTAACATTGGTAACATGTAAAAAGCTATATTATATTTTGATCAACACAAACAATTCCTATTTAGGCTATCTGTATTCAAATGTTTTATTTAGACTTTGTTATTCTCAATACCATACAGGGTGGAACTGGAAGCACCAGAACACAAGTCACACGTGGTCCTCTGTAGCTCAGCTGGTAGGGCATGGCGCTTGTAACGCCAGGGTAGTGGGTTCGATCCCCGGGACCACCCATACACAAAAATGGATGCACGCATGACTGTAAGTCGCTTTGGATAAAAGCGTCTGCTAAGTGGCATATTATTATTATTATATTAAGAGTGGGGACAAGACTGGAGGACACCAAATTGCTTGGGAAAGCATTGTTTTAATAAATCATTGTTTTAATAAATAATTGCTTAAATAAATAAAAAGATCAGCATTCTTTACACAGTGGGCATTTGTTTCCCTGAAGCAGTTTCTGTTTCTGAATTTGCAGTAGCGCTTTTTGTAAATTCAGGACCTCAATCTGCAGTAGAGTTTTCTCTCTCCAGCTCCAAAACATCAATATGAGCTTGGTTCATGTCAGTTTTGGGGCGTTTGCTTGGCCTGTCTGGTGTTTTGCTGCTGGTGCGAGATCCAGGCACTGCTATTTCTCCACAGCACATGGTGTCAGCTCAACTAAAGGAAAGGAAAGACAGGAAATGAACTCATTATTAGTAGGCTATTTACATACAGCCTTGGTACGAATAATGATGTTATGCAACATGCTGTAATGGGCCTGATAACGGTAACATTGTAGTGAAGTAGCATTAACGTTAGTTTTAACGTGCATTATAGTCATTGATATTTACCAGTTATTTATGCTTACTAAATATTGGTGGGTCGAGTTGTCCGTCGTCATCATAGGGGTTAAGGAGAGGGGCAAACTGCTGGGGAATCATCTCGCATAATCTTCTGGGAGAGAGGATCAATTCCCTTGGACGGAGGTCCCCCTCCGGTCTGAAATAGACCCCGCCTCTCCTCTGCCGCATCCTTTTTTAGCTTTCGCTTTTAAGTTTTTCCAGCATTCCTTCATCCGATGGGGGTCCCTCTTCTCTTTAATCCGTGTCGATCCATTAAATCTGTCGCATAAAATGGCCCATGTGTCTTCCTTCTTTTTGACAGTCGTGTTGTCTGTCTTTTTATCCTCCAGTACGTTACTAAATTCCTCCATCAGCTCCGACAAGAGGTTTTTTTCATAAGCGGATAAATTTGAACTTCTTTGATGTGCCATGATCAGGTGGCTAGCGGACAAATAATAAATGGCTAAATAACGTTAAGTAATGACAATAAATCATAATTTATGCTGGCTAGCTTGGTTTATAAACTAGCTAGCTACAGTAGCTAAGGTTAGCTAACAAATTAGTTTTCTGTCTAGTACTGGTAAATAACAGATTTTATTTCAAATCAGCCAACCCATGACAACCTTTCACGATGGAGTTGCAGTAGTTCTACATTGTTATTATTTTATCAAGGAACAGCAACTTTGTGGCCTCATTTGTCAAGTAGGCTAGCTAGTTCGTTTCAACTCACCAAATACCTCATATATTGGTGTAACATGTCACTAATCATAGTTTAAAACCTTTAATCATAGATTTACAGATCCAAATTTAAAATTAAGTGGTGCAACACATCTCTGCTTAATTATAAACCTAGATTTACGAAACCTAGATTAGCTCTAATCCTAGATTAATTAAAGCCATGTTGGTGCAACCCACCCATAGAGTTCAATATTTGGATAATCGTTGTGATTGGAGGATAGCTGTGAGGGTGATCGAATCAGGATCAAGTCCTCTGTTCTCCTAGAGCTCATTAATGATATAATATTCATATTTGAAGATGGCAGAAAGGCCAGTCTCTTTGGCAATGACAAGGAGTGGAATGTTAGCTAAATAGACTGATACTCAGGCTAGAATGTCTCTGCTGTAACCAAGAAGCAATTGCTTTTGATATCTAGCCACTTTGCTAGCAAGTTAGCAAACAAAATGCAAAGCTGGAGCCATGAGCTGGATATAATTATTTGACACATTTTAGATTTCTTACAGTTATACTTAACGTATAGTTATAAGCAGTGGTGTAGCATGCACCCCCGCAGCCCCCACGGTATATCGCCCAAGACTAAATTTGATATGTCATTCTATGATTAGGCCCATAAATGTTTTTGGTGTGTGCACACATAGGAGGTCCCGTACCAGGAAGAAATTAAATCTACTTTCACCCCTGCTAACACATAGCCTATGAAAACCCTATTATTAGCATTGCTACTACTAACATTACTACTGCAATCACTACCACTACCACTACTACTACTACTATTTCACAACCAGAAATACTTCAAGACTAGCAAGCACACCATATTTACTTCAGTAAATGTGATTCTTTAGTTTAACTAAATTTAGTAGTAGCTTGGTGGTAGATGAACTAAATTAAAATCTTGGTAGTGTTTTCAGTAGTTAATTAGCCTACTTTTTTTGCCACGTAGAGGTGTAGCTAACTACTGGAACTAGTACACAATTTCATCAGCTGTTGTATAATATTATATCAAACACAGGAAAAGGGGTCGTTTTAGTGTAGCTTAACTTCCTCCAGTGTGAAGTCATTGGTAACTTGGTAAACTCTATTTTCAGAGTAGCTTCCCCAACACTGAAATTACTCATTGGGTTGTTATTGTGTTGACCACCGCCATTTCTGTTACAGACAATATACTCCCCCCTGGGATCCATAGATATCCATTTGGTTTCAAAATTCCTGAGGGGTAAGTGGAAAGACAAGCCAAATTCATAGTCAAATTAAACTTGTTTGATATAGGCTACAGATTGGACATATTGTTGTTTTAAATGGTATGTATCACTGTTTTTATATTACAGAAGCATGCCATCATCCTTCAAGGGTCCTCATGGCAAGATAGTGTACAAACTGGAAGCCAAGCTGGTCAGGGGTTGGCTAAAGACACGCGACCTAGTGAAGGAAATCACCTTTGTCTCCAAGGCTGACTTGAACCATGTCCTACTAATGGTGTGTAATCTGTGCTACCATAAAACTTCAATTAATAGCCCAGGCGTTTATTTGCTTCAATCACTGAACACAACCAGCGCTTATTAGAGCCAGGCGTCTATTTCCTTAATGCAGACATCTTTTGCTCAATAAAATGTTGAAGACTACCACACTGTTTGTGACCAGTATGACCAGTATAAACATTATAATAATAATTCCATCGCAGATCAGATTTGCAAAGACTAGGCTGACTATCATACACCCCCGATTTCACACTTCAGCACCATTCTCTCACTTGTTGCGCCCCTTTGTGCCTTGTATCTCCGGTAGTTGAGCCGACCATGTCAAATGACACTGCTGTCTCGTCCAATGATGTTGCTCTCCTTTATCTTCTTTATGGTACTCACTGAAGTTCACTCATAAACAATTCATTTAGACCCAGTGTTTACTTGAAACAGGCGTTTATTTGCTGAAATGTGTGCCGATGCCCGTCTATTAAAAAAAGGGACAGGCGGCTATTTGAGACTCAGCGTTTAATTGAAGTTTTATGGTAATCTAGTCCATTTTATTATTCATTACATGTGGGAAATAGGATGGATGGATGTAAGGTGTTATTCATCACATACAGTGGGGGAAAAAAGTATTTAGTCAGCCACCAATTGTGCAAGTTCTCCCACTTAAAAAGATGAGAGAGGCATGTAATTTTCATCATAGGTACACGTCAACTATGACAGACAAAATGAGAAAAATAAATCCAGAAAATCACATTGTAGGATTTTTAATGAATTTATTTTCAAATGATGGTGGAAAATAAGTATTTGGTCAATAACAAAAGTTTCTCAGTACTTTGTTATATACCCTTTGTTGGCAATGACACAGGTCAAACGTTTTCTGTAAGTCTTCACAAGGTTTTCACACACTGTTGCTGGTATTTTGGCCCATTCCTCCATGCAGATCTCCTCTAGAGCAGTGATGTTTTGGGGCTGTCGCTGGGCAACACGGACTTTCAACTCCCTCCAAAGATTTTCTATGGGGTTGAGATCTGGAGACTGGCTAGGCCACTCCAGGACCTTAAAATGCTTCTTACGAAGCCACTCCTTCGTTGCCCGGGCGGTGTGTTTGGGATCATTGTCATGCTGAAAGACCCAGTCACATTTCATCTTCAATGCCCTTGCTGATGGAAGGATGTTTTCACTCAAAATCTCACGATACATGGCCCCATTCATTCTTTCCTTTACACGGATCAGTCGTCCTGGTCCCTTTGCAGAAAAACAGCCCCAAAGCATGATGTTTCCACCCCCATGCTTCACAGTGGGTATGGTGTTCTTTGGACGCAACTCAGCATTCTTTGTCCTCCAAACACGACGAGTTGAGTTTTTACCAAAAAGTTCTATTTTGGTTTCATCTGACCATATGACATTCTCCCAATCCTCTTCTGGATCATCCAAATGCACTCTAGCAAACTTCAGACGGGCCTGGACATGTACTGGCTTAAGCAGGGGGACACGTCTGGCACTGCAGGATTTGAGTCCCTGGCGGCGTAGTGTGTTACTGATGGTAGGCTTTGTTACTTTGGTCCCAGCTCTCTGCAGGTCATTCAATAGGTCCCCCCGTGTGGTTCTGGGATTTTTGCTCACCGTTCTTGTGATCATTTTGACCCCACGGGGTGAGATCTTGCGTGGAGCCCCAGATAAAGGGAGATTATCAGTGGTCTTGTATGTCTTCCATTTCCTAATAATTGCTCCCACAGTTGATTTCTTCAAACCAAGCTGCTTACGTATTGCAGATTCAGTCTTCCCAGCCTGGTGCAGGTCTACAATTTTGTTTCTGGTGTCCTTTGACAGCTCTTTGGTCTTGGCCATAGTGGAGTTTGAAGTGTGACTGTTTGAGGTTGTGGACAGGTGTCTTTTATACTGATAACAAGTTCAAACAGGTGCCATTAATACAGGTAACGAGTGGAGGACAGAGGAGCCTCTTAAAGAAGAAGTTACAGGTCTGTGAGAGCCAGAAATCTTGCTTGTTTGTAGGTGACCAAATACTTATTTTCCACCATAATTTGCAAATAAATTAATTAAAAATCATACAATGTGATTTTCTGGAATGTATTTCTCAATTTGTCTGTCATAGTTGACGTGTACCTATGATGAAAATTACAGGCCTCTCTCATCTTTTTAAGAGGGAGAACTTGCACAATTGGTGGCTGACTAAATACTTTTTTCCCCCACTGTATGTGTGAAAGTGGATGGTTGGATGTACAGATCCCGGTTAGGTTTCCTTGTGTCATACTATTATAGAACATAATGTAATTTCCTTATCCTGCGTTCCAGTCTCCTCAGCATGGTGTGAAGAACAAGTCAGTTGGTATATTCACCTCAGGACATGTCACCATGGATGTCCACGTTGAAAGGATGGGTTATATGCCAGGTAATGTATCAACATGAAGGGCTAGAACTTGATACTGAAAAATATGCTCTGTTTCAGAGGGACTATGAAACGAGCTCTCATAAGTGTCCTTATCACACAATTAACTTTCACATGCAAGTCTTAGTCAATATTTATAATGCCTTCAACATAACTGTACAGGACCTGTGCCAATGCACTGTTGTGTTGGTTATTTGAAATATCAGACTGTCTTTAATTTTGTGGTGGCTTCTTCCACTCTAGGTGAGATGGTGAATATCTGTGCAAACACCAAGAACAACTCCTCCCGTGACCTTAAGCCCAAATTCAGTCTGAAGCAGAAAATGACTTTCATTGCTACTGGCAACACAAAGATTGCAGAGCAGACAGTCTGCAAAGTAGTCAGAGAACCTATCCCGTCCAACACCCGACAAAGTGTTGCTGGGTCATTGAAGATACCTGCTGACCAGGACTTGTCCATCCTGAACTGTAACATCATAAGAGTAGAGTACATACTAAAGGTACATCCAAGTGTCAGGACAATCACTTCATATTCCTAGTATTAGACAGAAAGGTAACGCTTTAACGATAAGCTTTATGCTCAAGTGATGCATATTAACTTGACATTCGTAGTCACTAACACACGGATCTCCCATTGACGGTAGTGCAAAAAGGCAGGTCAGGCATGTGCATCTCAAGTTACGATTTGGCTAAAGAGATTTTGATGAATTCCCAATACTCCTCCTTAACATGCTGTTTGTTTTACAGGTATACTTGGACGTTCCTCTTGCCACAGACCCTGAAGTCAAGTTTCCATTGGTTATTATCCCTTCCTTCTTTCGGTCTGACCTATCACCAGGCAGGCCTGTCCTCGGGTTTGAAAAATTTGCGAAAGGTGGTCCAAGCAACAGTGACTTCCCTTCTGATACAGCCTTTGGACCACATTCTCCTGCCTCGAGTCCAGGGGGAAGCCTATATCGGTCTGTCCCACCAGTGTACCCTACCCCTGTAGCCATGGGAGGAAGTTATCACCCTGACCCACAGCAAACATACCCATACCAAACTCGCCTGTTAATGCATCCACCTCCAACTGCGCCACCATTTCATGCACCCCTGACTGCCCCGATGATGCTTTCACACACCTCTCCTCAAGAGACAGACCAACCCCCGTCGTATTGTTCCCTCTTTCCTCCGTCAGCGACTGAAACATATCACCCTGATACTCCATAAACACTCATCTTTGACAGACGCGATGCAACTGATCCACTCCCAGTGTGTCATTGTTGCACACACCAACAGACCTGTAAACAGTATGTTAGTGAAGGAACAAAATGCCAGGTTTAAGTCAGTGTTTCAAGTCTATATCATTTCTTTGTGTGTTTTGAACCATAAAGATTTTTTTTTTTAGACCTGCTTTTGAGTTCTGTCTTCCAGGATTTGTGTCTGATGCAACATTTATAAAAATATATATTTTTTTAATGTAATGCTCAGATCACTCATATGGTGCCTTCTTGACTGCCTTTATGAATTAATGTAAACGTAATTATTTTGCAAAAAATTTTTTGACTCCAGGTTTGCCACCACAGTGCCCTTCATTTGTTAATGCAAAATGCATGCAGCATTAATTGCTCAGTATTGTTGTGATTTAAACCCCTGTACCAGGACACCTTTGCTAACACACATTTGGTACCAATGATGTATTCACTGAGAAAATACAGTATTGCACTACTACTGCTGTTGTTGTTGTTTAACTAATTAAATATATCACAGGAGGCATAGGCCTACCCTCATTTCATTTATTTATTTACAGTGCGTGTGATATTGCATTGTTTCTATTCTATTATTATATAGGCTACAGGGGCAGACTCCTGTTACCTATCACATTCTTTGTTCACAGTTTGTTTATGTCAGACATTTTCAAGTCTGTTTCATGTTAGCCTTCCAATCATCATTATTAGATCAATATTCGGTTGCTGTTAGTTTTGCTGGCATATGACCTACTCCACATAAATGGCAATTATAAATTGTAGCTGTTTGTGCGATTTAATTATGTGGTATGCTAGGTAACCAGCTCTGATTGGACGCATGAAGTTCAGTTCACACCCCTCGCCCCTGTGGGGAACACATCTCGACTCAACACACTAACGCACACGTCTAGGCTGTTGCCACGGGACACGGTACTGCACTACTTGTCATGGGGAGCAGGGTTTTGGGTCCCTGGGTTTTCATTCTCGTTTTCCACGGTAAGAACTTGTAAGAAATTTACTAGCTATATGTAGTTTAATGGGGGAAATGTGTTGTTTTTCTCTTATTTTTCTATACTATAAAATATTTTAAGTTAGCTAGTTTTCTGGTTTAGACTTAACAATATTGTTTATAGTTAGCTAGCTTGTTTGCTAACGTTGCAGTAGTGTGCATGCATCCACACTTGTTTTTAGCTAGCTAGATAGTTACTGTAGCAGCTCAAAAGTTAGCTATACAAGTATAAAGTAATCTATTACAGCTAAGTTAAATCGAATTTTAGTGCGAGGAAGCTTGTTGTTGTAAAGCTGTAATTCAGCAATTAGCTACTGACTGACTCGACTTCACAGAGTAACGTGACAGCTAGGGACACCCATTAATAGGTTCCACCTCGGGTCGCGCCATTGTTGTGAACGTTCTCAAGCCGCCCTCTACCGGCGGCGCAATAGAGGGGTCCTAAAGTCGTGATAAACCCAGTCATTCTGGACGGAGGCTAACGACTGTTAAGTCAAAATTACACTATAGTGCCTGGAAATACGATGACATTGCTAAAGTAGTCAAATATTTAGTAGGAAACAACTTTGCCAGCATTATCATGTCGTCAAATTTACTTTAGACAAATGGCAATGTCATTAGCTAGCAAAGTTCGTCAAAAAATAGCTAGCAATTCGAACGTTAGCTAGCTAACGTTTATTAAACATATTTGGTTGTACTGCATCTAAAGTCAATCTGGCGACATCAAAATGATGACAAAAGGTTTTCCTACTAATTAACTGCCTCTCTTTTAATGTCATTGTATTTCCAAACCACTGTAATGCACTTTTGATTAAATCTTCATCAGTGCTCAATAATAATGCATTGAGTAGAATGCTCAGACAGGCATCAATCCAAAACGAATGTTCAAAACAATAGTGACGTAACTTGCAATCCATGAATAGCTACCAAAACACAACATGGGAATAATCCCTCCATGGGCCAGGACATTGTTATTTAATCAGTTCATATTACAAAAAATAGTCTAGTTTATAACATGGCTGTAAACCAGAGCCTTTTAGCCCTGAGCCTACACCTTATAGCCTACCTTGTCTGACCTGGACACATTTGTTTGTCCAAGGAGCTTCTTTCCTTTCATAGGCTAATGCACTGTAATGTTATATTATACTGTTTTCTCCCATAGAGGTGGCTGGCTTTAGCATCAGGAATGAGCTGCTGGGTAAGTGTGTGCAGGTCCTGGTCCAGGATGGGCATCCCGGGGGCAGGGTGGTGCTGGGGGAGTGCATCCCTGGCTCAGCGCTGCAGGAGTGGCAGTGGCTCCCTGAGCGCCTAGCCCTGAGCAGCCGGCTCACAGGAGAGTGTCTGAGTGGCCAGGAGCATGATCTGAGTGTCCGACTGCACTACTGTGGCCCTGGGAATGAGGAGGGAGCTGGGGCTGCAGGTGGCGAGGTGGGCAGGGAGGGCCAGGCATGGGCCTGCTCTAAGAAGGGCCACCTCGCACTTCAAGGAAAGGGGCTCCACCTCAACGCTCGTCACGTATCCTCTAAGCTGTCTAAGATCTTCCTCTCTAAAGAGCGTGGGCAGGCCAGCAAGTGGAGAACGCTGGGAAAACATACTGTGTGTGGTGATAGAGACAGCCATCACCACCACCATCGCCACAGGTCCACACAAACTGCTGCTCTGCCCCCCTCAACAAGTGCCCCTTCCAATACAAACAGCCAACCAGAGTCGAGTAAGAAGAACCGTCGGCTAGGGTCCCATCATAGAGAAGGGATGTGCATAATGTCATCCTTCAGTAGCTTTCATTATAGATCTCATTCATTCTCATCATACTGTGGGCTATCTGTAACTGCCATTTTCATCGGTTGTACATTTCCTCGCTGTCAAGCGCTGAATTACATTAACACAACTGTACTTGTACGCTACATGTCTTGGGTCATAGTCACTGTTATTTCCATTGTCTCCTATGCAGTGCCTACCAAACAAAGTCTTAAGTTATTCTGTCAGTATTTGTTCTACCCATCTTTCATTTGCCATAGAAATACATTATAACAAAGTCACTTTTTCTTATCTGCTTTGAGAATACCTTGGTTCGGTCATTGTCTTAGGCTTAATAGTGGGCGATCCAAATGCTGTCTCAGCATGGTCAGATACCACTAGTTCCATCAGGGATTGGATTTCCACTGTCCTTGCTGGCTAAATCTCATTCAGCTAAGTGCTCTCCAATATTTAGGGTCCTAATATGGGCTGGTTGCCAGCAAGTCCATAACTCTTCACTTGGGGCTCCTCCCTACACCAGTCCTATGGGGCACTAGTCTAGACCTATGTGTATGTCTTTTGATTCAATTCAATCTCATGATCCTCAGTTAAGTATTTTGGTCTGGCTTTGGTGAGATGGCATACTAATTGATGAACAGGTTAATAAAACAAAGGAGCTATGGCTTTGAGAGAATAACTAGGGTGTTACTCCTGTGTTATTACACTCTAATGCTGATGTGATGCCCCCCCTCCAGTTCCAGGGGATGGTGTGGTTGCCCCTAACACCACTGGAATGGACCCTGGGACCGAGCTCTCTCATCTGGCTGAAAGCATCACGGGCCTTGAGGGCCCCTCAATTACATTCTTCACCGCTGAGTATGGTGAGTTGGGAAACCTATTGCCGGAGGGTTGTGGAAGGAAGACTATAACTGCTTTCAAAACAAATCCAGGAGCAAAACACATTTCTCTGCCCAGATGGGCTGTGGGTCCTTCTACTATGTGCCTTATCTACCACACGGTGGCGCTAGAGGAGAGAGAAACTTACATAGGAATCTGTAGAGTGGGTGTATTGATGTATAAGCCCACTCAGATAACTCCAGTTTCTAAAGGAAAGCGTTTGTTCACTCTGAACTGTCGATTATGGGAGTTTCTGAGAGTTTGTCCATCTCTCTCTCTTTGTGTGTGTTATAGGGTTTGGCTGGAAAGTGACCATGCTGGTGCTGAGCTCTCTGGCTCTGGTGCTGGGGACTATCATACTCTTCCTCAACATCCACCACAACAGGTGGGTGCTTATATTTCTCCTATTTCAAACATGTACAAGTGTGTAGTAATACACGTGTGAATTGGAAATGTGTTTTTTCCAATTAAGGTTAAGTGCCTTGCTCAAGCGCAAATTGACAGATTTTCTTTCACCATGTAACCGCTAGACTAACCTGCCCACTGCACCACTACTGGTCTACTGACAAGGGGCCTAAGGGGAAATGCAACTTGCCAGTAATACCATAAACATACATTTTGGATCCAGTATTATGAAAACTACATTCAAGAATTATCGAATTTCCCTCCTGAATGTGAATTATGCTCCAAAGATCCTGTGGTTAGGAAGATTTTTTGAACAACCCAGAACTACAACTTCATCACATACAACTTTTTAAAACGACAATAACCACAACTTCCCACACAGTTGCAAAACTACAAATGAGAACTACAAATTAATGATTTCTCTCTCCCAGGAAGAAGAAGGTGGTGTGTATGCTGAAGTCGTACACTCCTACAGGGGTGGTGAGTCAGCCAGGGTCCCCCGTGCTCAGTGAGAGAGCCCCCCTCACGCAGCACCCCATGCGGGCGGCCCACTCTCCCTCCCTACAGCGAGGAGAGATCTTGATCAAGTGGAAGGACGGTACAGTCACCCCGCTGTTCGACAGCTACCTGACTGACTGAAGGACAAATGTGTCTGTGTGTGTGTGTGTCTTTGTGCTTGTAGAGAGAAAGAGAAACAAAGGGAATCTGAAAATCTATTTTAGGTTCAGAGGTGCACAGTGAACACACACACACATTTCAATGCATTTCAATATTAGATTCCACAAGAAGTGTGCTGATATGAATCAGCATAGCGGTCATGTTACATTTTCTACACAGGAACATTTTTAAAAATATGCACATCCAACTCATCAGGTGCAGGGCAGATGAACGTATCAAAGAAAAAAGTAATGTCTGCAACTCTGGTATGCTCCCATGGTGATTTAATCAGACGCACAAAAAAGACAACGGTTCGATCCGAGTTGGATCTTTGTCAGGTCACATTTTCAACCCACACGCTTCATGGAATGTCTTGAAAGCACTCACTTCCCTTAGAAGTATCTGGCCTAGCTGAGATGAAAGTGAGCAATGAAGTCCTGCCAGAAGATGAAGCTGAGCCTGGTTGAAGGACCGTTACGGTATATTCCAAACCCCGGATGAACTGGACAAACAGACTTTCCCTCTAACTTAGTGAGACAAATGTCCAGGTGCTTCCAGCTGGTGTGAGTCAGTAGTGGATTGTATGTACTGTAGTCGTAACACTAGACTAGAGTGAAGGATGTTCAAGGTGATTCCTGATGTATTTGTAGCATTGCCATGATATCAATTGCTAGTGTGTTGAGGTGTCAACAATGTTGGCAATCTAGTAATAGACAAATGAGAATAGAAGAGAATAATTATAGTTTTTGCGATGATAACAGGATGTTTTCAGAGCTAGTATTATGGTAGCTTTTGTATAGAAGATATTATGTGAAATTACATTTTAAATTGGTGAAATGTGGGAAAATAACATTTGTAAGGATTGTTGTGTCTGAATTATGGATATTGTACTTGCTCACTAATATAGTTAGTGTTGACCGTTACTGTACAACATTCTGATATGTTGATGCATAGAGCCTTACCGATATGGGGGAATAAATGGAATTCTATAGTATTTCAATTAAATGTTTCAAGGACAAAATTACATGTACTTAAGTATTTTTTGTTGTTGTAGTGGGGACAGTAACATTAGTACTCAAAGAATATATACTTTAAGGAAAATGTTGTTATATATTTTTAATGTTTAGATCACAATAGAATATAGGTGTCAAAAACGAGTGTAGACATTAATAAATGCATTTCTATAGCTTCCAAAAATATATTTTACAATTGAGGAGTACCAAGATGGCGGCGCAGTGGCTTCAATACAGCGCCCCCTGTCTGTCATCCAGGGTTTATACACATTATTGGTTAGGAAATGGTTTTCCCAAGGATCCTGGATAGCATTAACCACAAAATCAATGCTAGCTCTTAAAGGGGCAGTAGCCTACATTACGTGTACCATTTCCAATTAGAGCATTATTTAATCTACTGCAGTATTATTCTGCTATTCTGTTACCAATATATAATATTTACATATTAATATGACTTTCTGATTATAAATGTCTCATCTTTAGGCCTCCTGAGTGGCGCAGCGGTCTAAGGCACTACATCGCCTGGGCGCCTGCAAGCAGACTTTGGTCGTCAGTTGGACGGTGTTTCCTCAGACACATTGGTGCGGCTTGCTTCCGGGTTAAGCAATCAGTGTGTCAAGAAGCAGGGTCGTGTTTCGGAGGACGCATGGCTCTTGACCTTCGCCTCTCCCGAGTCCGTAGGGGAGTTACAGCGATGAGACAAGACTGTAACTACTAATTGGATACCACGAAAGGGGTAAAAGTAAAAAATAAATTAAATAAATGTATCATCTTTTTAAAGGTGCTACACCTAGAATTTCTCCCCCATGTGGAAGCTAGGTGAATTGCAAAAGCGCTAGGCTGCATTCAAAACAAATCTCCCCCGCATCCCATTTCCCCGTAACATGGCGGAGACTCGCGCTTGAGCCCTTTATTTGTAGATGGTACAATGATTCCCTATACTATCCAGTGCTTGTTTTCTCACATGACCTGAAATTCAGCAAACAGTGTAGAATTTTAGCAACCACTTGACCCGATTTCCTCTAGATAACACAGCTTTTCTTATTTTGACAGCCAATGCCGCTCCAGCTGGAGAATCAATAGGCAAATATCACAGCCAATCACAACGCTGGCAGGTAAAAGCCGATTTATGGTCAATCCGACATCTGCATTGGCCAGACAGCATTTATGGCGATGCGGCATCTGCAGAAGTCTGAGCATTCATACTTCTTGCGCTTCGCGGAGCAGAGCTGTTGTCAAGGAAGTGACACCGCCCCCACCTACCGTCAACCAATCATGTCAATGTGGACCTATACGGAGCCCTCCGCATTTGTAAAAAATGTGGGAGGTGCACGGCATCGCCGTACGGAGCTTGAATTGTCCTCCACAAGCCTCCGGAGGCGCCGCAATTGCGTCACACCCTCTGTACGGAGTCTCCTGACCGCATTGCCGTATCAAACATAAATCAGCTTTAAGTAATACTGTGAAACACTATCATTCCACTATTACTGCAGATATATTATGGACATTTTCTGTAATTCTTAACAAAATCCTATGTGTAGCACATTTAACTAAATGCAATCTATTAGCTTCCAAAATGTAAAGGTATATCTGGCTGGCTAATAACACGTTCTGATGGAATGGCTTGTCCTGCACTTTGTAAAAACCCAGAGTGCATTGAGTGAATGTTGGAAAAAGATCTTGGTTCCTTTCTAAACGTAGCAATGTGAATGCAAAGAGGACTCGGACCACAAAATAGGTGAAGTGAACTGGCAAAAGAGTTGGGTCTTCATGCAAGGGCAGTGTGACTACAAAGAGAACTGAGTTATTTTGCTTTATTTTCTACCAGAGAGTTCACTTTAAAGAGGGCTGAGATCAGTTCTTTTAAAGAGAACTATATGTGATAACACTCTTAAGTTTCCCTGGATGAGAGACCAGATGCTGCTGGAAGTGGTGTTGGAGGGCCAGTAGGGAGCAGTCTTTCCTCTGGTCTAAGGAGATCCCAATGCCCCAGGGCAGTGATTGGAGACATCGCCCTGTGTAGGGTGCTGTTTTTCAGATGGGACGTTAAACGGATGTCCCGACTCTGTGGTCACTAAAGGTCCCATTGCACTTATCGTAAGAATAGGGGTGTTAACCCCGGTGTCCTGGATACATTTCCAATCTGGCCCTCATACCATCATGGCCACCTAATCATCCCCAGCTTCCAATTGGCTCATCCACCCCCTCCTCCCCCTGTAACTATTCCCAAGGTCGTTGCTGTAAATAAGAATGTGTTCTCAGTCAACTTACCTGGTAAAATAAGGGTTGAATGAGAATGGCCACAATAAACGTGAAATAAATATTTTCATCCTATTTATCGAATATCGATGGAATTATCAGCCAATATCAATATACTGGTAAAAGGCCAATAACGGATGATAATATGTTATGAATCAATGTATTAGTTAGTCATGCTCTATAGTAAATTAATTTGGGTGGTCAAACCACCTATAGCCAATTTAGGTATATATTATGGTAATAACAGCTATGGCAGGCTCTCACCACTGGTGGGTGTGATGACATGGTGTAACGCCCTCAAACAAGTGTATGAACATCTAGTTACAAAATTCTGGCTGTTGTGAATATGATTCTGTTAGAACTTGCAGTCTAACTCCTCTGACTATCGTTGTTATGATGCCAATAATCATGATTACCTGTATATTAGTAATTTGGTGGGTGCTTACATTTGTCCTGTTTCACACATGTACAAATTGGAAATGTGTTTTTTGCTAATCCCAACTCCCTGAGACACCCTCAGAGAGTGGTGTCACAGCCTACCATTATCAACAGTGACCCTGGTGCCTTGTTCAAGAGCACATCGACAGATTTTTCACCTTGATGGCTCTGGGATTTGAACTATCAACCTTTCAGTTACTGGCCCACTGCTCTACCTGACCTGGTATTGATAGCAGCCATGAATTATTTCTTAATTTCATGACACAAATCTTATCTATTTTCAATCTAAACTATTTTCCTGAGAGTTTTTCCTGAGGTGGCAGTATAAGTGCCAATGGTATAGAAACTCTGAGTACAAGCATACCTATGAACTCTACATGATTGAACACACACCCAAACCCACACACAGATTCCTTAGGAACACAACATGAATACAAACATGCACGCACAGTCAAATAATAACTCCTGGGTTTTGCGGTGAAAACACTGCAGCTGAGCAGTCACTCCTTCATGACTCTGTGCTTCTTCACAGCTCTGTTCTCTTACATTTACATTTGAGTCATTTAGCAGACGCTCTTATCCAGAACGACTTACAGGAGCAATTAGGGTTAAGTGCCTTGCTCAAGGGCACATCGACAGATTTTTCACCTAGTCGGCTCGGGGATTAGAACCAGCGACCTTTCGGTTACTGGCACAACGCTCTTAACCACTAAGCTACCTGCCGCCCTGAAGCACATGCAGATTTGGAACTGACCAGGTCTGTGAGAGGTTTTGCTGAGAAAGTGACTTCAGGCTATCCTCTGGTAACCTTGTGTTCGAGCCTCCTAACCGTAAAAATAAAGTTGAAAAAGTAATAATTATTTTGCCGTTAACATCCTATTTATCGAAAATCAGCAAAATTATCGGCAGATATCAATATATCGCTGTAAGGCCAATATCTGCCGATAATATTTTGCAGAATTGAATTACAGACTACTACATTACTGTAACTGTTCTTCTGACATTCCCTTATACATACTGTATAAAAAACACATGTATTACATACAGTACCAGTCAAAAGTTTGGACACACCTACTCATTCAAGGGTTTTTCTTTATTTTTACTATTTTCTACATTGTCGAATAATTGTGAAGACATCAAAACTTTAAAATAACACATATGGAATCATGTAGTAACCAAAAAAGTGTTAAACAAATCAAAATATATTTGAGATTTGAGATTGTTCAAAGTAGCCAGCCTTTGCCTTGATGACAGCTTTGCACACTTGGCATTCTCTCAACCAGCTTCACCTGGAATGCTTTTCCAACAGTCTTGAAGGAGTTCCCACATATGCTGAGCACTTGTTGACTGCTTTTCCTTCACTCTGCGGTCCAACTCATCCCAAACCATCTCAATTGGGTTGAGGTTGGGTGATTGTGGAGGCCAGGTCATCTGATGCAGCACTCCATCACTCTCCTTCTTGGTCAAATATCCATTACAAAGCCTGAAGGTGTGTTGGGTCATTGCCCTAATCGCAAACCAGTTGGGATGGCGTATCGCTGCAGAATGCTGTGGTAGCCATGCTGGTTAAGTGTGCCTTGAATTCTAAATAAATCACCGACATTGTCACCAGCAAAGCACCATCACACCACCTCCATGCTTCATGGTGGGAACCACACATGCGGAGATCATCTGTTCACCTACTCTGCGTCTCACAAAGACACGTCGGTTGGAACCAAACATCTCCAATTTGGACTCATCAGACCAAAGGACAGATTTCCACCGGTCTAATGTCCATTGCTTGTGTTTCTTGGCCCAAGCAAGTCTCTTCTTCTTATTGGTGTCCTTTAGTAGTGGTTTCTTTGCAGCAATTCGACGCAGTCTCCTCTGAACAGTTGATGTTGAGATGTGTCTGTTATTTGAACTCTGTGAAGCATTTATTTGGGCTGCTATTTCTGAGGTGCAGTTAACTCTAATGAACTTATCCTCTGCAGCAGAGGTAACTCTGGGTCTTCCTTTCCTGTGGCGGTCCTCATGAGAACCAGTTTCATAATTTTACCAAATAGGGCTATCTTCTGTATAGAAGATACCTTGACACAACTCAACTGATTGGCTCAAACGCATTAAGAAGGAAAGAAATTCCACAAACTAACTTTTATTAGGCACACCTGTTAATTGAAATGCATTCCAGGTGACTACCTCATGAAGCTGGTTGAGAGAATGCCAAGTGTGTGCAAAGCTGTCATCAAGGCAAAGGGTGGCTATTTGAAGAATCTCAAATCTAAAATGTATTTTGATTTGTTTAACACTTTTGTGACATTCGTTTAAGGACGGGTCAGACCAAGGTGCAGCGTGAAAGGCATACATGTTTATTTACCGAATAAACACACACACAAACAAAACAACAAACAAACGAAACGTGAAGTCCTAAGGCTACACACAAAACAAGCCTCCACGCGGAACATGATCCCACAACTAACGAGTGCCAATAGGCTGCCTAAGTATGATCCCCAATCAGAGACAACGAGCGACAGCTGTCTCTGATTGGGAATCACACCCGGCCAAACATAGCAATACAACACCTAGACTGAAACATAGAACACCACACCCTGACTCAACATACCAGAGTCCCATAAAGTCCCATGGTGCGGGGAGCAGGCACAGGCCATACCGGGCTAGCGACACGCACCACTGGCTTGGTGCGGGGAGCAGGAACGGGCCGGGCCGGACTGGGAACACGCACCACTGGCTTGGTGCGGGGAGCAGGAACGGGCCGGGCCGGACTGGGAACACGCACCTCTGGCTTGGTGCGGGGAGCAGGCACGGGCCGTACCGGGCTAGCGACACGCACCACTGGCTTTGTGTGGGGAGCAGGCACGGGCCGTACCAGACTGGCGACACGCACCACTGGCTTGGTGCGAGGAGGAGGAACGGGCCGGGCCGGACTGTGGAGGCGGACTGGAGGTCTGGAGCGGAGAGCTGGCACAACCCGTCCTGACTGGATGCCTACTTCCGCACAGTACGTGTGTGGCATTAGCACAGGACACACTGGGCTGTGCACGCTCACTGGCGATACAGTACTTAGAGCCGGCGCATTATATGCTGGACCGAGGAGGCGTACTGGAGACCAGGAGCGTTGAGCCAGCACACCCCGTCCTGGCTGGATGCCCATTTTCGCACGGCACGTGCGTGGTGCTAGCACAGGACGTACAGGACTGTGCCAACGCACTGGCGGCACAGTACGTAGCTCTGCATAACACGGATCCTGCCCAGTCACACGCTTCCTAGCGTGAGTACGGGGAGTTGGCTCTGAACCCAGGCTCCGCCAACCACCCCGTGAGCCCCCCCAAAAAATATATTTTATTGGGGCTGCTTCTCGCGCTTTCGCCTTGACCGCGTCCTCTTGGGTCGCCGTTTCTCCCCTCCTGCCTGGGCTTCCTCCTTCGCCCATGGTCCGCTATCGGCTATTCTCTCCTTCTCCACCCTCATCCCTTTCAGTGCCTCCATCTGCTTGGCCAGATCCTCTCTTATCTCCCCCCAAATCCATGATCTCTGCTCCACTACCGGTGTCCAGGGTGTCTGCTGCTCCTGGGCACGCTGCTTGGTCCGAGTTTGGTGGGATCTTCTGTCACGTTCGTTTAAGGACGGGTCAGACCAAGGCGCAGCGTGAAAGGCATACATGTTTATAAGCCTACACACGGAACATGATCCCACAACTAACGAGTGCCAATAGGCTGCCTAAGTATGATCCCCAATCAGAGACAACGAGCGACAGCTGTCTCTGATTGGGAATCACACCCGGCCAAACATAGCAATACAACACCTAAACTGAAACATAGAAAACACAACATAGAACATCACACATACCAGAGTCCCATAAGTCAGGGCGTGAATACTTTTTTGGGTTACTAGATGATTCCATATGTGTTATTTCATAGTTTTGATGTCTTCACTATTATTCTACAATGTAGAAAATAGTAAAAAATAAAGAAAAACCGTTGAATGAGTAAGTGTGTCCAAACCTTTGACTGGTAGTGTAATTTATTAAACTAAATCAAAAGGATTGAAAAGTGCTGTGACAAACAGTAGCGGTGCGTGGGTAAAATCACTGGGGAAGCCAAGCTAGGAAAAAAAGCTATTTTACAACCTATATGTTGTGATGTTGTTTGCTCTATAACCTGTTAGTTAAAATGCCTTGCCAGTGTGATACATAGGCCTAAGGCCAGGACAATAAGAAGACACAGTGGCAGAAGAAATTCAACCACACCTTTGTTTCATCACAAAAGACCAGTGAAGACCAGTGAAATCCACAAAACATATTGCATGTAACAAACAGCAACATAAACTACAGCATGGTAAAGCACGTTAATATTTCCAACATTTTCAGACTACTAAACAACTATTGATTTAGAACCATGGAGAGTTACCTCAAGTCGCAAAGAAAACAGGAGCTGACTTTCAACATAATCTAATCACCTATGCTTAGTCTAATACAGTGACAACTAAAAGATACCGAAAATAATTTTGTCCAATCAACGTAAACTATATATGATGTGCCTGTCCATCGTACTGATTTCTGTGCGTGTGCATGCCAGTAGAAAAAACATGTTGACTCACCCTACTTGTAGAGACATGCCAATGCCATCCTCCTCTTTCATGTTGCCTACATGGTCTATGACTCGGTCATACACGCTTTTAGTTTTTGTTGTCCTAGGCTACCTGGCTAAAATGCTTGCTTGCTAGCCTAACTTCCTTTCATGGGCAACAATGTGCCAGGCCAGCTAGTTAACATTAGGCTAACGTTAGTACATCTAGCTACATGTTGAACTTCCAACCTCTCAGGCCAGGGGCACAATGTATGAATTGATGGTTGGATCAGAATCGGCATTATAATCATTGACCAGTACGGAGAATGAAGTAAAAGCACCAAGTCCAACTCCCTATCTCCATCCATGGCTAATTTAGGAAAGGGACGATTTTAGCTAGCTAGCTAGCCACCGGA
The DNA here is from genome assembly GCF_020615455.1 of Coregonus clupeaformis. NCBI lineage: Eukaryota > Metazoa > Chordata > Actinopteri > Salmoniformes > Salmonidae > Coregonus > Coregonus clupeaformis. Next base: position 11,708,244 of record NC_059207.1, on the reverse strand, counting down.
AGACAACGACACAATGAGATGCAACAATTCAAGATAACGTTTGGCTTCTCAACCTGGTCTCAGAGCTTCTAATGTGATGTGATTGGTGTGAAGCCAAATCCAAACTGGCTTCCCTTGACACTTTTTATTGGTGCTCCAGGATAATAAAAATAATATTTTTATTTTATTTTATATAGTGCTTTTCATTATATAGATAATCTCAAAGACGCTTGGGATAGGCAATATTGATTTGGAACTCAGTTTTTGTGGCAACAACCCCAAGGCTAGTAGACCTGCAACTTGTTTCTGCTATATCCAAGATTATACATTTTTCAACATGAGCTTCAATATCCAGCAATTTCACCACTCCGTACCGTGGATGGCACAGGGACATCAGTATCTTCCTGCAAGACTATCAAATATCATCATCAATGGTAAGAATCAAATAGTGTAATCTCACCAGCATTTGGTTCATTGCGGATTTTGCTTACATTTAGCATTTTGTTCATTGCTTATAATTCATTTAGGTGCTCCCACGTTTCTCAGAGATATTGTATTGTGAGTAGTACTGGAAGTCCCAGTCCCTAAACATGGCTATGTGGTGTCCAAGTCAACGTTGCTAATTATGCTGTGATGATAAGAAGTCCGCTTACACTGTTCTTTGATTATAAAGATTTATTGTATCAAAGTTCACAGTATTAATTTACAGATATCTGCAGTTATATCTGGAGAGAAACGGCCAATCTGTTGATCCAATATGTTGTCTCTCCCCCTCCCTTTGTTCAGAACCTGGTATTTATATCCTATGTAACATAATATGGCGTGATTTTTATAAACCAATCCCCGGCTTTCACATATCTCCAAATGTCCTCTATTCCAAGAAACCTATGTAGCAATGCTTTTCCAAATGCTTCAGCAAAGCAGAGTAAAGTTCATCTATTACACCATTTGCAAACATCAGCAAAATCAATAGACCTTCAGACACTACAGCTACCACAACAGCAAAGCTGTCATCAAGGCAAAGGGTGGCTAGTTGAAGAATCTCAAATATAAAATGTATTTTGATTTGTTTAACACTTTTTTGCTTACTACATGATTCCATATGTGTTATTTCATAGTGTTGATGTCTTCACTATTATTCTACAATGTAGAAAATAGTAAAAAAAAATAAAGAAAGACCCTTGAATGAGTAGGTGTTCTAAAACTTTTGACTGGTAGTGTATTTCAAATATTATTTTCAAATACGTGGGTTAAATGCATGGGAGTATATTTGTGTCATTGTAATTGAGTATTTTCAAATACATGCAAATACTTTCCAAGTTTATTTCCAAATAATAATAAAATATATATATATATTTTAAAATCTGAATATTTACTTCAAAATATATGTGAAAGTAATTTAGCTATTTGAAATAGTATTTGAACCCAGGTCTAGGTTCAAATACAAGGCCCATAGGGCTCTGGTCAAAATTAGTGCACTATGTAGGAAATAGGGTGCCATTTGGGATGCAAGTCCATGTTCTCTATATGACTTCAGTGGAAAATCCACTGTATAGTATTTGTTGCCCCAGAGCAGATTCGGTACATTTCTTGGTTGGAATGGAAAATAATAGTTGCCTTGAAGCTGTCTCTCCTTTGATGTTTTGATGTATGTCTACTGCTGTCAGTGGTTGCCACGGGAAAGCTGTAGAACTGTATCTCCCTTGGTAACATTATATCTGAGATGCAATAAATCGAAGAAATAACCAGCTGTTGGCTATGAATGACTTGCAATGTACTTCAATCTCTTTACAAATGTCAAATAATTCCGTAGGAATGTGTTGATAAAAGTGACTTTGAATTGAAATGTAAAAATATAATCTGTTCATTCCTTGTTCATTCAACAGCATTAAACAGTGACTTCAGTTATACTAGACTTGTCTCCCTAGGCAGACGGGTTGCCTCCCACAATGTAAACAATATTATTTGTATTTTCTTATCCGTGTGGCTTTTACCCATTTGACAACAAGATCCTACAAAAATGCTATGGTGAGAAATGATGTTCTTTCAAAAGGTTGCTCTCAAATAGGAACAATAATGGAGAACACTATATTTGATCCAGTGGAGAGGCTTTCATGAGGGACTAACTGTAGTACAACACAGAGAGGCAGTTCACCCAGGGAGCAGAGTTCTTCACGTGGTTAAAAGGGGAAAATAGACTGCCAGGAATTATTGGACAAACAAAACACCACACCCTATATATCAGCGAACAGGTGTGGGCAGTGCTTGACTTTTTTATTATTTTTATTATCCAGATCGACTTACAATAGTGGTGCACACATTTTCATACTTTTGTTTCGTACTGGTTCCATGTGGGAATCAAACCAACAACCCTGGTGTTGCAAGCGCCATGCACTACCAACTGAGCTACACGGGACTTGAACAAAAAATGGTGCCGGTAGTCATTTTGAGTGCCGGTACTGTTTATATTTAGGTGCCGGAACTGTACAATACCTTTGAGCTAATATTTTATAAGAGCTGCAGGAACTCAAGCAGTAGAAAATGCGAGGTGCCGGCACTCAGTTCTGGTGAGCTCCTGCCCAAGTCAAGCACTGAGTGTGTGGAAAGTATTTCGGTGTCAGGGAAAATATTCGGAGTAAAAAGTACATTATTTTCTTTAGGACTGTAGTGAAGTAAAAGTTGTAAAAAATATAAATTGTAAAGTAAAGTACAGATACCAACAAAAACAACGACTTAAGTAGAACTTTAAAGTATTTTTACTTAAGTATTTTACACCACTGGCAATAGGTCCCTACAGCATGTCATATCGCTAATGTTTAGGTTTATAGGCTGCTACATTTATGTAAAAGTTTTTGCTTCTGTCTGTCGGGAATGATGTGTTATCACGCTTGCTAAATAAATACCGGAGGAAAGTGGAGAGCGCGCCTTGAGTTTTGTGCGTTGCACAACCTGCAGCACTCCGATGTGAAGGACAGTGCACGAGTTGACAAATCATGAGGTAAATCTGTCAACAAAAACAACAGCACTTTGCCCCTCTTATTAACGCTTTGCTTCGTTATATTTTAGTAAAGTAAATCAAAAGTGGTGTGGCCACCTCGCCACACGTTTTTCCGGCAGCCCTGCTGCTAATGTGTGCATGCCAGACCCAAAGCCCAAACCTTTGGGTAGGTTGGCTAGTTGACCTGTCAAATGGCCAAAGATGGCTGCTTTTGTATTATCTCATTCTCTGTTCTTTCCACTGGTTCTTGGACAGGGTTTTGATGTGTATTATAGTCAGAGTGATGGTACAAAAGGCTTTTGGGTCGGCACACATGGCCGGCACATGGCATCATCCATCCCCCCTGGGGTCTGATGGTCAGAGGCACTAGATCCAAAACCAACTGGGCTTCAGAGGCTGCTTGGAGCAGAGACTTAAACAACACAAACACGTCAGTTTTTACAATCCAAAACAGGAAACAATATACAACTGATTTGAAATGCTCTCTGTAGAATGGAAACTGTCACAACACACCTAGTGGTCTGAGCTGCCAGTGGTTAGTAGTATTAGTTTTGGCAGAAAACATTTACAGGTTATTAAATGACACATATCCCCGTTACTGAATCGGATATTGGATTCATTTCTTGTCTAAAGGGCACATTCTTGTCTGACAGTTTCCATCCACAGTTTTTATAGTAAGTAAAGTCATACCTATAAAAAAACATTTGCCTGTGCAATATCGGTCCACTAATACAGGACTAATAAAGGCCCAGCGCAACTACTTTTGTGAAAAAAAATGTATTTTATTTTTTATTTTTTATAACAATATATTTTTTATTGTGATTTTTCAGTGGGTGCTGCAGCCCCCTTACGTCCCGTGGCTTTGGCCAAGACCAGAGTAAGGCACATTTGCTATTTAACGCAACAGTTTGTGACAAAACAATCGTAGAGTTGAACATGCGATGGAAACACACTGAACATTAGATTTTCATTCAATACATGAAAACTTAAACAAAAAATGACATTTTGTGTGCACTGATTTTTGTCCGCAATAAGTCATTTTGGTGGAAACACACTGGTGGGAGAATGCGCATATTTTCTTTATGCAGATTTTAGAATATTCACATGAAAATCTGTCGGCAATTGGATGGAAACCTAGCTAGTAATGCAAATTTCCCAAATCAGGAGGGAGACCCGATTAGGTAGCAATGTAGCATCCCAGAAAATAATTAGTGAATACAATACGTTTGATATAATTTTTCGAATGTAATAAGTTTAAGTCTACATTTGCCAGGGCAATGGCTGAGACATGAACGTTTACAGTAAATCATTGAGATATTTATTGGAGAGGTTATAGAACAATATATTCTCAGGTGGGAGAGCTTCTGTCTTCTTGTATTTATTCTGCTATGATATCATGTCAGAAAGCCAGATTCAAGATACACTATTTTCCTTTGGCTTATGTAATCAGAATAAACCAGATCAGTTTAGGACAGATGATGAAGGTGCCTGTATGAATGGAGAGCAGGGTATAACCAGTCCTTTTACTGTTGGGGATATTGGGGATAAGAAGTCATGTTGCATCGGCTTATGTACTCAGTAAAAGTGTTATACAATGCTGACATCAGGCCAGGTGGACATATTTAATTAACCTTTAATTATAGTGTGGCTAGGACCTGTTATAACACGTTCATGAAATTCTTGTGTGTAATGCAGTGGCGGCTGGTGAAAAATATTCTCGGTGGGGCTGTGCCATACTTTTTTTTTCCTGTAACCATCGCGATATATTTTAACACAAACTGCAGGACAGCAGTGCTCAGTGAAACATTCAGTAATTATTTAATGCCAATATTAAAAAGTTGAGGCATTCTTACACAAAAACATATTACACAAACCCAAGCCTTTCATTTGCATTTAAAGTGAACTTTTTACCATTGGTAGTAAACAGGCAACGCAACAGGCATGCTGTCAGAACAGAGTGGAAAGTGGACAATAACATGAAATTATTATAAAGTTTATAGGAAATCTTACACTGTATAAAAAGGATGTATAATATAGAAATGGATATCAAGTGGATGAACTCAAACCTTTGACTGGAAGAATAGCATACAGTATTTTATGATCATACTAAATGTGACTAATTGTTAATGTGCTCCAGAACTGCAACAATTAATTGATACAAAACAACATATATACAGTAATATTAGCAAAGACACTATTAAGACTTTCTAGAGTACCATGTATAACTGGATTTTTTTATGCTAAGGTCAACTATATACAAAGAAACATGCGGCCAGAGCTGCTCGTGTGTGTGTGTCTGTCATCTTATTTGTACAGGAATTTTGCCCGTCTGTCCTTCTGAGTGGCAAACCTCTCAATGACCCTTTGATTGAAAGTCAGGAATGTCCCTGACAAGTTTCTTCTCCATGGAGAGCATGGCCAGAGCGTTCAGGCGATCCTGTGTCATGCTGTTTCTCAGGAAGGTCTTGATCCTTTTCAGTGTAGAGAAGCACCTTTCTGACTCAGCAGTTGTCATGGGTGTGGTGATGAGGATCTTGAGGAGGCTGGCAGTCTCTGTGAAAGTGCTCTGAAGGTTGTTCTCCATGAAGAACTGGTACAGGGGCACTGCACCACTACAAGCCTTGAACTCACTGTTCTCACAGATGAGGGACAGTTCGGTTTTGAGCTTGGCCTTGTTCAACATGGGGTACGCCTCCACGGTTGTTTCAAGCGCTGTATCGGGGAACTTCACACTGTGTTGTGGGAACAACTCTCCGTGCAATAGTGTTGCTCTGATGAGGTGCTGGGTGAAGGAGAACCTCTCTTTGGCATGACTCAGGATGGTATCACATACCTGTAAAAGATACATCATCAGCTTTAATTTGCAATTAAGCTATTTTGATGCAAGTGATCCTGACTGACACATGCCTATGTCCAACTCAAGTATATGATTACCAAGGTGCTGATTGTTCAGGGTTTTGGCTACATACTACCAGGCCTGAAAAAAAGTTCTATGGGGAAACACTGACAATTACATCACAACTTACCTCTATAGCCAACCTCTGTTGTTCTCCTGGTCCCAGCATCCTCCGTCGCTTGATGGGCTGTTGCTGCTCGTCAGATGCGCTGTCCCCACACAAAGAGGGAATTGAGGCCCTGGGTCCAAAAAATAAAGTTTAATTTGATAACTTGCAATCAGACTTCTTAGCTCACTGTAATTCCCCCTCAACACACAACCAGTGACTTATATATATATATATATATATATATATATATATATAGACAGACAGACAGACAGACAGACAGATAGTGTGTATATACACACAAACTATGTCTAGTAACTGCTTTTAACCTGTGATGTACATAATTAACTGATGTTATTACGTTTTAAAGCCTTTTTCTATTACATTTGTGAGAGGATGCAACATAATTTTGTTCTGCTGTGCACTTAGCAATAAAGTTAATCTTCAATAACAACTAGGCCTCTTCTAGAAATTGACCTGGTGGACACCTGAATAATTATTACAAACTGTGTAGTACTTTCCTGCATTATTATCAACGTCTGATTGTGTCTTTTGGACAAACACTTGTTCTCGTGGTCGAGTAACAACAACTGCGCTCCTTGAGTGACGGGGTGGTACTTGGTGAGAGAGGGAGAGAGACGACCCAAATTGCGGAGTAAACTAGAAAAACGGACGTTACACATGGCGGAGTGGCATTACCACATTTAACAAACCAAACATTGAAATACCGTTATAGAAGGTAAAGTAAAAACCCAAACTGGTCTGTGCATCAATACTGTTATATAGTAATATATAGGCAACATACCGTAAATCTGTATCAATTATGTATCAGTTTTACATGTGACCCATATCAAATTTGCGCATTCACACTGAAGGAGCACACAAATGCAATGCTCATTTGGCGTGATTGTCGTGGTAACACAGGTGAAAAAAAAATCCTGAATGGTATCCTAATGGCAGCCATTTTGGTTGGGGAGAAATACAAACAACTCTACTGCCATACATTCCAATTAGACTGAAGGCATACAGTTGTGTCCAAATATATTGGCACCCTTGGGCTTTTCTTAAATAATTCCCTATTTCTTCTAAAATCAGTTGAAATTTGAGAGGAAAAAATGGGTCTCCACACCTTTAATTATATTTCTGTAAACTTAAGTTTACAATTGTAATTTAGAAAATATAGACAAATGTCATGGACTAAATTATTGGCACCCTGGAGCTAGTACTTGGTTGCACAGCTTTTGGCCAAGATAGCTGCCAACATATGCTTATTGTAGACATCAATGAGCTTGCTGCACCTTTTCTGCTGGCAATTTGGCCCATTCTTCAGCAGCAAACTGCTGTAATTCTTCAATGTTTGAGGGTTGCACTCCACCAACTTCTTTTTTCAGATCTTGCCAAAACTAATGTGGTCCGTGTAGCTCAGTTGGTAGAGCATGGCGCTTGCAACGCCAGGGTTGTGGGTTCGTTTCCCCACGGGGGCCAGTATGAAAAAATGTATGCACTCTTAACTGTAAGTCGCTCTGGATAAGAGCGTCTGCTAAATGACTAAAATGTAATGTAAATGTCTTCTCTTTCCTTTTAAAATACTAAAACAAATATAATTGTGACGGCTCTATGATAATCACTCACTTTGATGACCAGACACATTTAGGCTTTTAAACTGTTGTAAGTGAACTATTCATCTTTCTAACAGCATCTTTATCAGCCAATAGTAAATATAGTTATTTACCTGATTGTTAGCATGCTTTCTGTGAACCTCTGGACAAGTGCTTTAATGAAGACAGGGTCGATGTTCCTCTTCTGCAGCTGGCTGAAAAAGCATGTCCACATTTGGCATGATCTTGTGGAACAGTGCCAGGAAAAAACAGAAAGCCTCGCTCTTCGAGCATCCTCACAAAGCCCCCGCCTCTCTGACAGTCGGGCATCAAAGTTCCCAGAGTCTCTGATGGTCTGGAAACACGCTGGGAGGTCATCCCTGTACACTTACACAGTGTTTACAGCGCGACTGTGGAAGTTCCACCGTGTTGTAGAGGCTCTGGGGGAGTCTCCTCGTGCCCACGCAAGGCCAACTCAAAAGCCCCACAGAACTTCACACAATCGATAATTTTGGATAGAATGTGCCTGTTTTTATCCACCTCCTCATTGTGTTTCCCCTCACCGCAATCCTGTGGCCGTCATCCAGCTGCGTAGCAATGTTCACCCTTCCTAATACAGCTAGCTTTACAGAGTTGTCCATGTGTGCCCTGGTGTTCTCATGTTTCTTTACCTTCTCTGACAGGTGCTTCATATCCCCTCACTCCGGTACCTGTCCATGCTGAATCTGACCCGTCGGTTTTAAAAAGCAAGCACGGAAAGCAAAATAAAGCATTAGCATCAGTGCACCCAGCTAGCCAAGCCTTCCTGGTGTACCAGCTACGGGAGAAGCCGCATATACTGCTTCCCTTTCTCGCTAGCCTGCTGTCTGATTGAGAGGTCAGGTTGATCTGGGCCCAGCTCTTTCACCCGAACTTTCTCTGACAAAGTTCTCCTCTCAAACGGATCTTGGAGGAGAGATTTCACCGAGTTAGGTTGGGTCTTGGAGGAGTAACGTTATGTCGCGCATTGTCGTCTAGTAAAAATGGCGCCACTGGAGCCCGGTCCTTATTTTATCAGGGCGTAGCTTGGGGCGATAAAATAATCGCCCTCCTTGGATTCGAATTAAAATCGCTGATTAGCTACATTTTATGTCATACATTCATATCTTAAATTAGCAATTGGCTTAACTGCTACGTAGACCCGCCTCCTCGGGGCACTTTCTGTATCGCCCAGAGCTGACGAGGCGTTTGACAGGCAGAGGAAAGGTTGCGAATATGATTTTCTATCATATCTTACACATATTACTGTGTGCATTCCATATTTCAAACACACAAATATTGACATACTGATGTTTTTATAATTATTATTATTATTTTTATTTTTTTATTTTTTTTTTTAAAAATAATTTTATTTAGGGCGGCGCCCTAGCGCCCTCTCTATCGGCCAGCCGCCACTGGTGTAATGAATGCAATATGTAGTCAAAGTAAATCGTTACTAGACAGGGTATAGGAGAGGTTTTAGAACAATTCATTCTCAGGTGGGAGAGCTTCTGTCTTGTATTTCTTCTGCTATAATATCATGTAAATAAAGTCAACTTGAAGTTTTTCCCACACTCTCTTTTAGAGTTTGAAGTTGTATTAGTTCTATGTACAGGATACGCATGGTATACATCGTCCAACGAAATGCTTACTTGCAGGTTCCTTCCCGATAATACAACAACAATAACATAAAGTAAACGGCAGTAGAATAGAATAAACATTTTAGCAGAAGGAAGGCACAATTTATAGTACAATATTTACACGTGTATTGGGGAAGGGGGGGGGACGCGGAGCAAGTAAATTGAGCAGTATAATAAGAGGCTGGTAGCAGCAGTTGTGATGTGTGCTAAGGAGCGGAGAATCAGAGCAGGTGGTCAGTCCAGTTCAAGTGTTCGTCATTCTGATGGCTTGTAGATAGAAACTGTCTCTGAGCCTGTTGGTATCAGACCTCATTCTCCGATACTGTCTGCCAACGGTAAGAGAGAGAACAGCTCGTGGCTGGGGTATGTGGGGTCCTTGATGATGCTGCGCGCCTTCCTCAGGCACCGTTTCAAGCAGATGTCCTGGATGGGTAGAAGCACGGTCCAAGTGATGTACTGGGCTGTCTTCACCACCCTCTGGAGGGCCTTGCGGTTGCTGGATGGCCTTACGGCATGTCTACTCAGTGAAAGTGTTATACAATGCTGACATCAGGCCATGTGCAAATCAACTGATCAGACTACCTCCTTTGCTGGCACAACCTGGCCTAAGGGAAATATTAGGCGGTTCTGTCCCAGCATGTACAGTAGGCCTACTTTCTCCTCAATTAAACCTCTGACCTTAAACAAGAAGGCACTAGTTGGGCTCCTCCCTATAATTTTTTTTTTCTAGATGACCAAAACAGGTTTTATGTGACGGACGTGTTGCCATTACAACCAAGTGAATCCTGCTGAATCCAAAGGAACTAAAGTAGGCGGAAAACAACTTTGATTTAGAGAATAATTTATAACAGCAATCAGATTGCCCCTTTAACGCCAGAAATCTGCCTCTGGGTTTTATGACCTAATAAGACTGATATGACTATAAAGTCAGAGGTATGCAGCTGAGCGTATGCTGGTGATGATAGAAAACACATGCCCACAACAGGCAGTCAGGTAACAGTCAGTTAGTGATAAGCCAGGTTTGTGTTTTCAGCCCCTTGTAGCTGCTCCCAAGGGACACAACAAGAATAGATAAGAACACATTTAAAAGAGGACTCCTGGCAGTAAATACAGATGTAGGATCTTCAGTTGATCAGTCTTTTGTTGCTGAGACAGCAGGAAAAGCAAACTTGTAGTGTATTCGAGGTTTAAAAAGGCTTCTAAAGTTTCCACTTTAAAATGGGGCGGCAGGTAGCTTAGTGGTTAAGAGCGTTGTACCAGTATCCGAAAGGTCGCTGGTTCTAATCCCCAAGCTGACTAGGTGAAAAATCTGTCGATGTGCCCTTGAGCAAGGCACTGAACCCTAATTGCTCCTGTAAGTCGCTCTGGATAAGAGCGTCTGCTAAATGACCAATATATTTTAAAATGTCAGACCATTCATTATAATCCGCATTTCCTGTTGCTGCAGGATTATGTTCCTGTAGCAAACTGCCTCAAATTAAGATGAGGAGAGAGAGAGAGCAAAAGAAAGAAAGTGACAGAGACAGAGACACGGCTGGATGTTATGTACTGAAAGGTGAGAGGCCACATTTACCAAAAGGAGAATAAATCTTAACTATAATATGAGAGTAGCTAGAGGAGCTCAGGTGATACTGTATGTCTGTCTGAGACTTCCTGAAGTGAACTACTCTACCATCCCCACAACACTAAGAATGACCATATATATTGAAACTGTTAGTGATCTTGTTAGATAACAGCTACGAAAACAACTCATTTGTTACATGACTCAGTTCAAATGCAAGCCACAAAGATGACAGACTTACAGTAGTGTGGGTGTGCTTGTGTGTGTGTGCATGTGTGTTTGCTCTGCTCAAACAGCATTACCAGAGGAGTAAACAATTAGTAGGGGCAAAATCAAGTCTGAACATGGATTTGTGTTCTAAGAATCAGGGAGACTTTTCTGTAAGGTACTAGTAGGTGTGTGTGTGTGTAGAAGGAGAACAAGATACAGGACAAGACATGAATCTTCATCCCTCACATCATGTGAATTTGATATTTTAAGAGCAACACTTAGTCATGTGGTATTGTATTTAAAGAAGAAGGGAGACTTTTCCAACCACACACAGACTGACCTGTTTATACCTGCTTCTGCTCAAACATGTAGCATCTTATTTATTTGACCTTTATTTAACTAGGCAAGTCAGTTAAGAACAAATTCTTATTTACAATGACAGCCTACACCGGCCAAACCCGGACAACGCTGGGTCAATTGTGCGCCGCCCTATGGGACTCCCAATCTCGCCCGGTTGTGATACAGCCTGGAATCGAACCAGGGGGTCTGTAGTGACGCCTCAAGTACTGAGATGCAGTGCCTTAGACCGCTGCACCACTCGGGAGCCCACATGAAAAATATGTGTGCTGTCTTAATAAAACACTAATATTTCCACTATATGAGTGTATAGCCAGCTGGGCTGACTGTGTTGACACCTAGAGGTTGTACAACATCAGGAAGAACTACGCCCTCTAGGGGTCTTGCCGCAAAATGTGTCCTGTTGGTAAAGGTTTGTAATGTGCAAAAGTACAATGTAAATCTTAAAATAGTGGCATAGCTACCATTGTTAATAAATGTTTTATGAGTTTTATTAACGTTTATTGACCGACATTGCCAGGGACTTAGCTAGCTGCTTGCTAGCTAGTTGGCTACATTAGTGAATAAGGGATAATTGCTAGCTTTACCACCCTGTGTTAGTAGGTTTTACTTACTTAAAATAATTATCCACCCAAAACCACAAATTCTTATGATTTACGGTGTTAAATAATTGTAATATGTGAGAACAACATTTTCTGTGAACAAATGTTAATACGATTGGGAACAGCATGTGAAAATTGTTGTGGAAATCTGATGCAGCTAAGTACAAAACCCACAATGCAGTGATCTCTCTCTGGTCAAGCTAGCTAGCTAGCAAACGTAGTTACGCACAGTAATACCAAAGTCAATACCAGCATGTGAAGTAGCTATGTATATATAAAATCGCAGAAACAAACTGCACTATCAATTTAGGAGTTACAATCTCATCATGTTTAACCTGGTAGAGATCACGTTTCTAGTCAGGTTGCAATGGCTCTGCGAGCATGCATATTATTAATCTGACCGCTAACTGTGTACTTTCAAATCAAATCAAATTGTATTTGTCACATACATGTTTAGCAGATGTTATTGCGGGTGTAGTGAAATGCTTGTGTTTCTAGCTCCAACATTGCAGTATATCTACAGTGGGGGAAAAAAGTATTTAGTCAGCCACCAATTGTGCAAGTTCTCCCACTTAAAAAGATGAGAGAGGCCTGTAATTTTCATCATAGGTACACGTCAACTATGACAGACAAAATGAGAATTTTTTTCTCCAGGAAATCACATTGTAGGATTTTTAATGAATTTATTTGCAAATTATGGTGGAAAATAAGTATTTGGTCAATAACAAAAGTTTCTCAATACTTTGTTATATACCCTTTGTTGGCAATGACACAGGTCAAACGTTTTCTGTAAGTCTTCACAAGGTTTTCACACACTGTTGCTGGTATTTTGGCCCATTCCTCCATGCAGATCTCCTCTAGAGCAGTGATGTTTTGGGGCTGTCGCTGGGCAACACGGACTTTCAACTCCCTCCAAAGATTTTCTATGGGGTTGAGATCTGGAGACTGGCTAGGCCACTCCAGGACCTTGAAATGCTTCTTACGAAGCCACTCCTTCATTGCCCGGGCGGTGTGTTTGGGATCATTGTCATGCTGAAAGACCCAGCCACGTTTCATCTTCAATGCCCTTGCTGATGGAAGGAGGTTTTCACTCAAAATCTCACGATACATGGCCCCATTCATTCTTTCCTTTACACGGATCAGTCGTCCTGGTCCCTTTGCAGAAAAAACAGCCCCAAAGCATGATGTTTCCACCCCCATGCTTCACAGTAGGTATGGTGTTCTTTGGATGCAACTCAGCATTCTTTGTCCTCCAAACATGACAAGTTGAGTTTTTACCAAAAAGTTCTATTTTGGTTTCATCTGACCATATGACATTCTCCCAATCCTCTTTTGGATCATCCAAATGCACTCTAGCAAACTTCAGACGGGCCTGGACATGTACTGGCTTAAGCAGGGGGACACGTCTGGCACTGCAGCATTTGAGTCCCTGGCGGCGTAGTGTGTTACTGATGGTAGGTTTTGTTACTTTGGTCCCAGCTCTCTGCAGGTCATTCACTAGGTCCCCCCGTGTGGTTCTGGGATTTTTGCTCACCGTTCTTGTGATCATTTTAACCCCACGGGGTGAGATCTTGCGTGGAGCCCCAGATCGAGGGAGATTATCAGTGGTCTTGTATGTCTTCCATTTCCTAATAATTGCTCCCACAGTTGATTTCTTCAAACCAAGCTGCTTACCTATTGCAGATTCAGTCTTCCCAGCCTGGTGCAGGTCTACAATTTTGTTTCTGGTGTCCTTTGACAGCTCTTTGGTCTTGGCCATAGTGGAGTTTGGAGTGTGACTGTTTGAGGTTGTGGACAGGTGTCTTTTATACTATTAACAAGTTCAAACAGGTGCCATTAATACAGGTAACGAGTGGAGGACAGTGGAGCCTCTTAAAGAAGAAGTTACAGGTCTGTGAGAGCCAGAAATCTTGCTTGTTTGTAGGTGACCAAATACTTATTTTCCACCATAATTTGCAAATAAATTCATTAAAAATCCTACAATGTGATTTTCTGGATTTTTTTCTTCTCAATTTGTCTGTCATAGTTGACGTGTACCTATGATGAAAATTACAGGCCTCTCTCATCTTTTTAAGTGGGAGAACTTTGGTGGCTGACTAAATACTTTTTTCCCCCACTGTAACAATTCACAACAATACACACAATGCACACAACCTAAAAGTAAAAGAATGGAATTAAGGAATATGTAAAATATTAGAAATATTAGGATGAGCAATATCAGAGTGGCATATACTAAAATACAGTAGAATAGAATACAGTATATACATATGAGATAAGTAAGCAAAAATATGTAAACATTATTAGAGCGACTAGTGTTCCATTATTAAAGTGGCCAGTGATTTCAAGTCTATGTATATGGGGCAGCAGCCTCCAAGGTGCAGGGTTACATAACCAGGTGGAAGCCGCCTAGTGATGGCTATTTAACAGTCTGATGGCCTTGAGATAGAAGCTGTTCTTCAGTCTCTCGGTCCCATCTTTGATGCACCTGTACTGACCTCGCCTTCTAGATGAGAGCGGGGTAAACAGGTAGTGGCTCGGGTGGTTGTTGTCCTTGATGAGGGCAGGTAGTTTGCCCCCGGTGATGCGTTGGGCAGACCGCACCACCCTCTGGAAGCCCTGCTGTTGAGGGAGGTGCAGTTGCCGTACCAGGCGGTGATACAGCCCGACAGGATGCTCTGAATTGTGCATCTGTAAAAGTTTGTGCGGGTTTTAGGTGCCAAGCCAAATTTCTTCAGCCTCCTGAGGTTGAAGAGGCGCTGTTGCGCCTTTTTCACCACACTGTCTGTGTGGGTGGACCATTTCAGATCATCAGTGATGTGTACGCCGAGGAACTTGAAGCTTTCCACCTGCTCCACAGCGGTCCCGTCAATGTGGATAGGGGCGTGCTCCCTCTGCTGTTTCCTGAAGTCCACGATCAGCTCCTTTGTTTTGTCAACATTGAGGGAGAGGTTATTCTCCTGGCACCACACTCCCAGGGCCTTCACCTCCTCTCTGTAGGCTGTCTCGCCATTGTTGGTAATCAGGCCTGCTACTGTTGTGTTGTCTGCAAACTTCATGATTGAGTTGGAGGCGTGCATGGGTGAACAGGGAGTACAGGAGGGGGCTGAGCATGCACCCTTGTGGGGCCCCTGTGTTGAGGATCAGTGAAGTGGAGGTGTTGTTTCCTACCTTCACCACCTGGGGGCAGCCCGTCAGGAAGTCCAGGACCCAGTTGCACAGGGCGGGGTTCAGACCCACGGCCCGAGCTTAATGATGAGCTTGTAAGGTACTATGGTGTTGAATGCTGAGCTATAGTAAATTAACAGCATTCTTACATAGGTATTCCTCCTGTCCAGATGGGATAGGGCAGTGTGCAGTGCGATGGCGATTGCATTTTCTGTGGATCTATTGGGGCGGTAAGCAAATTGAAGTGGGTCTAGGGTGTCAGGTAAGGTAGAGGTGATGATCCTTACCTAGCCTCTCGAAGCACTTCATGATGACAGAAGTGAGTGCTACGGGGCGATAGTCATTTAGTTCAGTTAACTTTGCTTTCTTGGGTACAAGAACAATGGTGGACATCTTGAAGCAAGTGGGGACAGCAGACTGGGATAGGGAGAGATTGAATATGACCGTAAACACTCCAGCCAGCTGGTCTACGCATGCTCTGAGGACGCGGCTAGGGATGCCATCTGGGCTGGCAGCCTTGCGAGGATTAACACGTTTAAATGTCTTACTCACATCGGCCTTTGAGGATATTTCAGGACATTTGAACTAAATACAGTGCATTCGGAAAGTATTCAGACCCCTTGACTGGATTATTTTTTTCCTTCATCCATCAACACACAATACCCCATAATGACAAAGCAAAAACAGATTTTCTGACATTTTTGCAATTTTAGGTTGATTGGGGAGCGTCGCTGCACAGCTATTTTCAGGTCTCTCCAGAGATGTTTGATCGTGTTCAAGTCCAGGCTCTGGCTGGGCCACTGAAGGACATTCAGAGACTTGTCCAAAGCCACTCCTGCGTTTTCTTGGCTGTGTGCTTAGGGTTGGTGTCCTGTTGGAAGGTGAACCTTCGCCCCAGTCTGAGGTCCTGAGCGCTCTGGAGCAGGTTTTCATCAAGGATCTCTCTGTACTTTGCTCTGTTCATCTCCCAGTCCCTGCCGCTGAAAAACATCCCCACAACATGATGCTGCCACCACCATGCTTCACCTTAGGGATGGTGCCAGGTTTCCTCCAGACCTCATGGCTTGGTTTTTGCTCTGACATGCACTGTCAACTGTGGGACCTTATATAGACAGGTGTGTGCCTTTCCAAATCATGTCCAATCAATTGAATTTACCACAGGTGGACTCCAATCAAGTTGTAGAAACATCTCAAGGATGATCAATGTAAACAGGATGCACCTGAGCTCAATTTCGAGTCTCATAGCAAAGGGTCTGAATACTTATATAAATAAGGTATTTTTTTAATTTTTTTAATACATTTGCAAACATTTCTAAAAACCTGTTTTCACTTTGTCATTATGGGGTATTGTGTGTAGATTGATGAGGAAAACATTTAATTTTAGTCAATTTTAGAATAAGGCTGTAACGTATTTTTTTGGTGGAAAAAGTCATGGGGTGTCACGTTCGTTTATAGACGGGACGGACCAAGGCGCAGCGTGATATGCATACATGTTTATTTATCTTGAATAAACACCACGACAAAACAATAAACAAACAATACGTGAAGTCCAAGGCAGCACAACACAACATACCTTAACACGGAACAAGATCCCACAACCCACTAGTGCCAATAGGCTGCCTAAGTATGGTCCCCAATCAGAGACAACGAGCGACAGCTGCCTCTGATTGGGAACCACACCGGCCAACATAGATCTAGACATAATAGAAACTGCAACATAGATATACACAACATAGAAACTACACACCCTGACTCAACATATACGAGTCCCCTGAGTCAGGGCGTGACATGGGGTCTGAATACTTTCCGAATGCACTGTAAACAGTATACTTTGTCATGATGATATAGACTAATGGATGTGTTCTAGACCAGTGGTTCCCAAACTATGGGGGGGGCGCAAGTTTTTTAAATGTTTTATTTATTTTAAGGAACTCAGCTCGGCTGAACGTGGAACGTTCCCCAATGCTGGAAGGGGTTTTGGAACCCCTGTTCTAGACAAGTATGCCCATACCATCTATTGGCTTATTTGGCAATCTGGAGTGCAGGTAATTGTTTTACAAGCGTTATGAAATGTGACGAGAACCTTATAATGATGATGTAGCACGTCACGTTTCATTTCTAGGAAGGATTATTCCTTTAAATAAATGTGATCTGTTATGTTGACAAGATAGCCGAGTGACCGCTCTAACAATGGAAATACATGTCCTCAATGATTGATGGCAGGTGATGTCACGTTCGTTCATCGACGGGTCAGACCAAGGCGCAGCGTGATATGCATACATGTTTATTTGACTATTAAACACAACGACAAAACAAGAAACGACACGTGAAGTCCAAGGTATACAAACAACATACCTAACACGGAACAAGATCCCACAACCCACTAGTGCCAATAGGCTGCCTAAGTATGGTCCCCAATCAGAGACAACGAGCGACAGCTGCCTCTGATTGGGAACCACACCGGCCAACATAGATCTAGACATACTAGAACTACAACATAGAAATACACAACATAGAAACTACACACCCTGACTCAACATATACGAGTCCCCTGAGTCAGGGCGTGACAGGTGAGATCAGGTGGGACCATTCTTAGCAATGAGATGGCCGATAAGTGTGTGAACAACATGCACAACTAATGTTTACAGACATGTCTTTGGGCAAAGTATAAACCGGCCTTTAGTCGTTTTTCTCAAAGTTGCCCGGAAAGCTACGTGCATCCACATACATCAGTACATTTATAACAGCCTAAACATTACAAAACTTCTATTAGATCAAATGAGCCTAATTTCATTCAACACTCTTTCATAGACCTCCATTCAAAAAAGGGCTCATCTCACGAGGACAGATTTTGGGTGGAGTAAATCCTCTCGCTTCGCCGCTTCCTCTCTGCTTTAAATAGTTATTGCTATGAGTCGGAAATTTGAAATTGAATTTGAATGCTTTCAAGATGAATCTTTGTTAAATCTATGAAAGAGAAGTCAACTGAAAAATGTCAATAGTAGGATTATTCAGTGATGTCCTCAGCAATTGTTTTCTGTGGCTTTCTGGAAAATTTTAATACAATGTTGATAGATCCTTTAACATTCTGTGTTGTGTCCATATTTTTTCTGATAAGTGAGGCATGTTAAGAAATGGGTAAATAGAAATGACAGTACATTGACTACATACATTTTAGTAGACGGTCTTATCCAGAGCAACTTACGGGAGTAGTTAGAGTTAAGTTAATTGCCATGTGTAGGAGGACTGCTAATGAGTTACAAAAGAGTTAAGATGTGACCCTCAATTACACGATTTCATCCATAACATTTACCCTAAGGATCCAACCCTGTGGGGATCTTGATGCACCATTGACCTCAGCGAGACGAAGAAGAAGGTAAGTCAAGGGCCTATACCGTCCGGTGGGTGAAATGGGGCTAGTACAGGCTATATATAAGCACAAATGTAAAAACGTGGTTTGGCCTTTACGCATATTCACTAACACTGGTATGGCAGAAGCACACTGTTGAGAACAACCATAATGATGACGCTCTCATTGTAATGATGCATCTATTAAGATACCTAAATATGAGCTCTTGCATAGCATGACATGAATGCACTATAGACATGCTATGGATATATTTAATGAACCTTTAATAATAGTGTGGCTAGGATCTGCTATAACACGTTCATGAAATGCTTAGAGATGTGTAATGAATGAGATATGTAGTCAAAGTAAATCGTTACTAGACAGGGTATAGGAGAGGTTTTAGAACAATTCATTCTCAGGTGGGAGAGGTTCTGTCTTGTATTTCTTCTGCTATAATATCATGTAAATAAAGTCAACTTGAAGTTTTTCCCACATTCTCTTTTAGAGTTTGAAGTTGTATTAGTTCTATGTACAGGATACGCATTCTATACATCGTCCAACGAAATGCTTACTTGCAGGTTCCTTCCCGATAATACAACAACAATAACATAAAGTAAACGGCAGTAGAATAGAATAAACATTTTAGCAGAAGGAAGGCACAATTTATAGTACAATATTTACACCTGTATTGGGGAAGGGAGGGGACGCGGAGCAAGTAAATTGAGCAGTATAATAAGAGTCTGGTAGCAGCTGTCACGATCGTCATGAAAAGTGGACCAAGGCGCAGCGTGATATGAGTACATACTTTAATTGGTACTTTTCAAATACAACAAAAACAACAAAACGATACGTGAAGTCCTCGGTCAATAACACAAACCTACACGGAACAAGATCCCACAAAAGACAAGTGCACAACAGGCTGCCTAAGTATGGTTCCCAATCAGAGACAACGAGCCACAGCTGTCTCTAATTGGGAACCCCCCCGGCCAACATAGAAACACATAAACTAGAACAAGAACATAGAAAACGAAACATAGAACCTAACACCAAGAAACTAACACATAGAAACTAACACCCTGGCTCAACATATAAAAGTCCCCAGAGCCAGGGCGTGACAGCAGCAGTTGTGATGTGTGCTAAGGAGCGGAGAATCGGAGCAGGTGGTCAGTCCAGTTCAAGTGTTCAGCAGTCTGATGGCTTGTAGATAGAAACTGTCTCTGAGCCTGTTGGTATCAGACCTCATTCTCCGATACTGTCTGCCAACAGTAAGAGAGAGAACAGCTTGTGGCATGTGGGGTCCTTGATGATGCTGCGTGCCTTCCTCAGGCACCGTTTCAAGCAGATGTCCTGGATGGGTAGAAGCACAGTCCAAGTGTACTGGGCTGTCTTCACCACCCTCTGGATGGCCTTGTGGCATGTCTACTCAGTAAAAGTGTTATACAATGCTGACATCAGGCCATGTGCAAATCAATTGATCAGACTACCTCCTTTGCTGGCACAACCTGGCCTAAGGGAAATACTAGGCGGTTCTGTCCCAGCATGTACAGTAGGCCTACTTTCTGTTCAACTAAACCTCTTGACTTTAGCAACAAACCTTGAACAAGAAGGCACTAGTTGTTCTCTTCCCTATAATTCATATTTTCTAGATGACCAAAACAGGTTTTATGTGACGGACGTGTTGCCATTACAACCAAGTTAATCCTGCTGAATCCAAAGGAAAAACAGTAGGCGGAAAACAACTTTGAATACAGTTTTTTTACAATCACTTTGGCACTAATTTCAGAACCTTGACATAATTTTTCTAAACTGTAGACACAAAACTCAAAACAGTCATCACTTGTAACAAAATCAAATCAAATCAAATCAAATCAAATTTTATTGGTCACATGCGCCGAATACAACAAGTGCAGACATTACAGTGAAATGCTTACTTACAGCCCTTAACCAACAGTGCGTTTATTTTAAACAAAAAAAGTAAGAATAAAACAACAACAAAAAAAAAAAAGTGTTGAGAAAAACAAAGAGCAGAAGTAAAATAAAGTGACAGTAGGGAGGCTATATATACAGGGGGGTAACGGTGCAGAGTCAATGTGCGGGGGCACCGGCTAGTTGAGGTAGTTGAGGTAATATGTACATGTGGGTAGAGTTAAAGTGACTATGCATAAATACTTAACAGAGTAGCAGCAGCGTAAAAGGATGGGGTGGGGGGGCAGTGCAAATAGTCCGGGTAGCCATGATTAGCTGTTCAGGAGTCTTATGGCTTGTGGGTAGAAGCTGTTGAGAAGTCTTTTGGACCTAGACTTGGCACTCCGGTACCGCTTGCCGTGCGGTAGCAGAGAGAACAGTCTATGACTAGGGTGGCTGGAGTCTTTGACAATTTTGAGGGCCTTCCTCTGACACCGCCTGGTATAGAGGTCTTGGATGGCAGGGAGCTTTGCCCCAGTGATGTACTGGGCCGTACGCACTACCCTCTGTAGTGCCTTGCGGTCAGAGGCCAAGCAGTTGCCATACCAGGCGGTGATGCAACCAGTCAGGATGCTCTCGATGGTGCAGCTGTAGAATTTTTTGAGGATCTGAGGACCCATGCCAAATCTTTTTAGTCTCCTGAGGGGGAATAGGCTTTGTCGTGCCCTCTTCACGACTGTCTTGGTGTGCTTGGACCATGATAGTTCGTTGGTGATGTGGACACCAAGGAACTTGAAGCTCTCAACCTGTTCCACTACAGCCCCGTCGATGAGAATGGGGGCGTGCTCAGTCCTCTTTTTTTTCCTGTAGTCCACAATCATCTCCTTTGTCTTGGTCACGTTGAGGGAGAGGTTGTTGTCCTGGCACCACACGGCCAGATCTCTGACCTCCTCCCTATAGGCTGTCTCATCGTTGTCGGTGATCAGGCCTACCACTGTTGTGTCGTCGGCAAACTTAATGATGGTGTTGGAGTCATGCCTGGCCATGCAGTCATGGGTGAACAGAGAGTACAGGAGGGGGACTGAGCACGCACCCCTGAGGGGCCCCCGTGTTGAGGATCAGTGTGGCAGATGTGTTGTTACCTACCCTTACCACCTGGGGGCGGCCCGTCAGGAAGTCCAGGATCCAGTTGCAGAGGGAGGTGTTTAGTCCCAGGATCCTTAGCTTAGTGATGAGCTTAGAGGGCACTATGGTGTTGAATGCTGAGCTGTAGTCAATGAATAGCATTCTCACGTAGGTGTTCCTCTTGTCCAGGTGGGAAAGGGCAGTGTGGAGTGCGATAGAGATTGCATCATCTGTGGATCTGTTGGGGCGGTATGCAAATTGGAGTGGGTCTAGGGTTTCTGGGATTATGCTGTTGATGTGAGCCATGACCAGTCTTTCAAAGCACTTCATGGCTACAGACGTCAGTGCCACGGGTCGGTAGTCATTTAGGCAGGTTATCTTAGAGTTCTTGGGCACGGGGACTATGGTGGTCTGCTTGAAACATGTTGGTATTACAGACTCGGTCAGGGACATGTTGAAAATGTCAGTGAAGACACTTGCCAGTTGGTCAGCACATGCTCGGAGTACACGCCCTGGTAATCCGTCTGGCCCAGCGGCCTTGTGAATGTTGACTTGCTTAAAAGTCTTACTCACATCGGCTACGGAGAGCGTGATCACATAGTCGTCCGGAACAGCTGGTGCTCTCATGCATGCTTCAGTGTTGCTTGCCTCGAAGCGAGCATAGAAGTGGTTTAGCTCGTCTGGTAGGCTTGTGTCACTGGGCAGCTCGCGGCTGTGCTTCCCTTTGTAGTCTGTAATAGTTTTCAAGCCCTGCCACATCCGACGAGCGTCAGAGCCAGTGTAGTATGATTCAATCTTAGACCTGTATTGACTCTTTGCCTGTTTGATGGTTCGTCGGAGGTCATAGCGGGATTTCTTATAAGCTTCCGGGTTAGAGTCCCGTTCCTTGAAAGCGGCAGCTCTACCCTTTAGCTCAGTGCGGATGTTGCCTGTAATCCATGGCTTCTGGTTGGGGTATGTACGTACGGTCACTGTGGGGACGACATCATCGATGCACTTATTGATGAAGCCAGTGACTGATGTGGTGTACTCCTCAATGCTGTCTGAAGAATCCCGGAACATGTTCCAGTCTGTGCTAGCAAAACAGTCCTGTAGCTTGGCATCTGCGTCATCTGACCACTTTTTTATTAACCGAATCACTGGTGCTTCCTGCTTCAGTTTTTGCTTATAAGCAGGAATCAGGAGGATAGAGTTATGGTCAGATTTGCCAAATGGAGGGCGAGGGAGAGCTTTGTATGCGTCTCTGTGTGTGGAGTAAAGGTGGTCTAGAGTTTTTTTCCCTCTGGTTGCACATTTGACATGCTGGTAGAAATTAGGTAGAACGGATTTAAGTTTCCCTGCATTAAAGTCCCCGGCCACTAGGAGCGCTGCATCTGGATGAGCGTTTTCCTGTTGATTAATGGCCTTGTACAACTCATTCAGTGCAATCTTAATGCCAGCATTGGTTTGTGGTGGTAAATAGACAGCTATGAAAAATATAGCTGAAAACTCTCTTGGTAAATAGTGTGGTCTACAGCTTATCATAAGATACTCTACCTCAGGCGAGCAAAACCTCGAGACTTCCTTAGTATTTGATTTTGTACACCAGCTGTTGTTTACAAATATACAGAGACCGCCACCCTTTGTCTTACCGGAGCCAGCCGTTCTGTCCTGCCGATGTAGCGTGTAGCCTGCTAGCTGAATGGTATCATTGTTGTCGTTCAGCCACGACTCCGTGAAACATAAGATATTACAGTTTTTAATGTCCCGTTGGTAGGATAACCGTAATCTTAAATCGTCAATTTTATTCTCAAAAGATTGAACGTTGGCTAATAGTATTGATGGGAGAGGCAGTTTACTCGCTCGCCGTCGGATCCTTACAAGGCACCCCGACCTACGTCCACGACACAGGCTGTCCAATGTTCAAAACATTGCATTGTGCATTCATATCTTTAAAGAAATCTTGCACTTGCACAATCATTGGTTCAAAAAACACATTTATTGTGAAATACCAATGAAACGTTAATTTAGATCACCCACACACAAGCAACCGATAGTTTCACTGTGTCATTGTTCGTACAATCATTAAATATTGTAGTACAAAATAGGTGATACATGTTTCATTATGGTACTACGTGTAAATACATCCCTGTAAAAGTACTGCAGTAGTAGAGAGAATACTACAGACACAGTGGAATCATTGAACTAAATCTGAAATATATTGATGAAAAACAATACAGTACTGTAAAACATCAAATGCAGTGTTCTTCAACTTGCTTGTACTGTAAAAAGCAAAACATAGGAGTATTTACTGTACTTCTACATTTTCATCAACTCTGTCTTGTGGATTTTGCCACAGGTTCTCATCTACATCACAATGGATGTTTTCATTAGCCAAACATCTTGGAAAAAACCTTTGGGAATGGCGAATCCAGGCCTGACACTGGTCTGCCGTGATGTCATTGCATGCGTCATCCATGGCCTGGAGAAGAGTGACTTGTTCATGAGGGCGCTTATCACAAACCTTCCATCTCCATGTGGAGAAAAATTCCTCAATCGGGTTAAGGAAAGGAGAGTATGGGGGTAAATACAGGGTGGTAAATTGTGCATGGGCCAGAAACCATGCTTGCACCATACGAACATCGTGGAACCTGACATTAGCCCACACAATGACATAGGTCACGCCATCAGCTCTACAGACCTGATCGAGCTCATCAAGGAAGGTTACAAGGAGAGCTGCATTATATGATCCAATACGAGGTCTGCGTCCCACCACACCATCTTCTGATATCGCCGCACACATGGTAATGTTGGCCCCACGTTGTCCAGGTACTTGGATGGTTGCCCGCTGGCCAATGAAATTCCAACCTCTCCTCCTTGTCTTGGCCAGGTTAAAGCCTGCCTCATCCAAATATATGAATTTGTCATCAGCATCCAGCTCCATCACCCTCTAAAAATACATTTTGGAAAGAGATTTCCTGATTACTGTACAATGTAGAATTATTAGGGAATTTTATTACAACAGCCATCTTGAAACTGAACATACCTGAACATACTCAGTCCTCATTTGCTTCACTCTGTCTGCATTTCTTTCAAAAGGCACATGGTATAGTTGTTTTAAAGACACCTGGTGCCTTTTCAGCATGCGTGCAATAGTCGGCAAACTTATGGATTCCACATTGTTAAACATGTCTTCATTGTCAAGATATGCTGGCGAATTTCTGTAAGGCGAATATAATTTCTGTCCCGAACCAAATCGACCACAGCCTGCTCTTGTTGGTCAGTCAGAATTTTGCCTCTGCCTCCCCTATTTGGCCTAGTCTCAATTCTACAGGGAACATTACAGTAAGAAGACACTTGGTCACATCACCTACTCTGTGATACACATTGGTATGCAGTCATTTGACAATTGAGAGTAGCATAATGTTTAGTGCATGCTGACGACTTACCGGTTCTCATTGCGGAAAGTTCTGATTATTGAGGCCACGGTTGACCTTCTGAGGTTTGGTTGTATCATTGTAGCCGCCTCAGTCATTGTCCTGCCATGATTTATGACATGGTCTACAACTATTGCTCGGATTTCATTGGACACTCTTTGCTTTTGCTGCCGCTGTCTTGGTCCGTGGCCTTGTCCTGTACCACATTCCCCCACACCTCTCAAACGAGGCCCATGACCACCTCTCAGAAGAGACACGTCTTCCAGACACCAACACGTCTTCCTCGTCTTCCTTCCACCACTGCTTGACCTCTATTGTGACCTGGATCACCTGCCGGCTCCATGTTACAGTACGTATCGCTATGTTGTTGCAAGTAGATCCCAATCAATTCTTTATATACTCGTTCCACAATGTGAACTCAATCATCAGTAACGAGTTGGCAGAATTGGACAAGTAATTACAAGGGCCTGCATCCATACAGTGCAGTACTGTCAATACTGTAAATAGTCTGAAAAGGTGGTACATGGGACCATAGAAACGGTGTCTGATAAAGAATGATGATGAAATATTACATCCATAGAAAATGTAGTCTAATTGGTTCATGCTCCACGCTAATTGGTGACAATGAATCTCGTTATCTTGAGACTTTCATGATCTAAACATGGAATGTTGTTTGTCTGTTTCCATACAACTATGCATTAAGAGTAATGCAACAGTTACTTATCATTTTGAGCAGTTGTATCAATTGATAGTTGGATAATTGTAATGAAATGAATAGACACTCATCTGAAATGTAATGTGTGAATTGCCTTTTGAAATAGTAGTACTTTGATGTTAAGTTGTGTCATATTGAACAGGTGATTTTTGTTAAATGAACAAATTATCTTAGTTTTATGTGTATTGTATCCAAGCTATTGAAAAAAGTGTTAGCATTTGAAAAATTAGCATTTTGATCATTGGTTGTGTGACACTCTGGCTCCATGGACTTTGATTATTGAGCCAGGGTTGTTCATTTTCTTTTGGGTGTATTTCTATGTTGGTTTCTAGGTGTTCATTTCTATGTTGTGGTGGTTCTTGATTATTCATGTGACTCCCAATCGGAGGTAACGAGTGACAGCTGTCGGCTCGTTATCTCTGATTGGGAGCCATATTTAAACTGTTGTGGTTTCACTGTGTGTTTGTGGGTTTTTGTTCCGTTTTCGGTCTGTTGTACCGTGGACTTCATTTGAGTCGTCTTTTGTTTTGTATTTGGTTACTTTGATTAATAAAGTCATGTTTCTTGGACACGTTGCGCCTTGGTCATACTTGGACGACATAGACGACCATGACAGAAAAACCCACCACAAAAAGACCAAGCAGCGTGTCAAGCGGCAACAGGACCTACCTACACAGGATTTATGGACTCCCATAAAGGATTCATGGACATGGGAGGAGATTCTGGATGGTAAGGGGCCTTGGGATCAACCGGGAGAATATCGCCGTCCTCGTGAAGAGTGGGAGGCAGCTAAAGCCGAGAGGCGGCGATATGAGGAGGCAGCACGGAGGCAAGGCTGGAAGCCCGAGAGTACTACCCAAGAATTTCTTGGGGAGGAAGCGCCAGGTATGGAGAGAACGCTGGTGGATGTCCTCCTCGGCTGGGGACATATTACGCAGGAGGAGGCCGTCCGGTACCGGAGGGCGATGAAGGGGGAGAACCTGGCAGGAGAGGAGCAACGGCATCAGCAGGGCCATCGTCGGAAGGACGAGAGGCAACCCCAAAAAAATTTGGGGGGGGCACATGGCTTAGGCGCCTGGGCAGCAGGAGGCTGCCACAGGGAGATGTGGAGAGAAGGCTATCGGATTACGGGAGCCATTGGCGAGTAGAGGAGGGAAGTTGTTGTGGCACGGCGTGAGAGACTGAAGTGTGTTACCAGTCCGGTCCGGCCCGTTCCTGATCCCCAGTTAAGGCCAGTGGTGTGTGTTCCCGGTGCGGACCGGCCTGTTCCTACTCCACGCACCAGGTCCACGATGTGCGTCGCCAGCCCGGCCCGGCCTGTTCCGGCCACTCGCACCAGGGATACGGTGCGCGTCGCCAGCCCAGCCCGGCCTGTTCCTGCTCCACGCACGAATCCTACGGGGTGCGTCACCAGCCCAGCCCGGCCTGTTCCTGCTCCACGCACGAATCCTACGGGGTGCGTCACCAGTCCAGCCCGGCCTGTTCCTGCTCCACGCACGAATCCTACGGGGTGCGTCACCAGTCCAGCCCGGCCTGTTCCTGCTCCACGCACGAAGCCTCACGGGGTGCGTCGCCAGCCGGCCAGAGTCTGCCGTCTGCCCAATGGCGCCTGAACTGGCCGTCTGCCCAACGGCGCCTGAACTGCCCGTCTGCCCAACGGGCGCTTGAACTGCCCGTCTGCCCTATGGCGTCTGAACTGCCCGTCTGCCAAGCGCTGCATAAGCCGCCCGTCTGTACTGAGCCTGCAAAGCCGCCCGTCTGCCATGAGCCTTCAGAGCCGTCCGCCAGACCGGGAGCCGCTAGAGCCTTCCGCCAGACAGGAGCCGCTAGAGCCTTCCGCCAGACAGAAATCATACACCAGCTATGGAATCAGCAGGAGCCGACGCAGCCCATACTAGACTGGAAGCCCAGGTTCGGGGGCCAGCAAGAGCAGCTCCTGCAGATGGGAGCCGCCCTGCTGGAGGTGATGACCGCAATCCGAGGCTGGGGTCCGCCTCCACCGCCAGCCGCCCAGCCAGCACCATCAGCCAGCCATGAGCAGCCAGATCCGTCAACCAGCCATGAGCAGCCAGATCCGTCAGCCAGCCGCGAGCAGCCAGATCCGTCAGCCAGCCGCGAGCAGCCAGATCCGTCAGCCAGCCACGAGCAGCCAGATCCGTCAGCCAGCCATGAGCAGCCAGATCCGTCAGCCAGCCACGAGCAGCCAGACCCGTCAGCCAGCCATGAGCAGCCAGATCCGTCAGCCAGCCGTGAGCAGCCAGATCCGTCAGCCAGCCATGAGCAGCCAGACCCGTCAGCCAGCCATGAGCAGCCAGATCCGTCAGCCAGCCACGAGCAGCCAGATCCGTCAGCCAGCCATGAGCAGCCAGATCCGTCAGCCAGCCATGAGCAGCCAGATCCGTCAGCCAGCCATGAGCCGTCCAGCCAGGATCCGCCAGAGCCGTCCAGCCAGGATCCGCCAGAGCCGTCCAGCCAGGATCCGCCAGAGCCGTCCTGCCAGGATCCGCCAGAGCCGTCTAGCCAGGATCCGCCAGAGCCGTCTAGCCAGGATCCGCCAGAGCCGTCCAGCCAGGATCCGCCAGAGCCGTCCAGCCAGGATCCGCCCAGAGCCGTCCAGCCAGGATCCGCCAGAGCCGTCCAGCAAGGATCCGCCAGAGCCGTCCAGCCAGGATCCGCCAGAGCCGTCCAGCCCGGATCCGCCAGCCAGCCAGGATCAGCCAGAGCCAACCAGCCAGGATCCGCCATTCAGTCCGGAGCTGCCCCTTAGTCCGGTGCTGCCCCTTAGTCCGGTGCTGCCCCTTAGCCCGGTGCTGCCCCTTAGTCCGGTGCTGCCCCTTAGCCCGGTGCTGCCCCTTAGCCCGGTGCTGCCCCTTAGTCCGGTGCTGCCCCTGAGTCCGGTGATGCCTCTTAGTCCAGTGCTGCCCCTTAATCCTGTGGGGTTTAGTTGGGGGGTGGTCATTTGGAGGAGGCTACGTAGCGGGTAGTGACTATGGTGGGGTGGGGACCACGACCAGTGCCAGAGCCGCCACCATGGACAGACGCCCACCCAGACCCTCCCCTAGACTGTATGCTGGTGCGCCCGGAGTTCGCACCTTTAGGGGGGTACTGTGACACTCTGGCTCCATGGACTTTGATTATTGAGCCAGGGTTGTTCATTTTCTTTTGGGTGTATTTCTATGTTGGTTTCTAGGTGTTCATTTCTATGTTGTGGTGGTTCTTGATTATTCATGTGACTCCCAATCGGAGGTAACGAGTGACAGCTGTCGGCTCGTTATCTCTGATTGGGAGCCATATTTAAACTGTTGTGGTTTCACTGTGTGTTTGTGGGTTTTTGTTCCGTTTTCGGTCTGTTGTACCGTGGACTTCATTTGAGTCGTCTTTTGTTTTGTATTTGGTTACTTTGATTAATAAAGTCATGTTTCTTGGACACGTTGCGCCTTGGTCATACTTGGACGACATAGACGACCATGACAGGTTGTG
Source organism: Coregonus clupeaformis (assembly GCF_020615455.1). Taxonomy (NCBI): domain Eukaryota; kingdom Metazoa; phylum Chordata; class Actinopteri; order Salmoniformes; family Salmonidae; genus Coregonus; species Coregonus clupeaformis. The sequence continues at coordinate 11,679,124 of NC_059207.1, read as the reverse complement.
AGTTTTGTGTCTAGAGTTTTCAAAAATGATGTCAAGGTTCTGAAATTAGTGCCAAAGTGATTGTAAAAAACTGTAATATAATTTTACGCTAGAAGTCTGCCCAAACAGCCTCTGGGTTTAATGACCTAATAAGACAGATACGACTAAAAGCAAACTTGTAGTGTATTCAAGGTTTAAAAAGGCTTCTACAGTTTCCACTTTAAAATGTCAGACCATTCATTATAATGTTCCTGCTGTTGCAAATTGGCTCAAATTAAGATTAGAGAGAGAGAGAGAGAGAGAGAGAGAGAGAGAGAGACAGAGAGAGACTGCTGGATGTTATGTACTGAAAGGTGAGAGGCCACATTTACCAAAAGGAGAATAAATCTTAACTATAATATGAGAGTAGCTAGAGGAGCTCAGGTGATACTGTATGTCTGTCTGAGACTTCCTGAAGTGAACTACTCTACCATCCCCACAGCACTAAGAATGACCATCAATTAATGTGGGGATTTAATATTGAAACTGTTAGTGATTTTGTTAGAGAACAGCTACGAAAACAACAAATGTGTTACATGACTCAGTTCAAATGCAAGCCACAAAGATGACAGATTTACTGTAGTCTGTGTGTGTGTGTGTGTGTGTGTGTGTGTGTGTGTGTCTGTGTGTGTGTGTGTGTGTTTGTGTGTGTGTGAGTGTGTGTATGTGTTTGTGTGAGTGTGAGTGTGTGTGTGTGTGTGTGTGTGTGTGTGTGTGTGTGTGTGTGTGTGTGTGTGTGTGTGTGTGTGTGTGTGTGTGTGTGTGTGTGTGTGTGTGTGTGTGTGTGTGTGTGTGTGTGTGTGTGTGTGTGTGTGTGTGTGTGTGTGTGTGTGTGTGTGTGTGTGTGTGTGTGTGTGTGTTTGTGTGTGAGTGTGTGTGTGCGTGTGTGCGTGTGTGCATGTGTGTGTGTGTGTGTGTTTTGTGCGTGCGTGTTTCAAAAGCATTACCAGAGAAGTAAACGATTAGGAGAAACCAGTTCAGTAGGATCAGGTACTTTTCATGAGGAAGGGGAGATTGGGGTCAGTTCAGCCAAAGGGGAAAGTTGAGCAATCGTTGTTTCTAGGAAATCATACACAAAATTAGTCATTTCACCAAATATTTAGGAAGAAGTCATAATTTCAGTGAGCAAGTGTAGGAAGAAACCACATAGATAAAGTGATAAGTTAGTTCCAAAAATAATGAATTTCATGATGCTTGTCTCTAAACCAAAGTAGATCAGTTTAAGATTGTTCTATAAATCCGTTGGGGTCTCTACAATCTCCAATATGAGGACACCTGCTTGTCGAACATCTCATTCCAAAATCATGGGCATTTCCACTAGAAGGCTTTCCACTAGATGTTGGAACATTGCTGCGGGGACTTGCTTCCGTTCAGCCACGAGCATTAGTGAGGTCGGTCACTGATGTTGGGCAATTAGGCATGGCTCGCAGTCGGCATTTGTATTTTGTATTTGTATTTATTATGGATCCCCATTAGCTGCGGCCTAGGCAGCAGCTACTCTTCCTGGGGTCCATTAAAATTAAGGCAGTTCATAATTTTTTTTAAACATTACAATACATTCACAGATTTCACAACACACTGTATGCCCTCAGGCCCCTACTCCACCACTACCACATATCTACAGTACAAAATCCATGTGTACGTGTGTGTATAATGCGTATGTTATCGTGTGTGTGTGCATGTGTCTGTGTTGCTTCACAGTCCCATACCTTTTTTATCTGTTTTAAAATCTAATTTTAACTACTTGCATCAGTTACTTGATATGGAATAGAGTTCCATGTAGTCATGGCTCTATGTAGTACTGTGCACCTCCCATAGTCTGTTCTGGAGATTGTGAAGAGACCTCTGGTGGCATGTCTTGTGGGGTATGCATGGGTGTCTGAGCTGTGCGCCAGTAGTTCAAACAGACAGCTCGGTGCATTCAATTATTTTTTATTTATTATTAACATTTAGCAGACGCTCTTATCCAGAGCGACTTACAGTTAGTGAGTGCATACATTATTTTTTATTTTTCATACAGGCCCCCCGTGGGAATCGAACCCACAACTGAGCTACATCCCTGCCGGCCATTCCCTCCCCTACCCTGGACCAATTGTGCGCCGCCCCATGGGTCTCCCGGTCGCGGCCGGCTACGACAGAGTCTGGATTCAAACCAGGATCTCTATTGGCATTGCTAGCACTGCGATGCAGTGCCTTAGACCACTGCGCCACTCGAGATTCAACATGCCAGTACCTCTCATAAATACAAGTAGGTATGAAGTCAAGCTCTCCTCCACTTTGAGCCAGGAGAGATTGGCACACATATTATTAATATTACCTTTCTGTTCAATAAACCTCTGACTCAATTAAACCTCTCAACCATACATTCAAAGGCCATTTTCTCAAAAGGGAGTTTACAAGTTTATCAACTTTCAAAGCAGAATTACTTTCCCATTGTTCCTCAAAAATGCAGTGTATGATTACCATTTTATAGCTTTGTCTCTACTTTTATCCAATGTAAAAAACAGCATTTCAAATTTTGCTACATAAGACCATATCCAGGTGGTGAGTCACATATATTCTTCACATCAACAACATAGGAATCACTACAAAACTTATTGTATGACCTCTTATACACAATATTAGGCCCAGCCTTTGGAACTTTGGTTTTCCTAGATATGGTTACTATATTGTGATCACTACATCCAATGGATTTGGACACTGCTTTCAAACAAATATCTGCAGCATTAGTAAAGATATGATCAATACATGTTGATGATTTCATTCCTGTACTGTTTGGAACTACCTTGGTAGGTTGACTGATAACCTGAACCAGGTTGCAGGCACTGGTTACAGTTTGAAGCTTTCTCTTGAGTGGGCAGCCTGATGAAACCCAGTCAATATTTAAATCACCCAGAAAGTATAACTCTCTAATGATATCACATACATTATCAAGCATTACACATGTTATCCAAATACTGACTGTTAGCACTTGGTGGTCTATAGCAGCTTCCCACCAGAATGTGCTTCAGGTGAGGCAGATGAACCTGTAGCCATATTACTTCAATAGTATTTAACATGAGATCCTCTCTAATCTTCACAGGAATGTGGTTCTGAATATAAAACAGCAACACCTCCACCATTGGCATTTCTATATTTTCTGTAAATGTTATAACCTTGTATTGCTACCACTGTATCAAAGGTATTATCTAAGTGAGTTTCAGAGATAGAATATGAATGTCATCTGTTACTAGCAAATTATTTATTTTATGAACCTAGTTTCTTACACTACATATGTTAACGTGGGCTATTTTGAGCACTTTTCTTTTGGGATGCTTACTTTCAATTCATCCGAAAGGTGTTTGATGAGGTTGAGGTCAGGGCTCTGTGCAGGCCAGTGAAATTCTTCCACACCGATCTCGATAAACCATTTCTGTGTGGACCTCTCTTTGTGCATGGGGGCATTGTCATGCTGAAACAGGAAATGGCCTTCCAAAAACTGTTGCCACGAAGTTGGAAGCACAGAATTTTCTAGAATGTCATTGTATGCTGTATCATTAAGATTTCCCTTCACTGGAACTAAGGGGCCTAGCCCGAACCATGAAAATCAGCCCCAGACCATCTTTTCGTCCTCCACCAAACTGATCTTTGAATCAGATGGCTCATTCATCACAAAACCGACTGATATTGCCAACTACTTTAATTATTTTTTCATTGGCAAGATTAGCAAACTTAGGCATGGCATACCAGCAACAAACACTGACACTACACATCCAAGTATATCTGACCAAATTATGAAAGACAAGAATCGTAAATCTGTAAAGTGAGTGTGGAAGAGGTGAAAAAAGTATTGTTGTCTATCAACAATGACAAGCCACCGGGGTCTGACAACTTGGATGGAAAATTACTGAGGATAGTAGCGGACGATATTGCCCCTCCTATTTGCCATATCATATCTTTAAGCCTATTAGAAAGTGTGTGCCCTCAGGCCTGTAGGGAAGCTGGACACTGAGGTGGAGATGGCTCCTGTGCGTAACGCCTGCTCTATATCCGCGTCCATCGCCCATACTACCGGCGCCACAATGCAGGAGGCCGGGAGTATGGGGGTGTTGTATGGCTATTGTATGTTGTAAATGGCTATTGTAGTGTGGGCGGCTTCTGGAGTGAGTGGTCATGCTGTACTTCGCTTCGCAGGTAATATGACACACATTATACATTTGATTTGTGTAATGTTAGCTAGCTACATAGTTGTCTTTGTATCAAAGATAAAGGTGTAGTATAGAGAAACTATCGAGGTTAGCTAGCCAGCTACATTCGTTCGCAGTGACGCCATTTTTTTCAAACAAAGTCAACACTGCAGCCATTGCTAGCTAGCCAACATTACCAGCTAGCAGCACTGTAGCAACTAAATACAATATCATTTTAGCCAGCTACATTCGTTCGCAGCGACGCCGTTTATCCAACAAAGTCAACGCCGCAGCCATTGCTAGCTAGCCAACACTACCAGCTAGCAGTACTGTAGCAACTAAATACAATATCATTTTAGCCAGCTAAATTCATTCTCAGCGACGCCATTTTTCAAACAAAGTCAACACCGCAGCCATTGCTAGCTAGCCAACACTACCAGCTAGCAGTACTGTAGCAACTAAATACAATATCATTTTAGTCAATGAGAATTTTGCAACGTAAAGCTTCACTTTCTGAACATTCGAGATGTGTAGTCCACTTGTGTAGCTAGCATGACTGACTTTGTGGTAGCTAGCCAACGTTTAATTATTTCTGCGCTATGAAAGGAACTAGACACGGACACGAATGATCTGTTTAGTGTGTTAACACACTATTGGTTGATTGTTGTAACCAAGTATTGGTGCTAAACCGTGTGTTATTGGATGCTAGCATGCTAGTTAGCTATGGCGTCATAGGATACGGTGCCCTGGGCGGTTTTCACAGAAGAAAACTGTACCAAGTTAGCTAGCTGAATAAACTAAGTTAGAGTCTATTCCTAGAAAAAATCTATTTTGCATTATTGTAGCCTTTTCTGTAGCCTGTCAACTATGTGTCTGTCTATCCCTGTTCTCTCCTCTCTGCACAAGCCATTCAAACGCTTCACACCGCGTGACTGCTGCCACTCTAATCTGGTGGTCCCTGCACGCCCGACCCACGTGGACTTCCAGGTCTACGGCAGCCTCTGGAACTGCCGTTCTGCGGCCAACAAGGAAGAGTTCATCTCAGCCTATGCTACCCTCCAGTCCCTCGACTTCTTGGCACTGACGGAAACATGGATTACCACAGAAAACACTGCTACTTCTACTGCTCTTTCCTCGTCTGATCATGTGTTCTCGCATACCCCGAGAGCATCTGGTCAGCGCGGCAGTGGCACGGGAATCCTCATCTCTCCCAAGTGGACATTCTCTCTTTTCCCCCTGACCCATCTGTCTATCTCCTCATTTGAATTCCATGCTGTCACAGTCACTAGCCCATTCAAGCTTAACATCCTTATAATTTATCGCCCTCCAGGTTCCCTTGGAGAGTTCATCAATGAGCTTGACGCCTTGATAAGTTCCTTTCCTGAGGATGGCTCACCCCTCACAGTTCTTGGTGACTTTAACCTCCCTACGTCTGCCTTTGACTAATTTCTCTCTGCCTCCTTCTTTCCACTCCTTTCCTCTTTTGACCTCACCCTCTCACCGTCCCCCCCTACTCACAAGGCAGGCAATACGCTTGACCTCATCTTTACTAGATGCTGTTCTTCTACAAATCTCACTGCAACTCCCCTCCAAGTCTCCCACCACTACTTTGTATCCTTTTCTCTCTCGCTCTCCTCCAACATTACTCACTCTGCCCCTACTCAGATGGTAATGTGCCGTTGCAACCTTCGCTCTCTCTCTCCCGCTACTCTCTCCTCTTCCATCCTATCATCTCTTCCCTCTGCTAAATCCTTCTCCCTCCGATCTCCTGATTCTGCCTCCTCAACGCTCCTCTCCTCCCTTTCTGCATCTTTTGACTCTCTATGTCCCCTATCCTCCCGGCCGGCTCGGTCCTCCCCTCCTGCTCCGTGGCTTGACGACTCATTGCGAGCTCCGGGCAGCCGAGCGGAAATGGAGGAAAACTAGACTCCCTGCGGACCTATCATCTTTTCACTCCCTCCTCTCTACATTCTCTTCCTCTGTTTCTGCTGCTAAAGCCACTTTCTACCACTCTAAATTTCAAGCCTCTGCCTCTAACCCTAGGAAGCTCTTTGCCACCTGCTCCTCCCTGCTGAATCCTCCTCCTCCTCCCTCTCCCTCCTCCCTCTCTGTGGATGACTTCTTCAACCATTTTGAAAAGAAGGTTGACGGCATCCGATCCTCATTTATTAAGTAAAATGACACCGCTGGTCCTGCTCACACTGCCCTACCCTATGCTTTGACTTCTTTCTCCCCTCTCTCTCCAGATGAAATCTTGCGACTTGTGACGGCCGGCCGCCCAACAACCTGCCCGCTTGACCCTATCCCCTCCTCTCTTCTCCAGACCATTTCTTGAGACCTTCTCCCTTACCTCACCTCGCTCATCAACTCATCCTTGACCGCTGGCCATGTCCCTTCCGTCTTCAAGAGAGCGAGAGTTGCACCCCTCCTCAAAAAACCTACACTCAATCCCTCCAATGTCAACAACTACAGAACAATATCCCTTCTTTCTTTTCTCTCCAAAACTCTTGAGCGTGCCGTCTCTAGCCAACTCTCCTGCTATCTCTCTCAGAATGACCTTCTTGATCCAAACCAGTCAGGTTTTAAGACTGGTCATTCAACTGAGACTGCTCTTCTCTGTGTCACGGAGGCTCTCCGCACTGCTAAAGCTAACTCTCTCTCCTCTGCTCTTATCTTTCTAGACCTATCTGCTGCCTTTGATACTGTGAACCATCAGATCCTCCTCTCCACCCTCTCCGAGTTGGGCATCTCCGGCGCTGCTCACTCTTGGATTGTGTCCTACCTGACAGGTCACTCCTACCAGGTGGCGTGGCGAGAATCTGTCTCCGCACCACGTGCTCTCACCACTGGTGTCCCCCAGGGCTCAGTTCTAGGCCCTCTCCTATTCTCTCTATACAACAAGTCACTTGGCTCTGTCATATCCTCACATGGTCTCTCCTATCATTGCTACGCAGACGACACGCAATTCATTTTCTCCTTTCCCACTTCTGATAACCAGGTGGCGAATCGCATTTCTGCATGTCTGGCAGACATATCAGTGTGGATGTCGGATCACCACCTCAAGCTGAACCTCGGCAAGACGGAGCTGCTCTTCCTCCCGGGGAAGGACTGCCCGCTCCATGATCCCGCCATCACGGTTGACAACTCCATTGTGTCCTCCTCCCAGAGTGCAAAGAACCTTGGCATGACCCTGGACCACACCCTGTCGTTCTCTGCTAACATCAAAGTGGTGACCCGATCCTGCAGGTTCATGCTCTAAAACATTTGCAGAGTACGACCCTACCTTACACAGAAAGCGGCACAGGTCCTAATCCAGGCACTTGTCATCTCCCGTCTGGATTACTGCAACTCGCTGTTGGCTGGGCTCCCTGCCTGTGCCATTAAACCCTACAATTTATCCAGAACGCTGCAGCCCGTCTGGTGTTCAACCTTCCCAAGTTCTGTCATGTCACCCCGCTCCTCCGCACACTCCACTGGCTTCCAGTTGAAGCTTGCATCTACTACAAAACCATGGTGCTTGCCTATGGAGCTGGGAGGGAGACGGCACCTCCTTACCTTCAGGCTCTGATCAGACCCTACACACAAACGAGGGCATTATGTTCATCCACCTCTGGCCTGCTAGCACCCCTACCTCTATGGAAGCACAGTTCCCGCTCAGCCCAGTCAAAGCTATTCGCTGCTCTGGCACCTCAATGGTGGAACAAGCTCCCCCATGATGCCAGGACAGCGGAGTCACTGACCACCTTCCGGAGACACATGAAACCCTACCTCTTTAAGGAATACCTGGAATAGTCTAACAATAATCCTTCTACACCCCCTCCCCCAGTGGTGGTTGTCCCACTGGCTATCCTAAGTTGAATGCACCAATTTGTAAGTCGCTCTGGATAAGAGCATCTGCTAAATGGCTTAAATGTAAATGTGTTTTCTCTGGGCCTCTCCTCTGTGTCATACAGCCGTGACAATGCGTCTTCCTTCACGTTCTTCGTACCCGGGATGTATGATAGTGTGAAATCAAACCGGGTGAAGAATAGGGCCCACCTGGCCTGGCGAGGATTCAGCCTCCTCGCTGCCTGGATGTACTCCAGGTTACGGTGGTCCGTCCAGACGAGGAAAGGGTGTTTCGCCCTTTCGAGCCAATGCCTCCGCACGGTCAGGGCTCGGACAACAGCCAACAGCTCCCGATCACCAATGTCGTAGTTCTGCTCCGCTGGGCTGAGCTTCTTAGAGAAGAAGGCACAGGGGCGGAGCTTGGGTGGCTTGCCCGAGCGTTGAGATAAGACAGCGCCTATCCCTACCTCGGATGCATCCACCTCCACTACGAACAGTAGTGATGGATCGGGGTGGGCCAGCACCGGTGCTGAGGTGAACAAACCCCTCAGGTTACTGAAGGCCCTGTCAGCCTCAGCAGACCAGCGGAGCCGGGACGGCCCACCCTTCAACAGAGATGTAATGGGAGCTGTGACCTTGCCAAAGCCCCGGATAAACCTCCGATAGTACTTGGTGAAGCCAAGAAAGCGCTGCACCTCCTTAACCGTGGTGGGAGTCGGCCAGTTACGCACCGTTGAAATGCGATCTCCCTCCATCTCCACACCTGAGGTGGTAATGCGATAGCCGAGGAAGGAAACGGACTACTGGATAAACATACACTTCTCAGCCTTGGCATAAAGGTCATTTTCCGACAGTCGGGCCAGCACTTTGCGAACAAGGGACACATGGAATACACCAGAATGTAATCGATGTAGACCACTATACCGCGACCAAGTATGTCCCAAAACACCTCATTCACAAAGGACTGGAAGACGGATGTAGCTTTCATCAAACCGTAGGGCATCACCAGGTATTCATAATGCCCCGTGGTTGTGCTGAATGCTGTCTTCCACTCATCCCCCTAATCTGGTGAAGAAGTGCGCCCCATGCATTGACTCGATCACTGAAGGAATAAGGGGGAGAGGATAACTAAATCTTATCGTCTCCTTGTTAAATGGTTGATAATCAATGCAGGGTTGCAGACCGCCGTCTTTCTTCTTCACAAAAATGAAACTTGAGGAGGCGGGTGAAGTGAAGGGACGTATATACCCCTGGCGCAGGGACTCTGTGACGTATGTTTCCATAGCCTCCGTTTCAGCCTATGACAGGGGATACACATGGCTCCTGGGAGGCACAGCGTCTACCCGGAGGTTTATTGTGCAATCCCGCCCGATGAGGTGGTAACTTGGTCGCCTAAGTTTTAGAAAACGCGTGCGCCAAATTGAGGTATTCGGGGGGAATGCGCACGGTGGAGGTACTGTCTGGACTTTCCACGTGGTTGCACCAACGGAAAAACCTAGACACCTACCCTGACACTCTCGCGACCACCCCGTGAGAACCCTCTGCGGGCATGAGAAGGTGGGGTTGTGAAGTGCTAACCAAGGGATACCACAGGGAAAGCAGGAGACTCAATAATAGAAAAGTGACTTGTCACAATGAGTCTTGTGGGTAATCCTGGTGACTGGTGCTGTAACTTCCATAACAAACCTGGACCCTAATGGTCGACTATCAAGTGCTCTGATGGGGAGTGTAATGGATAGGGGAACCAATGAAATGCCTAGACTGTGTGAGAACACCCTGTCCATAAAGTTCCCAGCTGCACCTGAATCGACTAGTGCCTTACACTGGGGAACTACCATGTGATCAGGAAAGTAGATGGGTAGGGTACAGTGTGTAGGGTACAGTGCACAGCAGAGGGCTCTGAACGAGTGTGGGTGTTCGATACCTGGGTTGATGCGAGAGTGCCCTGCCTGCCGCCTCCAGTCCCAAAAGAACGCTGATGACAACGTGTGGTATAATGTCCCTTCGTGCCACCAGATTGACACTGGCGCTGTCGTCCTCCGCTCTCTCGGATCGCGGTTCCACCCAGCTCCATCAGCTCGGGATCCGAGTCGGCTGGGGTGGGAATGGGCAGTCCCCCTCCAGGACGTCCTCTGGCTGCCAGCATGTTGTCCAAACGGTTGACCATGTCCACCAGTTGCGTGAAGGACAACATGGTGTCCCAGCAGGCTAGCTCCCATCGGACGTCCTCCCGCAGATGGCACCGGAAGTGGTCGATAAGGGCCCGCTCGTTCCACCCGGACCCAGCTGCTAGAGTCCGAAACCCCAAGGCGAAGTCCTGCACAGTCCTCGTCCCCTGCCTCAGGTGGACCAGCCGCTCGCCCGCCTCTCGACCTTTGGGCGGGTGATCGAAGACAGCCCGAAAGAGGCGAGCAAACTCCCCCGTAGTTGTCCAATGCGGCTCCTCCTTCGTTCCAGACCGCGTTGACCCACTCCAGGGCTTTCCCCGAGCGGCAGGAGACGAGGGCGGACACCTTCTCCCGCTCCGATGGGGCCGTCCTGATGCTGGAGAAGTAGAGCTCCAGTTGGAGGAGGAATCCTTGGCAGAGAGCAGCTGTCCCGTCGAACTCCCTTGGTCAGGATATATGGATCCCTCTGGGTGCTGGGGTGTGGGTGGCTGGATCCGGTTGCCCAGCTGGTCTCGCCAGATCGGGTCCTCTCCTCTCCAGGCGATCCATCACTTCTCCCAAGCTGGCTAGCATCGTTGAATGCTCCTGGACCCTTGCCACGACTCAAGGCATGCGCTCCTCTCCCGCTGACTCCATAGTTGGGTGGGTGATTCTATGAGAGTGTGATTTGAAGGAGTCAGGCGCAGGAGGGTAAATCACAGAATACAGAGTTTATTCCGTAGTACACAGTTACGCTGGATAGCGTCAACTGTCCAGTGCGCAAAACAGGCGCACTGGAACAAATACAGGCACACAGGGAAAATATACCCCAGCAATACAAAGTACAGGTAGCTTCACCGAGCTACACTCATCTCACATGAAACAATCACCCACAAGGACAAGGGGGCAGAGGGAACACTTATACATGTACTAATGAGGGGAATATGAACCAGGTGTGTGTAATTGACAAGACAAGACAAATGGAATGATGAGATATGGAGCGGCAGTGGCTAGAAGGCCGGTGACGGCGAACGCCGAAGCCTTCCCGAACAAGGAGGGAGGCAGCTTCGGAGGAAGTTGTGACACTGCCTGTCTGTCTCATCCCGACTCCTGACACGTTCATTACTATGGGACATCTGTAGATCGAATTAGAATATTGAAACAATGTTGCAAATGTCGGAGAGACAGACAGCAAGGTTTATATAAATCTCCGCTGTTGAAAAATAAATGTTGGTCTAAAAGAAATGTGAGATTATGTCTAGATACTTTTTATAGTGGAGATCAAGTTTATAAAGTGCCTGGCTGGGCTGATGAGAGTGGATTGCGCAGTCAGATGGAACCGAGTAAATTGGAATTTTAACGTCATAGATTTAGCTGGTCGTAACTTTCAGACACATAGCAATGACTGTTTAAGTGAGTAAAACTTACTAATGCTGCTTCACATGCTTGTGGGCAATGGGGAAGTGGGAAGTTGTTAGTCCGACATGATTGTGTTCAAGTGCTTATGAAGTTGGAACAATTCTATAACCAATAAGATTTAAGCTAGCTTGATAAGCTTGCTAATAATAAAGTTAGCTAGCTTGCTTAACATTGACAATATGGTCAGACTAGGTACATTATCCATATTGATGAGGTTGTAATTGTCAGAAACAGATTTGTTGTCCTATTTTTTCCCAAACTCTCTTTGGCTTTTTAAGTTGTATTAGTTCTATGTACAGGATACGCATGGTATACATCGTCCAACGAAATGCTTACTTGCAGGTTTTTTCCCGACAATGCAACAACAATAACATAAAGTAAACGGCAGTAGAATAGAATAAACATTTTAGCAGAAGGAAGGCACAATTTATAGTACAATATTTACACGTGTATTGGGGAAGGGGGGGACGCGGAGCAAGTAAATTGAGCAGTATAATAAGAGTCTGGTAGCAGCAGTTGTGATGTGTGCTAAGGAGCGGAGAATCAGAGCAGGTGGTCAGTCCAGTTCAAGTGTTCGGCAGTCTGATGGCTTGTAGATAGAAACTGTCTCTGAGCCTGTTGGTATCAGACCTCATTCTCCGATACTGTCTGCCCGATGGTAAGAGAGAGAACAGTTTGTGGCCGAGGTGTGTGGGTCCTTGATGATGCTGCGTGCCTTCCTCAGGCACCGTTTCAAGCAGATGTCGTGGATGGGTAGAAGCACGGTCCAAGTGATGTACTGGGCTGTCTTCACCACCCTCTGGAGGGCCTTGCGGTCGCTGGATGGCCTTGCGGCTTGTGTACTCAGTGAAAGTGTTATACAATTCTGACATCAGGCCAGGTGCAAATACTTTGATCAGACAAACTCCTTTGCTGACACAACCTGTCCCAGCATGTACAGTAGGTCTACTTCCTGTTCAATTAAACCTCTGACTTTAACAACAAACCTTAAGCAAGAAGGCACTAGTTGGGCTCCTCCCTATAATTAATTTTTTCTAGATGACCAAAACAGGTTTTATGTGACGGACGTGTTGCCATTATAACCAAGTGAATTCTGCTGAATCCAAAGGAACCACAGTAGGCGGAAAACAACTGCCCAAACAGCCTCTGGGTTTTACCACCTAATAATACTGATATGACTATAAAGTCAGAGGTATACAGCCGAGTGAATGCTGGTAATGATAGAAAACACATGCCCACAACAGGCAGTCATGTAGCAGTCAGTTAGTGATAAGCCGGGTTTGTGTTTTCAGCCCCTTGTAGCTGCTCCCAAGGGGAACAACAAGAATGAATGAGAGAGAGAGAGAGAGAGAGAGAGAGAGAGAGAGAGAGAGAGAGAGAGAGAGAGAGAGAGAGAGAGAGAGAGAGAGAGAGAGAGAGAGAGAGAGATAATTAATTGTGTTAGAGGTTTCATGATGCATGTATCTAAACCAAAGTAGATACTTTTAATATTAGCCTATACATCAGTTGGGGTCTCTATAACCTTCAATATGAGGTCCTAAATCTAGCATGAAAGTGCATCCTTGTAGCTGTGTGGGCTTATACAGTGCTGTGGAAAAGTATTTGCCCCCTTTCTAATTTTCTCTACTTTTGCATATTTTTAATAGTGAATTATCAGATCTTCAACCAAAACCTAATATTAGATAAAGGGAACCTGAGTGAACAAATAACACAACAACTACATAGTTATTTCATTTATTTCATAAACAAAGATATGCAACACCCAATGCCCCTGTGTGAAAAAGTAATTGCCCCCTTACACTCTAACTGGTTGTGCGACTTTTAGCTGCAATGACTCCAACCAAACGCTTCCTGTAGTTGTTGATCAGTCTCTCACATCGCTGTGGAGGAATTTTGGACCACTCTTCCTTGCAGAACTGCTTTAACTCAGCGACATTTGTGCGTTTTCAAGCATGTAGAATTCACTGATACAGAGCAGAATTCAACTTGAGTAAACCTTTGGGACGAGATGGGTCCCATTATGTCTGGCGAAAACCAAACACTGCATTCCACGGGAGGAACCTCATACCAACGGTAAAGCATGGTGGTGGTAGTGTGATGGTTTGGGGAAGCTTTGCTGCCTCAGGACCTGGACAACATGCCTTAATAGAAGGAACCATTAATTATTCTCTGTATCAGAGAATTCTATAGGAGAATGCCATCCATCTGTGAGCTAAAGCTGAAGCGCAGCTGGGTCATGCAGCAAGACAATGATTCAAAACACACAATCAAGTCTATATGAAAATGGCTAAAAAGCAATACATTTGAAGTTTTGGAATGGCCTAGTCAAATTCCAGACCCAATCCCATTTAGATGTTGTGTCAGGACTTGAAACGTGCAGTTCATACTTGAAAACCCACAAATGCCGCTGAGTTATAGCAGTTCTGCATGCAAGAGTGGGCCAAAATTCCTCCACAGCGATGTGAGTGACTGATCAACAACTACAGTTTGCAGTCATTGCAGCTAAAGGTGGCACAACCAGTTATTGAGTGTAAGGGGGCAATTACCTTTTCACAGAGGGGAATTGGGTGTTGCATAACTTTGTTAATGAAATAAATAAAATAAGTATCCTTTTATTTTATTTTAATTTTTTGGTAAACTCAGGTTGCCTTCATCTAATATTAGGTTTTGGTTGAAGAACTGACAACATTCAGTATCAAAAATATGCAAAAATAGAAAAAATCAGAAATGGGGCAAATACTTTTTCACGGCACTGTGTAGTCAACATGTTTACCATGTGGTAAGTTGAGCCAGTGGCAAGTTAAGCAAATTGAAGTGTTTTCTTCACAGGGGTATTTATCGCTAGGATATGAGGTAACAACAGGGCCTGGCCTATGTTAAAAGTGTTTGTTAGGTGTTAAGCCTGTGTTAAAAGATTAGTCCAATAATTAAAAGACAAACAAATTACTGTAACTGTGTTGAATTGTGTTCAGGAGATAAAGATAGACATGGTTTTAAAAAGGTATTGGTAATAATTCATTCAGCACAGAAATTTGTAGGCGGCTTTTCAAAACTAAGGTTTACATTAATTCTGATTATTTCCAGGTATACACAGCATCCTGAAATATATGTAGATATCTTTGTTAGAAAGAAAACGATCTTTCCCTTGACGGAGTGATGCTGAATGTAAAAATATTGCTCAATTTACCCCACTCTCCCCTGCTAGTAGGTAATTTGATTGGTTTGACAGAAAACTATATTTTTCACTTAGTTATTTATTTTTACTTTGTTACTATTTTCACAAGTATGTGGTAAACTCTTAGTACAAAACTCAAAACAGATCATCAAAAAGGCTGTTTTTTTTCTCACAATTTTAAGCACATTTTCAATTGCCTAAGTACAACACACAAAATCACACAATAACTTTTTCACAAAACCATTTCAGTGTTTCATCTACAAAATACCTTTCATATACAGTATAGTAGTTAAACCAGTTTAAAATCTATAGGTTTACTAAACGGTTAAGTGATTAACCATTAAGCGGATTAAGTGATGGTCAAATGTATTTTAACAAATGAGAAGAGAACCAAATGAAAAGTGATGTGAGCATTGCATTGTGAAAGGCAATTACTATACAGTGAGGGAAAAAAGTATTTGATCCCCTGCTGATTTTGTACGTTTGCACACTGACAAAGAAATGATCAGTCTATAATTTTAATGTTAGGTTTATTTGAACAGTGAGAGACAGAATGACAACAAAAAAATCCAGAAAAACGCATGTCAAAAATGTTATAAATTGATTTGCATTTTAATGAGGGAAATAAGTATTTGACCCCTCTGCAAAACATGACTTAGTATTTGGTGGCAAAACCCTTGTTGGCAATCACAGAGGTCAGACGTTTCTTGTAGTTGGCCACCAGGTTTGCACACATCTCAGGAGGGATTTTGTTCCACTCCTCTTTGCAGATCTTCTCCAAGTCATTAAGGTTTCGAGGCTGACGTTTGGCAAGTCGAATCTTCAGCTCCCTCCACAGATTTTCTATGGGATTAAGGTCTGGAGACTGGCTAGGCCACTCCAGGACCTTAATGTGATTCTTCTTGAGCCACTCCTTTGTTGCCTTGGCCGTGTGTTTTGGGTCATTGTCATGCTGGAATACCCATCCACGACCCATTTTCAATGCCCTGGCTGAGGGAAGATTTGACGGTGCATGGCCCCGTCCATCGTCCATTTGATGCGGTGAAGTTGTCCTCTCCCCTTAGCAGAAAAACACCCCCAAAGCATAATGTTTCCACCTCCATGTTTGACGGTGGGGATGGTGTTCTTGGGGTCATAGGCAGCATTCTTCCTCTTCCAAACACGGCGAGTTGAGTTGATGCCAAAGAGCTCCATTTTGGTCTCATCTGACCACAACACTTTCACCCAGTTCTCCTCTGAATCATTCAGATATTCATTGGCAAACTTCAGACGGCCCTGTATATGTGCTTTCTTGAGCAGGGGGACCTTGCGGGCGCTGCAGGATTTCAGTCCCTCACGGCGTAGTGTGTTACCAATTGTTTTCTTGGTGACTATGGTCCCAGCTGCATTGAGATCATTGACAAGATCCTCCTGTGTAGTTCTGGGCTGATTCCTCACCGTTCTCATGATCATTGCAACTCCACGAGGTGAGATCTTGCATGGAGCCCCAGGACAAGGAAGATTGACAGTTATTTTGTGTTTCTTCCATTTGCGAATAATGCGACAATCTGGACCCTTTCTTTCTAAAACTAGCCGCCGAAATTGTCGCAACCCCTATTACTAGCCTGTTCAACCTCTCTTTCGTAACGTCTGAGATCCCCAGAGATTGGAAAGCTGCCGAGGTCATCCCCCTCTTCAAAGGGGGTGACACTCTAGATCCAAACAGTTAAAGACCTATATCCATCCTGCCCTGCCTTTCGAAAGTATTTGAAAGCCAAGTTAACAAACAGATCACCGACCATTTCGAATCCCACCGTACCTTCTCCGCTATGCAATCCGGTTTCCGAGCTGGTCATGGGTGCACCTCAGCCACGCTCAAGGTCCTAAACTATATTATAACCGAGATCGATAATAGACAGTACTGTGCAGCCGTCTTCATCGACCTGGCCAAGGCTTTCGACTCTGTCAACCTCCGCATTCTTATTGGCAGAGTAAATAGCCTTGGTTTCTCTTATGACTGCCTCGCCTGGTTCACCAACTACTTCTCAGATAGAGTTCAATGTGTCAAATCGGAGGGCCTGTTGTCTGGATCTGTGGCAGTCTCTATGGGGGTGCCACAGGGTTCAATTCTTGGGCCGACTCTTTTCTCCGTGTATATCAATCATTTCACTCTTGCTGCTGGTGACTCTCAGATCCACCTCTACGCAGACGACACCATTTTGTATACATCTGGCCCTTCATTGGACACTGTGTTAACAAACCTCCAAACGAGCTTCAATACCATACAACACTCCTTCAGTAGCCTCCATCTGCTCTTAAACACTAGTAAAACTAAATGCATGCTCTTCAATCGAACGCTGCTGGCACCTGCCCACCCGATTAGAATCACTACTCTCGACGGGTCTGACCTAGAGTATGTGGACAACTACAAATACCTAGGTGTCTGGTTAGACTGTAAACTCTCCTTCCAGACTCACATTAAGAATCTCCAATCCAAAGTTAAATCTAGAATCGGCTTCCTATTTCGCAACAAAGCCTCCTTCACTCATGCTGCCAAACATGCCCTCGTAAAACTGACTATCCTACCGATCCTTGACTTCGGCGATGTCATTTACAAAATAGCCTCCAACACTCTACTCAGCAAATTGGATGTAGTCTACCACAGTGCCATCCGTTTTGCCACCAAAGCCCCATACACTACCCACCACTGTGACCTGTACGCTCTTGTTGGCTGGTCCTCACTACATATTCGTCGCCAAACCAACTGGCTCCAGGCCATCTATAAATCACTGCTAGGCAAATCCCCGCCTTATCTTAGCTCATTGGTCACCATAGCAACACCCACCCGTAGTATGCGCTCCAGCAGGTATATCTCACTGGTCATCCCCAAAGCCAACACCTCCTTTGGCCGCCATTCCTTCCAGTTCTCTGCTGCCAATGACTGAAACGAATTGCAAAAATCTCTGAAGCTGGAGACTCTTATCTCCCTCACTAACTTTAAGCATTAGTTGTCAGAGCACCTTACCGATCACTGCACCTGTACACAGCCCATCTGAAATTAGCCCACCCAACTACCTCATCCCCATATTGTTATTTATTTTGCTCATTTGCACCCCAGTATCTCTATTTGCACATCATCTCTTGCACATCTATCATTCCAGTGTTAATACTAATTGTAATTATTTTGCACTATAGCCTATTTATTGCCTTACCTCCATAACTTGCTACATTTGCATTTACATTACATTTACATTTACGTCATTTAGCAGACGCTCTTATCCAGAGCGACTTACAAATTGGTGCATTCACCCTATAGCCAGTGGGATAACCACTTTACAATTTTATTTTATTTTTTATTTTTTTTTGGGGGGTAGAAGGATTACTTTATCCTATCCCAGGTATTCCTTAAAGATGTATATATTTTCTGTTGTTTTTTCGACTTTATGTTTTGTTTTACCTCATATGTAACTCTGTGTTGTTGTTTTTATCGCACTGCTTTGCTTTATCTTGGCCAGGTCGCAGTTGTAAATGAGAACTTGTTCTCAACTGGCTTACCTGGTTAAATAAAGGTTAAATAAATAAATAAAATAAAATTGGCGATGGTCTTGTAGCCCATTACAGCCTTATGTAGGTCTACAATCTTGTCCCTGACATCCTTGGAGAGCTCTTTGGTCTTGGCCATGGTGGAGAGTTTGGAATCTGATTGATTGATTGCTTCTGTGAACAGTTATCTTTTATACAGGTAACAAGCTGAGATTAGGAGCACTCCCTTTAAGAGTTTGCTCCTAATCTCAGCTCGTTACCTGTATAAAAGACACCTGGGAGCCAGAAATCTTTCTGATTGAGAGGGGTTCAAATACTTATTTCCCTCATTAAAATGCACATCAATTTATAACATTTTTGACATGCGTTTTTCTGGATTTTTTTTTGTTATTCTGTCTCTCACTGTTCAAATAAACCTACCATTAAAATTATAGACTGATCATTTCTTTTTCAGTGCGCAAACGTACAAAATCAGCAGGGGATACTTTTTTCCCTCACTGTATATGGATTTTGAGAAGTAAAATGTGTGTTTTGTAAATTATAAACATCTAAATTATATGTATGACACAGGATAACCATACATATTGACTACTCGTTATTGCTTATTGATTTCACAGTGGTAACCACAATTGGTCACCATATAAAAGGGTGTGTGTGAACACTTGCAATTTCTTTCAATGTGGAGTAGGATAGACAACAAGGGAGAGGATGAAATCAAAGAGCTTGTGGACAAGGGGCCCGTCAGAGAGGTCACCCTCCTTCTGGCCATGGATGAGGCATGCGACGACATCAATGCAGACCAATGTCAAACTTGGATTCCTCAAGCCAAAATGTTTTTCCCGCAGTGAATTTACAATGAGGACATTTACTGTGATGTGGATGAAAATGTATGGCCTAATGCTCAAGACAGGCTGGATGCAAACTAATGCATGCTAAACGTTATGTTTAATTTTCATCCATTTAATTTGTTTCATTTAATTATAAATAAATATTACATTTACATAAGTATTCTGACCTTTTACTCAGTACTTTGTTGAAGCATCTTTGGCAGCAATTACAGCCTTGAGTCTACTTGGGTATGACGCTACAAGCTTGGCACACCTGTATTTGGGGAGTTTCTCCCATTCTTCTCTGCAGATCATCTCAAGCTCTGTCAGGTTGGATGGGGAGCATCGCTGCACAGCTATTTTCAGGTCTCTCCAGAGATGTTCAATCAGGTTCACGCTCTGGCTGGGCCACTCAAGGACATTCAGAGACTTGTCCCGAAGCCACTCCTTCATTGTCTTGGCTGTGTGCTTAGGGTTGTTGGCCCGAGGTCCTGATCGCTCTGGAGCAGGTTTTGATCAAGGAGCTCTCTGTACTTTGCTCCATTCATCTTTCCCTCAAACCTGACTAGTCTTCCAGTCCCTGCCGCTGAAAAACATCCCCACAGCATGATGCTGCCACCACCATGCGCCTGACATGCACTGTCAACTGTGGGACCTTACATAGACAGGTGTGTGCCTTTCCAAATCATGTACAATCAATTGAATTTACCACAGTGGACTCCAATCAAGTTGTAGAAACATCTCAAGGATTATCAATGGAAACAGGATGCACCTGAGCTCAATTTCGAGTCTCATAGCAAAGGGTCTGAATACTTATGTAAATAAAGTCTTTCTGTTTTTGTTTTTTTATAAATGTGCAAAAAATTCTAAAACCTGTTTCCACTTTGTCATTATGAGGTATTGTGTGTAGATTGATGAGGATTTTATTTTATCCAGTTTAGAATATAGCTGTAACGTAACAAAATGTGGAAAAAGTCAATGGTTCAGAATACTTTCTGAATGCATATTGTAATGCATGTAAATTCACAAAACATGTTACAGTATTCTTACAGTATGATCTATTGACAGTATACTCTGTTCTACCCTCAGAATTGACAGAAGACCCAATGGTGTCGTCCGTGGCTGTGTACTGACCAACCAGCAGGAGTGGGCAATAGTGGAAATCATGAGGGCCAGAAATGACATACGGCTGTCCGAAATAAAGCAGGCCATTGAGGAGAACGTTGACACCTTTGCCATTGTGGCATCCATACGCCTACCAACAATCGTCTGCCTTTGAAGCACATTGACCTGGTGCCTTTTGAAGAGACACTGGGTATCTTTGAAACACATTGACCTGGTGCCTTTTGACAGAAATAACGATAGGGTGAAACAACTGTGGGCCGAGTATGTTCAGGTACAGCACTATATGTTTAAGTTTTTCACAATTCCTGACATTTAATCCTAGTAAAAATTCCCTGTCTTAGGTCAGTTAGGATCACCACTTTATTTTATGAATGTGAAATGTCAGAATAATAGTAGAGAGAATGATTTATATCAGCTTTTATTTCTTTCATCACATTCCCAGTGGGTCAGAAGTTTACATACACTCAATTAGTATTTGGTAGCATTTCCTTTAAATTGTTGAACTTGGGTCAAACGTTTTGGGTAGCCTTCCACAAGTTTCCCACAATAAGTTGGGGGAATTTTGGCCCATTCCTCCTGACAGAGCTGGTGTAACTGAGTCAGGTTTGTAGGCCTCCTTGCTCGCACACGCTTCTTCAGTTCTGCCCACAAATGTTCTATAGGATTGAGGTCAGGGCTTTGTGATGGCCACTCCAATACCTTGACTTTGTTATCCTTAAGCCATTTTGCCACAACTTTGGAAGTATGCTTGGGGTCATTGTCCATTTGGAAGACCCATTTGCGACCAAGCTTTAACTTCCTGACTGATGTCTTGAGATGTTGCTTCAATATATCCACATAATTGTCCTTCCTCATGATGCCATCTATTTTGTGAAGTGCACCAGTCCCTCCTGCAGCAAAGCACCCCCTCAGCATGATGCTGCCACCCCGTTCTTCACGGTTGGGATGGTGTTCTTCGGCTTGCAAGCCACCCCCTTTTTTCCTCCAAACATAATGATGGTCATTATGGCCAAACAGTTCTATTTTTGTTTAATCAGACCAGAGGACATTTCTCCAAAACGTACGATCCTTGTCCCCATGTGCAGTTGAAAACTGTAGTCTGGCTTTTTTATGGTGGTTTTGGAGCAGTGGCTTCTTCCTTGCTGAGCGGCCTTTCAGGTTATGTCGATATAGGACTCATTTTACTGTGGATATAGATACTTTTGTACCTGTTTCCTCCAGCATCTTCACAAGGTCCTTTGCTGTTGTTCTGGGATTGATTTGCACTTTTCGCACCAAAGTACGTTAATCTCTAGGAGACAGAATGCGTCTCCTTCCTGAGCGGTATAACGGCTGCGTGGTCCCATGGTGTTTATACTTGTGTACTATTGTTTGTACAGATGAACGTGGTACCTTCATGCGTTTGGAAATTGCTCCCAAGGACGAACCAGACTTGTGGAGGTCTACCATTTTTTTTCTGAGGTCTTGTTTGATTTCTTTTGATTTTCCCATGATGTCAAGCAAAGAGGCACTGAGTTTAAAGGTAGGCCTTGAAATACATCCACAGGTACACCTCCAATTGACTCAAATGATGTCAATTAGCCTATCAGAAGCTTCTAAAGCCATGACATCATTTTCTGGAATTTTCAAAGCTGTTTAAAGGCACAGTCAACTTAGTGTATGTAAACTTCTGACCCACTGGAATTGTGATACAGTGAATTATAAGTGAAATAATCTGTCTGTAAACAATTGTTGGAAAAATTACTTGTGTCATGCACAAAGTAGATGTCCTAACCGACTTGCCAAAACGATACTTTGTTACCAAGAAATCTGTGGAGTGGTTGAAAAACGAGTTTTAATGACTAAGTGTATGTAAACATCCGACTTCAACTGTATATTTCACAATAAACTTATATTTTGAATCAATGGTCATGTGGTGAGAGATTTTTACAATCCAAATGAATGCACAATGACAGGTTTTGCAGAAAATATTGGCTGTGTTACAAGTGTGACCAGTTTAGAGTTTTGTACTAAGAGTTGTGAAATTTGACCACATACTTGTGAAAATAGTACCAAAGCAATTTTAAAAAACTGTAATTGAAATGAAGTTTAAATAAATGCATGTTGATAGAATAGTGTTCTACTCTTTAGACACTGAAACATGACGGCATCTCAGGTGAGTATAGTCAAAAAACAACTATCTTATCTTGATCTGACAGGCAGCAGACAGTGTGTGTGTGTGTGTGTGTAGAAGGAGAACAAGATACAGGACAAGACAAGACATGAAACTTCATTCCTCACTTCATGTGAATTTGATATTTTAAGAGCAACACTTAGTCATGTGGTATTGTTGTTGCATTTAAACATTTACATTTACATTTTAGTCATTTAGCAGACGCTCTTATCCAGAGCGACTTACATGAGCAATTAGGGTTAAGTGCCTTGCTCAAGGGCACATCGACAGATTTTTCACCTAGTTGGCTCAGGGATTAGAACCAGCAACCTTTCGGTTACTGGCACAACGCTCTTAACCACTAAGCTACCTGCCGCCCCTTAAAGAAGGGAGACTTTTCCAACCACACCTACACACTATCTCACTCGCACACACAGACTGACCTTTTCATACCTGCTTCTGCTCAGACATGTAGCACCTTATGATTCATACCACTATTCAGACCTGTTAAGCCAAAACCTCAACCATTCTAATGCAGGGCGATTATACTTAAGTTTTCCCAGTACTTTTCCTTATCCAACAAATTACCCTATTAATACAATAGAAAGGTGTATACTAACTATGCAATATCGGCACCTCTACAGATGTAGGATCTTAATTTGATCACTCTTTTGTTGCTGAGAATTTTCAACAGAAGATGCAGGAAATGCAAACTTCTAGTGTATTCGGGATTTTAAAAGGCTTCTAAAGTTTGTCATTTCCAGTTTAAAATGTGAGACTTGATTTGCCGTAACAAAATATTTGTCAAACCCTACCATAATGTCTATTAATTACAATCCACATAATAATTCACATTTCCTGTTGCTGCAGGATTGTATTCCTGCTGTATCAAACTGGCTCAAATTAAGGTCCTACATCAGTAATATATGTTCTTCTTGTTTGTTTGTTTGTTTGATTGTATACTTCCTGTATGTACAGTTGAAGTCCGAAGTTTACATACACCTTATCCAAATACATTTAAACTCAGTTTTTCACAATTCCTGACATTTAATCCTAGTAAAAATTCCCTGTTTTAGGTCAGTTAGGATCACCACTTTATTTTATGAATGTGAAATGTCAGAATAATAGTAGAGAGAATTATTTATTTCAGCTTTTATTTCTTTCATCACATTCCCAGTGAGTCAGAAGTTTACACACACTCAATTAGTGTGGATAAATTGAGCTCAGTTAGAATGCAGATAACAGGAACTATGTCATCTTCTGTTGCCCTTTGGGGAAGGATATGGCCATAATATCTGTATTCAGATCAGTTTAGGACAGACGATGGAGGTGCCTGTATGAATGGAGAGTAGTCCGTTTTATTGTTGGGGATATTGGGGGTAAGAAGTCATGTTGCAGTGGGACACTGAGAAAAATGTTGTTACCCGAGTTGTGACGTTTCACAGCTGGCCTTTTACATTTTCAACCAAAATATAACAAATCTTTTATATTTTGTATTTTTTTGGTTTATCCCAAAACCCCATTCTTTCCTAATTAATTTCCCCATATGAATGGCTGAATGAATGAATGAATGAATGAATGAATGAATGGCCAATGTTTAGGACTACAACCACGAAGATCCATCTGCTAGCCCCGGCCCGCTAGCACACGCTAGCCGTGGCCTCTTGCTCGCTAGTGCTATAGCAACCCCCGAACTACAGTTCCTCCGAACTCTCCTATTGCTGTTCACCGGACCTTATGATAACTCAGCTATACAGCTGATGCCTGCTGGACTGTTCCTTTATACGATACCGCATCCTGTTTATGTTTCGCCTCAGCCCAAACTTTGTCGCCATTACCAGCTGTTGTCTTAGCTCTCTCGAATGACACTTGTGATTGCTTTATGCCTCTCTCCCATTTCAATACGCCTTGCTTATTGCTGTTTCGGTTATTTCTTTATTGTACTATTTCACTGTAGATCCCCCAGCCCAGCTCAACCTGCAATAGATAGCTCCTTTGTCCCACCCCCCATATACGCGGAGACCGACTCAATCGGTGCCTCCAGTGATGCTATCTCTTTCATCGTTACCCAACGCTTAGGTTTACCTCCACTGTACTCATATCCTTCCATATCCTTTTCTGTACATAATGCCCTGAATCTATTCTTCAACGCCCGGAAACCTGCCCCTTTTTTTCTCTGTACCCAACGCACTAGAAGACCAGTACTTAAAGCCTTTAGCCGTATCCTTATTCTACTCCTCCTCTGTTCCTCTGGTGATGTAGAGCTTAACCCAGGCCCTGTAGCCCCCAGTATCACTCCTACTCCCCAGGCGTTATCATTTGTTGACTTCTGTAACCGTAAAAGCATTGGTTTCTTGCACGTTAACATCCGAAGCCTCCTCCCTAAGTTTGAGTTATTCACTGCGTTAGCACACTCCGCCAACCCTGATGTCCTAGCAGTGTCTGAATCCTGGCTTAGGAAGGCCACCAAAAATTCAGAAATGTCCATCCCCAACTACAACATTTTCCGTCTCGATAGAACTGCCAAAGGGGGTGGGGTTGCAATCTAATGTAGAGATAGCCTGCAGAGCTCTATCGTACTATCCAGGTCTGTGCCCAAACAGTTTGAGCATCTACTTCTAAAAATCCACCTTTCCAGAAATAAGTCTCTCACTGTTGACGCTTGCTACAGACCCCCCTCAGCCCCGAGCTGTGCCCTGGACACCATATGTGAACTGATTGCCCCCCATCTATCCTCAGAGTTCGTACTGCTTGGTGACCTAAACTGGGATATGCTTAACACCCCGGCCAACCTACAATCTAAACTAGATGCCCTCAATCTCACACAAATTATCAACGAACCTACCAGGTACAACCCTAAATCTGTAAACATGGGTACCCTCATTGATATCATCCTGACAAATGTACCCTCTAAATACACCTCCACTGTCTTCAACCAGGATCTCAGCCTTATTGCCTGCGTCCGTAATGGGTCCGCGGTCAAACGACCACCCCTCATCACTGTGAAACGCTCCCTAAAACACTTTAGCGAGCAGGCCTTTCTAATTGACCTGGCCCGGATATCCTGGATGGATATTGACCTCATTCCGTCAGTAGAGGATGCCTGGTTGTTCTTTAAAAGTGCCCCATTAATGCCCCATTTAAAAAATGCAGAACTAAGAACATTTATAGCCCCTGTTTCTCCTCAGACTTGACTGCCCTTGACCAGCACAAAAACATCCTGTGGCGTACTGCATTAGCATCGAACAGCCCCTGCGATATGCAATTTTTCAGGGAAGTGAGGAACCAATATACACAATCAGTTAGGAAAGCAAATGCTAGCTTTTTCAAACAGAAATGTGCATCCTGTAGCACTAACTCCAAAAGGTTTTGGGACACTGTAAAGTCCATGGAAAATAAGAGCACCTCCCACCAACTGCCAACTGCACTGAGGCTAAGAAACACTGTCACCACCGATAAATCTACAATAATTGAGAATTTCAACAAGCATTTTGCTACGGCTGGCCATGCTTTCCACCTGGATACCACTACCCTGGCCACCAGCTCTGCACCCTCCGCTGCAACTTGCCCATGCCACCAGCTCTGCACCCTCCGATGCAACTCAGCATTCTTTGTCCTCCAAACACGACGAGTTGAGTTTTTACCAAAAAGTTCTATTTTGGTTTCATCTGACCATATGACATTCTCCCAATCCTCTTCTGGATCATCCAAATGCACTCTAGCAAACTTCAGACGGGCCTGGACATGTACTGGCTTAAGCAGGGGGACACGTCTGGCACTGCAGGATTTGAGTCCCTGGCGGCGTGTGTTACTGATGGTAGGCTTTGTTACTTTGGTCCCAGCTCTCTGCAGGTCATTCACTAGGTCCCCCCGTGTGGTTCTGGGATTTTTGCTCACCGTTCTTGTGATCATTTTGACCTCACGGGGTGAGATCTTGCGTGGAGCCCCAGATCGAGGGAGATTATCAGTGGTCTTGTATGACTTCCATTTACTAATAATTGCTCCCACAGTTGATTTCTTAAAACCAAGCTGCTTACCTATTGCAGATTCAGTCTTCCCAGCCTGGTGCAGGTCTACAATTTTGTTTATGGTGTCCTTTGACAGCTCTTTGGTCTTGGCCATAGTGGAGTTTGGAGTGTGACTGTTTGAGGTTGTGGACAGGTGTCCTTTATACTGATAACAAGTTCAAACAGGTGCCATTAATACAGGTAACGAGTGGAGGACAGAGGAGCCTCTTAAAGAAGAAGTTACAGGTCTGTGAGAGCCAGAAATCTTGCTTGTTTGTAGGTGACCAAATACTTATTTTCCACCATAATTTGCAAATAAATTCATTAAAATTCCTACAATGTGATTTTCTGGAAAAAAAAATCTCAATTTGTCTGTCATAGTTGATGTGTACCTATGATGAAAATTACAGGCCTCTCTCATCTTTTTAAGTGGGAGAACTTGCACAATTGGTGGCTGACTAAATACTTTTTTTCCCCACTGTATATCCATTCTGCCCTGCCTTTCGAAAGTATTTGAAAGCCAAGTTAACAAACAGATCACCGACCATTTCGAATCCCACCGTACCTTCTCCGGTATGAAATCCGGTTTCCGAACTGGTCATGGGTGCACCTCAGCCACGCTCAAGGTCCTAAACGATATTATAACCGCGATCGATAAAAGACAGTACTGCGCAGCCGTCTTCATCGACCTGGCCAAGGCTTTCGACTCTGTCAACTTCCGCATTCTTTTTGGCAGACTAAATAGCCTTGGTTTCTCTAATGACTGCCTCACCTGGTTCACCAACTACTTCTCAGATAGAGTTCAATGTGTCAAATCGGAGGGCCTGTTGTCTGGACCTCTGGCCGTCTCTATGGGGGTGCCACAGGGTTCAATTCTTGGGCCGACTCTATTCTCTGTGTATATCAATGATGTTGCTCTTGCTGCTGGTGAAGCTCGGATCCACTTCTATGCGGACGACACCATTTTGTATACATCTGGCCCTTCATTGGACACTGTGTTAACAAACCTCCAAACGAGCTTCAACGCCATACAACACTCCTTCCGTAGCCTCCAACTGCTCTTTAACACTAGTAAAACTAAATGCATGCTCTTCAACCGAACGCTGCTTGCACCCGCCCACCCGACTAGAATCACTACTCTCGGCGGGTCTGACCTAGAGTATGTGGACAACTACAAATACCTAGGTGTCTGTAGACTGTAAACTCTCCTTCCAGACTCACATTAAGCATCTCCAATCAAAAGTTAGATCTAGAATCGTCTTCCTATTTCGCAACAAAGCCTCCTACACTCATGCTGTCAAACATGCCCTCGTAAAACTGACTTTTTTTTATTTATTTTTATTTCACCTTTATTTAACCAGGTAAACCAGTTGAGAACAAGTTCTCATTTACAACTGCGACCTGGCCAAGATAAAGCAAAGCAGTGCGATAAAAACAACAACACAGAGTTACATATGGGGTAAAACAAAACAAAGTCAAAAATACAACAGAAATACATATATATACAGTGTGTGCAAATTTAGCAAGTTATGGAGGTAAGGCAATAAATAGGCTATAGTGCAAAATAATTACAATTAGTTTTAACACTGGAATGATAGATGTGCAAGAGATGATGTGCAAAGAGTCGGCCCAAGAATTTAAACAGTTTGTATCATGAACACTGCTTGTGCCCATAGAATTAGACGTGGCGCGAGCGCAGGGGGGGTCGCGGAATGTTCTCCAATGCTGCAAGGGGGGCCTGAGTGAAAAAGTTTGGGGACCCTTGTTCTAGACAAGTATACCCATACCATCTATTGGCTTATTTGGCGATCTGGAGTGCAGGTAATTGTTTTACAAGCGTTATGAAATGTGACAGTTTGTTATCCCCTATCTCCAATGACGAGAACCTTATAATGATGACGTAGCACGTCATGTTTCATTTCTAGGAAGGATTATCCCTTTAAAGAAATATTATCTATTATATTGACAAGATAGCTGAGTGACCGCTCTAACAATGGAAATACATGTCCTTAATTTTTACATTTACATTTTACATTTTAGTCATTTAGCAGACGCTCTTATCCAGAGCGACTTACAGGAGCAATTAGGGTTAAGTGCCTTGCTCAAGGGCACATTAACGTCATTTAGCAGACGCTCTTAGCCAGAGCGACTCACAAATTGGTGCGTTCACCCTATAGCCAGTGGGATAACCACTTTACAAATGAAGGCAGGTGAGGTCAGGTGGGACCATTCTAGCCAATGAGAGGGCAGATAAGCGTGTAAACAGCAGGGACAACTAATGTTTGTCTGTAGGCCATGTCGTTTTTCTCAAAGTTGCCGGAATGCCATGTGCATCCACTTACATCAGTACATTTGTAACAGCCTAAACATTAAAACATTTATATTAGATCAAATAAGCCTAATTTAATTTGACACTCTTACCTTATTTCACGTGGACAGATTTTTGGGTGGAGTAAATCCTCTCGCTTCGCCGCGTCCTCTCTGCTTTCAATAGTTATTGCTTTGAGTCGGAAATGGGGAATTGAATTTGAATGCTTTGAATGTGAATCTTTGTTAAATCTGTTCAAGAAAGTCAACTGAAAAATGTAAACAGTATTATTCTTCAGTGATGTCCTCAGCAATTGTTTTCTGTGTCACATCTGGAACATGTAAATACAATTTAATATTTCCTAAACGTTCTGTGTTGTGTCCATATTTTTTCTGATAAGTGAGGCATGTCTATAAATGGGTAAATAGAAATTACAGTACATTGACTGCATGCATTTTAGAAGATGTTCTTATCCAGAGCAACTTAAGTGAGCAGTTAGAGTTAAGTGCCTTGCTCAAGTGCACATCAACAGATTTTTCAACTAGTCGGTTCAGGGATTCTAACCAGCAACCTTTCAGTTACTGGCACAACACTCTTAACCACTAGGCTTCCTGCCAATGTTATAGCTCAGAGTGGCAAACTGCAGTTAATTACCATGAAGTGCTTAGCTATGAATGCTTTATGAAAGGGAAAATAGATTTGACTTTACTTTGACTGCATTTAATTCATAAATAGACCTTTCATATGTGCGTTATAGACCTTTTTTTTAAACATTTTTAGTCATTTAGCAGACACTCTTATCCAGAGCGACTTACAGTTAGTGAGTCCATACATTTTTCATACTGGCCCCCCGTGGGAATCGAACCCACAACCCTGACGTTGCAAGTACCATGCTCTACCAGCTGAGCTACACGAGACCTAGACCAGTATGACAAACATAATTGTCATGTGTAGGAGGACTGTTAATGAGTTACAGGAGAGTTAAGATATGACCCTCAATTACACAATTTCATCCATAACATTTACCCTAAGGATCCAACCCTGTGGGGATCTTGATGCACCATTGACCTCAGTGAGACGAAGAAGAAGGTAAGTCAAGGGCCTATACCGTCCGGTGGGTGAAATGGGGCTAGTACAGGCTATATATAAGCATCATTTTAAAAACGTGGTTTGGCCTTTACGCATATTCACTAACACTGGTACGGCAGAAGCACACTGTTGAGAACAACCATAATGATGACGCTCTCATTGTAATGATGCATCTATTAAGATACCTAAATATGAGCTCTTGCATAGCATGACATGAATGCACTATAGACATGCTATGGATACATTTAATGAACCTTTAATAATAGTGTGGCTAGGACCTGTTATAACACGTTCATGAAATGCTTAGAGATGTGTAATGAATGAGATATGTAGTCAAAGTAAATCGTTACTAGACAGGGTATAGGAGAGGTTTTAGAACAATTCATTCTCAGGTGGGAGAGGTTCTGTCTTCTTGTATTTCTTCTGCTACGATATCATTTCAATAAAGTTACCATGAAGAACATTTTTAAAATAAACGTTTTTCCCAAACTGTCTTTGGCTTTTTAAGTTGTATTAGTTCTATGTACAGGATACGCATGGTATACATCGTCCAACGAAATGCTTACTTGCAGGTTTTTTCCCGACAATAGAACAACAATAACATAAAGTAAACGGCAGTAGAATAGAATAAACATTTTAGCAGAAGGAAGGCACAATTTATAGTACAATATTTACACGTGTATTGGGGAAGGGGGGGGACGCGGAGCAAGTAAATTGAGCAGTATAATAAGAGTCTGGTAGCAGCAGTTGTGATGTGTGCTAAGGAGCGGAGAATCAGAGCAGGTGGTCAGTCCAGTTCAAGTGTTCAGCATTCTGATGGCTTGTAGATAGAAACTGTCTCTGAGCCTGTTGGTATCAGACCTCATTCTCTGATACTGTCTGCCAACGGTAAGAGAGAGAACAGCTCGTGGCTGGGGTATGTGGGGTCCTTGATTATGCTGCGTGCCTTCCTCAGGCACCGTTTCAAGCAGATGTCCTGGATGGGTAGAAGCACGGTCCAAGTGATGTACTGGGCTGTCTTCACCACCCTCTGGAGGGCCTTGCGGTTGCTGGATGGCCTTACGGCTTGTGTACTCAGTAAAAGTGTTATACAATTCTGACATCAGGCCAGGTGTAAATACATTGATCGGACTACCTCCTTTGCTGGCACAACCTGTCCAAGCATGTACAGTAGGTCTACTTCCTGTTCAATTAAACCTCTGACTTACATTTACATTTACATTTATGTCTGTATATTCAGCACTTGCATAAAAATACAGTAGTCCAACTGCAAAAGCCCAAAGAACAAAGAAAACTCTAACTGAAAAGCACATTACAGAACACTCAAAAATGTTGTGCAACTGCGAAATCAAAGTCAATGAGAGATTCATTCTGCCTCAGCATCACGTCTTTGTCCTGCTTCCCTCATTGTCATTCCATGAACAACAACATGGTCTATCACAGTTTTTTGATGTAGTGTCTAATGAACGCTCTGTAGTGTTTATATATTGACTGGCTGTGTGTATGATCTGAAAGCATTGTTTGATTTTGAGCACAGATTAAATGGTTTTGAGGCGATCGTTTAATTTTGCCAGAAGTGTCAGGGGTTTTGTGAATGTAGTTTGAAGATTTGGTTTTGTGTTTAAAGTTTTGAGAAAATGGGTGAAGTTTTTCAAGAAATGTGTCTTAGCAATCGAGAAAAACTGTAATACTGATATGACTATAAAGTCAGAGGTATGCAGCCGAGTGAATGCTGGTAATTATAGAAAACACATGCCCACAACAGGCAGTCAGGTGGCAGTCAGTTGGTGGATAAGCCATGTTTGGTGGATGTTGCCAGCCACTTGAAGCTGCTCCCAGGGGACACAACAAGAATGGATGAGAACAAATTAAAAATATGAGAGAGAGAGAGAGAGAGAGAGAGAGAGAGAGAGAGAGAGAGAGAGAGAGAGAGAGAGAGAGAGAGAGAGAGAGAGAGAGAGAGAGAGAGAGAGAGAGAGAGAGAGAGAGAGAGAGAGAGAGAGAGAGAGAGAGAGAGAGAGAGAGAGAGAGAGACTTCCTGAAGTGAACTACTCTACCATCCCCACAGCACTAAGAATGACCATCAATTAATGTGGGGATTTAATATTGAAACTGTTAGTGATCTTGTTAGAGAACAGCTACGAAAACAACTCATTTGTTACATGACTCAGTTCAAATGCAAGCCACAAAGATGACAGACTTACAGTAGTGTGGGTGTGTGTGTTTGCTCTGCTCAAACAGCATTACCAGAGGAGTAAACAATTAGCAAGGGAGAAATCAAGTATGAACAGGACTTTGATTTCATTCTTGGACTTGTATTCTAATAATCAGGGAGACATTTCCATAAGGTAGGGGCGAGTGGGGTAAGTTGAGCGACCCTTGTTTCTAGGAAACCATACACAAAATTAGTAATTTGACCTAATATTTAGGAAGAGGTCATCATTTCATTAAGTGTGTAGGAATAAACCACATGGAAAAATTGATAAGCAAGTTATGTCCCAAAAAATTATGAATTTATTGTGTTAGAGGTTTCATGATAATTTAAAGATTGTTCTATACATCAGTTGGGGTCTCTATTAGCTTCAATATGAGGTCCTAAACCTAGACTAAATGACCATAAGTATGTGGACACCTGCTCGTCGAACATCTAATTCCAAAATCATGGGCATTAATATGGAGTTGGTCCCCATTTTGCTGCTATAACAGCCTCCACTCTTCTGGGAAGGCTTTCCACTAGATGTTGGAACATTGCTTGCTTCCATTTAGCCATAAGAGCATTAGTGAGGTCCGGCAGTGATGTTGGGCGATTAGGCCTGGCTCGTAGTCGGCGTTCCAATTCTTCCCAAAGGTGTTCGATGGGGTTGTGCAGGCTAGTCAAGTTTTTCCACACCGATCTCGACAAACCATTTCTGTATGGACCTCGCTTTGTGCACAGGGGCATTGTCATGCTGAAACAGGAAAGGGCCTTCTTCAAACTTGCCACAAAGTTGAAAGCACAGAATCATCTAGAATACCATTGTATACTGTAGCGTTAAGATTTCCCGTTACTGGAACTAAGGCGCATAGCTCGAACCATGAAAAACCATTATTCCTCCTACACCAAACTTTACAGTTGCCATTATGCATTGGGGCAGGTTACGTTCTCCTGGCATCCGCCAAACCCAGATTCGTCCGTCGGACCACTCCAGAGTCCAATGGCAGCGAGCTTTACACCACTCCAGCCGACGCGTCGCATTGCAGAAGCTCCCGACAAACAGTTATTGTGCTGACGTTGCTTCCAGAGGCAGTTTGGAACTCCGTAGTGAGGGACAGACAATTTTTACGAGCTACACGCTTCAGCACTCGGCGGTCCCGTTCTGTGAGCTTGTGTGGCCTACCACTTTGCAGCTGAGCTGTGTGCTCTATTCTATACAAATTTCAGCAACAGATGTGGCTGAAATAGCCGAATCCACTAATTTGAATGGGTGTCCACATACTTCTGTATACATAGTGTAATGTCTTCCATCCTAGCCAAATGTCCTCATCTGCTTGCATGCGTCTCCCCTATCAAGGTGTTTTAGTACTTCCCTTATGAACTATGCTTCTCCGCACGCTAAGTATACCATAGGTCAATATAGTCTACCAATCTAAGAGGCCATTCTAATTGATGAACATTTAAGGAGATGCAGCGCAGCGACATTTCAATTTACATTATATCCTTGTCTTACTTTTCGTTGTGGCAGGCAAAGTGACATTCTTGATCTGCAGCTCCAATTTTACCGTAAATATCAGTATCACAGTAGCCAGTAAGCTTGCAAACTAATCAACAATGCAACCAACCTTTCCTCTAAAACGTATTAGCTATGTCACGCCCTGGCTCTGGGGACTCTTATATGTTGAGCCAGGGTGTGTAGGTTTCATTGTTTAGTTTTCTAGGTTTGTGTTCTAGTTCGTGTATATCTATGTTGGCCAGGGTGGTTCCCAATCAGAGGCAGCTGTAGCTTGTTGTCTCTGATTGGGGACCATACTTAGGCAGCCTGTTTGGCACTGTTATTTTGTGGGATCTTGATCCGTAAGGTTTGTGTTATGACCTAGGACTTCACGTATCGTTTGTTTATTGTTTTGGTTAGTGTGTGTACTTAATAAAGTATGTACGCCTATCACGCTGCGCCTTGGTCCGTGTCTTCTAATAACGATCGTGACAGAAGATCCCACCATCAGAGGACCAAGCAGCGTGCCAAACTGGAGAAGTTGGCGATGTCCCAGGTGGGCGAATGGTGGTCTTGGGAGGACATAGTCGCGGGCAGAGGGCCATGGGCAAAAGTAAATGCCCAGGCAGGAGAGGAGAAACGGCGCCAACCGTGCTGACGTCGGACACGCGAGAGGCAACCCCAATACATTTTTTGGGGGGGGCACACGGCGTGGACGACGGGGCTGCTGGAGGCAGCTACAGGACGTATCGGCAGACTAGGAGAGGAGGCCACCAGGTTTGGGGGGCTGGAAGGGTGGTTGGCAGAGCCTAGAGGTAGAGCAGAGCCAACTCCCCGTACTCAGGCTAGGCAGCGTGAGACTGGGCAGGTTCCGTGTTATGCGGAGCCACGTACTGTGCCGCGAGTGTTCCGGCACAGTCCTGTACATCCTGTGCTAGCACCACGCACGTGTTGTGTTAAGGTGGGCATGCAGCCAGGACGGAGTGTGCCGGCTCAACGCTCGTGGCCTCCAGTACCCCTCCTCGGTCCCGGATATCCTGCGCCAGTGCCACGTGCTGTAGTGCCAGTACGAGTGCACAGCCCTGTACGTCCTGTGCTGATGCCTCACACAGATTGTGTGGAAATAGGCATTCAGCCAGGACGGGTTGTGTCAGCTCTCCGCTCCAGACCTCCAGTCCGTCTCCACAGTCCAGCCCGGCCTGTTCCTGTCCCTCGCACCAAATCAGTGGTGCGCATCGCCAGCCCGGTCCGGCCTGTTCCTGCTCCCCGCACCAAGCCAGTGGTGCGCGTCGCCAGCCCGGTCCGGCCTGTTCCTGCTCCCCGCACCAAGGCAGTGGTGCGGCTGTCGTCAGCCCGGTCCGGCCCGTTCCTGCTCCCGCACCAAGCCAGTGGTGCGCGCGTCAGCCCGGTCCGGCCTGTTCCTGCTCCCCGCACCAAGCCAGTGGTGCGCGTCGCCAGCCCGGTCCGGCCTGTTCCTGTCCCTCGCACCAAGCCTGTGGTGCGCGTCGCCAGCCCGGTCCGGCCTGTTCCTGCTTCCCGCACCAAGCCTGTGGTGCGCGTCGCCAGCCCGGTCCGGCCTGTTCCTGCTCCCCGCGCCAAGCCTGTGGTGCGCGTCACCAGCCCGGTCCGGCCTGTTCCTGCTCCCCGCACCAAGCCTGTGGTGCGCGTCGCCAGCCTGGTCCGGCCCGTTCCTGCTCCCCGCACCAAGCCAGTGGGGCGCGTCGTCAGTCCGGCAGGGCCCGTGCCTGTTCCACCGGTGCCTGGTCCGGCACCGGGCAGCTGCTCCACTCCGGAGCCAGAGCAATCCGCTCCACCGGTGTCCAGTCCAGCTCCGGCCAGCGGGACCAGACCAGGGGCGCTACGGGGGGGTAGAGAGAGAGTGGTGGTCACGCCCGGAGCCGGATCCGCCTCCAAGGCGGAATACCCACCCGGCCCCTACCCTCTTGTGTTTGGTTGGCGCGGTCGCAGTCTGCGCCTTTGGGGGGGGGGGTACTGTCACGCCCTGGCTCTGGGGACTCTTATATGTTGAGCCAGGGTGTGTAGGTTTCATTGTTTAGTTTTCTAGGTTTGTGTTCTAGTTCGTGTATATCTATGTTGGCCAGGGTGGTTCCCAATCAGAGGCAGCTGTAGCTTGTTGTCTCTGATTGGGGACCATACTTAGGCAGCCTGTTTGGCACTGTTATTTTGTGGGATCTTGATCCGTAAGGTTTGTGTTATGACCTAGGACTTCACGTATCGTTCATTTGTTGTTTTGTCGAGTTAAGTACGTTCAATAAAGTATGTACGCCTATCACGCTGCGCCTTTGTCCGTGTCTTCTAATAACGATCGTGACAAGCTAGCTACACTCTTGAATAATGCCAAACCATATTACACTCTTGAATATGTGCAGACAAGTAACAGGTATATTTTCTCCTTTGTACACACATTAAATGTAGCTTGCAAGACAATAACACAGCTAGATAGCTATGCTAGCTAGTAACAGCATATCAAACATGAACGTTTAGCTACCCCTCTCATACGAATATAAAAGTACAGTTCAGTGTATTAAAGTTACCTTAGAACAAACTAGGCTTAATTTTATCAATATCATTGAAGTCATTATATGAAGTAAACACTCAATTGCGACTGAAAACATTGATACCCTGGTGAGTGGTTTCCACTAACTTCTATACCCACAAAGTCAGATTCCACAGCTACAAAGTCAAAACTGGGAAACCATTTTTTGGGGGGGTTAGGCATAAGTAATTAGTATAGTAATTAATGTATTGTTTTTTGTGTGCGTGTGGATTGTAGTATCCTGTAGCATTTACTGTAGTGTTTTTGCGGACATTAGTAAACCGTAATATTTAATGTAGTGTTTTTGTGGACCTTACTGTAGTATTTACTATTACGTTTTTGTTTTATTATCTTTGACATTTTAAAGAGGAGGGAGGGGTTCGGTAGGGGATTCAAACCCGGTTTGGGGTAAGGTTTAGGGGGTAGGATTGGGAATAGGATAAAAAACAGGTTTAGGGTAGCGGTTTGGGTTTGGTTGGGGGAGGGAGGGAGGGAGGGAGGGAGGGATTTAATATCTTTATTAGAAATAAAAAATAGGGGATGCTCTTTAGGATGCTGGGAGGGTGTGGTTCTTTGTGATTGTGAGTAGTTGGTTGAGTGGTTGTGGATGTTGTTGATGTTGATTGTGTTTCCATTGTTCAACAGGATTACACACAGGTCTTCTCCAGAGCAGCAATACAGCTGGCACACTGCGGTTTGGATCTCAGGTCAGTATTCGGGTAAGTATTGGGTATAGGTATTCCTGTTAAAGGCTATTCTGGGTAAGTATGCATGTTTTAATATATATTTTTATATATATATAATGACAGGTCATTGCAGGTAGGTATGCATGTTTTAAACGATTATGTTTGAGAATCCACTCTGGGTCGGTATGCATGTATTAAAAGTTAACTCCAAATAATTACACTCTTAGAAAAAAGGGTTCCAAAAGGGTTCTTCGGCTGTCCCCATAGGATAACCCTTTTTGGTTCTAGGTAGAACCCTCTCTGTGGAAAAGGTTCTACATGGAACAGAAAGGGGTTCTACCTGGAATCAAAAGGGTTGTACCTGGAACCTGACAGCTCATGTGAGTATTGAGTATTTTTGTGTCTAGGGAGCCTAGGTTTCTCACATATGGGTGGTACAAATTGGGATATGGGGGAGGGGAATGGGCAGGGTATATGCAAATTACTACGTAGTGTAATGAAACAGGCAGGGAGAGTGAGCTCGTCCGTGGTGGTTGGCGACCACTCAACCTTCTGGCCCGTAGCCCTGCTTGGCATGGACTGTACCACAAAACCATGCTGAAGAGGCAAAGTCGATATCCATGTTTATAAACACAGGAGCGCTACAGTTATAGTTATTTGTGATTGTACATTTTTTTGTTGAGTTAATTCAATGAGGGTGTGCCCATCTTTTTTACAGTACAAGGGTGGGGGGTGCATGTGTGTGTGTGTGTGTGTGTGTGTGTGTGTGTGTGTGTGTGTGTGTGTGTGTGTGTGTGTGTGTGTGTGTGTGTGTGTGTGTGTGTGTGTGTGTGTGTGTGTGTGTGTGTGTGTGTGTGTGTGTGTGTGTGTGTGTAGAAGGAGAAGAGAACAGGACAAGACAAGAAACCTCATATCATGAACCATATTTACACAACCATAAAATAACTTTATTATAATGACAGTAAAAAAATACCAAAGGCCTTAGGGTGCAGGCATCAGAACCCTAGCAAAGTGTTACTTACACAAGACACAGATGGCAGTGGTTTTATTGACAGGTTTAAATACTGCAAATATTTACAAGCAAGAAGTGTTGGCAATCAAACCCAATGAACTAAATTAATCAAATCAATTAATCTTCATTTTTTTCATATGGTGAGAAACCCAAGAGGTTTAGCAGATGAAGGAAAGGAACGCAGTAGTTGTCATCACTCCAATGAGAGGTCAGAGAGCTGTGTTGCCATGAAACAATCAAATGATGCTGCTTGAACACTTCACAGCCAGCTAGTTGTTAACTCTCTGAACAATAAGATATACAGATCGGATTGTTTTCTGGTTGGGATTTTGAGATCCTGGTTCGAATCCAGGCTCTGCTGTAGCTGGCCGCAACCGGGAGACAATGGGGCGGCACACAATTGGCCCAGCGTCGTCCAGGATAGGGGAGGGAATGGCCGGCAGGGAGGTAGCTCAGTTGGTAGAGCATGGCGTTTGCAACGCCAGGGTTGTGGGTTCGATTCCCACGGGGGGCCAGTATGAAAAAAAACACTAAAAAAAACTAAAAAAAGAATAATGTATGCACTAACTGTAAGTCGCTTTGGATAAGAGCGTCTGCTAAATGACGTAAATGTAAATGATGCAGCCTGTATTGCACGTAAGGCAGGCACAATGATATAACAAGCATTAATCAAACTACTTATAGAGAGGTGTTCTCTTCCGTCTGACCAGGATAACATCTGGTTAAATTCAACCTACGTTCACTGTTTGAAGGTATTCGTTCAATTTCCGTAACAAGAAAAAGCAGGCATTTTCTTGTGTGAGGAATGTTGACATTGACATTTTAGAAATTCCAGTACACACTAAACATATTTCCTCTGGTCAGGGCACATCAGAGGAGGCTGGTGGGAGTATAAAACATAGATTAGATTTCAAACAGTAGCCCTAAAGATATTAGGATATAAACTTCCACTGCTTCCAAACGTTTTGAATTAATATAATTCTAAGTTTGAGTCATGACATTCACCCCTTTTACTTAAGGACACTATTAAGCTGTAATGTAAGACAAAGAAAGCCTAGCGATAGATATAGTGTAATGATGCTAATGCTATGGAAAAGACTGCGGTCCATTGTGCATGTGTGTGTGTGCTGTATTACAGACACACAGCTGTCAGAGTCAAGTATGACGAGGGACCCATCGGCCCTCCAGGAGACCGTACCGCCCACTGGGGCTGGCTTTAGGGGTACAGGATGCTTGTAGGGGTGGGGTTGGTAGTAGTGGTGGTTAGGGTGGTGGTGGTGGGGGTGGTGATGGTGGTGGTGGTAGTAGTGATGGTGGTGGTGGTGGTGGTAGTAGTGATGGTGGTGGTGGGGGTGGTAGTAGTGATGGTGGTGGTGGTGGTGGTAGTAGTGATGGTAGTAGTAGTGATGGTTGTGGTGGTGGTGATGGGGAGTGAAGGCTGCTGGAGAGTGGTAGGTTATGAGATTCATACCATCTCATCCTTTAGGGCGTCCTTTGTGGTGACATTAGTGAGTCTGACTCTGTCCTCCTCTTTCTCCTCCTGCTCCCTCTTCTTCCTGTCGTAAGCCTCTCCCTCTTGATGGAAGCCCACCATCAGCTGGTAGACTATCGTCCCGAAGGTGGCACCTAGAAACGGGGCAAAGATGGGCACCAGGAACCAGCACTGACCGGCACTGTGAGGACCAGAGAGAGAGAGAGAGAGAGAGAGAGAATGAGTGAGAGATAGAGGGGCAAAGACATGGAGTGCACAAGAGAAAGATATATTCTTAATCTTTGCCTCCTCTGCTTTTATCTGTTTGATCCATCATTAACATCTCCCATTTTGTCTCATCTGCATATCAGTAACATACAAAGCTCTAACCAGGACATGGATAAAGAGGGGTACACGTATAGTGCTAGGATACATGTGAAGAGGTGTGAAGACAAGCAGAGAGATGAGGAGGGAACTAGAATAATGCAGAGAGGTGTAGAGGATTGGGGGAGGACTCACGTGAAGACCTCGGAGCCCCAGCCTGCCAGGGAAGTGAAGAGACGGGGCCCCAGGTCCCTGGCAGGGTTGACGGCGTAGCCGGAGTTGAAGCCCATGGACAGGCCAATGACCAGCACCACGAAGCCCACTGTGAAGGCCTCCAGGCCCTGGGGGATGGGGTTGTTGTAGGGGTCCACAATGGCCAGGACACACACGACCAACGCTGCCGTGCCAATCATCTGAGATAGAGACACATGGAGAATTCCCAATATACTAGTTCTATTTCCTGATCTAACCAGTTTGGGGGTTGTATGCAGAAGGAAGATGCTTACCTGGTCGAAGAAGCCGTTGATTAGGGTGAGATGATCGCCAGGGTAGGTGGCGAAGATGCCAGCGGTGCCGTTGGGCCCAGTAACAATGAGCTTTCCAGCAAAGCCCCACAGAGCATCTGAGAGGAGATTACACACAGACAAACATCATGAGATAACATCAACTATAACAAGGTGTTACACTATACACTGATATGGCTAACTTAATAAGGCCTAATGAAGAGTTGTCTCCAATGGATGCTTCAATTCTATCCGAGGACTCACCATAGTACAGACCAAAGATGACCCCGGAGCCCAGGAAAGCGCCCAGTGTCTGGAAGGCAAAGTACACTGGGAACTTTCTCCAGCGTTCTCTCCCAAGCAGGCAGAGGGCGTAGGTCACTGCCGGGTTGAGATGGCCTCCTGGGAAACACACGTTGACAGATTATTAACATTAAAGCAGGATGCTTTCTCGCCAAAGGGACATACATACCTTTCCAACACTGCAACACATTTATCAGGCAGAGGAATACATGACTATTATAGGTTCAGCCTTAGAACAACTCATTGGAACAAATCTGCTCAAGAACCTCTACGCATTATCATATGATGTGCGTACCTGATACCTGGCCACAGACCAGGATCCCTAGGGTGGCAGCGAAGCCAAAAGCAAAGTTGACGGTGAGGAACATTCCATGAGATCCTCCACTAAGCACCAGCTGAGCCACCGCACCACAACCAAACATCTGTCAAGAGAGGGGAGAGACGAAAAGTATAACATGAGTACCAACATTGAGAGACAACATCGTCTGCAAAAAGAGGATTTTAATGAGTGCATATGAGGAGCACTAGGTGTGTAATGCCAGAGCACAGTCAAACATACACCTTGCAATGTTAACACACTACAAATTGAGTCACTCAAGCTTTGTGTAACAAAAGGCTTTGTAAGTATACACCCTGAAGATCAGTACAGGTCAGAAGGGGTGTGCAATCACTGTAAGTGAAACTGAACGCCTTAAAGATTGAAATGGGCTCCAGTCGCAAGGCCCCCTGGAGTGGATGCATTCCACTCAGACCATAGGGCACATATGTCGAGGAACCACACCTCTCGACAAAGGTCTTGGCATCTAGCGGGGGTTCAACATCACTGAGCCCAGTCTAAACTCCTGACGAGACCAGAGGGCCTCACTCTCTTCCGACTCTGTGGAAAAATACTTCAGAGGTACCATCTTTAGACATGTAGTCAAATGTTAGAGGCATCTGATAACATGTCAGTATGGCGCCAAAAAGCAGACAATTAGCCAGATCAAATTACACCGAAAGGTTACTCTCAGAATCATTTAAGTTTCATGACGCAGTGAGCGATGACTTAAAAGACAGCATCTAACAGAATAATGACCTATATCACAGTTCTCTAAATGGCCTGGTGGTGATAGCGACAGCATGTCATGACAGCATTATGCCATGACATTACATGACATTACATGAAAAATGAATGCACTCACTAACTGTAAGTCGCTCTGGATAAGAGCGTCTGCTAAATGACTAAAATGTAAAAAATTACATGACTACATGACATTACCACATGACATTACATGACTACATGATATTACATGACATTACATGACCACATGACATTACATGACTACATGACATTACATGACCACATGACATTACATGACATTACATGACCACATGACATTACATGACCACATGACATTACATGACTACATGACATTACATGACCAGATGACATTACATGACCACATGACATTACATGACTACATGATATTACATGACATTACATGACCACATGACATTACATGACATTACATGACTACATGACATTACATGACCACATGACATTACATGACTACATGACATTACATGACCAGATGACATTACATGACATTACATGACATTACATGACATTACATGACATTACATGACTACATGACATTACATGACCACATGACATTACATGACTACATGACATTACATGACCAGATGACATTACATGACATTACATGACATTACATGACATTACATGACATTACATGACCACATGACATTACATGACCACATGACATTACATGACTACATGACATTACATGACCAGATGACATTACATGACCACATGACATTACATGACTACATGATATTACATGACTACATGACCACATGACATTACATGACATTACATGACTACATGACATTACATGACTACATGATATTACATGACATTACATGACCACATGACATTACATGACATTACATGACTACATGACATTACATGACCACATGACATTACATGACTACATGACATTACATGACCAGATGACATTACATGACATTACATGACATGACCACATGATATTACATGACCACATGACATTACATGACTACATGACATTACATGACTACATGACATTACATGACCAGATGACATTACATGACATTACATGACCACATGACATTACATGACATTACATGACATGACCACATGATATTACATGACCACATGACATTACATGACCACATGACATTACATGACTACATGACATTACATGACCACATGACATTACATGACCACATGACATTACATGACTACATAACATTACTACATTACGCAATCACTCACCAGACTGTCAGACAGTTTATGCTGTGTCCTCATTCTAAGTGCACAGCAACATTATGTTTAGAGATAGACCTGGTCACCCAGCAGTAATGGAAGGAGGTAGGTAGGGAGGTAGAGTCAAAGACAGAAAACCTCAGATAGCTAGTCTTTTCCAACATCCCCATACATGAAAACTGTTTATTGGACAAAAGGACAGGTGGAGTGTGAAGAAGTCACCATACTCTTTCCATCACAGAGCCACTCCTACATAGCTGCAGGAAGCAGGGGTGCTAAGGGTGCTGCAGCACGCACTGAAAAATAAAAATATATATGATTTTGTTTTTTATATTTTAATTTTTTGTGTGTTTTTTTTTTCTCACAAAAGTAGTGCA
Source organism: Coregonus clupeaformis (assembly GCF_020615455.1). Taxonomy (NCBI): domain Eukaryota; kingdom Metazoa; phylum Chordata; class Actinopteri; order Salmoniformes; family Salmonidae; genus Coregonus; species Coregonus clupeaformis. Next base: position 11,636,111 of record NC_059207.1, on the reverse strand, counting down.
CTGGGCCTTTACTGGTATTAGCGGATCAAAATAGACCTCTGTAGCAAAAAATATTATCAGCATCTCTGCTTTGACAAAAAAGTAGTTGTATAATTAAGAACAGTATCTTGCAGGATTCAATAATTGGAATTGTAAGAGTTGTTGCCCTGTCCCTTTCTGTGCGATTGTCATTCTAATTGAATCAAGAAAGAACAAAACCCTGTCCTCAAACATTTACATCAAAAGGTGCAAAGTTATGGGTAAAGACGCAAAACATCCACATCAAATTTAATATTTTTCTTGATCAAATAACATGGAAAACAACCACTTTTTGTGCAGTATTAATCTACCATCCTTACAAACCACTTAATGTAAATGTACCTTAAGGTATTGTACATTGGCTGGTCATCTAGGTTTGTACCTGTAGACTTTCCATCACCATGAAGAAAAACACAATACATTAATTGAGTACATTGAGACATCAAGTGGTATGTGATGATGTGGCTCAGTTGGTAGAGCATGGTGCTTGCAATGCTAGAGTTGTGGGTTTGATTCCCACGGGGGGACCAGTACGAAAATGTATGGACTCACTGCTGTAAGTTGCTCTGGATAAGAACGTCTGCTAAAAAGGAATGAATAGACCATTTAAGTTTTCACATAGAAAGTTGCATTTGCAACGTATTTCAAGAAACTGGAAAACATACAGTACCAGTCAAAAGTTTGGACACACCTACTCATTCCAGAGTTTCTTTATTTTTACTATTTTCTACATTGTATAATAATAGTGAAGACATCAAAACTATGAAATAACACATGGAATCATGTAGAAACCAAAAAAGTGATCCAATAATAGTTGGATCTATTTGATTCCATATGTGTTATTTCATAGTTTTGATGTCTTCACTATTATTCTACAACGTAGAAAATAGTTTTTAAAAAATAAAGAAAAACCCTTGAATGAGTAGGTGTGTCCAAACTTTTGACTGATACTGTATATCAAGCAAGTATTTCTATATTCCACAAGTATTATCAGATTAACTGTTTTGTACAGATAATTATCAGACTCAAATTATAAATGTTTGGTAAACACTCAAATACATTTAGTCATTTATTTATTTTTTCACCAAAGTAGTGCACTGGGCCTTTACTAGTCCTGTATTAGCGGACTGATACAGACGTCTTAAAACACTGCACCCCCACCCCCAAACTACTTCCCGCGGCGATGCACTCCTATGAACATTGTTTGAAGATAGTGATTTGGGGGTGGTCAGCCGTGGTTCTGTGTGGCAGTATGTGGTCTCCCGCCCCTTGGATTTAAGCAAAGCAGAGCACACAAAGACTGTTTCACAGATGGAGCTGAAAATATAAGGAGAACGCTTATTGCTGTTTTTCCCCCTAACTCCTGGGTTTATGTAAGGACTGCATTGTTTCCTGGGTGGTGCACATGCACACCACCTCTGGGGCCTGAAGGACATGTTCTGTATGTCCAACCACCTGTCACACACAGGTGGCCCTGTAAGAGCTCAGGAAAGACCTGTCTGCTGATAGAGTCACTGTCACCCGCTGACCTTCAGAGACAAAGAGTGCCTGTTGGCTCCTCACTGACCGCCAGGAAATGGAAGTGGTCCCCTTCACTCCAGAGACACCACAATCATTCAGTGGTCTAATTGACGACTTTAGTTTAGTTTCGATCTTTCCTATTCCTTCAGTGTAAACTGGAGTCAGGTATACCATTGTAAAGAATGCAGAGATCTGTTCTCCATATTTGGCATGAGCTGTGCGCATGCCAAATCTAATGCACACACACACACTGAAAAACACACATACACACACACACACATAAACAAACCCTGCCCTTCCTTCCTCCACCTCCCTACCTGAGTATCATCAGAGCGCCTACGTGTTCACTCAGACATCACATTACTTAGTCATTAGCACAACTTGAAGACAGATGACATCTACCTATGTCCTGGAGAACACTTGGCGTGTTCACATTTCACCCATTGTGTTGTTGCTGTCACTCCCAATACTGCCACCCATAACATACATTAAGAAACTTTGTTTAAAACGGGTGTGAAAGAGCCTGTGACGAAAATGTATATACTCACTACTGTAAGTTAATCTGGATAAGAGTGTCTGCTAAAATGGAACAGGAATGAATAGACCATTTCAGTTTTCACATAGAAATAAGTTGCATTTGCAAAGTATTTCAAGAAACTGGAAAACATATATCAAGCAAGTATTTTTATATTCCACTAGTATTATCAGATTAACTGTTTTGTACAGATAATTATCAGACTCAAGTTACAAATGATGGTAAACACTAAAATACATTTAGTTAAAAAGGTAAGAATGAATCATCCCTCCAACAACTCTCTGAGCCAAACAGCGAAAGTTAACTGCCTAGAAACCTTTAGGTTGTATACCGGCTAGACTGTCCGGTAGGTGCTTAGTGGCCATTGACTGCTAGAGCCAGATAACAATACAAATAGCAGGGGATGTTTAGTTTATTTATTTAACATGGCCAATGGCCAAGGGTCTGGATTAATTTATGTCAAGGAAGATTTAATCTGTCAGTTTCATTAAAGCTGGATGTGTCCTTCTAGAAAAAGGCCACTCTAAGAGGGCAACAATCAACAGCGGTCAAAAGTGCAAGCAAGAAGCAACCATCCCTAATATTATTTTTAAAAACAAATTCTTACAATATTATAGTTTGTGCTAAAGTGAAGCTCTCAAATGTTCTACTGCTTGAGGTTCTGCACCTCCTATAGAATATTAGCTCCAAAGTATTGTGGAGTTCCTACATCTGAATATAAACAGTACCGGCACATATTTCAGTCCAAGTCAAGCACTGCTTAATCTCATCAGGGGACATACATTTTACACACAACGTACAGTGTGTTGAATTCTAGACTACCATTATCTCTGTGTTCAATATCAACAAGGCTTGTGGCATGTCACCAAGATGAAGAATAAGGATCAAATATGACAGACACAATATGTGTCAAGTACACAGAGATTTACAAACACACGTGTGTGTGAATGTGTGTTTATGGATATGATTCAAAAACACATATATACAAACATGCAAGTGCACACAAACACACACACACACACACACACACACAAACACAGCAGAAGGGCATGAAGTTGTAGGGTGAGCCTGGGATCCTGGATCGTTATGCTGGGTAAGTATCATGTGTCCATGTTCTTGCCAACAAGAGCAAGCATATTTTAGTACAGACTCAAAGACTGTAATGTACAGCTGCCTATATGAGTCTCACATTCCCGACCCCTATAACTCTGAAGTCAAGGCTAGCACAACCTGTAAACACATGCTGAACTTTTCCACCATTATCCATCGCTCTCACATCTTGGCATTACAACAATGGTCCATACTCAAGTTATTGTTAATTCAGAATTAATACAGCCAAGAATATGAATAGATGAAGGACAGGAATAATGTAACCTGCAATGTCGTATTTCAAGGAGATATACAGGTATGAATACGCTCAAACTAATGTTTATTGTGGCAAAGATTCATGATAGTAAAACATGCAGTCTACTCTTCGAAGGAAAGCTTGATTGAGGATAACCTGACCATAGATGTGGAAAATGAGTGAGGTTAACCTGACCATAGATGTGGAAAATTAGTGAGGATAACCTGACCATAGATGTGGAAAATGAGTGAGGATAACCTGACCATAGATGTGGAAAATGAGTGAGGATAACCTGACCATACATATGATGGATGAGAATGTGAGTAAGGAGGTGACGGATAGAGGGGTCTCTTACCACCAGGATGAGGGTACCCAGACACTCTGCCAGAGCCTGGCGCAGCAGCAGGTTACGGATCTGGAAGTTCTGTGCCAGCTTTTTCAACCATGTCTTCTGTTTTCCCATGGTTCAGTGCTGCTCGGCTAGCCTCCTGAACTGTGACTGGTGGCAGTAGGTAGGTAGGTAGGTAGGTCCTCCTGAGTGTGTTAATGGCTGATGCCCTGGCCTCCTTCTCTTATAGGACCTGGACTTCCTGTGGCCCCTGCCAAAATCTGCCTCCTCGAACACTCCCTTCTCTCTCCCTGACTCAGTTTCTCTCTCCCTCCCTTCTCTCTCCCTCCCTTCTCCCTTCTCCCTCCCTTCCTTCTCCCTCCCTTCTTCCTCCCTCCCTTCTCTCTCCCTCCCTTCTCTCTCCCTCCCTTCTCCCTCCCTCCCTCCCTCCCTCCCTTCCTTCTCCCTCCCTTCCTTCTCCCTCCCTCAGTCTCTCTCTCTCTCTCTCTCTCTCTCTCTCTCTCTCTCTCTCTCTCTCTCTCTCTCTCTCTCTCTCTCTCTCTCTCTCTCTCTCTCTCTCTCTCTCTCTCTCTCTCTCTCTCTCTCTCTCTCTCTCTCTCTCTCTCTCTCTCTCTCTCTCTCTCTCTCTCCCTCTTCTGAATCTCTCTCTCTTTTCCTTTTTGTCTGTCTGGTTTCTCTGTTGTGTTATTCCTGCTTTGTCTGGTCTGAATAGAGGTGTGAGCCACTCAAAAGCAGTTATAGGGATAGACCTTACACATGCTTTATGAGCTTACCATACTGTCATCTGGTAATACATCAACAGATCTCAGAACTGTCTGACAGCCCTTTGCTTGACATGAGACAGCCTGCCTCAGGTCCCTGCATGGTGTCTGTAATGAAGCTGGCAGTTTGTTGAACCAATTTTTGGACTGACTTCACTCAGATCTACCTGACACAACGTGAAATCCACTATACTGAAAATGTTTAAAGTATGTTAGTTCTTTGTGGGAAGAAAGGGTCTGCCATAGTTTACTGTATGTGAGTGTTAGCCTGAGTATCTCTACTCATGCTAGTGTGAGATATGTTTTGAAGTGAAGTAGACTACTTGTACTCTGTAATTTGTGCTTTCCTACTTCACAATGTACTGTGTAATCTTGGTGTAAGAAGCATAAATTTTGAGCAGTTATAGAGATATAATGACAGGCACCTCTATTCAGACAAGACAAAGCAGGAACAGTACATTGTGATAAAGTTTCAGGTAGAGAACAAAGAACCAGGACGGACGAAAGGACAAGAGAGAGTGTGAGAATCAGAAGAGTTAACTTCAGAAGAGGAAGAGTTAACTTCAGAAGAGGAAGAGTTAACTTCAGAAGAGGAAGAGCTAACTTCAGAAGAGGAAGAGTTAACTTCAGAAGAGGAAGAGCTAACTTCAGAAGAGGAAGAGCTAACTTCAGAAGAGGAAGAGTTAACTTCTTATTATTCTATATTGCCATTGGGCAGAGGAACATCTGCACTTTTATAACTCATCTCATGCTATTCTACACATTTTGCAAAGAGGCTGAGAGAATGTTGCATTTTTTAAGCTAATTTCCAGCAATTCTAAACATATTGCCATGGGGCAGAAAGAAAATTGTGCAGTTTAATAGCTAATTTTATGCTATTCTACACATTTTGCAATGAGGCTGAGATGAGATTGTCTTTTTTCAATCGTTTTTCCACCATTCATTTTTCCCGTAGGGGATTGCAGAAACACTTAAAGGGCTGTGTTTCAAATCAAAGCAAATCAAATGTTATTTGCCATATGCGACGAATACAACAGGTGTAGACATTACCGTCAAATGCTTACTTACAGCCCTTAACCAACAATGCATTAATTTTTTTATAAAAAAGTAAAATAAAACAACAACAACAAAAAAGTGTTGAGAAAAAAAGAGCAGAAGTAAAATAAAATAACAGTAGGGTTGCTATATACAGGGGGGGGTACCGGTGCTGAGTCAATGTGCGGGGGCACCGGCTAGTTGAGGTAATATGTACATGTGGTAGAGTTAAAGTAACTATGCATAAGTAATTAGCAGAGTAGCAGCAGCGTAAAAAGATGGGGTGGGGGTGGGGGGGCAGTGCAAATAGTCCGGGTAGCCATGATTAGCTGTTCAGGAGTCTTATGGCTTGGGGGTAGAAGATGTTGAGAAGCCTTTTGGACCTAGACTTGGCGCTCCGGTACCGCTTGCCGTGCGGTAGCAGAGAGAACAGTCTATGACTAGGGTGGCTGGAGTCTTTGATAGTTTTGAGGGCCTTCCTCTGACACCGCCTGGTATAGAGGTCCTGGATGGCAGGAAGCTTGGCCCCAGTGATGTACTGGGCCGTACGCACTACCCTCTGTAGTGCCTTGCAGTCGGAGGCCGAGCAGTTGCCATACCAGGCAATGATGCAACCAGTCAGGATGCTCTCGATGGTGCAGCTGTATAACTTTTTGAGGATCTGAGGACCCATGCCAAATCTTTTCAGTCTCCTGAGGGGGAATAGGCTTCACGACTGTCTTGGTGTGTTTGGACCATGATAATTCATTGGTGATGTGGACACCAAGGAACTTGAAGCTCTCAACCTGTTCCACTACAGCCCCGTCGATGAGAATGGGGGCGTGCTCAGTAATCTTTTTTTTCCTGTAGTCCACAATCATCTCCTTTGTCTTGATCACGTTGAGGGAGAGGTTGTTATCCTGGCACCACACGGCCAGGTCTCTGACCTCCTACCTATAGGCTGTCTCATCGTTGTCGGTGATCAGGCCTACCACTGTTGTGTTGTCTGCAAACTTAATGATGGTGTTGGAGTCGTGCCTGGCCATGCAGTCATGGGTGAACAGGGAGTACAGGAGGGGACTGAGCACGCACCCCTGAGGGGCCCCCGTGTTGAGGATCAGCGTGGCAGATGTGTTGTTACCTACCCTTACCACCTGGAGGCGGCCCGTCAGGACGTCCAGGATCCAGTTGCAGAGGGAGGTGTTTTGTCCCAGGATCCTTAGATTAGTGATGAGCTTAGAGGGCACTATGGTGTTGAACGCTGAGCTGTAGTCAATGAATAGCATTCTCACGTAGGTGTTCCTCTTGTCCAGGTGAGAAAGGGCAGTGTGGAGTGCAATAGAGATTGCATCATCTGTGAATCTGTTGGGGCGGTGTGCAAATTGGAGTGGGTCTAGGGTTTCTGGAATAGTGGTGTTGATGTGAGCCATGACCAGCCTTTCAAAGCACTTCATGGCTACAGACGTCAGTGCTACGGGTCGGTAGTCATTTAGGCAGGTTATCTTAGTGTCCTTGGGCACGGGGACTATGGTGGTCTGCTTGAAACATGTTCGTATTACAGACTCAGTCAGGGACATGTTGAAAATGTCAGTGAAGACACTTGCCAGTTGGTCAGCACATGCTCGTGTAGGCTTACCCTGGCGTGATGTTTGGATAACCATGTAAATCTCTCTCGGACAAGGTAACTTTTATAAATATATATTCGGCTCTATTTACTCAGATTCGAACATGCTAATTAGCATCAAAGTAGACATCATGCAAAACTACAAATCTCTGCAAGCTCCTGCACGTCATGTCTAGCTGACACCTTTGCTAACTTTTACTGTGTCAATTTAAAACTTGCACAAGACAGTTCACAAAATTGCCAATTTAAAGCAATGTAGCCAATTTATTCACTACTACATTTAGCTAACAGATAGTTAATCCAGAGATTTTTACCTTTGCCTTGATTCGGCAGTCTCGTCCAGATCATCATGGCATTTGTAGTTCTTTATGGTAGCCACATGAGCAGCTAATTAGCGTTTCATTTTTTGGGGGGTAAATACAGGCAAATATATTGATAAATGTCACCTTGTCCTAGAGAGATTTACATACTTATCAAAACGCCATGCCAGGGTAATCCTACACGAAACACAGCCCTAATTTTAAGTGTTTCTAAAATCCCCTATGTGAAAAATGAATGGTAGAAAAATGATTGGAACCATTTCCCAGTTTGACAGCTAGGTTTTATGGGTATTCTGACTCATACTGTGGTACTCTATTACCATCAGTGCTTGACTTGGGCCAGAGCTCTCTGGAGTGAATTGCTACCAGCTCCCCTATAAAACAAAGTAGCCTATGACTGGCCCAGAGGGAAAAAAGGTTGATCAACGCAGAATGGTGGTGGTATCTTCATTGAATAGCAATGGAGAGTGGGCATTCATTTCCTGATTCTGCTTTGTTCAAGTTCATTTGCCACTAGTCTGTGAATCTATGCGTGACGTACAGTGAGGGAAAAAAGTATTTGATCCCCTGCTGATTTTGTACGTTTGCCACTGACAAAGACATGATCAGTCTATAATTTTAATGGTAGGTTTATTTGAACAGTGAGAGACAGAATAACAACAACAAAAAATCAGAAAAACGCATGTCAAAAATGTTATAAATTGATTTGCATTTTAATGAGGGAAATAAGTATTTGACCCCTCTGCAAAACATGACTGGCAAAACCCTTGTTGGCAATCACAGAGGTCAGACGTTTCTTGTAGTTGGCCACCAGGTTTTCAAACATCTCAGGAGGGATTTTGTTCCACTCCTTTTTGCAGATCTTCTCCAAGTCATTAAGGTTTCGAGGCTGACGTTTGGCAACTCGAACCTTCAGCTCCCTCCACAGATTTTCTATGGGATTAAGGTCTGGAGACTGGCTAGGCCACTCCAGGACCTTAATGTGCTTCTTCTTGAGCCACTCCATTGTTGCCATGGCCGTGTGTTTTGGGTCATTGTCATGCTGGAATACCCATCCACGACCCATTTTCAATGCCCTGGCTGAGGGAAGGAGGTTCTCACCCAAGATTTGACGGTACATGGCCCCGTCCATCGTCCCTTTGATGCGGTGAAGTTGTCCTGTGCCCTTAGCAGAAAAACACCCCCAAAGCATAATGTTTCCACCTCCATGTTTGACGGTGGGGATGGTGTTCTTGGGGTCATAGGCAGCATTCCTCCTCCAAACACGGCGAGTTGATGCCAAAGAGCTCGATTTTGGTCTCATCAGACCACAACACTTTCACCCAGTTCTCCTCTGAATCATTCAGATGTTCATTGGCAAACAACAGACGGCCCTGTATATGTGCTTTCTTGAGCAGGGGGACCTTGCGGGCGCTGCAGGATTTCAGTCCTTCACGGCGTAGTGTGTTACCAATTGTTTTCTTAGTGACTATGGTCCCAGCTGCCTTGAGACCATTGACAATATCCTCCCATGTAGGTCTGGGCTGATTCCTCACCATTCTCATGATCATTGCAACTCCACGAGGTGAGATCTTGCATGGAGGCCCAGGCCGAGGGAGATTGACAGTTATTTTGTGTTTCTTCCATTTGCGAATAATCGCACCAACTGTTGTCACCTTCTCACCAAGCTGCTTGGTGATGGTCTTGTAGCCCATTCCAGCCTTGTGTAGGTCTACAATCTTTTCCCTGACATCCTTGGAGAGCTCTTTGGTCTTGACCATGGTGGAGAGTTTGGAATCTGATTGATTGATTGATTGCTTCTGTGGACACGTGTCTTTTATACAGGTAACAAAGTGAGATTAGGAGCACTCCCTTTAAGAGTGTGCTCCTAATCTCAGCTCGTTACCTGTATAAAAGACACCTGGGAGCCAGAAATCGTTCTGATTGAGAGGGGGTTAAATAGTTATTTCCCTCATTAAAATTCAAATCAATTTATAACATTTTTGACGTGCGTTTTGCTGGATTTTTTTGTTGTTATTCTGTCTCTCACTGTTCAAATAAACCTACCATTAAAATTATAGACGGATCATTTCTTTGTCAGTGGGCAAACGTACAAAATCAGCAGGGGATCAAATACTTTTTCCCTCTCTGTATGCTGTAAGTGTTTGAGATTGTGCATATTGAAAATAGGTAAGAGGTTCATAAAAAAAAGGCAAACACTTGTGTTATTTATCCTTTATTTCCATTCACTATGATGGTCCTCTGTAGCTCAGCTGGTAGAGCACGGCGCTTGTAACGCCAAGGTAGTGGGTTCGATCCCCGGGACCACCCATACACAAAAAACAAAACAAAAAAATGTATGCACGCATGACTGTAAGTCGCTTTGGATAAAAGCGTCTGCTAAATGGCATATTATTATTATGTGTAACTAAGTTATGCAAAGTGTTAGCTTTTTCTTTTGTTTTGCAATTGTATTTTATTTTTTCTTACCCATTTCAAGTTCTCAAAAATGTACCGCAGAGGCGATACTTGTCAGCTCTGTGATTACGAAACCAGTGAGAACCTGCTTTTACAGGATTTGGATGGTTATCGTTACACCCAAACAGCCAGAGTAATGACACTTCATGTTACTCATGTGTCCCCAGGTTTCTTCCCAGAAGCAGGCGAGGATGTAGCCTAGTCTGTCATGCTCAGGCATGCCTCTCAAATGTTTGTAACAATGCGGAGGCCTCCATATAGACATGATTAGTTGACGGAAGATGAGGGCAGGAGGTCCTGTATAAACACAAACTCACTTCCTTCACAACAGCTCTGCGAAGCACAATACGTATGAATGCCCTGACTTCTGCAGAGGCCTTATCACCGTAAATGCTGCACGGCCAATGCAGACGCAGATTGCCCATGCAGCACCTTTAAGTTTATGGCATGCTTTCATGGACAGGGTGAACCGCCCCCTGTTGGTCAGGATACATCATCTCAACTAGACTGCTTTTACACCAAGGGGAATACTGTAGAAACAGTTCACTGCTACCGCATCACAATGTCTGTATTTACCCTCCCAGATGAAAACAGTAACACAGACACCTACGCGGTTGAGAATAATAGTTTATGAGACAGGGTAAAGGACCAGCAAAAACAAAGACATGGGTTTAGTTTCTTACAACATTTCTCCTACCCAGTAAATCTCCATGACTTGTGTTTATCACATAATTAGATATACAATGAATATAAGTGTTCAAGCTGGACTCAGGGGTAAACATAACATAGTAAAAGTAAATTGACTCCCGCCATTTAGTATGATGTTACATTTCGTATGGTATGCATTTATTTGTTGATGTCCATCATCCATTTCGTATGATATGTTATGAATTGCAATTTGTACAATATGTTACAAATTTGCAATACATATATGTTACAATTTCCAAATTGTTGTGGCTAACGTTAGCTAGGTTGCTAATGTTAGGAGTTAGGTTAAAGGGTTAAGGTTAGCTAACATGCTAAGTAATCTCAGCAAAAAAAGAAACGTCCCTTTTTCAGGACCCTGTCTTTCAAAGATAATTCGTAAAAATCCAAATAACTTCACCGATCTTCATTGTAAAGGGTTTAAACACCGTTTCCCATGCTTGTTCAATGAACCATAAACAATTAATTAATTAATGAACCTGTGGAACGGTCGTTAAGACACTAACAGCTTACAGACGGTAGGCAATTAAGGTCACAGTTATGAAAACTTAGGACACTAAAGAGGCATTCCTACTGACTCTGGAAAACACCAAAAGAAAGATTGCCAGGCTCCCTGCTCATCTGCGTGAACATGCCTTAGGCATGCTGCAAGGAGGCATGAGGACTGCAGATGTGGCCAGGGCAATAAATTGCAATGTCCGTACTGTGAGATGCCTAAGACAGCGCTACAGGGAGACAGGACGGAGAGCTGATCGTCCTCGCAGTGGCAGACCACGTGTAACAACACCTGCACAGGATCGGTACATCCAAACATCACACCTGCGGGACAGGTACAAGATGGCAACATCAACTGCCCAAGTTACACCAGGAACGCACAATCCCTCCATCAGTGCTCAGACTGTCCGCAATAGGCTGAGAGAGGCTGGACTGAGGGCTTGTAGGCCTGTTGTAAGGCAGGTCCTCACCAGACATCACCGGCAACAACGTCGCCTATGGGCACAAACCCACCGTCGCTGGACTAGACAGGACTGGCAAAAAGTGCTCTTCACTGACGAGTCGCGGTTTTGTCTCACCAGGGGTGATGGTCGGATTCGCGTTTATCGTCGAAGGAATGAGCGTTACAACGTGGCCTGTACTCTGGAGCGGGATCGATTTGGAGGTGGAGGGTCCGTCATGGTCTGGGGCGGTGTGTCACAGCATCATCGGACTGAGCTTGTTGTCATTGCAGGCAATCTCAACGCTGTGCGTTACAGGGAAGACATCATGTGGTACCCTTCCTGCAGGCTCATCCTGACATGACCCTCCAGCATGACAATGCCACCAGCCATACTGCTCGTTCTGTGCGTGATTTCCTGCAAGACAGGAATGTCAGTGTTCTGCCATGGCCAGCGAAGAGCCCGGATCTCAATCCCATTGAGCACGTCTGGGACCAGTTGGATCGGAGGGTGAGGGCTAGGGCCATTTCCCCCAGAAATGTCCGGGAACTTGCAGGTGCCTTGGTGGAAGAGTGGGGTAACATTTCACAGCAAGGACTGGCAAATCTGGTGCAGTCCATGAGGAGGAGATGCACTGCAGTACTTAATGCAGCTGGTGGCCACACCAGATACTGTTACTTTTGACCTCCCCCCTTTGTTCAGACACATTATTCAATTTCTGTTAGTCACATGTCTGTGGAACTTGTTCAGTTTATGTCTCAGTTGTTGAATCTTATGTTCATACAAATATTTACACGTTAAGTTTGCTGAAAATAAACGCAGTTGACAGTGAGAGGACGTTTCTTTTTTGCTGAGTTTAGTTGCAAAGTAGCTAAAAAAGTAGTAAGTAGTTGCAAAGTTGCTAGTTAGCTAAAATGTTAAAGTTGTCCGTAATGAGATTTGAACATGCAACCTTCGCACTACAAAAGGTTGCTGGCTATGGGGAATCCATTTAAAATCGAACGTGATTGTGTAGTTAGAATATGATCATGGTACGTGTGTGTGGGGGTGTGTGACCTCAGTCTACACTACACCACCCATCTCTCCGTCCTTGGCTCCACCGACTTCACCAGGCCCTGGCCCATGACCCTGAAGTCCTCCAGGATGGCCTCCACGTTGGGGACAGTGTGAACCTCCTCCCCATTCACCTCCACACGACGAGCCACCATCTGGGAGGTCTGTTCCAGAGGGACACACACATGACCAGGGGGGAAAATAAATGAATAAGCAAATAGAGGGAAAGAAAGACGTGTTCTGTGATTTCCGATCTTTACCTTGAACGGCAGTGGGCTGAAGGCTTTGGGTTTCCATAGCACCGCGATCACAGTGCCGCCGTAGGGGTCATAGAAGAACAGAGCCAGGTCTCTAAATGCATCCTGTGAAATATGGGCAGACACAGGTTTAAAACAGAAAGCCATTTACCCACTTGAGTCAAGTACCAAAATGACAAGAACTACATGGTCTGAAACCTACATACACAAGGCAATAGACCTGGCTGCACGAGGCCACTAGAAATAAATGGCAAACTGCACGTCAAAAAAAAAACCCACAGACATTGTATTTTTGCTTCTATAGAAAAGCAGCAAGCCAGAGTCCATTGAGCACCTGAGCACCACACAAGTACTTACTCTGATCTCTGCCAGGTAGTGGGTGACGGGGTTGAAGTCGATGACGGGTAGCGCCCCTCCAGTGTTGGCTACGCTGCCAGCCAGGATGCCCCTGCTGAAGGTAGCATGAGGCGGGTCCACTGCCTGGCCCAGTAAGGGGACCTGCTTGGGGCTTAGGTGGATCAGGACATCATAGGCATCCAATGGAGGCCGCATGGCCACCTGTGTGTGTGTACACAAAGGAGAGAACAGAGGAAAATGAGGAGAAGGAGTGATAATGATGGAATGGTGTATTACAAAAAAAGTAGGTTTGACAATGCAATAATTTTGGGGAAATTAAGAAAAACATACAATTATGCATGTAGTAGTTTTAAGTGTGTGTGTGTGTGTGTGTGAGTGAGAGAGAGTGACTGACCCTGACGTCCTGTATCTGGCTGGTGTCCATCAGCTGAGGTTCCAGGATCTTCATGCTCTCTGCAGCCACCATCACCACACGCTGCAGCATCTGAGCACACAGGGAGACGCACACCCCCCTCAATAACACACATTTATACCCCACACCTACATACGGCCCAGCATAGTGAGCGTGAACCTACCAAACCCTTGTTTGTTGTGTCCGTAAAGACATATATGTTTAGGGCCTCACGAGTGGCGCAAGGCACTGCATCGCAGTGCTTGAGGCGTCACTACAGACCCGGGTTCGATCCCAGGCTGTGTCATAACCGGTCGTGACCAGGAGTCACATAGGGCGGCGCACAATTGGCTCAGCGTCCGGGTTAGGGGAGGGTTTGGCCGTCGGGGCTTTACTTGGCTCATTGCGCTCTAGCGACTCCATGTGGCGGGCCGGGCGCCTGCAGGCTGACTTCGGTCGTCAGTTGAATAGTGTTTCCTCCGACACGTTGGTGCGGCTGGCTTCCGGGTTAAGCGGGCGGGTGTTAAGAAGCACGGTTAGGCGGGTCATGTTTCGGAGGACGCATGACTCAAACTTTGCCTCTCCCGAGCCCATTGGGGAGTTGCAGCGCTGAGACAAGATCGCAATTGGGGAGAAAAAGGGGGTAAAATACAACAACAAATACATTACAAACATTAATAAATAGAAGGAAATACGCTGCTCAAAAAAATAAAGGGAACACTTAAACAACACATCCTAGATCTGAATGAATGAAATAATCTTATTAAATACTTTTTTATTTACATAGTTGAATGTGCTTAGAACAAAATCACACAAAAATTATCAATGGAAATCAAATTTATCAACCCATGGAGGTCTGGATTTGGAGTCACCCTCAAAATTAAAGTGGAAAACCACACTACAGGCTGATCCAACTTTGATGTAATGTCCTTAAAACAAGTCAAAATGAGGCTCAGTAGTGTGTGTGGCCTCCACGTGCATGTATGACCTACAACACCTGGGCATGCTCCTGATGAGGTGGCGGATGGTCTCCTGAGGGATCTCCTCCCAGACCTGGACTAAAGCATCCACCAACTCCTGGACAGTCTGTGGTGCAACGTGGCGTTGGTGGATGGAGCGAGACATGATGTCCCAGATGTGCTCAATTGGATTCAGGTCTGGGGAACGGGCGGTCCATAGCATCAATGCCTTCCTCTTGCAGGAACTGCTGACACACTCCAGCCACATGAGGTCTAGCATTGTCTTGCATTAGGAGGAAGCATATGGTCTCACAAGGGGTCTGAGGATCTCATCTCGGTACCTAATGGCAGTCAGGCTACCTCTGGCGAGCACATGGAGGGCTGTGCGGCCCCCCAAAGAAATGCCACCCCACACCATGACTGACCCACCGCCAAACCGGTCATGCTGGAGGATGTTGCAGGCAGCAGAACATTCTCCACGGCGTCTCCAGACTCTGTCACATGTGCCCAGTGTGAACCTGCTTTCATCTGTGAAGAGCACAGGGCGCCAGTGGCGAATTTGCCAATCTTGGTGTTCTCTGGCAAATGCCAAAGGTGGGGGCTGTAAGCACAACCCCCACCTGTGTACGTCAGGCCCTCATACCACCCTCATGGAGTCTGTTTGAGCAGACACATGCACATTTGTGGCCTGCTGGAGGTCATTTTGCAGGGCTCTGGCAGTGCTCCTCCTGCTCCTCCATGCACAAAGGTGGAGGTAGCGGTCCTGCTGCTGGGTTGTTGCCCTCCTACGGCCTCCTCCACGTCTCCTGATGTACTGGCCTGTCTCCTGGTAGCGCCTCCATGCTCTGGACACTACGCTGACAGACACAGCAAACCTTCTTGCCACAGCTCGCATTGATGTGCCATCCTGGATGAGCTGCACTACCTGAGCCACTTGTGTGGGTTGTAGACTCCGTCTCATGCTACCACGAGTGAAAGCACCGCCAGCATTCAAAAGTGACCAAAACATCAGCCAGGAAGCATAGGAACTGAGAAGTGGTCTGTGGTCACCACCTACAGAACCACTTCTTTATTGGGGGTGTCTTGCTAATTGCCTATAATTTCCACCTGTTGTCTATTCCATTTGCACAACAGAATGTGACATTTATTGTCAATCAGTGTTGCTTCCTAAGTGGACAGTTTGATTTCACAGAAGTGTGATTGACTTGGAGTTACATTTTGTGTTGTTTAAGTGTTCCCTTTATTTTTTTGAGCAGTGTATATTTTTTACCTCCTCATTCGGAACTATCCTCACCTGTCGTTTAACAGCCGCAATAGCGGCAATATTGTGAATGAGTCAACTAAGGACAGTTTCTGAGTTCTATTGAATCGCTATGTCTACTCTCTCTGTTGGCTTAACACCAGACTTCATCAGAAAGATCTGGTACATTTTCAAGGACGGGAATCTTGGGGAGAACATTGGGCTGTAAAAACATGTGCGCTGAGCACAATTATAAGCTGTTCTATCAAAATGTGCTCAGCTCAGCCTCTTGATTAATAATTTGATTGGCAAGTGAAAAGTGCAGTGTCCTTGGACATAGAATCATTCTACCAGCTACCCCGCAGCCTTCGTGCTTCAAATCTTTGTTTTGGTCCCATTCACAGCTGGAACACTGCAGTGATTCAAAATGAACTGCACCTTTGCCAACAATGTGAAAGTGACGTGACAGATGCCGCAAACGCACACGATTTTCTCAGTCACATGACATTTTAGTTATTCTGCACGTCACGCATTAGGCCTAATGAATTCAAAGTTCTTTGAGAGACACAAAAACCTGTCAGGTCTAGAGAGCAGCTAGTTGGAGCTGTAATCCAGTGGTTTAAGTGGAAGGGGAAGCGACATGAGAAGATTGCAAATCTGCCGGCTCTACCTCCTCCCCATTTTACTGTGTGCTGCCGTATTTCTCAACACACTCTGTCAAACAGCGGACATGAAAACAAGATCTTCAACTGATTTCCTTCCAGAAGTGGACAGGGATAAAAAATTAAAAAAAACTGGTGAGCGTTACATTCACTTTTTGATCATATTATTCCTGATAATATTTAAGCCATATCCATTGTATTTGTCTATAACACCATAAATGAAAAAGAAAGCAGTCAGGCAAAATGTTCTTATGGCCATTTTGAATTAATGTAATATAATTATTGTATTGTTGTCATAACATGACAAACTGAATGTGTATGGCATTACAGATGAGTGATTTACAAGAGGTGCTTGAAAGGTTAAAAAGCAACAGCGGTCCGTATCAAGGAAATAAACACAGTCAGCTGCCTATGGTGAGTGCAATACGACACCAGTCATTTCTACAGGCATTTAGACTTTTACCATTTAAAAAAACATTTTACTAAGCAGTAATATTGATAACGGTATGAGTGGATCTTTCAACAATGTGATGCAGGAGAGCTGTGTGCTTTGAGGAAGGGTCCAAGGATCGGAAACTGTGTGACTGCCGAATACCAAGAACGTGCAATTCATTTCTGCTCCGCTGTTTATGATGGCACCTCTGCTATTATATTCACTATGCTGTTTAATATACAGATACTGGCAAGAACATGGCCTGTCCTAGACAGTGTGAGAGTCATTTGAAAAGTTTGAATTCTAACCATTTTTTTTTTTTCAAACTCTGTTTCTGTTTGTGCCTCTTATGTTCCTATGCTGTGTACAATGTGCTACACAAATAAAATGATATTGGATGTGACATACTGGTGAATGTACTGTGTGTGTGTTCTGACCTGCACAGAGGGAGCCTGCTTGGTCCAAATGGACAGTTTCTTGTCGTTGGGCGTGGCCATGAACATAACAGGCAGAGACTCTCTGGAGGCTATGAAGTCATTCTTGATCTCAGTGTAGTCAGCAGCTACAGAAGATGATGACAGGACAGACGGGAGGAGAGAGGGAAAGAGAGAGATTAGACAGGACAGAGGGAAGGAGAGAGGACAGCACAGAGGGAGGGAGAGAGAGAGAGAGAGGGGTAGGAGAGAGAGTGGACAGCACAGAGGGAGGGATAGAGAGAGGGGGGCAGGAGAGAGAGTGGACAGGACAGAGGGAAGGAGAATGGACAGCACAGAGGGAGGGAGAGAGAGAGAGGGGTAGGAGAGAGAGTGGACAGGACAGAGGGAAGGAGAGCGGGAGGGGAAGGAGAGAGGGAGAGAAAGAGAGCAGACAGGACAGAGGGAAGGAGAGAGAGAGACGTTATGGGGTCTTTATATACTGCTGCATGAGTATGATAAGATGAACATAGTTGTGTATGATACAATATACAGTTGAAGTCGGAAGATTATATACACCTTAACCAAATACATTTAAACTCAGTTTTTCACAATTCCTGACATTTAATCTTAGTAAATATTCCCTGTCTTATGTCAGTTAGGATCACCACTTTATTTTAATGTGAAAAGTCAGAATAATAGTACAGAGAATTATTTATTTCAGCTTTTATTTCTTTCATCACATTCCCAGTGGGTCAGAAGTTTACATACACAATTAGTATTTGGTAGCATTGCCTTTAAATTGTTTAACTTGGGTTAAACGTTTTGGGTAGCCTTCCACAAGCTTCCCACAATAAGTTGGGTGAATTTTGGCCCATTCCTCCTGACAGAGCTGGTGTAACTGAGTCAGGTTTGTAGGCCTCCTTGCTCGCACACGCTTCTTCAGTTCTGCCCACAAATCTTCTATAGGATTGAGGTCAGGGCTTTGTGATGGCACTCCAATACTTTGACTTTGTTGTCCTTAAGCCATTTTGCCACAACTTTGGAAGTATGCTTGGGGTCATTGTCCATTTGGAAGACCCATTTGCGACCAAGCTTTAACTTCCTGACTGATGTCTTGAGATGTTGCTTCAATATATCCACATAATTTTCCTTCCTCATGATGCCATCTATTTTGTGAAGTGCACCAGTCCCTCCTGCAGAAAAGCACCCCCCACAGCATGATGCTGCCACCCCTGTCCTTCACGGTTGGGATGGTGTTCTTTGGCTTGCAAGCTACCGCCTTTTTCCTCCAAACATAACGATGGTCATTATGGCCAAACAGTTCTATTTTTGTTTCATCAGACCAGAGGACATTTCTCCAAAAAGTATGATCTTTGTCCCCATGTGCAGTTGCAAACCGTAGTCTGGCTTTTTTATGGCGGTTTTGGAGCAGTGGCTTCTTCCTTGCTGAGCGGCCGTTCAGGTTATGTCGATATAGGACTTGTTTTACTGTGGATATAGATACTTTTGTACCTGTTTCCTCTAGCATCTTCACAAGGTCCCTTGCTGTTGTTCTGGGATTTATTTGCACTTTTCGCACCAAAGTATGTTCATCTCTAGGAGACAGAATGGGTCTCCTTCCTGAGCGGTATGGCGGATACGTGGTCCCATGGTGTTTATACTTGCATACTATTGTTTGTACAGATGAACGTGGTACATTCAGGTGATTGGAAATTGCTCCCAAGGATGAAACAGACTTGTGGAGGTTGTAACAATTGTTTTCTGAGGTCTTGGCTGATTTCTTTTGATTTTCCCATGATGTCAAGCAAAGAGGCACTGAGTTTGAAAGTAGGCCTTGAAATACATCCACAGGTACACCTCCAATTGACTCAAATGATGTCAATTAGCCTATCAGAAGTTTCTAAAGCCATGACATCATTTTCTGGAATTTTCCAAGCTGTTTAAAAAGTACAGTCAACTTAATGTATTTAAACTTCTGACCCACTGGAATTGTGATACAGTGAATTATAAGTGAAATAATCTGTCTGTAAACCATTGTTGGAAAAATTACTTGTGTCATGCACAGAGTAATGTCAAAACTTTAGTTTGTTAACAAGAAATTTGTGGAGTGGTTGAAAAACAAGTTTTAATGACTCCAACCTAAGTGTATGTAAACCTCCTACTTCAACTGTACATCCACATTGTGTGTGTGCTCACCGGTGAGCTGGCTGTTGAGGTTGACCACCAGGGGGTTGTTTCTCCAATCGAAGGAGGAGAGCAGGTGGAGGAAGCGAAGGAAACCTACCTGAGGAGACCTGAGAGAGGAGAGAGAAAAAAGTGAGAGCAAAAGAGAGAGGAGAGAAAGTGAGCGAGAGAGAGCAAGAGAGAGGAGAGACAGGAAGAGAGAGAGACAGAGGAGAGAGCGAGTGCAAGAAACAGAGAGATGGATAAACCACTTCTCCAATCTTTTTATCAAAGGACAAACATGACCAATAACAAATCTTAGAATAAGCTATTAAAAGCCCTATTCGCATGGGAATAGAATTACTAGAGAACGTTGGTTATTTATTTATTACCCCAGAATGTCCGCTATTCCAGAGGACGATTCAGACAGGATTAGATTAGTCCCCTGTAATTATTATTATTTTTCAATAAATTGACGGAAACCTGGAGGTTTTTTTTTCTAGGCATGAAGATATTTCAATAAGTCCAGGCGGCAACAGGCTACACTGATAAATCGAGCTTGGTTGCCAAGTTTCTAAACCATACCAAACCATCTTTGGTATAGTGTCGATGTAATACTTGAAATGAGGAAGCGTGATCATAATCATTAGGATATTTTAGTGATCCGCATTAGAAGACATCCTAAATGACCCCCAGCCTTCAAATGGGAGCTAAACAGCGCACTTGTACCTGATATGCATTTTTAGGATATGAATGAGAAAGTGAACTTGTCATTTCCAAACATTCAGCTCAGTTGTATGCTGCTTGTGATATTTATTTAAAAAAAAGTTGTTTTTCGTTTGTCATTATGGGGTATTGTGTGTAGAACAATTATAAACAATTTAATCAATTTTAGAATAAGGCTGTAATGTAACAACATTTGGAAAAAGTCAAGGGGTCACTGGCCCACAGCATGATGCTGCCACCACCATGCTTGACCGTAGGGATGGTGCCAGGTTTCCTCCAGACGTGACGTTTGGCATTCAGGCCAAAGAGTTCAATCTTGGTTTCATCGGCCCAGAGAATCTTGTTTCTCATGGTCTGAGAGTCCTTTAGGTGCCTTTTGGCAAACTCCAAGCGGACTGTCATGTGCCTTTTACTGAGGAGTGGCTTCCGTCTGGCCACACTACCATAAATGCCTGATTGGTGGAGTGCTGCAGAGATAGTTGTCCTTCTGGAAGGTTCTCCCATCTCCAAAGAGGAACTCTGGAGCTCTGTCAGAGAGACCATTGGGTTCTTGGTTACCTCCCTGACCAAGGCCCTTCTCCCCCGATTGCTCAGTTTGGCCGGGTGGCCAGCTCTAGGAAGAGTCTTCGTGGTTCCAAACTTCTTCCATTTAAGAATGATGGAGGCCACTGTGTTCTTGGGGAACCTCAAAGCTGCAGAAATGTTTTGGTACCCTTCCCCAGATCTGTGCCTCGACACAATCCTGTCTCGGAACTCTACGGACAATTCCTTCGACCTCATTGCTTGGTTTTTGCTCTGACATGCACAGTCAACTGAGGGACCTTATATAGACAGGTGTGTGCCTTTCCAAATCATGTCCAATCAATTGAATTTACCACAGGTGGACTCCAATCAAGTTGTAGAAACATCAAGGATGATCAATGGAAACAGGATGCACCTGAGCTCAATTTTGAGTCTCATAGCAAAGGGTCTGAATACTTATATAAATAAGGTATTTCTGTTTTCTATTTGTAATACATTTGCAAACATTTCTAAAAACCTGTTTTCGCTTTGTGATTATGGGATAGTGTGTGTAGATTGATGAGGGCAAAAAATATTTGATCCATTTTAGAATAACGTAACAAAATGTGGTCCTCTGTAGCTCAACTGGTAGAGCATGGCGCTTGTAACGCCGATTTGATTTGATTTGATTTAACGCCAGGTTAGTGGGTTCGATCCCCAGGACCACCCATACGTAAAAATGTATGCACGCATGACTAAGTCGCTTTGGATAAAAGCGTCTGCTAAATGGCATATTAAAAATTTGTAAAACGTCAAAGGGTCTGAATACATTCTGAATGCACTGTATTTGATGGTGAGTGGAAATGCCAACTGGATATTTCCGATTTATACAGTTCCAGTAAAAAGTTTGGACACCTACTAATTCCAGGGTTTTTCTTTTATTTTGACTATTTTCTACATTGTAGAATAATAGTTTAGACATCAAAACTATGAAATAACACATATGGAATCATGTAGTAACCAAAGAAGTGTTAAACAAATATATTTTATATTTGAGATTCTTCAAAGTATCCACCCTTTGCCTTGATGACAGCTTTGCACACTCTTGGCATTCTCTCAACCAGCTTCATGAGGTAGTCACCTGGAATGCATTTCAATTAACAGGTGTGCCTTGTTAAAAGTTAATTTGTGGAATTTCTTTCCTTCTTAATGCGTTTGAGCCAAATCAGTTGTGTTGTGACAAGGTTGGGGTGGTATACAGAAGATAGCCCTATTTGGTAAAAAAACTATTCCGCATTATGGCAAGAACAGTTCAAATCATCAAAGAGTAATGACAGTCCATCATTACTTTAAGCCATGAAGGTCAGTCAATACGGAACATTTCAAGAACTTTGAAAGTTTCTTCAAGTGCAGTCGCAAAAACCATCAAACGCTATGATGAAACTGGCTCTCATGAGGACCGCCACAGAAAAGGAAGACCCAGAGTTACCTCTGCTGCAGAGGATAAGTTCATTAGAGTTACCAGCCTCAGAAATTGCAGCTCAAATAAATGCTTCACAGAGTTCAAGTAACAGACATCTCAACATCAACTGTTCAGAGGAGACTGTGTGAATCAGGCCTTCATGGTCGAATTGCTGCAAAGAAACCACTACTAAAGGACACCAATAAAAAGAGACTTGCTTGGGCCAAGAAACACGAGCAATTGACATTAGACCAGTGGAAATCCGTCCTTTGGTCTTTGGTCTCAAATTTAAGATTCTTGGTTCCAATCGCCGTGTCTTTGTGAGAAGCAGAGTAGGTGAACAGATGATCTCCGCATGCGTCTTTCCCACTATGAAGCATGGAGGAGGTGGTGTTATGGTGCTTTGCTGGTGACACTGTCAGTGATTTATTTAGAATTCAAGGCACACTTAATCAGCATGGCTACCACAGCATTCTGCAGCGATACGCCATACCATCTGGTTTGGGCTCAGTGGGACTATCATTTGTCAACAGGACACCTCCAGGCTGTGTAAGGGCTATTTGACCAAGAAGGAGAGTGATGGAGTGCTGCATGACCTGGCCTCCACAATCACCCGACCACAACCCAATTGAGATGGTTTGGGATGAGTTGGACCGCAGAGTGAAGGAAAAGCAGCCAACAAGTGCTCAGCATATGTGGGAACTCCTTCAAGACTGTTGGAAAAGCATTCCTCATGAAGCTGGTTGAGAGAATGCCAATAGTGTGCAAAGCTGTCACCAAGGCAAAGGGTGGCTACTTTGAAGAATCTAAAATATATTTTGATTTGTTTAACACTTTTTTGGTTACTACATGATTCCATATGTGTTATTTAATAGTTTTGATGTCTTCACTATTATTCTACAATGTAGAAAATAGTAAAAATAAAGAAAAACCCTTGAATGAGTAGGTGTGTCCAAACTTTTGACTGGTACTGTACATCCGGTGAAACATCTGGCTCATTGTTCTCTGTATTTTTGCTCTCAAAAATCACACTTTTATAATAGCAAAAACAACCAAATTTGATCTTTTAAACCACATCAGGACATTTTTGAGGTCTGGGAAAATATGAAAAATGTAGATTTTTGGGTGAAGTTACCCTTTAATTCAAGTGCGCACCAAGCAAGAAACTGGTGTTTAGCTGTGTTTTTGTAGGGCACATGTGATGGTAGAGTTTGTTAAACAAATACCCACTGGATTGATTAAAATAATCATGCTATTCTACCAGGTAAGCATATGCTACTTTGTAGTTAACATTTAATTGAGAAGGTTTTTGGGAAAGATACCAGAAGACGTTTTCACTAGCATCATCGCCAAAGGCTACAGTGCTACACAAAGTGTTAGACAAGTGCACTGCACACACACACATTCTCCTTGCCTCTTCAGAAAGTTGCAGGAAATACAAATCACTGATGCATTCTGTTCATGTCTTATGATAAACTTGGGCAAATTAATGAATTTTCAATACATTTAGTCGATTCCCTACTATGGTATTTTTTTTATATATTGTTGAATTCCATTTTAATACCTGGATTCCGTGAGGACGCTAATCATCATATTTGGACCAGAATGAGGCTCTCCACTACCTATTGTTCCTGCAGTGACCACCATCTTAATTTGAAAAAATATATAATTTATCTGCAGATAAAGCCTAGGCCTACCAGTAGCCTATGCAAATTAGGTAGCCAAATTAACAGCGCTCTCACCGATGCGATTCGGTAGGCTACACTGACTGACGAGACCAGAGTCACTCACTTTAGCGTCACTGTCTGGCAAGCCCCGACATCCTAGGATAGGAAACCTTGGAAATGTGTCCCGATACCATGGACATACAGTATAACCACGCTGCATGATTTATTAATGGTAAAGGGATATATATATATATATTTTTTTTTTAATCTTTATTTTAACAGGGTAAAAGAGACCTGGATCTCTTTTACGGCTGTGCCCTGTGTAAACATGTTGACATGTACAGTTTTAGACATACAGACAAGAACATTTCAAACATACAAAACAAAAACGCAATTCAACAGAAACAATCACAGACAACGTCATATTGATCCTCCATAACATTTTTAAAATGGGCAAGGGACACCAGAGTGTCTAACTTAAGTTGGATCTGCAGTTTGTTCCATAAATAAGGTGCAAAGGAACTGAAGGCAGTCCTACCCAACTCTGTGGAGACCACATAAGTCTCTAATGTAATCCACATCTGTGATCTGGTTTTAAAATTAGTATATCTAGTGGAAATTAATGATGATATATATGGAGGTAGTTTTAAAATAAGTGCTTTATAAATAAACAAGAGAGCATGTTGCTCTCGCCTCACAGATAGAGAGGCCCAACCCACATGTTGATATAGGATACAGTGATGAGTTTTGTAACTATCACCTGTGATAAACCTGAGTGCACAATGGTAAATAGCATCTAGTGGTTTTAATGTGTTTGCCGATGCATGCATATAGATAATATCACCATAATCTAAAACGTACATAAAAGTAGCCTGCACAATTTGTTTTCTATTTACGGAGGACAGACAAGCCCTGTTTCTGTAAAGGAACCCGATCTTGAATTTGAGCTTTTTTCCCAATTCAGTAACATGTTTTTTAAAAGAAAGCCTATCATCTAACCATACCCCTAAGTATTTATATACAGAGACCTGTTTGATTTGAGTACCATCCAAGCTAGTGATTACAAAAGTGTTTCTAATTGAGAGTTTAGACCTAGAAAAAAACATGACATTTGTTTTCTTAGCGTTTAAAACAAGTTTAAGCTGTAAAAGAGACCCCTGTAGTATCCTAAAATCAGACTCCAACTGCATTAAAGCTTGGTCCGCTGTTGGAGCAATAGAGTACATCACTGTGTCATCTGCATATAAATGGAATTTACAATATCTGACATCATCACCAATGTTGTTTATATAAAGTGAGAACAATAGTGGGCCAATTATTGAACCCTGAGGGACCCCTTTAAGTAACTGTAAGGGGTCAGACTTGACCCCGTCGACTATGACGGCCTGAGTTCTATCTTTAAAAGTCATAAAACCATCGACAGGCATCAGTGCCCAGTCCTATAGATGACAGCTTACTCAAAAGGATAGCATGGTCTAGTGTCAAAAGCTTTTGACAAATCTACAAACAACGCAGCACAGTGCTTTCTATCATCTAAGGCATTTGCAATATCATTTACAACAAGCATAGTGGCCGATGTGGTACTGTGTTTAGATCTAAAACCAGATTGATTGGGGCTAAAAATACTGTTAACAGAAAGAAAAGATTGTAACTGTTTGTTGACTATAGATTCTAGGATCTTTGCATATAGGAGATCCAATTTATTCAGTCAGTTCCACACCTTTTATTAACTAGTCAACACTTGCTGTTCAGTTGTCAATCAAAGCACAGTAAATAGCGTGGCTGGCTATAGGAAAGATGTGAAAGAAAATAAATGACTGTGCCAGAAAACAATTAATTTGGCTAACTCAATGTTACCACTTACATTACATGGGACGTGCAAATTCACAAGCATCATGCTCTCTCCCTCCTCCGTGTAAAGATATTAAACTTCAACCAACCACAGCGCGCGCACACATTGTACCAGGAGGCGGGACAGACCGCCTGCGTTTCCCTGTCATCGCTCGCTTTGTGACCGACAGGCGCCTGTCCTATCAATAGATCGCTAGAAGATGCATATCATATCGTGGTCCTATGTAGCTCAACTGGTAGAGCACGGCGCTTGTAACGCCAAGGTAGTGGGTTCGATCCCCGGGACCACCCATACACAAAAATGTATGCACGCATGACTAAGTCGCTTTGGATAAAAGCGTCTGCTAAATGGCATATTATTATTATTATTATTATTATTATTATTATATTGAAACTTCTAAATGAACAGTAGCCTAGTTAATATGAAGTGGAAAAAGTAGCTGAAAATGAGTCTGTATCCGGATGATTAGCCGACGGCCGGAAAACACAAATGGAAAACACTGTATGATCTGGCAAAAAATACTTGAATCAGTTATAAAACCCATTGCCCTTTATGGTTGTGAGGTCTGGGGTCCGCTCACCAACCAAGAATTCACAAAATAGGACAAACACCAAATTGAGAATCTGCATGCAGAATTCTGCAAAAATGTCCTCCGTGTACAAGAACACCAAATAATGCATGCAGGGCAGAATTAGGCCGATACACGCTAATTAACCAAATCCAGAAAAGAGCAGTTCAATTCTACAACCACCTAAAAGGAAGCGATTCTCAAACCTTCCATCACAAAGCCATCACCTACAGAGAGATTAACCTGGAGAAGAGTCCCCTAAGCAAGCTGGTCCTGGGGCTCTGTTCAAACACAAACAGACCCCACAGAGCCACAGAACAGCAACACAATTAGACCCAACCAAATCATGAGAAAACAAAAAGATATTTACTTGACACATTGGAAAGAATTAACCTATTTGGCCCTAAACCGAGAGCACACTGTGGCAGAATACCTGAGCACTGTGACTGACCCAAAATTAAGGAAAGCTATGGTAAAGACTCAGTGAGCATAGCCTTGCTATTGAGAGAGGCCGCCGTAGACAGACCTGGCTCTCAAGAGAAGACAGGCTACGTTCCCACTGCCCACAAAATTGTGCTGCACTTCCTAACCTCCTTCCAAATGTATGAGCATATTAGAGACACATATTTCCCTCAGATTACACAAACCCACAAAGAATTTGAGAGGGAGGGGTTGTGTCAGTCATGTGGTACAGGAAGGTGAGAATAGAATGAGTGAGAGAGGGATATGAGCAGTAGGTAGCTAGTTACCCTGGAGGAGTGAAGGGGGCCGGCTGCAGGAAGAGGGACGCCACCAGCAGGTCAGCAGTGTCCTCTGTGATGTCATCGCTAAAGAGCTGCGCTCCCAGCCAGCGCTTGGCCAGGCGACACACCGCCCCGAAACATGGGTGGAGCTGCTGGAGCCTAGAACACACAACCACAGAGACATTAGGATATGTGTGTCTGTTTGAGAGAGAATGTGTAAAGCTATAGTGTTAGCTGAAAGAGAGAGAGCTCCAGTGTAAAGGTAATGTTAGCTGAAAAAGAGAGAGCTCCAGTGTAAAGGTCATGTTAGCTGAAAGAGAGAGAGCTCCAGTGTAAAGTTCATGTTAGGTGAAAGAGAGAGAGCTCCAGTGTAAAGGTCGTGTTAGCTGAAAGAGAGAGAGCTCCAGTGTAAAAGGTAATGTTAGCTGAAAGAGAGGGAGCTCCAGTGTAAAAGGTCATGTTAGCTGAAAGAGAGGGAGCTCCAGTGTAAAAGGTCATGTTAGCTGAAAGAGAGAGAGCTCCAGTGTAAAGGTAATGTTAGCTGAAAGAGAGAGAGCTCCAGTGTAAAGGTAGTTAGCTGAAAGAGAGAGAGCTCCAGTGTAAAGGTCATGTTAGCTGAAAGAGAGGGAGCTCCAGTGTAAAAGGTCATGTTAGCTGAAAGAGAGAGAGCTCCAGTGTAAAGGTCATGTTAGCTGAAAGAGAGGGAGCTCCAGTGTAAAAGGTCATGTTAGCTGAAAGAGAGAGAGCTCCAGTGTAAAAGGTCATGTTAGCTGAAAGAGAGGGAGCTCCAGTGTAAAAGGTCATGTTAGCTGAAAGAGAGAGAGCTCCAGTGTAAAAGGTCATGTTAGCTGAAAGAGAGAGCTCCAGTGTAAAGTTAATGTTAGCTGAAAGAGAGAGAGCTCCAGTGTAAAGGTAATGTTAGCTGAAAGAGAGAGAGCTCCAGTGTAAAGGTAATGTTAGCTGAAAGAGAGAGAGCTCCAGTGTAAAGGTAATGTTAGCTGAAAGAGAGAGAGCTCCAGTGTAAAGGTAATGTTAGCTGAAAGAGAGAGAGCTCCAGTGTAAAGGTAATGTTAGCTGAAAGAGAGAGAGCTCCAGTGTAAAGGTAATGTTAGCTGAAAGAGAGAGAGCTCCAGTGTAAAGGTCATGTTAGCTGAAAGAGAGAGACTCCAGTGTAAAGGTAATGTTAGCTGAAAGAGAGAGCTCCAGTGTAAAGGTAATGTTAGCTGAAAGAGAGAGAGCTCCAGTGTAAAGGTAATGTTAGCTGAAAGAGAGAGAGCTCCAGTGTAAAGGTAATGTTAGCTGAAAGAGAGAGCGCTCCAGTGTAAAGGTCATGTTATCTGATAGAAGGAGAGCTCCGCTTCAGTGTAAAGGTCATGTTATCTGATAGGAGAGCCCCAGTGTAAAGGTAATGTTAGCTGAAAGAGAGAGAGCTCCAGTGTAAAGGTAATGTTATCTGATAGAAGGAGAGCTCCAGTGTAAAGCTAGTGTCTGACCCGTGCAGGGTGCTGGTGAGTAGGGGCCGATGCATGGTGGCCATCTCCAGGGCCTGAGCCTCCTCGTTGTCCCTGACGATGAGCAGCCCCTCTGGACTAACACTCTCCCTCAGGACCTGAGGCTCCCGGTGGTACGCTACCTGGATCCTAAACGCCAAGCCATCCTGCACACACACACACACACTGTTAGTCAAGATGTCTGATAACAGTGCTTCCCTATACCAGTCAAATTCAATTACGGTAAATCTATTTTATATAGCCCATTTGACATCTGCAGTAGTCACAAAGTGTGTGTCATGAATTAACATAATCTACCATCCCACCCACCCACCCACAGAGAGAGCAGGGCCTCTACCTTCCACACGTCCAGGTGTGTGGGACTGGGCTGGCATGGGTAGCGGTGGTGTTGGGTTAACAGTTCTCCCAGGCTGATGTGGAAGGCTGCTTTAATGTGGCGGATGGCCACTCTGTCATGAGGCCACTTCCCACTGCCCTCCATGTGGCAGATCACTACAACAGGAGGAGGCAAGAGAGAAGGGCTCATAGTAGAAAACACACACTACCAAAAAATAGCATACCTTCTCTGGATCCACAACAAAACATTTCTATTAGGTCTGTACGGTACCCACTAGGTTTGGGCAGTATACCGGGATATTTGACGGTACCATTGGTCTGGTTTTTCAAAAAAAAGAATTGCCGCTGTTTGCTAAATCACATCACAACAATGTGTGAGGGGATCAAATTACACATCTCTTGACATGGAGTGGGAGGGGTCATACAGCATACTAACTTTTGGGGTCACGTGACCTCTTCTACCTTTAGTTAGATAAGAGAGAGGGAGAAGAAGAGGAGTGAAAATGGCAGATGATCTGGTGTCAGACAAAAAATGCCACTGTCCCTTTTTGGATACATTTCAGCTTTAGAACCAACGAGAAAAGGAACCCAAGGATTTAACAGAGGTAATTTGCTAGATTTGACCGGAGGCAATAACAGCAAAAGGCGGCAATACATAAAATCTGCGCTCCTACCTCAGGGTACACCAGCCTCTGAACTATGCACGCCTCGAGGCCAAAAGCACTGGGGCCAACCCCATCTATATCACAGCTGACAATTATAGGTTTTTTTTTTTTTTTTTACTAGCTAAATACAAAAAGCACAGCACCCGGTGGAAGAAGTGAACAGACGCTTTTACCAAATACATAGCGAAATAAATGGTTTCCTTCCACACGGTGGAAAAGAAGGCCTTCAAAGATATTGGCCATATACCACACCTCCTTATTGCTGTATTGAATTGTTTAGTTATATTTTTTGCTTGTGTGTTATTGGCTACACTCTTTGCCCTTTTTAACTGTCCTATTTTGGTATAGCATGCAGCAACTGCAAGTACTGTAAATCCACAAGGCCTGAAGGTTCTCTCTCTCAATGTTTTTGTTATTCAATATTTATCATCTTATTGCACTCAGGAAGTAATTTGTTTGTATTTAAAGAAATGCAATGCTATGCTCTTTGTTCATTTGTCGACATGCGGAGTTAACGCCTTGAGTCCCATGCCATCATAGAGTTTTAGTGCTTCCAAAATAAACGTTTTATAAGAAGGTTGAGATTGTTTTATTGCCTGCTTACTGTGTGCGTTCATTGAAGCATGTTGAGCATTAACCTGCATATTGAGTTGGATTATAATCCTAAATGGTAGGCTGCAAGCAACAGGCATGGTTGTGGTTGATGGGAAAGTCAACCATAACGGAATCATTTATATTCTATCCATATCGCAAATACAATGCCGCCTCACTGTGGCACATTGTGTTGACGAGAATGTATGAACCCTAATTTCAGTAACAACTAGGCCTAGAAAAGGCCAATCTCGCCACATTGTGGCACGTACATAAGGCAGGTAGCATCGTAAGTGCAACACATGAACGCAAGGCACTGATGCGTGCACACCCACTGGTGCACGCACGCACTCCCACTGGTGGGGCAGACAAGAAATGGTGAGCGGTACCTTTGACAGGGGTGATGTACACAGGGCAAGGTTTGACCTCCTGGGGCACCAGTGACCGGGACAACTGCTCTCTGTCAAAGAACGAGTAGTCCAGCTTCAGGGGCACTGGGGGGAACACCTGTGTGGTGGAAGAAGAAAGCACAAATCAAACATTGAAATTATGGACCATCTCCAACTCGCTACTTAACGTCTGATGCATGGAGCTGGAGGAAGTGACCTACCTGAAACAAACAACAATTGGTAAGAATGTTGCTACGTTTTTTTTGGGGGGGGGGGTCTAGGTAGGGTCCAGTAGCTAGGGGGGTTACCTGGGTGTAGCGCAGGGCTGGGTGGGCACCCTGCACTGAGGTGATGGATAGGGGCAGCCCCTTCAGCCTCCACAGCTTCCTGCTTAGGTCATCATATGACTGAACCACCTTCAGACTCTCCTCCTCACCCGTACTGCACACCTGGGGAACACACACACACAGAGTTTTAACAGATTTCAGATGTCAAAGTTTGGATGGAGGGTGTCGTCAACCCACACAGCAGCACTCTGCTGGTAAAATGCACTACTACAAAAAAATCTCAGAACTACCTCGCGTCCCACTTTGATGACATCATCCAGCATCCCTCCAATGTATCTCACACAGGATTCTGGTATATCTGCATGACTGAGGAGAAGAGAAAGGAGCCTCTCAGACCTGCTTCTAACAGAACTTCCCATACAACTAACAGTACATCATACAAGGCAAAGATGGTGGAAAGTTCTCAGAGGCTTTGTGTGGAAGCAGGCATTTTGATGAACAGCTCAATTGTATTTCCACAACATACAGCCTACTCCTTCCCTCCAGTGTAGGAGAGGGTAGTGGTCCCTAACCACTGATTCAGGGTCAGATCTTTCTTCATCCCACAAATGGTTATGGTTAAGATTGGAGGTAGGCTGATCTGATCCTAAATCTGTGCTTAGGAGTGGTGAGGTACGTACAGCTGCAGCAGGTGTGTGATGAGCTGGCGTGGGACCAGTCTCTTCTGACAGGTAGTCTCTCCCTCCCACACCACAGCCTCCGTGATGGCCCCGTCCTGGAACCGACGCAGCTCAGAGCGAGACCCCCACAGCTGCCTGAACTCCTCAGCCTGCACAAACACACACACAGCAGTGAGAATGACACACACACACACATTTGAAAACATGGTATTGAGAGTTACCACAAACACAGAGAGGGAGAGAGAAAGAGACAGACACACAGACCTTGGGGCTATCGGCTGGGGGTCCTCTCTCCAGTACAGAGGCCGCCTGTTCTGGGTTGAGCAGCAGGCCAAAGGACAGGGGTGGCTGGGCCTTGTGCTTCGGAGCTTCACTCTCCACCGGCCACTGCCATAGCAAACATACACCGTTACACACACCAACCAGACTACCCACTATGAATCTTACAAAGTAAACAGTTCTCTTTAAATGTACTGGATCAGTCCGTCCCAGTCAATAGACCTGCATTACACACACACACACACACACACACACACAACCCGTCTCAACCACACACACACACATTTTACACAGTTAAACAAAGGAACACAAACCATTCAGTATTATTTAATATATGGAGACCAAAGAAGGCAGGAAAATGCTCACCTCAGGGTCAGGGGTCAGTGAGTGGGTGAGGAGGCGGACCCTTTGGCCCAGGCCTCGTTGCAGGAGGGAGAGGATAAACGGGAGCGCGGTGAGGACGTAGTTTCCACTGTGGTCCATGAGTTCACTGAGGAGGTTGAGCTTCTTACAGCAGGACTGCAGCTTCACCAGCTCACACAGCCTGATGACAGACAGACACACAGAAGAAGAGAGAGAAGGAAAGAGGGAGGAAAAATAATGGGGGGGGGTCAAAGTTAATACAAGAGGAGAGGATAATAAATGTGTGTGCGCTAGAGTGCGTGTCCGAACAAGGCCTTACTGGAAGACGTGGTCACTGGTCCTGATCATGGGTTTGGGGGTCATGAGTAGGGCATGGAATCCATCCACGGTGGGGTCGTCCCAAAACTGCAGCGACAGAGAAGCCTCGTGCTGCACCTGAGAGCCAAACAAGGTACAGTCAACCAATCAGAGGGCATGTTACTGCCATCCAGACAAATCTCAAGCCACCTTGGCACAGGGCGCTCACCTGTTTGTAGGTGCAGGCTGTCATGTCAGCACACATGTTGAGGTGTCCAGAGGGGTCAACAAAAACAACCTGGAAAGCAGTGTGGAACTCGGCGAGAGAGGGCTGAGGGAGGGAACGAAAGAAAACAAGGGGGAGAAGGAAGAACACGTGAAAAATAGAAAAGCACTCTTTCCCCATTAAAAGATTCCCCCAAAAACTAGCTTCTGGTATTTGTTGCATTAGTCCATTGTTGATAAAATCCCAAAATGTTTTGCATGTCAGCAATCGAGTTTAAGA
The DNA here is from genome assembly GCF_020615455.1 of Coregonus clupeaformis. Lineage (NCBI taxonomy): Eukaryota > Metazoa > Chordata > Actinopteri > Salmoniformes > Salmonidae > Coregonus > Coregonus clupeaformis. The sequence continues at coordinate 11,603,174 of NC_059207.1, read as the reverse complement.
TATAAAATGCAAAATACAGAAATATAGCCGGTATGACGCATTTTGCATCATATGATGTCATTTGGACTAGTCCTGCCTCACCGCTGTTGAATCTGGGCCTTTGGCTAGGGTAATTCCATTCTCCGTCAGGTCGGTTAAAGCTGAGTTTGAGAAGAAAGGGATGACAATGAGACCGGCTCAAAACAGAGTAGTGATGACATTACCTATATAATGCCTCACACTTTTCAATAACACCAGGTACGGTATTTATGGTACATGCGATGTTACTCCAACAGTAGGAGTAGACAGACAGGTAGGAGATGAGACCTCATGCGTCTTACCCAGGAAGTGCAGGCTGTTGCGGAGCAGCTGGTAGGCTGTCATGGTGTTGCTGACTCTGTGGGAGGAGAGGAGGTAGGCCAGAAGCATGGAGCCCAGGAAACCACTGAAACACCCTGCGCCCTGTGGGAGGAGAGAGAGTAGTTTAAGCACTGGGTTCATTCAGCCTGGTAAAACTCATGATAGAGAGGGAGCGGGTGGTGGTACAGGGGCCCATACCTGGTCCAGCTCCCTCTGTCTGAGCCACACTTTGAGCAGGGCCACTCCCTCTGCAAAGGCGGTGCACTGGGAGCTCACAGCGGTCAGGAACTGCAGGTGGGCCCTGGGGAGCATGTCCCCAAGAACAGAGCTGTTGTAGTGGGGAGTGGGCGGCTCACTCGTCTCTACACAAACATACAGACAGAAAAGGAATGGATGAGAACATAGACTTCAGTCTGATTTAAATGTGAAGTATCTCTCCAGTGCACAGCTGTAATTCAGGTTAGTGTACTATCTCCCCCAACAAGGAACCTTCATCCCTTTTAACAATCGGTTTTTCATTAATATTCTAAAATCAGAAGGGACCTGTATTTTAGGAAACAATATATCGAAGCTGCTTGGCTTGGAGTTGAGGCCCTCACCTGGCTGAGAGCTCCCCAGGCCAGTGTACCAGTCGGTGCGGATGTTGTTCCTCTGGGGGTGGAAGCGGCTGGGCTTGAAGAAACCCGGTGGAGGGCAGGCGTGGAGTCGCAAGGTGAAGCTGGAGGAGTCTTTGCCTGGAAAAGGGGCCATTTCATTGAATCATCATTGACACACACAAAACAATATGTTGTGAATAGGTGCTGGATAGGTGCTTGCCGACAACCATATGGGTTGCATGCTAAATCCAACCATGCTAGGCTTTGAGTTAAGGAAAACTGTGAAATGAAAGGTTTAAGCCCTACAACAATTGGCCCTAGAATGAACCAACCGTTGCTGTCCCAACCTTCTGTAACAGATGCTAGGTACCTGGAGGGGAGAGCAACAGGAGGGGGCGGAGGCGGTTGCCATGGAGACATGAGTACCGCATGGCCCCGATGGCGGGAGAGGCGGCAAGATGTTGTGCCAGTCCTGCCAGGTAAAGCGCCCTCTTCCGTGGGTACCTCTGGTTTAGGGCATCTTTAGGGTGCAGGACATCCTGGAAAAAAAACATGAATAGACGCATGTTGTTATTACTGTTGTACGACCAAATTATTACTCTTATTGTTCAGAGTGAATAGTTTGGCGTTACGTACAGCAGGAATAGCGACTGCCAGATCAACTGAGATGCCTGGTTTGGTGCAGGTGCCCAGTGGGTAGCTGCCCATGATGGTAACAGATATGGGCGGTGCCATGTGAAACTTGCCCTTGGCTGCCTTTGGCACCAAGACAAAGGGGACCTTCACGCCTCCTGACAACCATGACAAGTCACTTAGCTGGGGAAAGGGCGAAAGAGAGATCAATAACATTGAAAAACATTTTGGAGATCATTGAGGCCAGACCAAATACAACAAGTTGACATTATTTCTAATCCCCTGGACCCACAGTATCACTGACATACCTCCACTTCAGGAGTCTGTGGTACAGTCTGGAGCTGCTCAGTGACATTCTGGATGAAAGAGTCAATCAGCTGCTTCCTGTGCTCACTCAAGGCAACCTCCTTCAGCAGCTCCTCCATCTGTTGGCAATGGCAAGGAGACCGAGGGAGATTAACAAATGTATATGCATGCATAGGTCCATTGAGACAGCTGTCATGTTGCAAAGTGACCGTGTGGTCCCCCCTTCATCAGAAATACTGGAATGTAGGCGTGTATGTACACACACACACAATGTCAATGTTCTTGAAAGCCATTGATTTGTGAATTAACCACCGAACCCCACCCATACATAACCCCCGTCTCACCTGCATCTTGAGCAGGCTGCAGTGGAACAGGCTCTCGGCCTCCTTGAGCTGGTTCAGTTCATCTGCGGTGGGAGGTTTGTAGAGCTCACCGCGCGACAGCTTCACCGGACGGAGGAACCCGTCCTGGACCACCTCGGGCTTACCCCTTTTGGCCCTGGTCGGGCCCTCATCTTCCTCATCGTGAAAAGACTCTGATTGCTCTATCTTTGAAACGTGAGAAACATGTGTAACGTTAACACACATATGATTGATTATGTTGTGGTGCGAGATCTAGCTAGCAAGGTAACTAGCGATTAGCATCAAATTAGCTAGATGGTGGATATAAAAGGCAAGGGCTAGTTATAGTTAGCTAAATAAGTTGGACTAGCTACAGATACTCGTCATAACTCAAATTCAAACAACCTTTCAAATACTATAGCTCGCTAAATACTATATGTAATACTAAGCAAATAGCCTACGCTAGCTAGCTAATGTTACCATTAGCCACACATTAAGTGTTTACAGTACACATGTAATGCGATGCTAACGTTAGTTAGCTGGCAGCTAGTTACTAGTACTAGCTGTCATTGCCTCATGATAAAAATAAAAAGTAATCACTATATATTGTAAGTTACCTGCTCCTCAGCTGTTGCTTTCATCTTTTATTTCTTAACTGGTTGTTCAATAAGCAATAGTTTCAATGCCATGCATATGACAACTTCTAGTTGTCGGCACAATTCTCACGTGGGGACAGGATCAGTTAAACCCTAGCGCATACGACACACAAAAGTGTCTTATGATTGGCTAATTTCCGTGTAACTCCGCCCATTTAACTCAAGATGCGTTGCATGAGCATATACGGGTTGATGCAGAGAGAGGCCCAACTGAGCGGAAAACCTATCTCCCTCCAGCAGGTGGCCTTTTTTCGCCAAGCAAGTATGGAGGTCGATGAGGGTCAAATTTGGTCAACAAAAAATTTATGGTTTATTTGCTACGTGAGGTTTATTTGATCGAATAGAAGTTTCGTAATGCTTAAGTTATGAGTGTACTGATATAAGTAGGACACTTGACATCCCTGCAACTTTGAGAAAAAACACTATAATCAGAGTTGTCTCGAGATGGCGATGTATATTCATGTCATGAGGCTAGTAACATAGCATTTCTCTCCATTGAACACAGGCGGTTGACGTCAACAACCCTCATCGAATATTCTAAAAGGGATTACAATAATAAAATTTATCCAATCCAAAGAAAGGATAGGCGGGAGCTATTATTAGGGCAGAGAAACGTATCTTGTCAGTATTTCCATAATCTTTGGTCGATACTACTATTTACAGGAGCTTTAGTGCTGGGCTGGAACAAAAGCCAACAACTCTCCAGGACCAGAAGTGTATATAATACAGGACAATAAACTCTACCAGAGATACAATCTATTACTTATTGTGTGTTTTATTGTTACATACACCAGATAGGTGAAGTGAAATGTGTTGTTTTACAGGGACATCCATAGTAGTACAGCGCCACTGGAGCAAATTAGGGTTAAGTGTCTTGCTTAAGGGCACATCGACAGATTTGACACCTCGGGTATTCAAACCAGCGACCTTTCGGTTCCTAACCCAACACTCTAACCGTTAGGCTACCTGCCACCCACAATCTTACCAGAGTAAATAAACAATAAAGAAACAAGTGAATTATAATTATGCATTGACTATGGGGTGCGTTCTCTCACATTTCGACCAGAATTATCTGTCCAGTTTGCAGCACTGTTGTGGATCGTGCAGCTACTGGTAGTCATGTTTGGCATGACATCTTTATTTAGGTGCTTTTCTAGTATAGCAGGCCAGTTAAAACACTGATAATTTGAGCTTTTCAGAAGAGAACCCAGATATCATGAGCCACTCATCGATGGCTTTCTCATTGTTGTCCACATCCTCTTGCCAGTCCAGATGCCACCGCAGGTTTGCGATGACTTGGGTATAATTATCACCAAGGCTCTTGCGCCATGCAGCAAACTGTTGCTTATTGTAGAGACGGACTGCCTTAGAGACTTGAGGGTAGTCTACTGTGCTGCGCAGCAGCTTGTCCAGGTGACGACACACATCAGGGAATTTGGACGCCACATTGTGAAGCTCCTCTTTGTCCACTGTTAGGTCTGTCAGGGGAGAGATATTAAAAGTGTTAAAAGAGGAAAGGCTGGTTGCAGAGATTTGATCTACATAGACCCTGCAGCTGAGGTAGGGCTGCACCTGAGGGAAAATTTGGACAAAGGTTACCAAGTACCCACAGTAGTGGTACTGTCCCAAATCATCTTTATCCACTAAATAAAATGATTAGATATTGGACCGTGTGTGTCATTTACATACTGTGATGTTGAGGGATAAAAAACAAACCCTAAACCCTCTTTCCTCCAGTAGTAATCTTTCAGTGGGGGGTGGAAGGGACTCACCGAATAGCTGCGGGGGGACACTCAGACCATCTGCATAGGTAATGTACTTCCACCGGCCCTCCCTCAACATATAGGTGGAGGCGTTGGCATTGCAGCCGTGGTATTCACTCAATACCCAGTCTGGGCGAGTCCGGGCGGGCCGGGCTGCAGATTGGGACAGCAAAGGCAGGAGAGAATGACCACTAGTGCCACCTGGCACCGCTAAGCCTGCCATCTCTGCAAAAAATATATGTGGAATGGAATCAGTTTACTGACCAGGACGTGTAACAACCCGTTGAATCCCTCCATCATCCAGCCCCGTGCTTCTGACCCTGAGATACTCCTGCACTTACCCAGCACAGTGGGATAGATGTCCACCAAAGACACTGGCTGACTCAGCTGCAGGCCAGACTTCACCCCAGGCCCCATGGTGAGCAGGGGGATATGGGAGCTGCCCTCAAACATGGACATCTTGTAGAACTGTCGGTGCTCCATGGCCAGGTCACCGTGGTCAGATGTGAAGAGCAGCACTGTGGTGTCCAGCAAGCCTGTGTCCCGCAGAGCTGAGATCACCTGGCCTAGAAGGACCACAGAGAGCAGCACAGCCACAGAATGGTTAGTGCTATCTGGGATCCTTGGGACGTCCCTACCCTGAACCCTAACCATAACCCTTACTTAACTTTAACAATTTTAAATTTAAACTTCAATGGAGTAGGGACATCCCAAGGATTCCAGATAGCACGGACCGCCACAGAATGAGTGTCTGTTGGGATTATTTTCAAGGGGTAGTAGAAGTGTGTAACGTAAGAGACTACTTATTCAACTTCCAAACTACATTTGTACACAAGGTTTTTTGCAAGAATGTTGTAGACCTAATCAATGTATGAAAACTGATTTGAGTTGCACAAGGTTGCAGAACATCCTATGGTTGGTGGCTGCTTGGCTGGCACGTGGCTAGATGTTTTACTACCACCAGCAATAAATCTGCAATAAACCAGTATAACACCAGTAGCTGCTAAACTGTCCATTGCTGAACACCACATTCTGCAACACTGTAAAACATTGTAAGGATGTTCACATTTGGCCAACCACGAAATTTCAGACACACAAACAATTAAGTCACCACTAACCCAGCATGGCATCTGTTTCAGCACACATAGCATAGTAGAAGGCCCGTATCTTTCTGACCTCCTGCTCTGTGAAGTTCCCACTGCAGTTCTTGGTGAAGGTGGAGTAGTAGTCCACAGGGTGCATGTCGGACAACGGCAGCCATTTTGGAACAGAGATTAATTCAGGCATCACCTGTGTGGACAGCAGCTCCTTATTACACATGCTGTGAAATGGAACACAAGCGCACACTGCAAATGGGAATCAATCAACAGGGTTTGACAATCTAGAGTAAAGTTGAATGCTTCTGAAGATGTATCGAAATTTGGTTAGCACAGTTAAAACAAAGCTAGACTGCTAACATGACACAAGACTCCTTTAAAATTGTAAATAGGAACTAGCAGTAATACTTCTGGAATGGCCTGAAGAGAACGTGCCTTTTCGAGCCAGTAAGGAGAGGTGCGGAAGGTGGACCCCCCAGCGTTGGGCCCCAAGGAGTCTGTGACGTAGGGGTGTGGCAGGTTCAGGCCCAGGTAGAGGGCGAAAGGCTGGGAGAGAGGCGCAGCTTTGTGGCGGATCCACTGGGTGGCAATGTCTGTGGTTCTCCAGTCCTTGGTCATGACTCTCGTTGTGGACGCATCCCCAACCAGGTCTGTTACTGGCCGGCCCTCTTGCCGCAGAAGGAAAGGCACATCTCGCGTCCATGCCTCCACACGATTACTGGAGTGGAAATACACACATCATAGAAACGTGACGTCGCCAAACGAGACACATGAGGAAAAAACATAGGCCAAAATAAAAGACATGAGTCAGAAATCAAGTGACAGTTCACATTAGGGGAAAATGAGACTGAATAGAACACTTCCATGCACTAGCCTATCTATCTACTGTAAAGTCTCTGCATCTCTTAGCATTACAAGACTGGCTACAAGTGAGCTCCCCGTTCCCTGTAAAATGGTGCCGTCAGTTCTGTTATAAATTCATGACTCACTGCAGTGCCCACCCACCTGACAGAGTGACTTCCTGAAGTGTAGTCCAGCTTCCCAACACTCAATGTGTTATAGCCATTCTGTTGGAGCAGGTCCATCCACGTTGTGGCATTGGGGTCCAGGCACTTATAATTATTCCAGGACTCAGTTAAATGGACAAAGCGACCACTCCACATAGCTGAGAAAAATAATCAACATACAACAGACTGTGAAATGTTTCAATCCATGGACCTATGGTGGTCATTGGATTGAAATACAGTTGCAGTATTGTTTGAGTTTGAATACAATTTGAGCTGGCTACATTCTATTAATTGCATTCCTTTGTACTGAACAGGTCTGTTACAAACTATTGGAATCGGAGTCATCCACCAGCATTATGCAATTCAACTTCTTGTTATGTATGTTGTCAATGGTTCGTAACATGGCCCACATTATTGACCAATGATCTGCTGTTACCTTGAGGTCTTCCATACAAATGCACACTGTGAATGGTTAGAATCATAAAATCTAACATCTTACCTGCTCTTGAGGGACAACAGATTGGAGAATTGGTGTAGGCATTGAGGAAGACAGTGCCTAGCTCCCGGAGGTAGTTTAAGTATGGTAACTGGACCACCCTACTCCCAGGGTCAAAGGTCAGCCGCCCATCCTTCAGCAAAAGGGAAATAATCCTTTATCCCTTCCTTGAGGTAGTAACAGAGCATCTACTATCTCTCTAGTAATAATCACTGATCCATGACTGATTAGATAGATAACTGAAAACATCCCACCCTCCAACCTTATCAGAGCAGTGATAAGTTAACTAGGTATATTCAAACTCACTGGTGGCAACAATTTATCATCACTCATCAGCAAAGTTTAATTTAAATCTAATCCACACAATGTCATGAAAATGTTCTGTAAAACGAATCAAAAACGTTTACAAAATGTAAAAGTGGCAGTACTTACAAATGCATCAGACATCACCATCACAATGTTGGGTCTGAAGTTTGTGCTACGATTTTGGCACATACATTGTCCATGAGTTTGGGAAAGTATAAGGAGAACTAACCATGTTCCATACATCGCATACATCAGTTTAAAAATTATAATTATTACGACCTTAACTGCTGCTTGACGAGGGGCATTTCTTCAGGGAAGTGACTGTGTCGTCCAGTCACAAGACATCTACTCATCAGCCATAATTTCGACCAGGGCTTCTTAACTGCAGCAAATCAATTTTCACGTTTGTTATTGTTCCGCAATAGTCACGTGGTGTTTCCATTGCAGTACTAGGTTTCTAGCAGCAGATGGTGACATCTGGTTTCATTCAGTCATACCATTGAAAAAATGGCCTTTCTGCCTCAGTCTGAAAGCCCACATAGGGCCTACTGCACCACCATGGAGCATCAAATATCTGATTAGTTGGGAAAAGTGAAGTTAGCTCTAATAAATAGTTAATTTATACAAGTTTATAACAAATGTCTACTTTCATTGTATGTAGAAATCACAGGGAAATGACACATTTTAAAAGAAATCGAAAAATTAAAACGTAATTTAATCTCAACAATTTGTATATTTCTTTCATTCTTAAAGTAATTTCCATTCTTTTGTCTTCAGTAATTGACCTTCCAGTAATTGACCTTCCCAAAGTTCTTGAGTTATGGCCCAGTTGGTTCAAAGCAGTGGGTTGACCTGAGGGTCTGGTCCGGCCGTCAGCTACTCCAGGGGAAACAGTGGCACAAGCAGATTGTTCCGTATGGGCTTCAGCTCTGCACTGTGCTCTGGCTGGGCTGGGCATCCTTTGAGGGGGCTGAAACGGGTCCCCTGGGGGCCTTTGAGAGTGACCCCTGAGGCCAGCTCCATGCTGTCCAGCATCAGAGTGCCAGAGAAGGGTACAATCCCCTCACTGTTGCCCCCATGTGGAATACTCCTTCTAATTGCCAGACAGACTGTCCCAGTCAGGGCACTTCTCCTCTGGGCCCTGGATGGGCCTTTGTAGTTGGTCAAGGGTTTCATTGCCTTTGTCTGTGTGGTGTGTTGTTTCTCACGATTCTGCCCTGCTGCCAGTGGACCTCCGGTTCTCCATGGATGGCGCTTTGAGGGACTGGCATCCAGCACCTCATATTGGGGCCAGACACAATGGCGTGGAAGAGAGGCAAGATCCAGTCTCGGGATAGCTGGGAAGCCTCCAAGCTGAGGACGGAGCTTAGCACTTTGGACAGAGCTGTTTGGTAATGTCTCTACATACTCTTCTTCCTCAGTCACTGAGCTGTTCAGAGAATGACTTGGAGACTGCAGGTAGTCCTCTGTAGGAGTGGTGGGTGATGAGTGATGCTGCCTCCTCGTTCCTCCCTCAGTTATGGGTGGGGGGGCAGGGGATAGTTTGAAACCCCTAAAACCTGGTGGCTCTCTGGCTTTTCTGTCTTCTCTGGAATGCTTGAGAGAGGAACTAAGCTGGCTCACTGTGTGAGTCCTGTGATTGGCCCTATGACCTGTCCGTCCAGCCGCCTCACCAACTGGAGTGTACCTCTGGAGGAAAACACCAGAGATGTGTTAGATTACATTATTATGATCAAATTATTAGCTTTACAGTATTAGCTTTACACCGGCCACTCACCAGTAAGCAAGCCACTCACCAGTAAGCAAGCAACTAGCTTCAAATAATATATTTCATGGAATTTTCTTATTTTACTATTTCTACTTCCTTTACTACTACATATTTACTGCTAGATATATCCTTGACATTTTGGGTTATTTCCAGGTAGAATTGTCAGAGCGGAAACACAATGCATCTTGATGGAGTATTGTTCAGAGCTACCTGTAGGGGAGAAGGGTATTTTGTTGGCTTGGCTTGCAGAACAAGCACACAGCCTTGTGCCCAGGAGTCTGTAGTTGACGGCAGGGGCTCTGAATCTTCTGCCCAGGAGGGGGCACTGTCTGGTCCCTCCCCCTCATCCTGGACCAGGAACTGCCACTCCAGAATCTGCACCAAAGAATCTCGGGCCCAGGACGCTGTGAATGGCTCTGGCTAGAGAAAATACATTTCATTGACAGTCCCGCAAAGAATTATCAGCATTATTGGTGAGAGGATAGAAAAGTGAAATTGGTTGCCAGCCAGATTGAATCAGGGCATTTGATCCTCTGAGCAAAGGAAGGCACTTATTGTAAAGTGAATTGATTAAATCAATAGTATATATACTACCCACCTTAGACTGATAAGCACATAAACTGAAGGATTCTTAATTGGCTACAGTACATTTATTAATACTTGTTTGAAACCTAATTAGAATGTCATCTCTGCACAGTGATTGTATCAGACTACTGTCTGACACAGGTAGTCTCCACCTGTGAACGTAAGGCCTCACCTGTCTCTGGAGGTACACAGTGTAACACTTCTCCATGACATGGTTCATGAATTCATACAGGACCTCCACCACCACCTCCTCTCCTTCCTCCTGCCCTAGCATGGACACCCAGTTGGACTCTGTCAGGCGGCCCGGGACAATGTCCACCACATCTGGACTCTGGGAAGGAGGAGGGGGGGGTGCAGGGGCAGAGTTGGTGCGCCCCTTCTCAGCACGGGACTTTGATGCAGCGCGGGACATCTTTGTCGGGAGCCTGAGTTAACACATAGGCTAAATAGAGAATGATAAAAATATGAATTAGGGCTGTACTAGATTAGAATTGCGTGAGTGCAGCAACTGAACAAAGAGATAGGCTATTATTGATTTTGCAGCCATTCAAAGCAAGTGACAGTTTAGCCATCACTTTTAGTTATAGTTCGGGTTCAGTATCTTGTCCTTTTCAACTCTCACTCCCTCTAAAAGTACTAGATTAATTTGTAAATTTCTGTTTCATGGATGGAGTTACAATATGCCTTCTTGGTGGGTTTTTTACTTGGGGAGAGTTGTCACTTTCTTGAGACACACCAGACTGTCTGCAGAGGGCAACAACAACACAGCCACAACACCTTGTATTGGACAAGAAGTGAAACATCTTTGAAGCTGCCTGCAGTGATTGAACAACCTAGCCAAGTGAAGCAATGCATCAACAAACATAAAAGGTTGCTTGCTAATCTAGATAACAATACTTAGGTACCTTAAACAAAGAGCAGGCTGAAAATCTTTGTCTTCAATGTGATGGAAGAAAAACAAGAAGACACGTCGCTCCCCTACTTTCTTTGCACCCAAAAGGACAGGATTGCTTAGCAACTGAAAACGCCACTACTTTTCTTGTGTACACAGAACGTATGACGTTTCACGCAAAGGTGGAGCTGTCACTATGGCTGCAAAGGACGCGCAATGGTAATCTCCACCTTGCTAAATGAAATGCAATCTAGCTAGGACTTGTTGATGAATGAATAACATAACAAAGAATACTGCTAACCGTATTTATCTAGTGAATAGCATAATCTACGATAGAAGCTAATGTTAGTTCACAATACGGTATTCTGATCGACAATACTTACCTTAGGCTTGCTAGCAGCAACTAGCTAACGTTACAGTAGCTAGCTAGCGTTAGAAAGCTGAATAGACTTAAAGGCAACTTTAGCTGACTATTTGCATGTTTGCTGAATTGCATTGAGCTAACTAGTTCCTCATTAATGTAACGTATCTGTTAGTTAACATAGCCGACAATGGACTGGCCGTTAGTTAGATAGCTTCTAACGTCTTCCAAATTCATATGAGTGTAGAACTGATTAGCTATACAGCTAGCTTGATTCAAGTGCCCAGTGTGGTAGTGGTCAAAAATCCCATTTGGATTACTAACGTTAGCTGGCTAGTAGGTCAGCATGTTCGCTGAACTTGTTCATAGTGAGAATGAGAGTCTTCACGTTGGGCAACATTATGTTGCTGCTATTGTGTTCTTGTGAATGACAATAGGGCGGCAGGTAGCTTAGTGGTTAAGAGCTTTGTGCCAGTAACAGAAAGGTCGCTGGTTCTAATCCCCGAGCCGACTAGGTGAAAAATCTGTCGATGTGCCCTTAAGCAAGGCACTTAACCCTAATTGCTCCTGTAAGTCGCTCTGGATAAGAGCGTCTGCTAAATGTAATATATTTTACCCTACCTCTTTTCCCACATCTCATTCACTCACCCAACTCACAGACACAGCGACACGCACACACTGCGAACTAACTGCAATATTAACCAACTTTATTTCTCATTGTTTCCCCAGAATTGTCATCATTAAGGACACTATTTGCACCACCCTCCCTATTTACCCAATTCAACTGATAAGATTGAAAGATGTACCACAAAGAGAAGAGCATCCAGATCAAAAGCAGTGCATCTGCGCTGTACAACAACCTGAGTGTGCTGCGCATAGCCCCACGGAGCTTGACCTATTTCACAGTGGTACACGCCAACATGGTCAACATGGTCAGTGCTTCTTGGGATGGACTCAACTACTCCCATCGCCAGCTGCAGTCCAAAGAGGCCAACGTCACTACCAGCTCCTCCCTCATCATGCAGGTAGAGTGTTATTAGTGCTGGCCAAGAGGGTGTCAGTGGATCATGAATGATATGGGTCTACTTTCTTCTTTCATGTCCATGTTAGATAGACATGAGTTGGTACAGTATGTAATCTTTTGTTGAAGGGGAAATTTGCTGTCTCTCCTTTCAGGCAGCCTGGTGTGTCCTCCCATCACGTGACATCCTAGTGCTCACTTCTCAGAAAGGCATCCAGGTGAGTGGATTGTGTGTGTGTGTGCGTGTGTCACAGGAGGTTGTTGGCACCTTAATTGGGGAGGACAGGCTTGTGGTAATGGCTGGAGTGGAATAGGTGGAATGGTATCAAATACATCAAAGACATGGTTTCCGTGTGTTTGATGCCATTCCATTCACTCCTTTCCAGACATTATTATGAGCTGTCTTCCCCTCAGCAGCATCCTGTGGCGTTTGTGTGGCAGTGGCCTTATACAATGGTGTCCGCTGTGTCTGCCTGTTGCTCAGGTATTGACAGCTGTGTCTGTGTTCCAGATGTATGAGTCGGATGGATCCATAATGGTGTACTGGCACGCACTGGAAACGCCTGAGACCCCAACAGGTAAATTCTGCACCATATACAAATACTCAGTCTCCTCTAACCCTTACCAGTGCACACAAACCCAAGAGAGATTCTTCCTTTGGATATGAATGAGTTGCCCCTTTCTCTCTACCCAGTAACAGCTACAGAAGCTCTGCTTCAAGAGTCCTATTTCTCTGTCTCTGCTGTCTGATTGTCTGGTGGCCATCTTTACCATGGAGAGGTGTCTTTACCATGGAGAGGTGTCTTTACCATGGAAAGGTGTCTTTACCATGGAGAGGTGTCTTTACCATGGAAAGGTGTCTTTACCATGGAGAGGTGTCTTTACCATGGAAAGGTGTATTTACCATGGAGAGGTGTCTTTACCATGGAGAGGTGTCTTTACCATGGAAAGGTGTCTTTACCAGGGAGAGGTGTCTTTACCATGGAGAGGTGTCTTTACCATGGAAAGGTGTCTTTACCAGGGAGAGGTGTCTTTACCATGGAAAGGTGTATTTACCATGGAGAGGTGTCTTTACCATGGAGAGGTGTCTTTACCATGGAGAGGTGTCATTACCATGGAGAGGTGTCTACCATGGAGAGGAGTTTGTTGGTATACTGTATGTTGAGTGTGTGAGCTCAGAGGACTGTGATGATGATATATCCTGATCTCTACCCACAGCTCAGGCAGTGTTTGCTCGAGGGATTGCAGCAGTGCGGGAAAAATACATCTGTGTGGGTAAGTACAGAATGAGCACGGCAAGCTAGGCCTCTCTCTCAGGACAACCTGCAATCACTTCACACCTGACAGGATGTTGAAAACCCCCCCAGCCAATTTCATATCTTTCTCTCACTCTGTCTCTCCTCTCTCTCTCTCCTCTGTCTCTCCTCTCTCTCTCTCTCTCTCTCCCTCTCTCTCTCTCTCTCTCTCTCTCTCTATCTCTCTATCTGCAGGCATCTCGTCTGGCTCTATGCTGGTGTTTGACGTCCCAAGTAAAGGCAGTAACATCACCCTCTCAGAGGTGCTGGAGGAGCACAAGGAGTCCATCACGGATATGGCCTCAGAATGCTCCGGAAGCCTGGTACTATGCACGCACACACACTATGTCTGTTGTTAATCTAGGAAAAGCATTATCCATTTGGGGTCAAGTGTTATGTTTGATAATATCCGTAACCATGTAGAACCGACAGACAGATGAATGTGTAGTTGTCTGTCAATATGCATCGATCACAGCTTTAGATATTGACCCTGTTGTTGATGCTCTTCCTCCCCCAGGAGTGCATAGCAGACATGGTGAGTGCTGACGACTCTGGCAACCTCTGTGTGTGGAAGTCAGGAGAGGACTTCCAGCTGCTCAACAAGATCCCTGGTTTTGAGTGAGTGAGTTACTGACTGTAGGATCCTTTAACCACAGTTGAACTCCCTTCTTCAGATAGGTCCGTAGAGGCCTTGTAGTTATGGGTTCCTCTTGCCATTGGGCTGATATGTGTGGAAATGCTACCACTGACCTCAATGCCTCTGCCCTCTTCTTGTCCCAGTATGAGCTGCTCCTCAGTGAAGCTGTGGAAGGGCACCGTGGTGGCAGGCTATGGCACAGGGCAGATCCGTCTCTACGAGGCCGTGACGGGGATCGTCCACGCAGAGGTCAACGCCCACGCACGCTGGATCTACTCCTTGGACATCGCCCCCTTCTCTGGCCTGGTGAGGTCAACACCAGATGCAGTCAGGATGGGGCAATGAGAGGGATTGGCAATTTCCATATGACTATCTATCCAGACAAAGCACTGTGTTTATCACCAGTTGTATTGAAGATGATTTAAAGCAAGCTACTAGAGATCCATGTAGAAAGGCGAAACATCTTAATGTAAGGGGGTGAATTCTGATGCTAATGGATTTGTTTCCCTGTCTCTCTGTCTGTGTGTGTTTGTGCTCCAAGCTTCTGTCTGCTGCTGAGGACTCTCTGGTGAGAGTGTGGCATCTGACGATGACCCCAGAGACTAACAGTGTGGAGGTAACCTCTCAAACAACACCAGGGAGGGACCCCACTACACCACGCACACACAGACGGACAGACATTGATTCCCTCCCTCTCTCTCCCTCCAGATCGTGCACATGTATAACGAGTGTGTGACAGACACCCAGATTTGCGGGGCTAAGTTCTGCGATGGGGACGGCTACGCCTTCGCTGTGACGGGCTATGACCTGAGTGAGATCATCCGCTACACACAGGCCTAAGAGCACTAGCACGCACCATGGGAGATATGCATGTGTGTGTGTGTGTGTGTGTGTGTGTGTGTGTGTGAGGTTGACATGTGAACGGAGTGTGTCAGCTCAGCAGTATCTCTGTGGGGCCAGTGAGTGTGTGACAAAAGGAAAGCCTAGAGCAGGAAACGTCTGCCTGATAGACCATGCAGACTCTAATTCCACCAGATCAATGGTCTACAGAGAGACGGAAAGCCTATGAAGG
The DNA here is from genome assembly GCF_020615455.1 of Coregonus clupeaformis. NCBI lineage: Eukaryota > Metazoa > Chordata > Actinopteri > Salmoniformes > Salmonidae > Coregonus > Coregonus clupeaformis. Next base: position 11,588,003 of record NC_059207.1, on the reverse strand, counting down.
TTAACTCAGAAACAAACTAGGGCTATGACCCATCTCCATCTACTATGACCTAACTAGAGGACATGATACAGTATGTATGTCCAGAGCATCTCTCACATGGATATGAACTTTGGTCCAGAGGTAAGATCGAAGAATATTGTCTCAATCAAGTAGTTTCCTACATATCACATCTGCACTTTGTAGACAACGACACGCTAAAGAAAAAGTGAGACATCTTACGATATATGAGGAGAAAGATGATTTGTAGTGCAATGTGACCTTGTATATTTTGACTGATCACATGCTGGCTTATGCTGACACATTCCCTCGGTGTTGAGTAGTGCTGTGTGTGTGTGTGTGTGTGTGTGTGTGTGTGTGTGTGTGTGGTGTGTGCATGCGAGCAAGTGTGTAATGGACCAGTAACGGACCATGAAACTACAGATTAGTGTGTATAAATCTGTTTTACAGATTTTTTTTTAAAGGGAGTAGGCTATGCTGCAAACACTTAGTGTTGTTGAAAGCAGCACAATGACTCTGGTGTCTCAGTATAGCATTGTTGCAAGTATTTACAATGTGTATGTTAATGTAGGTCGTTCAGCATTCAGTTTGGAAATGTAACATTCCTTTGACTTAGTCTTAAATATTATTATACAGCATCACTGTATAAATGTACTGTAACTATGAATCAACTTTACAAAATAAATGTTTATTGTAGATAACTGTCTTTTCTCTTTAATATGTTTGTGCTTTGTGTTTCTTAATTGTAGTATGCTTGCAGCAAACTGATCTTGCAGCAAATAGTAGCGAATGGCGGGTCAGGGAAGAGAACCTGGGTCGCTGGCACAATGGCAAACACTCTACACATCACGCCAATAGGGTTAACCCACTTGGTGGGAATTCTAACGTGGGTCGCTCCTATAGCGAGGATCGCTATACTGCCCTCTCTGAACTGCAAGGCACGTCCCCGTGCTTCAATCTAACGCTGCCCGTCACACTTCCGGCCGTGCATTCCGATGGCAGCCATCCCACTTCTGACACCAGTGTAGCGAAAGGCGGAGCAGGCAAGTGAACACGACAAACCAATCAAATGCCTTGCTTGGGTGGAACCACTATGTTAGTGTTGTAGGTGCAACAGTACGTGAAGATGGCTGGGAAATCGTCGATTTAAAACCCCATCAAAATATATTATGTATGTCGATGTTGTGTATAGAGCACACTTCTGGCAAAACACAATTCAGTTTATCCTCCACGGTTTCTTCCATGTTGCAAACTAGCATATGGAACAACTCTCTGGAAAATGTGTCATTCCCGGTCTGAAAACAGTGATGAACATAACATGTAGCACCAACGGGCATGTGTGGGGGAGGGTTCTTGAAATGTAACATCCAATCAAAATCCCAGAAAAAGGTTATATCTATAACTACATTTTGACAAAAATGCAGATAGAACCTTATAGTGCCAAGCTCTCAAAATTGTAAAGTTGTAACAGTGATATAAAATGTTTAGTTATGGTACAACACACTACACTAGGCTACTTCATGAAATGTAGAATAAAAAAACTGCTCTGTTTCCTCATACATGAGATGTTCATGTAATGAGTGGAATGTAGCAGAGTGTGTTCCAGGTGCAGCAGAATACAATCGGACCTGAGATCTAACTATGGCTGTGTGTGTGTGTGGACTGACCTGAACTTGTCCAACAAGAAACATCCGTTTCCATTGCAAAACGTTTTCTGTGTACTACTGTTTGCTACGGTGTACACTAATGAATGCACCCCTGTTGTCAATGATGGCCTCATCTGTAGATGCACTGGAGCATCTGAACTCAAAGCCTCTAAAGAAGTTTAAGTGGTTCCTGAAGCTGCCGGATGGCTTCCCTCCTATCCCAAAGAGCCAGCTGGGGAATGTTGACAGACAGGACAAAGTGGATCAGATAGTGGAGACCTACAGGGAAGATGGTGCTGTGAAGGTCACACTTGTCACGGTTTCGGCCGAGGCTGCTCCTCCTCCTGGTTCGGGCAGGCTTCGGCGTTCGCCGTCCCCGGAATACTAGCTGCCACCGTTGTATGTTTCGTGTGTTGATTGCTTTGGTCTGTCTGGTACACCTGTGTCTGTTTGTGTCCTAATTACGTGTCCTATAAGTTCCCTGTTTTGTGTTAGTTATATTGTGTGTTGTTGTCCGCGTGTCGTTTGAGCTGCGTGTTTTGCGCTCTACATGTTTTGTTTTACGCATGTTGCGTACTGTTCTCGCCTCTGTATTTCGAGGTCGTGTAGTGATTATTGTTCACTTTACTATAGTAAAGTTTGTTGGACTAAACCTCTGTGTCCTGCGCCTGAGCCGTTCTTCTAGCGACCAGGTTGTCGTCGCTGATCCTGCTGACTCCATAGATGGTGTGTTGTTCTGTCAGTTTGGCACCGATGTGGATGTGATGAGGAGTCAGGCGCAGGACACAGAGGTTTAGTCCAACAAACTTTACTATAGTAAAGTGAACAATAATCACTACACGACCTCGAAATACAGAGGCGAGAACAGTACGCAACATGCGTAAAACATGTAGAGCGCAAAACACGCAGCTCAAACGACACGCGGACAACAACACACAATATAACTAACACAAAACAGGGAACTTATAGGACACGTAATTAGGACACAAACAGACACAGGTGTACCAGACAGACCAAAGCAATCAACACACGAAACATACAACGGTGGCAGCTAGTATTCCGGGGACGGCGAACGCCGAAGCCTGCCCGAACCAGGAGGAGGAGCAGCCTCGGCCGAAACCGTGACAACACTGAAGATCCTGCGGCAGATTGACCAAAACAACCTAGCTCATAAGTTAATGAAAGAGTGCAAAATAGGTCATTCTAGTTCAGATATCAAATAATATTTATATATATTATATATATTTTGAAATTGGTTTTAAGAGGCACATGCATCTACTATTTTAAGTGTCCAGAATGTTGATCGTAAAAATATATTCCTCTGTTTATTGTTAATTAGTCAAATCTTGACAACTTAATGTGACTGGAGAAGTCTTTAAACAGTTCAATTTATGATGGTAGAAATATCCTGATCTTAGTGTTCCCTTTCCTCTTTCTCCTGGGAGAGGATGTTGAGGAAAGAGCTCCTTCTTGTGTTCCAGCTCAGAAGGGTCCTCCTGTCCATCGGTCCAACAGCACTGAGACTAGAGACCATGTTATTGCCCCTACACTCCCTGCTGGAGACTCTACAGAAGATGGTGAATAGGTAGCAGAACATTTCATACACAGAGAGAACTCGGGCACAAATACACGTTGAATAATTGCAATGCTTTAGATAAATATGCATCCTTAAGAAAAGGCAGTGTTTTTTAAATGAAGATTGTTTTCATGTATTGTTTGGAGAGTAGTGCAGTCAGACATGGGTGAGGCAGAGCACATAATCAAAACAATTAAGAGAGACCACATTTACATTGTGTTGCAGCAACTCGACAGCAATCCAAATTGTAGTAATACAATCACTCTGTTCCTCAACTGTTTAACTGATTTAGTCAGTCTTGATCCAATAGACTGTCTGTGAAGAAGAGGGTCCAATCAGTGTCTTCTCAGAAACTATGGGCGGGCTTAGCCCGAATACCCACGTGGCCAAATGCCGCGTTCACATGCTAGTCGGAACTTGGAAATGTCTGACTTTATAACTAATTGAACGCAGCACGTGTATAACTCCAACCAGTTAGCAAGTCAGACATTTTTTAGTTTCCTCATTCCGACTAGCACGTGAACTGGTTGATGGTGAACCAATCACTGCAAATATGTTTTGAATAACACCCCTCATTACAGACGCAGTCACAAATACAGTGGGGGAAAAAAGTATTTAGTCAGCCACCAATTGTGCAAGTTCTCCCACTTAAAAATATGACAGACAAAATTAGGAAAACAAATCCAGAAAATCACATTGTAGGATTTTTTATGAATTTATTTGCAAATTATGGTGGAAAATAAGTATTTGGTCAATAACAAAAGTTTCTCAATACTTTGTTATATACCCTTTGTTGGCAATGACACAGGTCAAACGTTTTCTGTAAGTCTTCACAAGGTTTTCACACACTGTTGCTGGTATTTTGGCCCATTCCTCCATGCAGATCTCTAGAGCAGTGATGTTTTGGGGCTGTCGCTGGGCAACACAGACTTTCAACTCCCCTCCAAAGATTTTCTATGGGGTTGAGATCTGGAGACTGGCTAGGCCACTCCAGGACCTTGAAATGCTTCTTACGAAGCCACTCCTTCGTTGCCCGGGCGGTGTGTTTGGGATCATTGTCATGCTGAAAGACCCAGCCACGTTTCATCTTCAATGCCCTTGCTGATGGAAGGAGGTTTTCACTCAAAATCTCACGATACATGGCCCCATTCATTCTTTCCTTTACACGGATCAGTCGTCCTGGTCCCTTTGCAGAAAAACAGCCCCAAAGCATGATGTTTCCACCCCCATGCTTCACAGTAGGTATGTTGTTATTTGGATGCAACTCAGCATTCTTTGTCCTCCAAACACGACGAGTTGAGTTTTTACCAAAAAGTTCTATTTAGGTTTCATCTGACCATATGACATTCTCCCAATCCTCTTCTGGATCATCCAAATGCACTCTAGCAAACTTCAGACGGGCCTGGACATGTACTGGCTTAAGCAGGGGGACATGTCTGGCACTGCAGGATTTGAGTCCCTGGCGGCGTAGTGTGTTACTGATGGTAGGCTTTGTTACTTTGGTCCCAGCTCTCTGCAGATCATTCACTAGGTCCCCCCGTGTGGTTCTGGGATTTTTGCTCACCGTTCTTGTGATCATTTTGACCCACGGGGTGAGATCTTGCGTGGAGCCCCAGATCGAGGGAGATTATCAGTGGTCTTGTATGTCTTCCATTTCCTAATAATTGCTCCCACAGTTGATTTCTTCAAACCAAGCTGCTTACCTATTGCAGATTCAGTCTTCCCAGCCTGGTGCAGGTCTACAATTTTGTTTCTGGTGTCATTTGACAGCTCTTTGGTCTTGGCCATAGTGGAGTTTGGAGTGTGACTGTTTGAGGTTGTGGACAGGTGTCTTTTATACCGATAACAAGTTCAAATAGGTGCCATTAATACAGGTAACGAGTGGAGGCAGAGGAGCCTCTTAAAGAAGAAGTTACAGGTTTGTGAGAGCCAGAAATCTTGCTTGTTTGTAGGTGACCAAATACTTATTTTCCACCATCATTTGCAAATAAATTCATTAAAAATCCTACAATGTGATTTTCTGGATTTTTTTCTTCTCAATTTGTCTGTCATAGTTGACGTGTACCTATGATGAAAGTTACAGGCCTCTCTCATCTTTTTAAGTGGGGGAACTTGCACAATTGGTGGCTGACTAAATACTTTTTTTCCCCACTGTAGTTTCTATGAAGACAGGTCCAGACTGAATCAGTTAAGTGAAACAGTAGTGAAACAGAGAGATTATCAGTTGGAATTCCAGGCTATGCCACAACACCTCTGGACAGGAAATCTTATGGAAAGCACAGTTCTTTAATTTGAATCACAACCAATTTGGATAACCATTTGTTATCCATGTTACATAGGGGCTTTCAGATTAAGAGGTTGTGTTGTACAAACCCAAACTCTTATCCAGAATAAGTTTCAGCATGTATTTGAAGCAGGGCCATAAACTCTTCAATAAGATCTACAGTCATGGTCACAAGTTTTGAGAATGACACAAATACTAATTTTCACAAAGTCTGCTGCCTCTGGCATCTGTTGTGGGGGGGGTGGGGATGTTGGGGGGGTATGGGATGGACCGCGGGAATTATTTGCTAGGATAATAATTGCTTGTCAATGAATTAAATGTAATACAATGGCAATCCTGGTTATATGTTAGAATCCTATGCGTGAACTGCCGACATTATTACGCATATTAATTGATAATGATGGAAAATAGGATATGCATAATAAAAATAATAATAATAGTTATATAGATATATATAGAGAGAGGTAAAAGCATTGGAAATGCTTTTGGCGGTTAACCTGCTTCTGTTTTGTGGGTGGCACTGTGTGCTGTTATCGATGGATGGGTCCTGGCCTCTCGGGGCCTTAGGGATACGGAGGGACGTGGGTGGGATGCTGATCACTGGGATGACGGCTCAACTTGGGATGGGGAGGGGCTTTAGCGGGGGAATTAGTGGAGAACAATTGAAGGGTTACTCCGTAGCAATGCAAATATCACGGTACAGCTATATGGACACTCAATCATTACGCTATTTTTTATTGATAAATTTACAAACATATATAATGATAAATAGACTTGAAACTTGTATCTCATTATGGTGTATGGTGAAATAAGTATAGCCAGTTATAATTGTAATGGCTTAGCTGATAATAACAAAAGAAGAACAATATTTACATGGCTCAAAGAGAAGGAATATAATATCTATTGTATACAGGAAACTCATTCAACAATTCGAGATGAAGTAGCGTGGAAAAAAGAATGGGGGAAATATACTTCTCCCATGGGCAAAGAAATTCAAAAGGGGTGATGATATTAATTAATAGTAATTTCGATCCAAATGTGCAAATTGTCCAAATAGATACGCAAGGTAGATGGATTATTTTAAATATGGTATTGGACCATAAACAGATATGGCTCATTAACCTTTACGGACCAAATAATGATGATCCACAATTCTTTGACAATATATATAATAAATTATCAAGCCTGCAAGCAACTCAAGACAATATTATTATGGTGGGGGGATTATAATACTGTTTTAAATAGCTCAATGGACCGAAAAGGAAATCACACCACAAACAATCACCCACATGCTCTTAAGGGAAATTGTGAATGTCATGGATACATTAGAACTAGTAGATATATGGAGGCTTAAATATGCTGATCTAGTGAGATATACATGGCGGAGACTGAATCAAGCTAGTCGTCTTGACTTCTTTCTTATCTCATTCTCGTTGGCACCAAAAGTAAAAAAAAAGTGTTGATAGGGGACAGAATGCGGTCGGACCATCATATAATAGGCATATACATTACTCTGACTGAATTTCCACGTGGGCGAGGATATTGGAAATTTAATCAAAGCCTATTAGATGATAATTTATTTATAATTAGAACAAAGGAATTTATAACTTACTTTTTCCAACAACATAGGTACAGCGAATCCCCTTATTGTATGGGACACCTTTAAATGTGCCTTTAGAGGCCATGCAATTAAGTACTCATCTCGAAAACAAAAGCAATTTAGGTCAAAAGAGTTTATACTAAGAAAGGAAATAGAAAGTCTAACAGAACAGATAGATGGCAATAAAAACTGTAACATAGAGGCTCAGAATAAATTAGAGGAAAAACAAAAAGAAATGGAAAAACTTATTCAAGAAAGATCAAGTGTAATATATTATAAAAATAAAGCAAACTGGATGGAATATGGGGAAAAATGCACAAAATTCTTTTTTTAATCTTCAACATAGGAATGCTACCAAAAATAACTTAATGAAACTAGTTACAATTGACGGAGTCACCCATAATTCACCTAATGATATTTTGAAGGAAGAAACAAAGTATTTTAAGCATATGTTTTCTTTTCAGTCGCCTCCATCTCCTCTAACTGAAGCTAATTGTAGAGATTTTTTTTCTATTGATAATGTCAAATTAACAGCCACACAGAAAGACTCATGTGAAGGTGAAATTACAGAGGAGGAACTTCTGGATGCAATTAAAGACTTTAAGTCGGGGAAAACTCCAGGGTTGGATGGCATACCAATCGAGGTATACCAAACCTTTTTTGATATACTAAGAGGACCGTTATTAGCATGTTTTAACCACTCCTATGTAAATGGTAGATTATCTGACACTCAAGAAGAAGGTCTGATCTCATTATTACTGAAACAGGATACAAGTGGAAAATATAAAGATCCAGTCCATTTACAAAATTGGAGGCCCCTTACACTTCAGTGTTGTGATGCAAAAATCCTAGCAAAATGTATAGCGCATAGAATTAAAAAGGTATTGTCGGATATTATTCATTCTAATCAGACAGGTTTTTTACATGGAAGATACATTGGAGATAATATAAGGCAAGTATTGGAAACAATAGAACACTATGGAAAATATGGGAAACCAGGCCTGCTATTCATAGCAGACTTCGAAAAAGGCATTTGATAAAGTTCGACTGGAATTTATATATAAATGCCTGGAGCATTTCAATTTTGGAGAATCTCTTATAAAATGGGTCAAAATCATGTATAGTAACCCTAGGTGTAAAATAGTAAATAATGGCTATTTCTCAGAAAGTTTTAAACTATCAAGAGGAGTGAAACAAGGTTGTCCACTATCGGCATATCTATTTATTGTGGCCATCGAGATGTTAGCTATTAAAATCAGATCCAATAATAATATCAGGGGATTAGAAATACAGGGCTTAAAAACAAAGGTGTCATTGTACGCAGATGATTCATGTTTTCTTTTAGATCCACAACTAGAATCCCTCCACAGCCTCATAGAGGATCTAGATACATTTTCTAACCTCTCTGGATTAAAACCAAATTATGACAAATGTACTATATTACGTATTGGATCACTAAAAATACAATTTTTACATTACCATGTAGTTTACCAATAAAATGGTCTGATGGTGATGTGGATATACTCGAATACATATCCCAAAGGAAATAAATGATCTCACTTCAATAAATTTTAATAGAAAGTTAGCAAAAATAGATAAGATCTTACTACCATGGAAAGGAAAATACCTGTCAATTTGTGGAAAAATCACCCTGATTAACTCTTTAGTATTATCCCAGTTTACCTATTTGCTTATGGTCTTGCCTACGCCTAGCAAACAGTTTTTTAAAATATATGAAAAAAAATATTCAATTTTATTTGGAACGGCAAGCCAGACAAAATTAAAAGAGCATATTTATATAATGAATATGAATTCGGAGGACAGAAATTATTAAATATTAAAGCATTAGACCTATCACTAAAATCTTCAGTCATCCAAAAGTTATACTTAAATCCGAACTGGTTCTCAAGCAAATTAGTAAGATTGTCTCACCCACTGTTCAAGAAAGGCCTTTTTCCCTTTATTCAGATTACAATCTCTCACTTTCAGTTATTTGAAAAGGAAATAATCTCCCAAATGTCACTATTTCTAAAACAAGCCATAGAAAGTTGGTTGCAATTTCAATTTAATCCTCCAGAAACGACAGAACAAATAATGCAACAAATATTGTGGTTAAATTCAAATATACTAATTGACAAAAAACCTTTATTTTTTGACAGAATGTTTAAAAAAGGTATAATCTTCGTAAATGATATCATCGGTAGGACTGGTGGAGTTATGTCGCACATGCAGCTAACAAAAACATATGGAAATGTCTGCTCTACCCAAAATTACAACCAAATAATTGCAGCCTTACCGCAAAAGTGGAAGAGGAAAGTTGAAGGGGGAGAAAGTAAGGAACTTGTCTGTCGGCCTTGCATTAAAGAACATAATTGGTTAAGGAAAACTGTGATAAATAAAAAAGTATATCAGTTTCACTTAAGGACCAAAGGATTGACAGCCGTCCCATATAGATTGCAAAATAGTTGGGAAGAGATCTTTGACGTACCAATCCCATGGCATAGTGTTTATGAACTGACACGCAAAACGACACCGGATTCAAAAATTAGAATCTTTCAATTTAAATTATTATATAAAATTCTTGCTACCAATAGAATGTTATTTATATGGGGGGATACAATCTTCACAGCTCTGCAGATTTTGCTGTGAAGAGATAGAATCATTAGATCATTTGTTTTGGTTCTGTCCATTTGTAGCTTGTTTTTGGACACAGGTCCAGGAATGGCTAAAGGATTGCAATATTTACCTGGAACTAACCTTGCAGATAGCATTACTGGGTGATCTGAAAAGTCATAGTCAATCAATCAATAATATAATAATACTTTTAGCAAAAATGTTTATTTTTAATTCACAATCTGTAGAAGCAATGAGAATAGAAAGGTTCAGAACTTTTGTAAAACATCACAGTATGGTTGAAATATATATGGCAAATAGAAATCCTATATGGATGGTGTTAAGAGATAGATGGGAGGTATTGAATAGAGTTGAAGGATGGGACTAATAACAAATAACAACAAATAATAACAAAGATAGCTAATAATGTAAGCATACTGTGTCCATAATAAGTATATAGGTTGTATGTTGGGAGCTTTTGGGAAAGAGCACAGTTAGAAAGATATGGCATTTAGAAGCAAACCGGATGGACATCATGAAAATGATCGGAGAGGTTGAGAGTAGAAGAAGTTCAGGAGCAAAAAAATAAATAAATATATATATATATATATATATATATATATATATATATGGATATAGAATTATTGTAAAATTAACTCTGTCCATAAGGTGTAGATAGTAATTATAGACCGGAAGTAGAGGCCTGGGCGTTGTTGTTCACTAATTTACTCCAAGTAGGGAAAGGATGGTGGGGTTGAAAAGTAATAAAGGGGAATATATATATATAAAAAATAAAAAAAACATGGGGGATTGGAAGTGATGCAGACAATTACATTGATAGAAGATACAATCTATCTGCAATATCAAGCTGATCCATCCCCCCAGAAGAAAAAAAATATATATATATATATATATAAAAAAATAAAAATAAAAATAAAATAAAAAAAAACAATTGGCTGCCTCAGTTTTGATGATGGCAATTTGCATATACTCCAGAATGTCATGAAGAGTGATCAGATTAATTGCAATTAATTGCAAAGTCCCTCTTTGCCATGAAAATTAACTTAATCCCCCCAAAAAATGTACACTGCATTTCAGCCCTGCCACAAAAGGACCAGCTGACATCATGTCAGTGATTCTCTCGTTAACACAGGTGAGAGTGTTGACGAGGACAAGGCTGGAGATCACTCTGTCATGCTGATTGAGTTAGAATAACAGACTGGAAGCTTTAAAAGGAGGGTGGTGCTTGAAATCATTGTTCTTCCTCTGTTAACCATGGTTACCTGCAAGGAAACACATGCCGTCATCATTACTTTGCACAAAAAGGGCTTCACAGGCAAGGATATTGCTGCTAGTAAGATTGCACCTAAATCAACCATTTATCGGATCATCAAGAACTTCAAGAAGAGAGGTTCAGTTGTTGTGAAGAAGGCGTCAGGGCGCCCAAGAAAGTCCAGCAAGCACCAGGACCGTCTCCTAAAGTTGATTCAGCTGCGGGATCGGGGCACCACCAGTGCAGAGCTTGCTCAGGAATGGCAGCAGGCAGTTGTGAGTGCATCTGCACGCACAGTGAGGCAAATACTTTTGGAGGATGGCCTGGTGTCAAGAAGGGCAGCAAAGAAGCCACTTCTCTCCTGGAAAAACATCAGGGACAGACTGATATTCTGCAAAAGGTACAGGGATTGGACTGCTGAGGACTGGGGTAAAGTCATTTTCTCTGATGAATCCCCTTTCCGATTGTTTGGGGCATCCGGAAAACACCTTGTCCGGAGAAGACAAGGTGAGCGCTACCATCAGTCCTGTGTCATGCCAACAGTAAAGCATCCTGAGACCATTCATGTGTGGGGTTGCTTCTCAGCCAAGGTAGTGGACTCACTCACAATTTTGCCTAAGAACACATCCATGAATAAAGAATTGTACCAACACATCCTCCGAGAGCAACTTCTCCCAACCATCCAAGAACAGTTTGCTGATGACCAATGCCTTTTCCAGCATGATGGAGCACCTTGCCATAAGGCAAAAGTGATAACTAGTGGCTCGGGGAACAAAACATCGATATTTTGGGTCTGTGGCCAGGAAACTCCCCAGATCTTAATCCCATTGAGAACGTGGTCGATCCTCAAGAGGCGGGTGGACAAACAAAAACCCACAAATTCTGACAAACTCCAAGCATTGATTATGCAAGAATGGGCTGTCATCATTCAGGATGTGGCCCAGAAGTTAATTGACAGCATGCCAGGGCGGATTACAGAGGTCTTGAAAAAGAAGGGTCAACAATGCAAATATTGACTCTTTGCATAAACTTAATGTAATTGTCAATAAAAGCCTTTGACACTTATGGAATGCTTGTAATTATACTTCAGTATACCATAGTAACATCTGACAAAAATATCTCATAACACTGAAGCAGCGAACTTTGTGAAGACCAATACTTGTGTCATTCTCAAAACTTTTGACCACGACTGTACACAGAGTTCTACATCACAGAGGGTGGAAGTGGAGAGGTCAATAATGAACATGAGGTGAGACAGCATCCAGGAGACCAACAACACAAGAGACACCAAACATGAAATACATTTTTAAACCATTACCTGGACAAGACCAAGCTATCAGAACTGTGCTGACAAAGGACGTCGCTGGCATTGGAAAAACAGTTTCTGTGCGGAAGTTCATTCTGGACTGGGCTGAAGGAAAAGCCAATCAGGCTGTACAATTCATATTTCTTCTTCCTTTTAGGGAGTTGAATGTGGTGAGGGAGGAACAGCACAGTTTGGTGGATCTTCTTCTTAGATGCATCAGAGAGACTAAAGGAATAAATAGGGAATTTCTCTGCCATGTTTTCACAAATTTCAGTAGACTCAAACTACAATGAGAGCAAGTACAAAGTTCTGCTTGTCCTGGATAAGTGGCAACAACCCCTAAACTACAAGAGATGTAAGAGCTGGGATGATGTCACAGAGCCAACCTCAGTGGACGTGCTGCTGACAAACCTCATCAAGGGGAATCTGCTTACATTTTACATTTTAGTCATTTAGCAGACGCAATTAGGGTTAAGTGCCTTGCTCAAGGGCACATCGACAGATTTTTCACCTAGTCAGGTCGGGGATTAGAACCAGCGACATTTCGGTTACTGGCACAACACTCTTAACCACTAAGCTACCTACTTCCTCCTGCTCGCCTCTGGATAATCTCCCGACCAGCAGCATCCAATCAAATCCCTCCAGAGCGTTGCTGCACAGCTATTGTTCGATCGGGTTCAAGTTCGGGCTCTGGCTGGGCCACTCAAGGACATTCAGAGACTTGTCCCGAAGCCACTCCTGCGTTGTCTTGGCTGTGTGCTTAGGGTCGTTGTCCTGTTAGAAGGTGAACCTTCGCCCCAGTCTGAAGTCCTGAGCACTCTGGAGTAGGTTTTCATCAAGGATCTTGCTGTACTTTGCTCCGTTCATCTTTCCCTCGATCCTGACTAGTCTCCCAGTCCCTGCTGCTGAAAGACATCCCCACAGCATGATGCTGCCACCACCATGCTTGACCGTAGGGATGAGCCAGGTTTCCTCCAGACGTGACGCTTGGCATTCAGGCCAAAGAGTTCAATCTTGGTTTCATCGGCCCAGAGAATCTTGTTTCTCATGGTCTGAGAGGTGTCTTTTGGCAAACTCCAAGCGGACTGTCATGTGCCTTTTACTGAGGAGTGGCTTCCGTCTGGCCACTCTACCATAAAGGCCTGATTGGTGGAGTGCTGCAGAGATGGTTGTCCTTCTGGAAGATTCTCCCATCTCCACAGAGGAACTGGAGCTCTGTCAGAGTGACCAACAAGGTTCTTGGTCACCTCCCTGACCATGGCCCTTCTTCCCCGATTGCTCAGTTTGGCCGGGTGGCCAGCTCTAGGAAGAGTCTTGGTGGTTCCAAACTTCTTCCATTTAAGAATGATGGAGGCCACTGTGTTCTTGGGGACCTTCAATGCTGTAGACAGTTTTTGGTACCCTTCCTCAGATCTGTTCCTCGACACAATCCTGTCTCGGCGCTCTATGGACAATTCCTTCAACCTCATGGCTTGGTTTTTGCTCTGACATGCACTGCACTGTCAACTGTGCACCTTATATGGACAGGTGTGTTCCTTTCCAAATCATGTCCAATTAATTTAATTAAACACAGGTGGACTCTAAGTTGTAGAAACATCTCAAGGATGATCAATGGAAACAGGATGCACCTGAGCTCAATTTCAAGTCTCATACAAGGGGTCTGAATACTTATGTCAATAAGGTATTTCAGTTTTTTATTTTTAATACATTTGCAAACATTTCTAAAAACCTATTTTCGCTTTGTCATTATGGGGTATTGTGTGTAGAATTATAAGGAAAAAATGTAAATTAATCAATTTTACTATGACTGTAACGTAACAAAATGTGGAAAAAGGGAAGGGGTCTGAATACTTTCCGAATGTACTGTATATCAAGGAGCCTCTACATCATGTGCCACATACCAGTCTTCTGTTGGATCTCTGCTACAGTTCTTGAGCACATGTTGAATACAGATAGCAGAGGAGAGACGCCCAAGAGTCTGACTGAGATGTATACATAATTCCTGGTTGTCACGGATGCCGCTGAGGCTGCTCCTCCTCCTTGCTCGGGCAGGCTTCGGCGTTCGTCGTCCCCGGAGTACTAGCTACTACCGCTTGATGTTTTCGATGGTTGTTTTGTTATGTCTAGTTGTTGCACCTGTTTCGTATTCTGTATTGATTATGTCACCTATAAGTTCCCCTGTGTTATGTTTGCATGTTGTGTGTTATTGTCCGCTTGTCGTATGCGTACTGGTTCAGAACCTTGGCATCTATTGTTGGTTTTACGCACCCCGCGTATTTTGTTCGCCTCCAGTGTTTCGAGGCCGTTTATTTTTGTATATTATTGAGTTGTTCAGTAAAGTCGTCTTGACTTATCCTCTGTGTCCTGCGATTGACTTCACCACCGCATCCACATCAGCATACCTGACACTGGTATTTCAGGCCAAATAGAAGAATGTGAAGTACGATGGGAAAGCTGAGACTGATCCACACTGGAATAGAGAGAGCATCACGTCATTGGGAAAACTGGCTTTTGAACAGCTGGAGAATGGAAATCTGATATTTTATGAGGAAGATCTGAGAGACTGTGGTATAGATGTCAGAGAAGCATCAGTGTACTCAGGGGTGTGCACACAGATCTTCAGAGAGGACTATGGGCTGTTCCAGGAGAAGGTGTACTGCTTTGTTCATCTGAGCATTCAGGAGTTTCTGGCTGCTTTATATGTATTTCCCACATTCATCAACAGCAATGTGAATATTATGGCTGAACCGCAATCAACCTTCAGAAAGCTTCTGAGGTGGTTCAGTGGCAAACATTCAAGCGTCTACCAGAGTGCAGTGGATAAGGCCTTACAGAGTAAAAATGAACACCTGGACCTGTTCCTCCGCTTCCTTCTGGGCCTCTCACTGGAGTCCAATCAGACTCACTTACGAGGCCTACTGACACAGATAGGAAGCAGCTCACTGCTTGTGGAAACAGTCAAGTTCATCAAGAAGAAGCTATGGGAGAATCCCTCTCCAGAGAGGTGCAGCAATCTATTCCACTGTCTGAATGAGCTGAATGACCATTCTCTAGTGGAGGAGATCCAAAGCTACCTGAGCTCAGGGAACCTCACTAGAGAACTCTCACCTGCACAGTGGTCAGCTCTGGTCTTTGTGTTGCTGACTTCAGAAGATGAGCTGGATCTGTTTGACCTTCCAGTGGTCAAAGCCTCCAGATCAGCTCTGTAAGTACATACAAAAATATATATTTTTAGACTGTACAGAAACCGAGGGGGAGATGCAAGTGGGAGAAACAGTGGAAAGGGTGGACATAGGGATTGAACCCTGGTTTCCAGTAGGGAGAAGTACATATGCCATCTACCAGGGAATGTTACCACAGCTCTGCACAGTACATTACATTTTGAATATCCATGTGCATGGCTGTGGAACACACTACCAGACTTTGTTAGAGTTGCTGTCTCTGTCCTCTTTTAAGACACAGCTCAAGACTTTGCTGCTTAGAAAAGATTTCAAGGACCTCTATTAAGCTATAGTTAAGTTGAATTAGGAATAATTTATACTGTAGTTCAAATGTTTTGAACTGAAACAGCAGAGGGTGTGGATGCTTGGAGAGGGAGACCGATCAGAGAACACAAAGATTCATATTTAAGTCCCAGATAGTGATATGGACCCCAGGAAGAGTAGCTGCTACCTCTGCAAAAGCTAATGGGGATCCCCCAAAAAACAAAAACAATATTATCTAAAACAGTGTTTCCCAAACCTCTTCAAGTACCCCCAGCCAGTTCCACTTATTAGATTTAACTAGTTGGTCTAATCAAGTGTAAACTCTCATTCTATGGAACCAGACATCCAGACCATCAACATCCTCTAAATAGAACTAGAATCATCTGTTTTCATGTCCACCACCTACTGTGGAGCTGTGATTGTTGTCTGTCTATTTTCAGTTCTTGTGTAATGCCTTGGTTCCGAGAAATGCGCTTTATACATACAATTAAATAGTGTAATTGTTACTATTATTATTATTATTATTATTATTATTATTATTTTATAGGCTGGATGAATGTAACCTGACAAAGAGATGCTGTTGGCATCAGCTCTCAGCTCAAACTCCTCACAGCTAAGAGAGATGGACCTAAGTAACTGTGACCTGCAGGATTCAGGGGTGAAGCTGCTCTCTGCTGGACTGGTGAAACCACACTGTAAACTGGAGACATTGAGGTCAGTTTTCCTGTACTTGTTAAGTAACAAGTAATATAACAATCTGAACACAAAAAGAGTTGGCGTCCTTGTCATGTTTGTTAAAGGAAGAGGTGTTTCATCTGTTTCAGGTGACAAAATGACTAGATATATAGCTATATATGGGCAGTAGGTAGCCTAGCGGTTAAGAGCGTTGGGCCAGTAACTGAAAGGTCGCTGGTTCGAATTCCAAAGCCGACTAGGGAAAAAATCTGTTGTTGAGCCCTTAAGCAAGGAACTTAACCCTAATTGCTAATGTAAGTCGCTCTTGATAAGTGCGTCTGCTAAATGTAAATAGCTGCCACGCTCCCTTTCAATCACAAGATTGCAGTGATGTAGTCAAGTCCCTAGTGTCTGAGTCCTTTATACTCGATTCCCTTGCTGTTGTAGCTAGTATGTTGAATAATGCAAAGGAGAGAGATTTTCTGACAACAAAGTCACAAGTGGTCGAGTCCAAGTCCAAGTCACCACTGGTTGAGTCGATTCACGAAATCGTAACTCGAGTCGGAGTCCTGGACTCGAGTACTACAACACTGCCAAATTGTAGCAGCCTATTTGTGACATCATTTTGGTATGAAATGTTAAAATGCTACATGTAGAAATCATGATCAAATCTCTGCAGGCTGTCTGGTCACAGAGGAAGGCTGTGCTGCTCTGGCCTCAGGAGTGGAGCTGCTCGCTGCTGAACTGGAGGATCCACACTGGAGCCTGGAAAAACTTAAGTATGTACATGTTTTGTGCATGTGCGATACTGAATCATGTTTTTCTCCAACAGTGTGGACCATGGTGGAGAGTGCTGGTTGAAACCAGGGCCTAAGAAATGTGAGTGATAACTGCAATAAGAATAACCTATACTATTAAGCTATAGTTAAGTTGAATTAGGAATAATTTATACTGTAGTTCAAATGTTTTGAAATGAAACAGCAGAGGGTGTGGATGCTTGGAGAGGGGGACCGATCAGAAACCACAAAGATTCATATTTAAATCCCAGATAGGGATATGACCCCAGGAAGAGTAGCTGCTTCTGCAAAAGCTAATGGGGATCCCCCAAAAAACAAAAACAATATTATCTAAGACAGTGTTTCCCAAACCTCTTGCAAGTACCCCCAGCCAGTTCCACTTATTATATTTAATTCCAGAACGGCTGATTTAACAAGTTGGTCTAATGAAATGTAAACTCTCATTCTATGGAACCAGACATCCAGACCATCAACATCCACTAAATATAACTAGAGTGATGTCATCAACTCTGTACCTGTGACTGTTGCTGAACTGCTTCCTGTAGCCAGAGGTGGAATTACCGGCATGCTACACCGAACGCATAACTTTTGCCGAGCATGAGGCGCTCCCATTCATTTCGATGAGACCTGGGTGTAAGCAGTGGGGCTCTGCGAGAGGCTCTTTCTGCTTAGCATAAAATTACGCTCTGGTTCTATTTTCATGAAATTTGACGGACAGCTCATGCCCGAGAACACTTGATAAAGTGTCTCATGCCGGCCAAAGTTACACTTTCAGTGTAGCAGCTAAAAACCTACTGTTTTTGTGATGCCCCAGTGTAACTCCCCTGTTGGGAATGTGAACAAATATTATTGAATTTCAAAATCTCTAATTCTAACATTCTCAGATTATAACATTCTGCAATTCATTAATCTTAATTTGTTCAAAAGAATAAACGAGTTTTGAAAGCAAAGTTTTGGCTCCAGTCAGACAATCAATCACAGATGACTCCATACGTAGCTGGAGAACAATTGAAAAGTGTTGGTTGGCTCTCATTATATAATATGATGTGTCAAATGTTGTCTTGGTCTCCCCTGTCAGATGCCTGTGAGCTCACACTGGACCCAAACAGCAAATTGAAACCTCTCTCTGTCTGAAGGGAACAGGAAGGTGACGTGGGAGAGAGGAGCAGCCGTATCCTTGTCACCCAGGGAGATTTAAGGTCTCGCCACGTGCTGTGTAGAGAGGGTCTGACTGGGCTCTGTTAGTGGGAGGTAGATTGGAGTTCAAGGGTTGATGTAGGAGTGGCATACAGTATAAAGGAATCAGCAGAAGAAAAGGAGGTGATGACTGTCTGCTTGGGTACAATGACAAGTCCGGGTGTATGGAGTGCTCTAATGACTGGTACACTGCCAAGCACAATAATGAGGTAACTTACATACCTGCCTTCAACTCTTTCAGCAACATACCTGCCACCTCCAAGAGACTAGGAGTGTATCTGGACGGCAGGCATTCTGTCCTTCTACAGTGTCTCCTCTGAGGAACTGACCCTCCTGCATACATTCCACTCCACATTCCTGGAGCCCCTCTACCCAGGGTTTAGGGTTTGGGAAGACAATTCAGTGTCACTGTGTCAGGTAAAATAGCTTAATGTGTCCTAGAGGAACACCTGAGTATTCAGGGAAGTTGCACTCCTGTTCAAACACAACCTTGTGACATTATGGGATATGTTTTCCTGTAAGCATGACAGCACACACACACACACACACATTCCCATGTAAACGTGACAGCCCATACACATTTGTTTTGAAATTATTATTATTGTTGTTTTGATTCATTGCTGTTTGTAATGCTGTCTGTAGAATGTTCATTTGTCAAATTGTCGACACAACAATCCTCTGTCAGTGAACTTTAAGAAATTGAATTTAAACAGATGAAAGAAGATGTGTACATGTGCATTTCTAAGAATATGGCTTTTCAATAAATGAATCCTACCAGTTATCAGTTGGTAAAATGCGGTTCTATATTTGAGAATCCTTTTTTTGTATTCCAAGTCAATCGTATTTCACTTGCACAATGCAGAGGGGTTTCCAAGTGAAAATATCCAAACATTTTTATCAGCAGGTTTAATGTGCTGTGATGCACTGCTGTTGGTCATAAAATGGTCTGCTGTGACATTTACAATAGGGCATGTACCACATGCAATCAGTGTTCTGTGAGGTTTTTATGTGTGGGTCTTCAAACTAACATGTTAAAGGTTCTATCTGTGATACTTCCTCAGCTTTATAACAAAGATGCACTTTCTTTCAGCAGCTGAACATTATATGACTTGGTACATACACACACACACACAGACACACTTCTTTCACTACCATAAATACTTCAAGAGAAGCAAGCACACATTTCTTCAGAAATACCTTCAGGAAATTCAGCTCCTAGTTTTGTGACATTTGCCTACAATAGAACAGCTGAGAGTAGAAACTGCAAAGTTGAGCTCTAGTTCACGTTTTATGTGGTGGATTGCAGTTCACCAATGTGCCAGTAGATGGTGCTCTGTATCAGTGTTCTCGGCCAACATTTACATTGACATTTTAGTCATTTAGCAGACGCTCTTATCCAGAGCGACTTACAGTTAGTGAGTGCATACATTTTTCATACTGGCCCCCCGTGGGAAACGAACCCACAGCCCTGGCGTTGCAAGTGCCATGCTCTACCAACTGAGCTACAGGGGACTCCAACATCGTGAGAATGAGTTGGATCCTCTTTTATGTAATAGAGTAAGAACCTTAAGCACCTTTGGGTGCTTAGAGTTCAGTTAACGTTGTTCATTCTCTCACCAAGTGTGCTCAGGGTGCTGTAGAGAGGTTTGGGAGGACGTTCTTCTTTCAAACTAACATCAAATATGTCTAGAGAAAACACGTATTTTTCAAGTAACCTTTGAACATATTTTTTTGCATTCTGAGAAGTGGTGTTGTGGAGACAACTTAGATCTATTGATTGTTCACAATTAACCCACTCATTAACACCGGTATACGTAAGGAACCATGTGGTGTAAATTCCTATAGTCAACATCAGTTATGTACGCCTCTATGGCAGGTAATGACACAGTGTTAACTTACATTAATGATGATGGGGTCAAATGACTACGAGAATCAGTGGTAGCTAGACTGGCCAGAGGAGTCTGTGGTTAGACTGGCCAGAGGAGTCTGTGGTTAGAATGGCCAGAGGAGTCTGTGGTTAGACTGGCCAGAGGAGTCTGTGGTTAGACTGGCCAGAGGAGTATGTGGTTAGACTGGCCAGAGGAGTCTGTGGTTAGACTGGCCAGAGGAGTCTGCGGTTAGACTGGCCAGAGGAGTCTGCGGTTAGACTGGCCAGAGGAGTCTGCGGTTAGACTGGCCAGAGGAGTCTGTGGTTAGACTGGCCAGAGGAGTCTGTGGTTGGTCGAACACTGGAACCGATGAGTCGATAAGATCCCCAATCCTCTGGTGCTATTATTATTACACAACTCTATGGGAGGAGGGAGGGGGGAGGGAGGGGGGAGGGAGAGAGATGCAACATAGTTTATGGGGACAGGTTGTATGAGTGAGAGAGACAGAGAGGGCGGGGGGTAAGTAAGAGCATAGAAAAACTCACAATGTAGTATGAGAAATAGGAATAGAGAGAGGGTATGGGGAATAGGAATAGAGAGAGGGTATGGGCAATAGGAATAGAGAGAGGGTATGGGCAATAGGAATAGAGAGAGGGTATGTGGAATAGGAATAGAGAGAGGTTATGGGGAATAGGAATAGAGAGAGGGTATGGGGAATAGGAATAGAGAGAGGGTATGGGTAATAGGAATAGATAGAGAGAGGGCATGGGGGATAGGAATAGATAGAGAGAGGGTATGGGGAATAAGAATAGAGAGAGGGTATGGGGAATAGGAATAGAGAGAGGGTATGGGGAATAGGAATAGATAGAGAGAGGGTATGGGAAATAAGAATATAGAGAGAGGGTATGGGGAATAGGAATAGAGAGAGGGTATGGGGAATAGGAATAGAGATAGGGTATGGGGAATAGGAATAGAGAGAGGGTATGGGGAATAGGAATAGACAGAGGGTATGGGGAATAGGAATAGATAGAAAGAGGGCATGGGGAATAGGAATAGATAGAGAGAGGGCATGGGGAATAGGTATAGATAGAGAGAGGGTATGGGGAATAAGAATATAGAGAGAGGGTATGGGGAATAAGAATATAGAGAGAGGGTATGGGGAATAGGAATAGAGAGAGGGTATGGGGATTAGGAATAGAGAGAGGGTATGCGGTATAGGAATAGATAGAGAGCGGGTGTGGGAAATAAGAATATAGAGAGAGGGTATGGGGAATAGGAATAGAGAGAGGGTATGGGGAATAGGAATAGAGAGAGGGTATGGGGAATAGGAATAGATAGAGAGAGGGCATGGGGAATAAGAATATAGAGAGAGGGTATGGGGAATAGGAATAGATAGAGAGAGGGTATGGGAAATAAGAATATAGAGAGAGGGTATGGGGAATAGGAATAGAGAGAGGGTATGGGGAATAGGAATAGAGAGAGGGTATGGGGAATAGGAATAGAGAGAGGGTATGGCGAATAGGAATAGAGAGAGGGTATGGGGAATAGGAATAGATAGAAAGAGGGCATGGGGAATAGGAATAGATAGAGAGAGGGCATGGGAAATAGGTATAGATAGAGAGAGGGCATGGGGAATAAGAATATAGAGAGAGGGTATGGGGAATAAGAATATAGAGAGAGGATATGGGGAATAGGAATAGAGAGAGGGTATGGGGAATAGGAATAGAGAGAGGGTATGGGAAATAGGAATAGAGAGAGGGCATGGGGAATAGGAATAGAGAGAGGGTTTGGGGAATAGGAATAGATAGAAAGAGGGCATGGGGAATAGGAATAGATAGAGAGAGGGCATGGGGAATAGGTATAGATAGAGAGAGGGTATGGGGAATAAGAATATAGAGAGAGGATATGGGGAATAGGAATAGAGAGAGGGTATGGGGAATAGGAATAGAGAGAGGGTATGGGGAATAGGAATAGAGAGAGGGCATGGGGAATAGGAATAGAGAGAGGGTATGGGGAATAGGAATAGAGAGAGGGTATGGGGAATAGGAATAGATAGAGAGAGGGCATGGGGAATAAGAATATAGAGAGAGGGTATGGGGAATAGGAATAGAGAGAGGGTATGGGGAATAGGAATAGAGAGAGGGTATGGGGAATAGGAATAGATAGAAAGAGGGCATGGGGAATAGGAATAGATAGAGAGAGGGCATGGGGAATAGGTATAGATAGAGAGAGGGTATGGGGAATAAGAATATAGAGAGAGGGTATGGGGAATAGGAATAGGAATAGAGAGAGGGTATGGGGAATAGGAATAGAGAGAGGGTATGCGGAATAGGAATAGATAGAGAGAGGGTATGGGAAATAAGAATATAGAGAGAGGGTATGGGGAATAGGAATAGATAGAAAGAGGGCATGGGGAATAGGAATAGATAGAGAGAGGGCATGGGGAATAGGTATAGATAGAGAGAGGGTATGGGGAATAAGAATATAGAGAGAGGATATGGGGAATAAGAATATAGAGAGAGGGTATGGGGAATAGGAATAGAGAGAGGGTATGGGGATTAGGAATAGAGAGAGGGTATGCGGAATAGGAATAGATAGAGAGCGGGTATGGGAAATAAGAATATAGAGAGAGGGTATGGGGAATAGGAATAGAGAGAGGGTATGGGGAATAGGAATAGAGAGAGGGTATGGGGAATAGGAATAGATAGAGAGAGGGCATGGGGAATAAGAATATAGAGAGAGGGTATGGGGAATAGGAATAGATAGAGAGAGGGTATGGGAAATAAGAATATAGAGAGAGGGTATGGGGAATAGGAATAGAGAGAGGGTATGGGGAATAGGAATAGAGAGAGGGTATGGGGAATAGGAATAGAGAGAGGGTATGGCGAATAGGAATAGAGAGAGGGTATGGGGAATAGGAATAGATAGAAAGAGGGCATGGGGAATAGGAATAGATAGAGAGAGGGCATGGGGAATAGGTATAGATAGAGAGAGGGCATGGGGAATAAGAATATAGAGAGAGGGTATGGGGAATAAGAATATAGAGAGAGGATATGGGGAATAGGAATAGAGAGAGGGTATGGGGAATAGGAATAGAGAGAGGGTATGGGAAATAGGAATAGAGAGAGGGCATGGGGAATAGGAATAGAGAGAGGGTTTGGGGAATAGGAATAGATAGAAAGAGGGCATGGGGAATAGGAATAGATAGAGAGAGGGCATGGGGAATAGGTATAGATAGAGAGAGGGTATGGGGAATAAGAATATAGAGAGAGGATATGGGGAATAGGAATAGAGAGAGGGTATGGGGAATAGGAATAGAGAGAGGGTATGGGGAATAGGAATAGAGAGAGGGCATGGGGAATAGGAATAGAGAGAGGGTATGGGGAATAGGAATAGAGAGAGGGTATGGGGAATAGGAATAGATAGAGAGAGGGCATGGGGAATAAGAATATAGAGAGAGGGTATGGGGAATAGGAATAGAGAGAGGGTATGGGGAATAGGAATAGAGAGAGGGTATGGGGAATAGGAATAGATAGAAAGAGGGCATGGGGAATAGGAATAGATAGAGAGAGGGCATGGGGAATAGGTATAGATAGAGAGAGGGTATGGGGAATAAGAATATAGAGAGAGGGTATGGGGAATAGGAATAGGAATAGAGAGAGGGTATGGGGAATAGGAATAGAGAGAGGGTATGCGGAATAGGAATAGATAGAGAGAGGGTATGGGAAATAAGAATATAGAGAGAGGGTATGGGGAATAGGAATAGATAGAAAGAGGGCATGGGGAATAGGAATAGATAGAGAGAGGGCATGGGGAATAGGTATAGATAGAGAGAGGGTATGGGGAATAAGAATATAGAGAGAGGATATGGGGAATAGGAATAGAGAGAGGGTATGGGGAATAGGAATAGAGAGAGGGTATGGGGAATAGGAATAGAGAGAGGGCATGGGGAATAGGAATAGAGAGAGGGTATGGGGAATAGGAATAGAGAGAGGGTATGGGGAATAGGAATAGAGAGAGGGCATGGGGAATAGGAATAGAGAGAGGGTATGGGGAATAGGAATAGAGAGAGGGTATGGGGAATAGGAATAGATAGAGAGAGGGCATGGGGAATAAGAATATAGAGAGAGGGTATGGGGAATAGGAATAGAGAGAGGGTATGGGGAATAGGAATAGAGAGAGGGTATGGGGAATAGGAATAGAGAGAGAGTATGGGGAATAGGAATAGATAGAGAGAGGGTATGGGGAATAGGAATAGAGAGAGGTTATGGGGAATAGGAATAGAGAGAGAGAGTATGGGGAATATGAATAGATAGAGAGAGGGTATGGGGAATAGGAATAGAGAGAGGTTATGGGGAATTGTGATAGAGAGGTTGTGAGAGAGAGGGGATATCACTGTGTTCTTAGAGGGAAGTGAGGCAACAGAAAGCAGCACCGGGCCACAGTGACAGGCTCAGCAGGGTAAGGTCGATAGTGCTCTGTACTATTCTGGCCCCGGACATACTATAGCCACAGGGTATGGGGAATAGGAATAGAGAGAGGGTATGGGGAATAGGAATAGATAGAGAGGGTATGGGAAATAAGAATATAGAGAGAGGGTATGGGGAATAGGAACAGAGAGAGGGTATGGGGAATAGGAATAGAGAGAGGGTATGGGGAATAGGAATAGAGAGAGGGTATGGGGAATATGAATAGAGATAGGGTATGGGGAATAGGAATAGAGAGAGGGTTTGGGGAATAGGAATAGAGAGAGGGTATGGGAAATAGGAATAGAGAGAGGGTATGGGGAATAGGAATAGAGAGAGGGTATGGGGAATATGAATGGAGAGAGGGTATGGGGAATAGGAATAGAGAGAGGGTATGGGGAATAGGAATAGAGAGAGGGTATGGGGAATAGGAATAGATAGAAAGAGGGCATGGGGAATAGGAATAGATAGAGAGAGGGCATGGGGAATAGGTATAGATAGAGAGAGGGTATGGGGAATAAGAATATAGAGAGAGGGTATGGGGAATAGGAATAGAGAGAGGGTATGGGGAATAGGAATAGAGAGAG
This sequence comes from Coregonus clupeaformis, assembly GCF_020615455.1. Taxonomy (NCBI): domain Eukaryota; kingdom Metazoa; phylum Chordata; class Actinopteri; order Salmoniformes; family Salmonidae; genus Coregonus; species Coregonus clupeaformis. The sequence continues at coordinate 11,562,633 of NC_059207.1, read as the reverse complement.
AGTATGGGGAATAGGAATAGATAGAGAGAGGGTATGGGGAATAGGAATAGAGAGAGGTTATGGGGAATAGGAATAGAGAGAGAGAGTATGGGGAATATGAATAGATAGAGAGAGGGTATGGGGAATAGGAATAGAGAGAGGTTATGGGGAATTGTGATAGAGAGGTTGTGAGAGAGAGGGGATATCACTGTGTTCTTAGAGGGAAGTGAGGCAACAGAAAGCAGCACCGGGCCACAGTGACAGGCTCAGCAGGGTAAGGTCGATAGTGCTCTGTACTATTCTGGCCCCGGACATACTATAGCCACAGGGTATGGGGAATAGGAATAGAGAGAGTGTATGGGGAATAGGAATAGATAGAGAGAGGGTATGGGAAATAAGAATATAGAGAGAGGGTATGGGGAATAGGAACAGAGAGAGGGTATGGGGAATAGGAATAGAGAGAGGGTATGGGGAATAGGAATAGAGATAGGGTATGGGGAATAGGAATAGAGAGAGGGTTTGGGGAATAGGAATAGAGAGAGGGTATGGGGAATAGGAATAGAGAGAGGGTATGGGGAATATGAATAGATAGAGAGAGGGTATGGGGAATAGGAATAGATAGAGAGAGGGCATGGGGAATAGGAATAGATAGAGGGTATGGAGAATAGGAATAGAGAGAGGGTATGGGGAATAGGTGTCACGGTTTACTAAGCCAGAACCCAGAAGCAGACCAGGACAAGGTACTTTGAGACAAAGGTGAGTGTTTATTGAATAGACTCCCGAGTGAGGCTGAATAATCCAGGGAACAGGGCGGGTGGCGTGGATGGGTTGTTGAGGGTGCAGTGGTGGGTCCAGAAATGGCTCGGCAGCCGCCGACCATCAGGCAGAGGTTGGGTGAAGGTTCCGGGTGAGAGACTGCAGACAGAACAAAACGGAGGTAAGTACACAGCAATTCAACAAGGTGCAAAACAACAAAACTAACGCTAGATGTTTCCAGGCTGATACACGGACAAACATACTGTTCATGGCTAACGATCCGGCAGGAACTGGATGTTCGGCCAGAGCCTAAGAAGGGTGATGATCAGGACCAGGTGTGCAGATTGCTGATGGGATGCAGGTGCGGAAAACAAGAGAGCTCCCCGGAGCGTTCCCGAACCCTCGGGAAACTGGAGATCACGAACAGGAAAAACTAGTCACCAGACAGGACCCGACTCAGACTGCCGGGATCGTTACAGTACCCCCCCTCCGACGAACGCCACCGGGCGGACTCCCGGAGCGCCAGGATGGAGGCGGTAGAAATCACTGATGAGGTCAGCATCTAGGACCTGTCGCCGCGGAATCCAACTCCTCTCTTCAGGACCATACCCCTCCCAGTCCACGAGATACTGGAAACCCCGGCCCCGCCGTCTGGAATCCATGATGCGGCGCACCGTGTAGGCAGGACCACCTCCGATCATCCGAGGAGGAGGAGGAGGAGGCGGAGGAGGCAACAGAGGACTGAGGAAGACAGGCTTGAGGCAGGAGACATGAAAGGTGGGATGGACTCTGAGCGTCCTCGGTAGTTTGAGTCGAACTGCCACTGGATTGATCACCTTCTCCACCACAAACGGACCAATGAACTTCGGTAACAACTTCCTAGACTCAGTCCGTAACGGAAGATCCCGTGTGGCCAACCAAACCCTATCTCCGATGGTATAGGTGGGAGCGGGGATCCGGCGACGATTCGCCTGGAGCTGATACCGGTCCGAAACTCTAAGGAGTGCCCTTCTGGCCCGATGCCAGGTCCGGTGGCAACGACGAATATGGGCCTGAACAGAAGGCACTGAGAGCTCCTTCTCCTGAGAAGGGAACAGGGGAGGTTGGTAGCCATACAGGCACTGGAAGGGAGACATCCCAGTGGCAGATGTAGGGAGAGTATTGTGGGCATACTCAACCCAAGGCAACTGAGAGACCCAGGAGGTGGGGTTGGAAGAGACCAGACAGCGTAGCGTGGATTCCATCTTCTGGTTGGCTCTCTCCGCCTGACCATTGGATTGGGGGTGAAAACCAGATGTGAGACTGACTGTAGCTCCAATGGCCAAACAGAAGGACTTCCAGACAGCAGAGGTAAACTGAGGGCCACGGTCGGAAACGATATCACTGGGCAAACCGTGGACCCTGAAAACCTCCCTAACCAGGATCTCGGACGTCTCCGAGGCAGAGGGAAGCTTGGCAATTGGCACAAAGTGGGCGAACTTGCTGAATCTGTCCACGATAGTCAGAACGACCGTGTTCCCCTCAGAAGCGGGCAACCCAGTGACGAAGTCCAGGGCCAGATGCGACCATGGTCGCCGGGGGAATAGGAAGGGGGTGAAGTAGTCCAGAGCTGGGCCGATTGGTACTCTTATTCTGCGCACACACTGGACAGGCAGCAACAAAACCCCGAGTATCCTCGGCCATGGCAGGCCACCAAAAAGCGTCTGCGAAGAAACGCCATTGTCCGAGCCACGCCAGGGTGACAAGCCATCTTGCTGGCGTGGGACCATTTGAGACAGCAGGACGAACCGACTCAGGCACAAACAACCGACCGGGTGGACCGTTACGGGACCGGGCTGAGTCCGAAGGGCCGCCAGCACCTCCTCCTCAATCTTCCACGTAACTGCTCCCACGACGCAGTTCCGGGGGAGAATTGTCTCGGTCTTGGACCCACTCTCCTCCGTCTTGGAGAACATCCGGGACAAGGCGTCCGCCTTGCCGTTCTTAGATCCAGGTCGGAACGTCAGGGAAAACTTGAATCGTCCGAAAAACAACGCCCACCTGGCCTGACGGGAGTTGAGACGTTTAGCCGATTGCACGTAAGCAAGATTCTTGTGGTCAGTCCAGACAATAAACGGTTGCTCCGCCCCTCCAACCAGTGGCGCCACTCCTCCAAGGCAAGTTTCACCGCGAGAAGCTCCCGGTTACCCACATCGTAATTCCTCTCCGCAGGCGAAAGGCGACGAGAGTAGTAGGCGCAGGGATGGAGTTTACTGTCCGTGGAGCATCGCTGCGACAGGATGGCGCCAACTCCCACATCAGACGCGTCCACTTCAACGACGAACTGACGGGCCGTGTCCGGTTGAGAGAGAATCGGTGCGTTGGTGAATCGCCTCTTCAAATCCAGAAACGCTCGATCCGCCTCCGGATTCCACTTGAAGGTCCTGATACTGGAAGTCAAGGCAGTTAACGGAGCGGCCACACGGCTGTAATCCCGGATGAATCTGCGGTAGAAATTCGCAAACCCCAAAAATCTCTGGAGCTGCAATCTCGTACCGGGCTGGGCCCATTCCAGAACCGCTCTAACCTTCTCCTGGTCCATCCTAATCTCTCCCCTGGAGATGATGTACCCGAGAAAGGATGTCGTGTGGGCGTGAAACTCGCACCTCTCGGCCTTCACGAACAGGCGATTCTCCAACAATCGCTGCAGAACCTGCCGGACATGCTGGACGTGGTCGGAAGGTTCCTTCGAGAAGATCAGAATGTCATCCAGGTAAACAAACACAAAGAGACCGATCATATCTCTCAGGATGTCGTTCACCATACTCTGGAATACCGCTGGAGCATTGGTCAGTCCAAACGGCATCACCTGATACTCGAAGTGACCCATCGGTGTATTGAAACCCGTCAACCACTCGTCCCCCTCTCTGATCCGGACCATGTGATACGCATTGCGTAGGTCTAGCTTGGTGAACACCGTGGCACCCTGTAAGGAGTCGAAGGCAGAACTCATCAAGGGCAGGGGATACTTGTTCTTGACCGTGATGGCATTCAACCCCGATAATCAATACACGGTCGAAGAGAGCCATCCTTCTTACCCACAAAGAAGAATCCTGCCCCCAGGGGTGATGACGAGGGACGAACGAGACCAGCCGCTAGGGACTCCTTGATGTAGGTCTCCAACGCCTCACGTTCAGGTCGGAGATACTGTATAACCTTCCCTTGGGGTAGACAGCTCCCGGGAACAGGTTGATGGCACAATCATATGGTCGGTGGGGAGGGAGTGACAGAGCCTTCTGCTTACTGAAAACTTCCCCCAAATCGTGATATGTCTCGGGGAACCAGGGACAAATCTGGGGGTTTTGCCTCAATCACCTGACTGGGAACCGAATGGGGGCAGGCAGTCTTGAGACAGTTAGCATGACAATCAAGGCTCCAACTCGTTACCTTGCCCGTCACCCAATCGAACGTGGGATTGTGTTCCTTCAGCCAGGGGTATCCAAGGACCAGAGGAACATGGGAAGACGGCAGAATGAAGAATGAAATCATCTCAGAATGATTCCCCGACAACCGCATCTTAACCGGTTCAGTCCTCATCGTGATACGTGCCAGACTACTGCCGTTCAGAGTGGTCGCTTCAATGGCTTCCGGCAATTGCTCCTTGGAAAGCCCCAGCTGTTCCACCAACTCGGCATCAAGAAAGCTTCCATCGGCACCTGAATCGATAAAAGCGTTAATCGCTAAGCTCTGATTCCTGTTCACAAGGGTAGCCGGGAAACGGGGTCTGACAGAGGTACTGAGAGGTTGAAACTGGCTCGCTAAAAGTCCTCCCAACTTTAGCGAGCCGGGCAGTTTGACGACCGCCGGGAACAGGTGGCGAGGTAATGTCCCGAACCACCACAGTAGAGGCAACAGTTAGTCCTACGTCTGAGTTGGCGTTCCTCCTTGGTTAACCCGTGCCGCCCTACTTGCATTGGTTCCGAATCGGGAGACAGGACCTCTCCACTAATCCTGTGTGGTGGACGATGATCGACGTATTCTGGTCCAATCCCCGACCCGACTGGAACCTGAGAAGCTGATCGATTGGACGGACCCCATTGCTTCTCCCTCCTTCGCTCTCGGACTCGATTATCCACCCGAATAGACAAGGCTACCAAGCTGTCCAGGTCACTAGGCTCCGGATAGGAGATCAACTCATCCTTGAGCTGCTCCGACAGACCCTGGTAGAAGGCCGCTTGCAGGGACTCCTCATTCCACCCACTCTCCACAGCCAACGTCTTGAACTCGATCACGAAGTCGGCCACGCTGCGAGTTCCTTGGTGAAGCGAAAACAGGCGCCTAGCTGCGTCCCTCCCTCGGACGGAATGGTCGAAAAGCTTCCTCAGCTCGGCCGTGAACCCCGGGTATGAAGCCATGCAGGGGTCTTGTCGTTCCCAAACGGCTGAAGCCCACTCCAGCGCTCGACCACGCAGCAACTCAATCACAAAGGCTATCCTAGCCTTGTCTGTGGCATAAGAGTAGGGCTGTAGATCGAACACTAACCCACACTGCATAAGGAAAGAACGGCATCTTCCCAGCTCCCCCTCATATTTATCCGGCGTCGGAACCTTGGGCTCACGGAAGGACACCGCTCCAGACGCGGCAGGCGAGATGGGTGAAACCGGTAGTGGATCCTCCACCGGAAACTTCGCGCTGGTTCTGGACCTCCGTCAGACCGGTAGAAAGGTTCCGAACTGCCAACGCGATCTCCTGTAGCTCCGTGCTATGATGGCCCAACACCTTCTCCTGATGGGTAATGGCATCGCGAACAGAGTCCAGGTCCGCTGGGTTCATTACTGGCCGGATCGTTCTGTCACGGTTTACTAAGCCAGAACCCAGAAGCAGACCAGGACAAGGTACTTTGAGACAAAGGTGAGTGTTTATTGAATAGACTCCCCGAGTGAGGCTGAATAATCCAGGGAACAGGGCGGGTGGCGTGGATGGGTTGTTGAGGGTGCAGTGGTGGGTCCAGAAATGGCTCGGCAGCCGCCGACCATCAGGCAGAGGTTGGGTGAAGGTTCCGGGTGAGAGACTGCAGACAGAACAAAACGGAGGTAAGTACACAGCAATTCAACAAGGTGCAAAACAACAAAACTAACGCTAGATGTTTCCAGGCTGATACACGGACAAACATACTGTTCATGGCTAACGATCCGGCAGGAACTGGATGTTCGGCCAGAGCCTAAGAAGGGTGATGATCAGGACCAGGTGTGCAGATTGCTGATGGGATGCAGGTGCGGAAAACAAGAGAGCTCCCCGGAGCGTTCCCGAACCCTCGGGAAACTGGAGATCACGAACAGGAAAAACTAGTCACCAGACAGGACCCGACTCAGACTGCCGGGATCGTTACAATAGGTATAGAGAGAGAGTATGGGGAATAGGAATAGATAGATAGAGGGTATGGGGAATAGGAATAGAGAGAGGGTATGGGGAATAGGAATAGAGAGAGAGTATGGGGAATAGGAATAGATAGGGAGAGGGTATGGGGAATAGGAATAGAGAGAGGTTATGGGGAATTGTGATAGAGAGGTTGTGAGAGAGAGGGGATATCACTGTGTTCTTAGAGGGAAGTGAGGCAACAGAAAGCAGCACCGGGCCACAGTGACAGGCTCAGCAGGGTAAGGTCGATAGTGCTCTGTACTATTCTGGCCCCGGACATACTATAGCCACAGGCCCCCATATTCTGTGTACTGCCATCCACTTTAGCGCAATACAATGTACCAGTCAATACGGTGCACTTACGGGTTTCACTGCTGAGCTCACAATGTGTGTGTAGATTGCATCATCTATCCTTAATCATGGTTCGCAATGTTTTGGTTGACAGAATTGGGACAAAATATTAGCTATGTACAGACAGACATTTCAGTAAGTGTGTGTGTGTGTGTGTGTGTATATGAGCAGTAGAGGTGGGATAGAAGTAATGACTAATTCACTATACCAAGCAGACACACAGACATGTTTTAGTAATGAGTGACAAAAATAGCAAAATATCTCCAACGCTATATGTGTGTCACGTTCATTGTGTAAAGGATTGGACCAAGGTGCAGCGTGGTACGCCTACATAGTCGTTTGTTTTAATAAACACTGACAAAATAACAAAATCCAACAGAACGTGAAGTTCAAGAGGCTAAACATCAAAGAAACAGAAACAAGATCCCACAACTAAGGTAGGCAACATGGCTGCCTAAGTATGATCCCCAATCAGAGACAACGACCGACAGCTGCCTCTGATTGGGAACCACACCCGGCCAACATAGAAATACATAAACTATATATCACACCCTGACCAACCCAACTAGAGATCTCAATGTCAGGGCGTGACAATGTGAAAAACATTAATCAGCTCTGCAACGGAGAGAGTCATTCACCCTTTGAACAAGAGTTATCACAGAACCTGCAAACACCTTGGAATGGTATGCGGGTGTTACCTTTATTTTCTAATCAAAGGGACAATAAAACAAGGGTGTTTGGAGTCCACCCTTGTTTTGCAGAGGTATTGACCAAGCCCTATGACACAGCCACAACACAAACAAAATAAGCTTTGCGCATCCGTCGGGTGTGAAATGTGGATGGCCCGGGTACAGCACGCACAATCCCTGTCCATCTCGTCCAGCCCACTAGCAGCTGCCTGGGCCACTACAGCAAAGCCTGTTGAGAAAGAAGCACACTAAGGGGATGAACAGTCTAAAGCTCCTCCAAGCTGGACGGCAGAGAAACACATGAGGAAATGAGGAAACTGACAGACGCCACGCTGTATAAATAGACCTCTACCATTACACACACACACACACACAGAGAGAGAGGGGGGGGGGGGATAAGACAGAAGCCGTTGGGGGAGTTTTGGCATAAATGAGAAAGATGTTCTCCATTCAACTCGCTGGTGATGATTCATTAGGTCGTTATGTTCATTATGTTTGTGTGTTTCCTCCAGAGATTGGAGTGTCTAAGTGGGGGATCCTGTCTTTCAGAAACTGGGTCTGTGATGTGTCTCTGACTGAGTCATTCCACAGAATGAGACGAGTGGCAGACAGAAAGAGAAAGGGAGAGAATATCAGCCATCTGATGTGAAATACATCTCTTCAACCAATCAGAGGGATGCTTTTGGATTGTTCAACCCCCCATTGAAATAAACCAGTTCAAAATAATATTGATGTTGGCGAGCCAGTAAACAGGCGATGACGTGCAGAAATGTGTACTTCAAAGACCCGTGGGTAATAGCATTGTATTAAGAGACTGAACTGAGAGGATTGTTTCAGCACAACATGATGCAAACTTTATGGGGATCCACTCAGGTGGATGGTTGGCAAACCTCATCCTCACTGCCTGGTAGTCCTGTTGTGAAAGCTTTAGTCAACCTAGCCTACTAGACTCATCTTAGTGCATTGCTGTACCCTGTTGGGACACACCCAAAGTGAGCCTGGGCTTCTCATTACGGGGAAATTCCCTCTCCCACAGATCTAACTCACCCGACGGCTCCTTAACTAGAACCCACAGGACAGGGCAAGAGAAGACGGCTACTCCAGCGATACTCCCTAAAGGAGTTACAGTAAAGAGAAGAGCCCAAAACTGAGATTGCATCATCTACTTGTCTCAATCATCCTAAAGTTTCTAAAATGTGATTGTGTAACTCAATTAAGTTACTTATAGATGATTTGGACATGAAGCGCAAAAATGTTAATATACAGTGCATTCGGAAAATATTCAGACCACTATACTTTTTCCACATTTTGTTACGTTACAGCCTTATTCTAAAATTGCTTAAATTCTTTTTTTCCCTCATCAATCTACACCCAATACCCCATAATGACAAAGCAAAAACAGCTTTTTATACATTTTTGCAAATGTATTATAAATACAATACTGAAATGTCACATTTTCATAAGTATTCAGACCCTTCAGTACTTTGTTGAAGCACCTTTGGCAGCGATTACAGCATTGAGTCTTCTTGGGTATGACGCTACAAGCTTGGCACACCTGTATTTGTGGAGTTTCTCCCATTCTTCTTTGCAGATCCTCTCAAGCTCTGTCAGGTTGGATGGGGAGCGTTGCTACACAGCTATTATCAGGTCTCTCCAGAGCTGTTCGATCGGGTTCAAGTCTGGGCTCTTGCTGGTCCACTCAAGGACATTCAGAGACTTGTCCTGAAGTCACTCCTGCATTGTTCTGGCTGTGTACTTAGGGTCGTTGTCCTGTTGGAAGGTGAACCTTCGCCCTAGTCTGAGGTCCTGAGCATTCTGGAGCAGGTTTTCATCAAGGATCTCTCTACACTTTGCACCATTAATCTTTCCCTCGATCCTGAGTAGTCTCCCAGTCCCTGCAATTGAAAAACATCCCCAAAGCATGACGCTCCCACAATGCTTCACCGTAGGGATGGTGCCAGGTTTCCTACCGACGTTCCTTGGCATTCAGGCCAAAGAGGTCCATCTTGGTTTCATCAGACCAGAGAATCTTGTTTCTCATGGTCTGAGAGTCTTAAGGTGCCTTTTGGCAAACTCCAAGCGGGCTGTTATGTGCCTTTTACTGAGGAGTGGCTTCCGTCTGGCCAATCTAACATAAAGGCCTGATTGGTGGAGCGCTGCAGAGATGGTTGTCCTTCTGGAGGTTTCTCCCATCTCCACAGAGGAAATCTAGAGCTCTGTCAGAGTGACCATCGGGTTCTTGGACACCTCCCTGACCATGGCCGTTCTCCCCCGAGTGCTCAGTTTGGCCAGGCAGCCAGCTCTAGGAAGAGTCTTGGTGGTTCCAAATTCCTTCCATTTAAGAATGATGGAAGCCACTGTGTTCTTGGGGACATTCAATGCTGCAGACATTTTTTGGTACCCTTTCCCAGATCTGTTTCTCGACACAATCCTGTCTCGGAGCTCTACGGACAATTCCTTTGACCTCATGGCTTGGTTTTAGCTCTGACATGCACTGTCAGCTGTGGGACCTTATATAGACAGGTGTGTGCCTTTCCAAATTATATCCAATCAATTAAATGTACCACAGGTGGACTCCAATCAAGTTGTAGAAACATCTCAAGGATGATCAGTGGAAACAGAATGCACCCGAGCTCAATTTCGAGTCTCATAGCAAAAGGTCTGAATACTTATGTCAATAAGGTATATTTTTTGTTTGTTTTTTATACATTTGCTAAAATTTCTTTTAAAAACTGTTTTCACTTCGTCATTATGGGGTGGTGTGTGTAGACTGCTAATAAAAAATAAAAATAAATTTAGAATAAGGTTGTAATGTAACAAAATGTGGAAAAAGTCAAAGGGTCTGAATACTTTCTGAAGGCACTGTAGGTACAATTGACTTGCATTGGATTTGTGCCACATATGCTAAAAAGTTAGCATTTGAAACAGTGGCCAAGTAAACAAAACCAAAGCATGGATTGCTGTCATACTTTGTCCATAGACTGCTTACATGGAACCAATATGTTGTTTTGTAACTTGGGTGAACTATCCGTAACCAAAGTCTGAGAGTCCTTGATCGATGAAGGAAATATGGTGAAAAACTATCCTATTATCACACCTATCAACAATCAAGAGGGAATGGAGAGAAGACAAGGAAGATTAACAGGGAATAAAGTCAAAGAGGACCATTGTCCCTTTAAAGTCAACGTTAAGTACCAACCCTGGAAACAACTTAGAATTTCATGCCTGTCCACATTGACTATGCACAAGCTTGCCACCGGACTGCAAACCACAACACACTCCTCACTGGGCAAAAACTGGTTGAATCAACGTTGTTTCCACGTCATTTCAACCAAAAAAACTCTACGTGAAGACATTGAATCAACGTGGAAAACTGATTGGATTTGCAGAAAGTCACCAACGTCAGGGAATTACCTCTTATTTTCACCCAACTTTCAACCTAAATCCAATGACATGGTGACATGTTTTGTTGATTTCACGCTGAATTCACGTTAGTTGACAACTCAACCAAATTTAAATCAAAACTAGACGTTGAACTGATGTCTGTGCCCAGTGGGACACACACTTAGTTTTGGTAGGTTGGGATTGGAATTATACGGTTCGATGTCACAGTGCCATTGACTCTTCCCTTGACGTCACAGACGCTGCACATAAGCGTACCGGTTCCCCCCATACGCGCCCCCTAATGATGTAGCAGTCATGGGGATGCATCTGTGCTTAAGTGCATTAGAGTAAAATAAACATGATCAGCCATCTGCGCTGTGATGGCATGGTTGCCTAGTGCCAGGTCCTGTTTGGATAGTCTGACGTGGGTGAACTGAGGATAATGTGTGTGTGTATATGTGTGTGTGTGTGTGTGTGTGTGTGTGTGTGTGTGTGTGTGTGTGTGTGTGTGTGTGTGTGTGTGTGTGTGTGTGTGTGTGTGTGTGTGTGTGTGTGTGTGTATGTGTGTGTGTGTGTGTGTGCGTGCGTGCACTCATGATGATGGATTTTTTTTCTAAGGCTCCAGAGTACTGTGCTGGTGCGTGTGCCTGTGTGTGTGTATGTGTGTGTATATGTGTGTGTGTGTGTGTGTGTGTGCGCATGTGTGTGTGTGTGTGCATGCGCACACAGATGTCAGCACTCATGATGATGGATTTTTTTTCTAAGGCTCCAGAGTACTGTGCTTGTGCGTGTGTGTATGTCTGTGTGTTTGTGTGTGTGTGTGTGTGTGCGTGTATGTGCCTGTGTGTGTGTGTGTCCTTCCTATAAGGGTTTCAGAAAGGTCTCCTCATTCCCTGGTACGATCAAGTGTGCTGGGTGAACCATCGAGTCCCAAAATAGTCTGAACCACAACAACAACCTCAACTACAGTATATCATGGAATAGGGTGTGTGTGTGACCGGCTAGGGAAGAGTTCTATACAGTACACCAGGGCACCATGTTGGCAACAGCTCTGGGCCCTAGCACACAGGCACCTGTGCACCATGTTCGCAACAGCTCTGGGCCCTAGCACACAGGCACCTGTGCACCATGTTGGCAACAGCTCTGGGCCCTAGCACAGAGGCACCTGTGCACCATGTTGGCAACAGCTCTGGGCCCTAGCACACAGGCGCCTGGGCACCATGTTGGCAACAGCTCTGGGCCCTAGCACACAGGCGCCTGTGCACCATGTTGGCAACAGCTCTGAGCCCTAGCACACAGGCGCCTGGGCACCATGTTGGCAACAGCTCTGGGCCCTAGCTCACAGGCGCCTGTGCACCATGTTGGCAACAGCTCTGGGCCCTAGCTCACAGGCGCCTGTGCACCATGTTGGCAACAGCTCTGGGCCCTAGCACACAGGCACCTATGCACCATGTTGGCAACAGCTCTGGAACCTAGCACACAGGCGCCTGTGCACCATGTTGGCAACAGCTCTGGGCCCTAGCACAGAGGCACCTGTGCACCATGTTGGCAACAGCTCTGGGCCCTAGCACACAGGCGCCTGGGCACCATGTTGGCAGCAGCTCTGGGCCCTAGCACACAGGCGCCTGTGCACCATGTTGGCAACAGCTCTGGGCCCTAGCTCACAGGCGCCTGTGCACCATGTTGGCAACAGCTCTGAGCCCTAGCACACAGGCGCCTGGGCACCATGTTGGCAACAGCTCTGGGCCCTAGCACACTGGCGCCTGGGCACCATGTTGGCAACAGCTCTGGGCCCTAGCACACAGGCGCCTGGGCACCATGTTGGCAACAGCTCTGGGCCCTAGCACACAGGCGCCTGTGCACCATGTTGGCAACAGCTCTGGGCCCTAGCACACAGGCGCCTGGGCACCATGTTGGCAACAGCTCTGGGCCCTAGCACACAGGCACCTGTGCACCATGTTGGCAACAGCTCTGGGCCCTAGCACACAGGCGCCTGTGCACCATGTTGGCAACAGCTCTGGGCCCTAGCACACAGGCACCTGGGCATCATGTTGGCAACAGCTCTGGGCCCTAGCACACAGGCACCTGTGCACCATGTTGGCAACAGCTCTGGGCCCTAGCACACAGGCGCCTGTGCACCATGTTGGCAACAGCTCTGGGCCCTAGCACACAGGCACCTGGGCACCATGTTGGGCAGCCTTGGTACAGTAAAACCCAGGTTCCTGGATTAACAAGTTAACGCGTTTGTTTGTTTGCAACAGAGAGAGAGAGAGATTCTATGTCATAGAAGAGGGATTCAATAAAATTCAATACACAGTCCAAAAAAGTCCCACTTCATCTGTCGATCAGAGATACTCATATCAGTCATATTTGGGTAAACAAGACTGAGTTGGAGGAAAATCTGGAGAGAGTCTACTCCAGGGGTGTCAAACTAATTATGCCCCAGGGGGTGCATTCGGTATTCAATGAGGTCCGGAGGGCAGCACGGAAAATGTGTTCCTTGCCGTCAAAATGTGCAAACAATTGTCCTCTATCAATCGTTTTTGGAATTGTCGATGCTCCCTGATTGTCTAGTGATTATTAGCGAGCTGGACAGTCAAGAAACTGTATGAATATAGGTCCATTGTCATTTCTACAAAGTTTCGATTTAGTTTTAGTCATTTTAAAGTATATTGAGTTCGTTCCACCCCCCAAAAAAAATTTTTTACCCCCCAAAAAATATTGATATTATTAATTGTTTTGTTTACTCAAACCACTGTATGTTTGACACCCCTGGTCTACTCTATACAGTGAAGAGCAATGTCTTTCTACCTGGATATGGAATGACTCCTACACTCTTAGAAAAAAAGGTGCTATCTAGAACCTAAAATAAAACAATTTGGTTCCAGGTAGAACCCTTTTGGGTTTCATGTAAAAACCTTTCCATAGAGGATTCTACATGGAACCCAAAAGGGTTCTACCTGTAACCAAACAGGGTTCTCCTATGGGGACAGCCGAAGAACCCTTTTGGAACCATTTTTTCTAAGAGTGTATATCAAACTCTTATACAAGTTACCAGGCATGATTCACTGGGGCTTTAACCTAATATTCACAGAGAAGCTGAACTCAAATGGCTAATATTTATCTAGATAAGAACAGAGCAAACTGCAGAACATTTTGTCCAATGCATTAACTGGAGGGAGCCAGAATTGATCCTGCAGGACTGGTTCACTTACCAGACTGGCAGGTCGGACGGTTCAAACACAGTCTAAAAATAAATAATGTCCTATTTAAGGATGGGCTAAACCCTGGTATACTTTCCAAGGTAGGAAATGTAGGACAACAGTACATTTGCTGCGTCTGTTTGAGCAATGGAAAATATAATAAACTAGAAAGAATAGATGAATATACTCTTTACAATAGAAATATGGACATGAGGCAGGCCAAAGATCCTGGATGGCTGAGGATGTATGCTCACACTATTCATTTCAAGGTCACTTGCTCAAGTTTTGTATGAACTCAATAATACTCTGTTTCCACTGCACAGATGAGTCTCTGTCTATCTGGCGTGTTTGAGGCTAGGATGCATATTGCCATTGGTCCCTGTGATTCAGCAGCACTCAAGTCAGCCAGCATGGATGCGGTAAACAAAATATCCTCTAAAAACGAGACAGACCTCAACAATGGACAGTGTGAATATCAAACTGTCTGTCCTACAGACATCCTACACAGACACATCTGGCTCAGTCCAGTGTGTTACTCATTTCCCCCAGTTGGACTTTGACCAACTATCATACCAGAGTTAGGCAACCCACCGTCTCACCTGTATTCGTTCCTGCCTGTCTGCCTTCCTGCCTGTCTTCCATCCTGCCTGTCTTCCTATCTGCCTTCCTGCCTATCTTCCTGCCTGTCTTCCTATCTGCCTTCCTGCCTGTCTCCCTTCCTGCCTGTCTTCCTATCTGCCTTCCTGCCTGTCTTCCTTCCTGCCTGTCTTCCTATCTGCCTGTCTTCCTATCTGCCTTCCTGCCTGTCTTCCTTCCTGCCTGTCTTCCTATCTGCCTGTCTTCCTATCTGCCTTCCTGCCTGTCTTCCTTCCTGCCTGTCTTCCTATCTGCCTGTCTTCCTATCTGCCTGTCTTCCTATCTGCCTTCCTTCTGTCTTCCAGCCTGCCTGTCATCCTATCTGCCTTCCTGCCTGTCTTCCTATCTGCCTTCCTGCCTGTCTTCCATCCTGCCTGTCTTCCTATCTTCCACCCTGCCTGTCTTCCATCCTGCCTGTCTTCCTATCTGCCTGTCTTCCTATCTTCCTTCCTGCCTGTCTTCCTATCTGCCTGCCAGGCTACACAAATTATATGACTGATCAAACACTGAGGGGTAAATAGAGCCAGAACACAAACACCTAAATCTGGTAATTTAGCCATGCATGCACTGATCACAGGGAGAGCTGCTGGACATCACTAAAAGGCCAGAGCCTCAAACACACAGAGATGTCCATTAGCGGGATCACTCATACTCTACGTGGTTGTTGAAGAAGGGGGAGGGAAGGAGGGAAAGAGAGAGAAATAGAGAGACGTGGCAGTCCCCATGAGAAGGACTGTTTAATGGCCTATGGACCCACCCAGGAGACAGATGGCAAGGAGTGCGCGCACGCACACACACGTTGCTCCACCTCCCTGTTGGGACTTGTACCAGATCAATTTCTGTGAACTCATACATACACATACAGTGCCTTCGGAAAGTATTCAGACCCCTTGACTTTTTCTACATTTTGTTATGTTACAGCCTTATTCTAAAACGGATTAAATAAAATAATTTCCTCAGCAATCTACACACAATACCCCATAATGAAAAAGCGAAAACAGGTTTTTCCAAATGTTTGCAAATGTATTAAAAATAAAAAACGGAAATACCTTATTTACATAAGTATTCAGACACTTTGCTATGAGACTCGAAATTGAGCTCAGGTGCATCCTGTTTCCATTGATCATCCTTGAGATGTTTCTACAACTTGATTGGAGTCCACCTGTGGTAAATTCAATTGATTGGACATGATTTGGAAAGGCACACACCTGTCTATATAAGGTCCCACAGTTGACAGTGCATGTCAGAGCTAAAACCAAGCCATGAGGTCAAAGGAATTGTTCGTAGAGCTCAGAGACAGGATTGTGTCGAGGCACAGATTTGGGGAAGGGTACCAAACCATTTCTGCAGCATTGAAGGTCCCCAAGAACACAGTGGCCTAAATCATTCTTAAATGGAAGAAGTTTGGAACCACCAAGACTCTTCCTAGAGCTGGCCACCTAGCCAAACTGAGCAATCGGGAGAGAAGGGCCTTGGTCAGGGAGGTGACCAAGAACCCGACGGTCATTCTGACAGAGCTCTAGAGTTCCTCTGTGGAGATGGGAGAACCTTACAGAAGGACAACCATCTCTGCAGAACTCCACCAATCAGGCCTTTATGGTAGAGTGGCCAGACGGAAGCCACTCCTCAGTAAAAGGCACATGACAGCCCGCTTGGAGTTTGCCAAAAGGCACCTTAAGACTCTCAGACCATGAGAAACAAGATTCTCTGGTCTGATGAAACCAAGATGGACCTCTTTAGCCTGAATGGCAAGCATCACATCTGGAGGAAACCTGGCACCATCCCTACGGTAAAGCATGGTGGTGGCAGCATCATGCTGTGTAGATGTTTTTCAGCGGTAGGGACTGGGAGACTAATCAGGATCGAGGCAAAGATGAATGGAGCAAAGTACAGAGAGATCCTTGATGAAAACCTGCTCCAGAGCGCTCAGGACCTCAGACTGTGGTGAAGGCTCACCTTCCAACAGGACAACAACCCTAAGCACACAGCCAAGACAACGCAGGAGTGGCTTCGGGACAAGTCTCTGAATGTACTTGAGTGGCCCAGCCACTTGAACCCAATAGAACAGCTCTGGAGAGACCTGAAAATAGCTGTGCAGCAACGCCTCCCATCCAACCTGACAGGGCTTGAGAGGATCTGCAGAGAGGAATGGAAGAAACCCGCCAAATACAGGTGTGCCAAGCTTGTAGTGTCATACCCAAGAAGACTCGGTGCTGTAATCGCTGCCAGAGGTGCTTCAACAAAGTACTGAGTAAAGGGTCTGAATACTTATGTAAATGTAATATTTCATTTTGTATTTTTATTTTATTAGCAAACATTTCTAAAAACCTGTTTTTGCTTTGTCATTATGGGGTATTGTGTGTAGATTAATGAGGGAAAAAAATAATTAAATCTATTGTAGAATAAGGCTGTAACGTAACAAAATGTTGAAAAAGTCAAGGGGTCTGAATACTTTCCGAAGGCACTGCACGTAAGTATTGTCAGGTGTGATCCATTACCGTTTCACAGAACGCACTCCATACCAATGCAGCTATGTACCCAGCAACACACAGTGACAGAGACACTGAGTAGAAAGAAAACATAATGAGAGGAGCGAGAGGGGAGAGGAGAGAAAGAGGAGAAAGAGAAGAGGCAGAGAAAGAGAAGAGGGAGAGAGGAGAGAAGATGGAGAGATGAGACAAGAGGCAGAGAGGAGAGAAGAGGGAGAGAGGAGAGAAGATGGAGAGATGAGACAAGAGGCAGAGAGGAGAGAAGAGGGAGAGAGGAGAGGAGATGGAGAGAGGAGAGAAGATGGAGAGATGAGACAAGAGGCAGAGGAGAGAAGAGGGAGAGGGGAGAGAAGATGGAGAGATGAGAGGAGAGAAGAGGGAGAGAGGAGAGAAGAGGGAGAGAGGAGAGTAGAGGGAGAGAGGAGAGAAGAGGGAGAGAGGAGAGAAGAGGGAGAGAGGAGAGTAGAGGCAGAGAGGAGAGAAGAGGCAGAGAAAGAAAAGAGGCAAAGAGGAGAGAGAAGAGAAGAGGGAGAGAGGAGAGAAGAGAGAAGAGGGAGAGAGGAGAGAAGAGGCAGAGGAGAGAAGAGGGAGAGAGGAGAGAAGATGGAGAGAAGAGGGAGAGAGGAGAGAAGAGGGAGAGAGGAGAGAAGAGGGAGAGAGGAGAGTAGAGGGAGAGAGGAGAGAAGAGGGAGAGAGGAGAGAAGAGGGAGAGAGGAGAGTAGAGGCAGAGAGGAGAGAAGAGGGAGAGAGGAGAGAAGAGGGAGAGAGGAGAGAAGAGGGAGAGAGGAGAGAAGAGGGAGAGAGGAAAGAAGAGGGAGAGAGGAGAGAAGAGGGAGAGAGGAGAGAAGAGGGAGACAGGAGAGAAGAGGCAGAGAGGAGAGAAGAGGGAGAGAAGAGAGAAGAGGGAGAGAGGAGAGAAGAGGGAGAGAAGAGAGAAGAGGGAGAGAGGAGAGAAGAGGCAGAGAGGAGAGAAGAGGCAGAGAAAGAAAAGAGGCAAAGAGGAGAGAGAAGAGAAGAGGGAGAGAGGAGAGAGAGTCAACTTGAAATAGAAATCTTCAGTCAGCTCGTGCAACGATGTCAGGGCAGTGGCAGCTGTACTGGTCCCTGTTTCCATGGCGACCCCAAAGTGCCGTCAGAGTGGTGACGCTACTGGGATCGCTGTGCTGAACTGAGCGGCATTGAGCCGCACGTGCCAAAATCTGGCTCCACTCAGTGTGGCTATTCATAGCACTCAGTGCCGAGGCAGGACTGTGGCGGAGGTGTGGCTGTGGGCAGGTGTAGGGAGGGACAAGGCATGGGGCTGTTCTTTTTCTCACTCTGATCCTGCTCCAGACTCTGGGGGGTGACACCTGGTCTCCCTATTGCCCTACAGAGACGGACCGTATGTCTAGTCAATCACTACACAGAGTTTATGAGCTTTCCTCCGGGCTGCATTCAGGATTACACTGATCATGTAGATTGGAGAAGTAACAACAACCTCCATTAGTAATAGTTCTGTTAGTCTTAAAGGAGTCGTGGATTCAGTCCTGATTCTTCCTGTCCTGTTGAGCTGAGATTTCAATACGTCATTAGTTGCATATCACAGTATGTATTGTCAAAACCATAGCAATACTTTACCTAAACCCGTGTCATAGGGTGTTAGTGTGATGCAAGATGGCAGGAGCATTAGTGAACTGTCATCCCCCCCACTGTATCCATGTAATCTTCTAGCGCCTAGCTGTGAGTCAGTTTTACTGTAGTGACTCAAGGCCTGGCTCTCTCTCTCACACACTGACCTACTAACTTATCCATCTACAATCAATAGCTGACAGGCAGAATTATCTAATTCAGCTGAACAGTGAAAAACGGCACCCAGTCTCCCTAGCACACAGCGCTAGCTGGCTGGCTGGCTGCTGCCCAATGTGCTAGGGTACATACGGCCAGCGGGGTGGACCGAGTGAGCGCCTCCCTTTGTGAGCGATTGTTCAAGCTCAATTGGCAGTTCTGTAACGCTGCTTTGTCGGAGGGATC
Organism: Coregonus clupeaformis; assembly: GCF_020615455.1. Taxonomy (NCBI): domain Eukaryota; kingdom Metazoa; phylum Chordata; class Actinopteri; order Salmoniformes; family Salmonidae; genus Coregonus; species Coregonus clupeaformis. The sequence goes on along the minus strand of NC_059207.1, from coordinate 11,543,739 downwards.
AGCGGGGAGAATGAGCCAGGCTCTGAGGCGCAGAGAGAGCGCTATTGGGCCGGGGCCGGGCCAGTGTGAGGGACACAGAGTTGCTGAGTGAAATCGATCTGGGTGGGATTAGGACCACTCTTTCATGAGTGTGTGGCACGGGTCGCACCAGCTTTGTTGAATTCAGCCAACGCAGGCCTTTCCCACCCCTCGGATCAGCAGTCCCCCCCCGGCAGGACAGGGAGACAGTGGGGTGGGCTTTTTGGAGACCCTCTTTGTGCTCCTATTGTGCCCAGGCACATCAATGGTGCTGGGCATAACCCTAGGCAATGGGAAAGTGCTGGAGAGGACACTTTGGGATAAAGCTTCCATGCACCTGGTGTGGCATGAAGGAGAGAGGTAACAAAGAAGACGATTAGCTTTGATGAGCATAGAATTGGCTCAAAAAGACAAACGTTCACATGACCCACGTTGCACCGTCACGTTGCACCGTCACGCCAGTAAAGATCATGTCTCCTCCCAATGCATTTGGAAAGAATAGGCGTGACTCTCGCTCACGATAAAAATGTGATACTTGATTGATCTAATTAGAGCTAAAATAGGCTGTCAATGGACATGTTTCCAATACATTTACATTTTCCAGACACAGGTCAATGATTTTTACCAATGATGCTATTGCCATGTCCACAGCTGCATGTACTACCCGTCAGCGTGTCATAATAACCATGGTAACCGTAGTACCAAGGACCTATAGCTTGTAATGTGTTGTTTGCGGCCCTCAATGCACAACAGCTGAGATGTGAACAAGCCTGGACATGTTTCTCGTCCTCACATCGAGAATGCCTCAGCAAATGGCTGAGTGAACTGGAGAGAGGCAGTTCACCCTCACATTGACTCGGGACGGTACCCCCTGTATATAGCCTCGTTATTGTTATTTTACTGTGTTACTTTTTATTTTATTGTTTACTTTAGTTTATTTAGTAAATATTTTCTTAACTCTATTTCTTGAACTGCATTGTTGGTTAAGGGCTTGTAAGTAAGCATTTCACGGTAAGGTCTACACCTGTTGTATTCAGCGCATGTGACAAATAAAATTTGATTTGATTTGTGTGTTCCTCCCAGTAAATCATTGTCCTATCCTGGCAAAGGTCTTGGTAACATTTTAGTAATCCTACTTTAGTAATCCTACTTTAGTAATACCTTGTCATACGAGCAACATAAGCTGTCATAGCACAAATTGATATCGGTTCAATATTCAAATGATGGCCTGTCATTGGCTGTCATTACATTTCACGACATTTGTTTTACTGTGATATTACAACGTTATTAAAGTTACTTCAAGTCAAGTGTCACTAAAACCTAAGAGAGAGTGTGTTTACCTCCGATGGCACTCCTAATTAGCTTCTAGACACAGGATGTGTCTGGGAAAGTCCAAGAGTGTGTGCATCCTAGTTGTCCAACACTGAATAGAGGTACAGGTCCGCCTGGGGTGTAATCACTAGGAACCAAACGCAAGCAAACACACCAAAACAGAGAGGGACCTACCTGCATTTATCCAATAAGAAACTCCTGTTCTTGTTTTTCAGTTGAAAAACGTTTTGCTATGGTGTGCTCTAGTGGATACATCCCTAAACTGTCTAGCAGACACACCTGATGCACAACAGACCATGTGCAACAAAGTTGACTACATGGACCTATATCAGCTCCTCTGCACAGCACCTGTAGACAGGTCCCTGTGGCTGTCTGTCACCATTCTATTCAAAACCTGAAGGTATTTTTACCTTGACATTTCCAACCAATGAGTGTCATATCTAAGTGTAACCATAACAACAGGGGGCTTTGCATTGGTTTGAAATAAACAAGCACACACAAAGACTACACAGAGATGACTACACAGATATGCACACACATACACACTCACACACACACACACCGGAGGTGTTGTTCATTATCACTAGAAGTGTGATTAGCCATAGTCAAAGGTGTCGCAGTGGTCTAAGGCACTGCATCGCAGTGCTAACTGTGCCACTAGAGATCCTGGTTCGAATCCAGGCTCTGTCGCAGCCGGCCGCGACCGGGAGACTCATGGGCGGCGCACAATTGGCCCAGCGTCGTCCAGGGTAGGGGAGGAAATGGCCGGCAGGGATGTAGCTCAGTTGATAGAGCATGGCGTTTGCAACGCCAGGGTTGTGGGTTCGATTCCCACGGGGGGCCAGTATAAAAAATAAAAATTTAAAACAATTATTCACTAACTGTAAGTCGCTCTGGATAAGAGCGTCTGCTAAATGACTGTAAATGTAAATGTGTCCTGAGCAATGGGCTGAGCAAGACCAGAGATGAATAATACTCAGTATGGACTAGGCCAGGTGAGGTAAAGACAGAGATTGTGTGAATTTGATTGATAGGCTGTAGTATAGTCACTATACAAATATGTCAAGTCCTGCGGTAGGTATAGTCGGTAGGCTATATGGCTTGAGCATTTATTTCAGGTTTAATTCACCTCTCTCTTAAAAATACAACAGGATATGACCGTATTACTAACATCCTCTCCCTCTCCTCCGCGCTATGTGCCAGTGAGGGCATCCATTAAGTTTATGAATGGATGGGTGTGGCGGAGGCGGCGGGTGAGTGATTGGCGCTAGGCTGTCGTCACTGCTCTCGTTGATAGGCACTGGCGTTTTGTCGCTGGCTGGACTGGATTAAAGCGCAACTGGGCTCCTCCACGGTATGTGACAACTGAGAGCGAGAGACAGACAGCGACACCACAGAGACTCGAGTCGAGGGGTGAACTTCGGGCGAATTTGGTGAGGCTATGGGGCGGTCTCGCACCACATGCACTACACGCGTTGAAGGGGTGGGATTGGAGCAGGGTTACGGTGAAACAAAGGATTTGAGATTAACTTTTTTGTCTCAAAATGTCCTTACTGACAAAGAAAAACAGGTAGTCTATAGTTTATATAAAAGCATTGCACGTTGTGAATACCACGTTTCCTTTTGTCTTATGCTTGCGATCACATTTGCGTAGACTAGGTTTCGGCTATAGTTAGATTTGGATGAATTTATAGACAACTAGTCACTGCTTAGATAATAGGCTAATAAGAAATATCAAGAATTGTAAATATATATAGGCTATATATATATATATATATATATATATATATATATATATATATATATATATATATATTCTTGGTAAAGGCAATAGAAGGAAACAGACAAAGAAAGTCGGGCACATGCTTCTCCTCCAATGGCCCCGTTTAGGTGTGACAGAAACAACAAAGGACGTGGACAAACTCGCATCAGCACCAGTGAACACCCAGTCCCCTAAACAAGATTGTCTGCAGCTTTTGCAATATGCAATAGGCTGCATAATTACATTCCTTCTGGCGTCTGTACAGTCGGGAGTGTTTTAGAGCAGACTGGTGACAACAAAACGGGTCCAAAAGGCATCGGAAGACAGGCGTCAAGTCTCACTAAGAAACGGGTCCAAAAGGCATCGGAAGACAGGCGTCAAGTCTCACTAAGAAACGGGTCCAAAAGGCATCGGAAGACAGGCGTCAAGTCTCACTAAGAAACGGGTCCAAAAGGCATCGGAAGACAGGCGTCAAGTCTCACTAAGAAACGGGTCCAAAAGGCATCGGAAGACAGGCGTCAAGTCTCACTAAGAAACGGGTCCAAAAGGCATCGGAAGACAGGCGTCAAGTCTCACTAAGAAAGAAATGTGCCAGTAAATATTAAGTGCACATTGTTCACACATCTTTGTATCAGTAGCATGCAGGCATGTCCTGAACATTTTTATTGTGTCTTGCAGCTAAATGGGAAGAGAAATAGACGAGCGCTGTGAAAATAACTGAAAGAAAGGGAAAAGTGGAGAGAGTGAAGTGGACTCCGCAGAACACCGAAAAGATTCCAGAGGCGAGTGACCATTGAAGGTAAATTCTTAGTTGACTGCCATAATCGGGCTAATCTCATGCTATTCTACACATTTTGCAATGACACTGAGAGAATTTAGCATTTTTAAAGCTAATTTGCTGCGATGGTAGCTCGGTTAAACCAGTATATTAGGCCTAACTTTTCAACAACCTATAGGTAACTGAAATCCTATTTTTAAGATATGTTAAAAATATATATAGAGTATTTAACATGGGTTTGTCTAGCCTATGATTATCTCAATAAAATAGGTTACTTTCTTTCATAGCACCTGCTGTCGACCATGACAAAGGGAAATGCACTACAACAATGTGTCTCCTGAGAAGTTACATTATTAGAATGACAGCAGGAACTGTTCATTCCCATCCCTCTCTCTATAGACACCCACTGTAGCCTATAAAAGTTCAAGCGTTTTGCCTCTGAAATGACACCACCCTCCATATCTTTATTAACTTGACCAACAATCCACATAATTCCCCCATCTCTCTCTTTTTCTCTCTCAATTCAATTCAAAGGGCTTTATTGGCATGGGAAACATATGTGTACATTGCCCCATCTCTCTCTCTCTCTCTCTCTCTCTCTCTCTCTCTCTCTCTCTCTCTCTCTCTCTCTCGCTCTCTCTCTCTCTCTCTCTCTGATTTTTCCACTTTCTGAGATGTGGATGGTCAGATACAGAGTAGACATCAGTTCCTCTGCTCTGTTTTTGTACCAGCTGTAGAATTTGAGCCATTCTTCCTTGGGTGAGGCCTGTCCGGCTCTGTGAAATATGTTATTCTCCTGAGGGGGTTGGGAGTGTGTATTGGCAACTGGGGCTTTCCACTGGGGTTGAACACCAAACATTCCAGGCTGCTGGATGAAGGGTTAGCAGGCCAGCTCTGCACGGCTGGGAGCCATATAAGACGCTGTGTCTTTGTGTGTTGAGCAATATCACACACACACACACACCCTCCGACCCCCACCACTGTTGAACTCTGCATACCCCGACGAACGCATGGGGTGGGAGGCCGTGGGGAGGGCTGTGTGTGCATTCCACTCTCTACCAAGGGACATGAGAGCTGCTGAAACCATGTGACGTCTCATAACAGTCTGACGCAGTCTCCGTAAGATACATTGCAAGACAAAGGAACACACACACATACACAATGACTGCACGTGTGCAAACTCTCTCACACACACACCCCTTGGCGCCTTGGCAGTCATAAACACTCACAGAGATACTCACAGAGATACTCACAGAGATACTCACAGAGAAACTCACACAGATACTCACCGAGATACACTAAACAAAAGTTAGTTATTCTCTCTAAACCACATGATGTTTGTCTCTCTGCTGAAGTAATGCTGTTAAAGAGAGAGGGAGGGAGGGAGGGAGGGAGGGAGGGAGGGAGGGAGGGGGGAAAGCAGCAGGAGATAGTGAGAGGGATGGCAGTCATACAGTTTTACTGTTCTTTCTTTCTTTCTTTCCTTCCTTCCTTTCTCTTTTTTGGCTGCCACTGTGGTTGTTTTTTAAGCAGGGTGTCCGTGTGCAAAGAATGTGTGTCCGCGTGCGCATGAATGTGTGTGTGTTTGTATGGGAGCTGAGAGCAGAGAGGAGAGCTGGGGATGGGACAGTGGGCCTCCCCGGAGAGGAAAGGAGGAGCACAGACCCTGAGGAAGAGGGACGCATGGGGGTTAGGGTTTGGGCTGCTGGGGGAACACAGCCAGGAGAACAGCAGAGATTAGAGAGGAACACAGCCTGACACAGACAAGAGGGCTAGATATCACAAAGCCTTTGTTTTGCCAGTACAGAGTTGGGAGTCAGGTACTAAGTCAGTTACAACACCTTGTGAAAACATAAACAATCCAACCTGGGCATAACAGAGACAGATAGACTGGCAGACAGAGACAGAAAGACATACAGGCAGACAGACAAGCAGACAGATAGACAGGCAGACAGATAGACAGGCAGACAGAGACAGACAGACAAGCAGACAGACAGACAGACAAGCAGACAGATAGACAGGCAGACAGAGACAGACAAGCAGATAGACAGGCAGACAGATAGATAGACAGGCAGACAGAGACAGACAGACAAGCAGATAGACAGACAGGCAGATAGACAGGCAAACAGATAGACAGGCAGACAGGCAGACAGAGACAGAAAGACGTACAGGCAGACAGACAGGCAGACAGATAGACAGGCAGACAGAGACAGACAGACAAGCAGACAGGCAGAGAGTAAGAAAGGCTACTAGAGTAATCTACTTGCCATATATTTTACAGTAGTAGGTTGGGTTCACTAGCTTTCTAGTGCTCCCTCACTTCCTCTGCTCTTCAGGAGAATCCTAACTTCCACTTTAAGTAAAATGTTCACTTAGTCTCCCATTGATATCAATGCATAAAAAGACATCAGTTAAAGTTAGGATTTGCCCGATAAAAAGTAATTCCTCTCAGTTGAGTAATGTCATTAGTCAGTGCACTCAGTTACTCTGTGTGTCTCATAGGTCTGAGGCTCCTTTAGCTGCTATTACACATACTTATGTAATACCATATCTAAAAAACACTGCCGTTCAAAGACATTCATATTTTTTTTATATTCATATTTTATTATAGTAAAAAAAAACGTTATATTATACATTTCTATACTTACATGTACACTCACACTCCTATCACATTCACATACTGTACGTCCATGCATGAAAGCTTACATTTAAGGTGATTACATATGCACACAAGAACACAGAAACATTTACAAGCCGTCTGTGTATAGTGCCCTCTGTCCTCTCCCTCTGCCCTCTCCCCCACTCTGAGAGCCCAAGGCTGGGCTGGGGACAGGGCCTGATTGGGTGTCCTGTTTGGGTCCCTGGTCCAGGGTGACGGTACAGATAAGCGTGCCTGTTGCACAACCCCCCATACTGACACACTTTAGGGTAAGAGCTCCGAGCTTGTAAACCAAAGGTTCAGCACAGCAAAGTGTGCCTTGTTTCTTCTATGGGGATTTTGGCTTCCCACACTGGGTTGTAGCATTATTGCATCGTCATTTTTGGCAACTCGAAGGCACTCTTTCTAAACTCGTCCAGTTCCTAATTACATTATTTGAAGCTCTCCCTCTGCATTTTGTAATGATCTCACAGCGTAAACACAGATCCTAAGAAGTGGTGGAAAAAACAGCATGAGCATATTCTCAGAAGGACAGGGCTTCAAATGACAGCACCAGGCCTGAGGTAGGACAGGGTCAGGGCCCGGGTCAAATGACAGCACCAGGCCTGAGGTAGGACAGGGTCAGGGCCCGGGTCAAATGACAGCACCAGGCCTGAGGTAGGACAGGGTCAGGGCCCGGGTCAAATGACAGCACCAGGCCTGAGGGAGGACAGGGTCAGGGCCCGGGTCAAATGACAGCACCAGGTCTGAGGTAGAACAGGGTCAGGGCCCGGGTCAAATGACAGCACCAGGCCTGAGGTAGGACAGGGTCAGGCTCTGGGTCAGCTCACATTCCATCTCCAAATGTATTGGAAACAACCACCTAGAGATGTCTCTAAAACATAACCGCTGATTTGAACAGTTTTTAAACAGTTTTCTCACAAATGTTCTCATACCCACATTCATTCAAACTTGCAGGCGAACATTCTCACCAGGGCCGGATTACTGAAAGGGCACGCAGGGCACATGCCCCCCCCAGATGGGGCCCCCCAGATAGCATATGAACACGTCATAAGCAATGTTAAAATGTGTAGAATTGCAGGACATTAGCTTTAAAACTGCAACATTTTCTCTCAGCCGCATGACAGAATGTGTAGAATAGCAGGAAATTAGCTTTAAAACTGTAAAATGTTCTCTCATCCTCATGACAAAATGTGTAGAATAGCATTATGAAACTGCAAATTGAAATGTAGGGTCTTAATTTTATCACCCTGTCGCAGGATGCAGGAAATTCAAAACGTGCAGTGTATTTGAGGTTTTAAAAGGCTTCTGAAGTTAGTAATTTCCACTTTGAAATTTCAGACTTGATTTTCCCTTACGAAAAATGTATCAACCCCTACAAAAATGTTAATTCATTATAATCCATATAATAATTTGCATTTCCTCTTCTTGCGGGATAATTTTTCTGCTGTAGCAAACTGGCTCAAATGAAGATCCTATATCTATACAGGATGTGACTGTGTCTATGTCAGGGATTTTATCTGGGGGTGCCGCTCTGTAGCGTCTGCTGCTGTTCCTCATGGGTGATATAGCACTTCAGTCATATGTGTGCGTGTGTGTGTGTGCGTGTGTGTGTGTGTGTGTGTGTGTGCGTGCGTGAGAGAGTGTGTTGTCACAATATATCACTGCTGTGTGGTAATGTTTATGTGTCTGTGTTCATGTGTGCATGTTGCATAAGTGTGTGTTTGTGCGTTAGTACATGATTGTGTGTGTCTGTCTGTGTGTGTGTGTGTGTGTGTTTGTTTTATTTATTTTAATTTAACCTTTTTTTTACCAGGTTAATCTCATTGAGATTAAATATAGATTTTGCAAGAGAGACCTGGCCAAAGAAGCAGCACACAAAGTTTCTAACATTTACAACATAAAACACAAAGCACTACCCACTAAGCATTTACCGATGGTGACGTCTTTTTTTGGTCCTGTCCGGATCAGCCGTCTTTTTTGGTCCTGTCCGGACCAGCCGTCTTTTTTTGGTCCGGAACAGCCGTCTTTTTTTGGTGCAGTCCGGCCTTGATTTCAATGTCCACAGATGTCTGGTCCGGCCTAGATTTAGCCCAAACATAGACGTCTATAATTGGTTTAGATTTGGTCTGACTTTTGGTAGATTTGGTCTGAATGAATCATAGATGTCTATGCTTCACAAGTTTGGACAGCAAAGTACAGCATAGTATAGTACAGTAGAGTAGGGCTTCCCAAACTATTTCACTCAGGCCCCCCTTCCAGCACTGGGGAACCCCCCCAAGGTCTACAATGACTGAAATGACAAGAGGAAAACTGCTGATGCGCTACCCAATTTACAAATTGCACCTTGTTCTACTTTCAGGAGTAAGTTGAAACCGAACTGAGTTCCTTATTTAAAAATAAATAAATAATAATAATTAGGGGCGGAGCTCATTCGAATAATACCCAGCATGCTTTGCAAGTGTTTGTTTTTACGTTTACATTTTGGTCATTCTGCAGATGCTCTTATCCAGAGCGACTTACAGTCAGTGCATTCAACTACCGTAGATAAAGTACAACATATCAGTCATAGCCAGAAGAAATATATTCTGTAACCATTGCTGATAATGTTATTGTAGTTGAAGTGGTCTGTTGGTTTATTCTGTCTCTTGGACTACTTTCAACATCATCATTGCCAGTTTCAAAGCTTTAAAAAAATGTTTAACATAAGTGCTTGTGGCAGATTTCAGCAATAGTAAGTATTCAACTCCTCTTTCATATATTAACATGCTTGAAAGATTATTGTGATAAAATGCTTACTTTATTGAGAGTGTATGTGCAGTTTCAATTTGGCCATATAATCAATGACTGAAATATATGTCTTTTCAACGTCTGTGAAGACGTCTTTTCACCTTTCATTTAGCACCTCAAATGTACCTGACGTCAACATCTGGAAGATACGTCTAAAATTCATATTTTCAATGTCATTTTGCATACTGGGTACAGTTTAAAAACATTGATTTACACATTGAACAGGCACATTGGTTTTGGGAGGAGTGGTTCAACTTGGGTTCAAAACATTGAAAGCGCCCTAAATCATTATGTGCACAAAGTGTGTACATGCTTGTGTTTGTGTGTATAGATGATACTATGCCTTTTTGGTCAGACACACACACTAGCCATGCCTGTTGTGTTCAGACTCTCTAGTATTCTCTGGTGTCTCCTCGCATCTCTCTGCTTCCTGCCGTCCTTTAATAACATCCCACATCACACTCCTCCAGTGGCTGTGGGTTTCATTAAATCAGAATTAAGAAACACCATTAGCACCTCCGTCGCCAGCGGTGTTTGTGTGTGTGAGAGAGAGAGAGAGAGAGAGAGAGAGAGAGAGAGAGAGAGAAAGAAACAATTGAAAATACATTATTGAAAAGAAAATTGAGGAGTGATTTGTTATGAATTCCTCCTCCACTTTCTCTATAGCTGTTATAGCGCTTATAGCTATAAGTCTGTAATGTCTATGTTAATGTTTTAAATATATGTAAATTGTAAAGTATTTTTGTTTGTAATGTATTTTTTGTTATGTGTCGGACCCCAGGAAGACTAGCTGTCGCCATTGGCGTCGGCTAATGGGGATCCTAATAAAATCATAAATACAATCATAAAATCATAAGTTCTAATTTTCAATGTGTTTGACATTGATGCCTGTAGGTGCCAGTATGCTAGATAGTATTGTAGGTGCCAGTATGCTAGATAGTATTGTAGATGCCAGTATGCTAGATAGTATTGTAGGTGCCAGTATGCTAGATAGTATTGTAGGTGCCAGTATGCTAGATAGTATTGTAGGTGCCAGTATGCTAGATAGTATTGTAGGTGCCAGTATGCTAGATAGTATTGTAGGTGCCAGTATGCTAGATAGTATTGTAGGTGCCAGTATGCTAGATAGTATTGTGGGTGCCAGTATGCTAGATAGTATTGTATGTGCCAGTATGCTGATTGTATTGTAGGTGCCAGTATGCTAGATAGTATTGTAGGTTGTCACGTTCGTTTAAGGACGGGTCAGACCATGGCGCAGCGTGATATGCATACATGTTTATTTAAATGATAAACACACGACAAAACAACAAACCAAACGAAACGTGAAGTCCAAAGGCTGAACACAAAACTAGCCTAAACACGGAACAAGATCCCACAACTAATGCATGCCAACAGGCTGCCTAAGTATGATCCCCAATCAGAGACAACGAGTGACAGCTGCCTCTGATTGGGAACCACACCGGCCAACATAGATCTACACATACTAGATATTACACATAGATATACACAACATAGAATATTCACACCCTGACTCAACATATAAGAGTCCCCTGAGTCAGGGTGTGACATAGGTGCCAGTATGCTAGATAGTATTGTAGGTGCCAGTATGCTAGATAGTATTGTAGGTGCCAGTATGCTAGATTGTATTGTAGGTGCCAGTATATTAGATAGTATTGTAGGTGCCAGTATGCTGGATAGTATTGTAGGTGCCAGTATGCTAGATTGTATTGTAGGTGCCAGTATGCTAGATTGTATTGTAGATGCCAGTATGCTAGATAGTATTGTAGGTGCCAGTATGCTATATAGTATTGTAGGTGCCAGTATGCTAGATAGTATTGTAGGTGCCAGTATGCTAGATTGTATTGTAGGTGCCAGTATATTAGATAGTATTGTAGGTGCCAGTATGCTGGATAGTATTGTAGGTGCCAGTATGCTAGATTGTATTGTAGCTGCCAGTATGCTAGATTGTATTGTAGATGCCAGTATGCTAGATAGTATTGTAGGTGCCAGTATGCTATATAGTATTGTAGGTGCCAGTATGCTAGATAGTATTGTAGGTGCCAGTATGCTAGATTGTATTGTAGGTGCCAGTATGCTAGATTGTATTGTAGATGCCAGTATGCTAGATAGTATTGTAGGTGCCAGTATGCTAGATTGTATTGTAGGTGCCAGTATGCTAGATAGTATTGTAGGTGCCAGTATGCTAGATAGTATTGTAGGTGCCAGTATACTGGATTGTATTGTAGGTGCCAGTATATTAGATAGTATTGTAGGTGCCAGTATGCTAGATTGTATTGTAGGTGCCAGTATGCTAGATTGTATTGTAGATGCCAGTATGCTAGATAGTATTGTAGGTGCCAGTATGCTAGATTGTATTGTAGGTGCCAGTATGCTAGATAGTATTGTAGGTGCCAGTATGCTAGATAGTATTGTAGGTGCCAGTATGCTGGATAGTATTGTAGGTGCCAGTATGCTAGATTGTATTGTAGGTGCCAGTATGCTAGATTGTATTGTAGATGCCAGTATGCTAGATTGTATTGTAGGTGCCAGTATATTAGATAGTATTGTAGGTGCCAGTATGGTAGATAGTATTGTAGGTGCCAGTATGCTAGATAGTATTGTAGGTGCCAGTATGCTAGATTGTATTGTAGGTGCCAGTATATTGGATAGTATTGTAGGTGCCAGTATGCTGGATAGTATTGTAGGTGCCAGTATGCTAGATTGTATTGTAGGTGCCAGTATGCTAGATTGTATTGTAGATGCCAGTATGCTAGATTGTATTGTAGATGCCAGTATGCTATATAGTATTGCAGGTGCCAGTATGCTAGATAGTATTGTAGGTGCCAGTATGCTCAATAGTACTCTACTGGCCAGTTTGCTAGATCAGGGTATTTAACCGGAGGTCTGAGGTACTGCAGGGGGTCAGCGAAAATATATATAAAGAATAAACAACTTTTGAATTACATACCTACAGTAGAAAATAGGAGAATATCTTATTTCTCAATGCCTAATATTGAGCAAATTACACTAATCGGAACCAATTACACTCACTGGAGTATCTGACATCAAAGCCTCCACGAATAGGCTACCAGTGCGGCAAATGCCTCTGGCTGCTGGTATGTTAGAGTTTACACTTCATCTTGCAATTATAATGTGGGGAGTTCAAAATAATGAAAAAATATCTGCCAAATCTATTCATTTAAAAATGTTGATTACTTCTCCTTGCCATTATCATTCATCTGATGATAAGACAAGATGTGAACAAAATAAGTTTTCCTAATGTATGATGGTCCCTGGGTCGCCCTGGGCAAGAAAAGGTTGAAGACCCCTGTGCTAGATAGTATTGTAGGTGCCAGTATGTTAAATAGTATTGTATTTGCCAGTAGGCTAGATAGTATTGTATTGGCCACCCTGTTGGTCACTAAGGAGGTTGGCAATTACCACCAAGCAGCATTGAAAAGACATTGGTCATATTCAGCTGCCAGAGATAGAAACTAAACTGGATTGTAAATGGCACATGCATGCCCGCACACACATACACAGCCTCACACACAGCCTCACACCTAGTTAGACCTGGATGTTTTACAGAGAGACATCTACTATCATGGCGTCATAGGTGCTATTCAGGGTCAAATCAGTTTGCATGTTTACAAGCCATCCAAGAAACCATAGGATTGGCCCTCCTAATCAGCCTTGTGAAAGAGGCCACTTGTTATAATGGGGAGAACTGATGTAACACCACTGCCATAGTGAATTAGTCAGCCACCCAAACCACAGGTTGGACGTGTTGCTGAGGGAGCTTTCATCCCACTGAGTGGGAGAGTCTCCCAGTCTTTCTCTGCCTTTGTGGTCGATTCCCAGCCCAGCTGATACTGGGAGGTCACTGTGGAACAACTATAATCTCTGCATTACCATGGATAAAAGTCAAGCAGGGCCCCTGGGTACAATAAAACACAATGTCATGTATCGTCAAGAGGATGCCTTATTGTGCATGTCATACCAGGAAGGGGTCAGGGCATAGCATGGGTGTAGTGACTAAAGTCACACCATACTGTATATAGGTAATTGCCTCTGTGTGAATTACGATTATGACTGTGCTCATAAATCTTCAGAGCGCTGGAAATAGGCTCAGTCAGCTCTCTGGTCATTCAGGGCCAAGGGACTCTTACTAGCTTGTCTTACTGTACGTTAATAGATGTACATGTAGTTCGCTCCTATTTCATCACACTCTAATGATTGCTTTGACTGGCACCTGTATGACTACATGTACTGTAGATTCACAGAGCATATCCAACAGTGGAGGCTGCTGAGGGGAGGACGGCTCATAATAATGGCTGGAATGGAGTCAATGGAATGGTATCAAACACATCAAAGATTGGTTGATGCCACTCCATTAACTCCATTCCAGACATTATTATGAGCCGTCCTCCCCTCAGCAGCCTCCACTGATATCCAACTAATCATTTACCTAAGAGCAAAGTAACTGTTGCTCTATGGGGTCTTGTTCAGCCTTTACTTAATTCCGTAGGGTACAAACTGCAAACTGTAAAGATACAAATGTGTAGGAAATCATAGTCCAAAAGTATTGCTGCAACCACAGCCTAAATGGTCTTGCTGTATCTAGGCCTGCAATAATCTGGTTCTTTCAGCCCCAGTGCACTCAGTGTCTGTCACTGTCCATTTGTCTGTGACGCAGTCTTTGACATGTGGTCACAATGTGGTGATTGTCGGTAGCCCATGGAGAGTGGGAAAGAGAGTGGGAAATGTGGAGATGCGGTGTCCAAGTTGGCTACACGTAAATATGTGTGTGGAAAACATTTCCTCACGGGTAAGACATTTAACTTGTTTAGTACAGTCCGTTTGTAACTCCACTCGCTACCTGTAGCTGTATAGTCTGTTTGTTTGTGTTGTTGGTCTTGGCTAGCTTAATGTTCCGGTCGGTAGCTAGCTAGCGCTCACTCACTCATGTGGCTGCTAGCACCGTCATGAAAAGGGGCATGAGGGAAGCCCTACAATATTAAGTTTTTCTAAGTACTGAGATCGCTAGGGAGCAGGCAATGTTGAAAAGTAATCTTTAGACATGTTGTACTTTTCTTAAATGTAGTTTTGTAATTGATAAAACAACCAGACAACAAGAAAATTGTCTCTTCCTCTCCCTTTTGCTGTGAGCCAATGGGGTAACCTAAGTAACCACCAGTTGTTTTTCCCCACTGGCGGGCGGGGCCGCGATGTTCTATTTAATACCGACTGGGACTATGAGTTTACCAGTCAAATTGCCAGGGTTAGAGGTTCTAAGCCCATTTTATTCATTCTAATTCTATGTGTGCTGCTGCTGCAGGGAAGGGAGCGTTGCGAGTCCATGTTACCGCAGAAACGGACTCAACCCTACCAATGCCCGGCTGTCCCGTCTTCAGTCAGCTGTTTGTTCCACCATTTAAAAAAAATAATGGTTATGACAGTTATTTTATTTTTAAAGCCAGTCTTCATCCATAACTGTCAGTTACACAGTTATACAGTAATTGTGCCAGCCCTACGTGTGTGTGTGTGTGTGTGTGTAGAAGAGTATGAGGACCACAGAGCAGATCAGACAAACAACATTCAAGCTATTTGGAGTAATCACAACAAAGGCCCTTCCTGTTTGCAGTGGAAAAGCCCCTATGAATTGAATTGTATTGAGTGGGATCTCTCTTACTGAGCTAGACTGTCTGGTGATACAGTATGTTCTCTCTCTCTCTCTTCCTCTCCCTCCTCTCTCTCTTTATCCTGTCTCTTCCTCTCCCTCCTCTCTCTCTTTATCCTGTCTCTTCCTCTCCCTCCTCTCTCTCTCTCTTTATCCTGTCTCTTCCTCTCCCCATCTCTATCTCTCTTTCTCTTGACCCCCCCCTCCCCCCTCTCTCTGTTGACTATGTCTGAAACGTTGCAGTGTGTTAGGACCTGAGTGTGTTTGTCAGTGTGGTTACAAAGCTGTACCTTGTACAGTCTGATCATCAGGCTGACCTCCAGAGGTGTTTGGCTTGGCTTGCAATTGTGTTTGATCAGGCTGTTTCTAGAAAACTGACCACTGGTCCTGCCAAAAGCCCCCCTCTCTTACAGCTCTCCAAGGTCCCCCCTCTCTCTCTCTCTCTCTCTCTCTCTCTCTCTCTCTCTCTCTCTCTTTCTCTCTCTCTCATCCTCTCTCTCTCATCCTCTTCCTCTCTCTCATCCTCTCTCTCTCTCTTTCTCTCTCTCTCATATTATCTCTTTCTCTCTCTCTCTCTCTCTCTCTCTCTCATCCTCTCTCTCTCTCTCATTCTCTCTCTCTCATTCTCTCTCTCTCTTTCTCTCTCTCTCATCCTCTCTCTCATCCTCTCTCTCTCTCTCTCTCTCTCTTGCCCATCCTCTCTTACAACTATCCAAGGTCTCTCTCTCTCTCATCCTCTCTCTCTCTCTCTCTCTCTCTCTCTCTCTCTCTCTCTCTCTCTCTCTCTCTCTCCTCATTCTCTCTCTCTCTCTCTCTCTCATTCTCTCTCTTCCTCTCTCTCATCCTCTCTCTCTCTCATCCTCTCTCTCAGATCTTGCTCGGCAATATTTGTTGAGGTATTAATATTCTCGCTCACACACTCAAACACATAATTTCATTACTATGGATGACATTAGGGACAATTTCTCATCAATCATGTCGCAGTCCAGCAGCATCATACCATTCTCACTCTCCTGGTTGATCTGAGTGAGGTAAAGCAACATCAGTGCTACATTACCTCTCTCTGGCTCTCTGTGTGTGTTGTCTCAACCCCAGTCCAAGTTTTACTGTGACATGTCTTCGCCAAAGTGTGAGGAGCGGCTTGGATCTGTCCGAAGTTCACACAGGTTAAGAACATTCCAACAATCCCACAAGTAGCACAGGGCTGCAAATGCTTAGGAGGTGGATGGTGAAACAGGCCAGTGGAAAGATTTAGGTCCCAGAAACAGGACTGCTTGTATCAGGAACCTCTCTGCAGTAGGATACAGATGCTACGGCTGCCCATGTCAAGTGGCTCTTTGATCCACGGTGATGGATCGACTAAAGGACGTAATCTACAGTACTAAATGAGGTTGGGAACAATTCTAGCAGATGAACTCAGTTTCAGACTGATCTCTGGACGTATGAGACAAGTGGTTAGTGTATGTGTTACGCAGAGTGGAACAGGGGAACCCAAGAGCAGACTTAGACGAGGAGACTGGGATGAAGTAACCAAGGTATTTATTGAAACACAGTGGGAAGATGGAGTGCAGGTCAGGGGAAACTGCTGGAAACCAGGTGCGGAGGGGGGTTGAGACAGGGTGAGCAGGTCCGGAGGGGAATCCAAGGGAGTAGTAGAGTGGGGAATCCAGGACAGAGTAGCAGGATGACGAGACGTGGGACTGGAGACAGGGACCAGAGTCAGAGCGGGCAGAACTGTAGCGGAGAGGAAAACAGCGTCAGGCAAGGAAAACAGGCACAACAGGATCTGAATAGTAACAAACGGCTAGAACCGTGGACTGACTGAGCAGAGATTACGATCTGGCAGTGTGGAAGTGGCAGGACTGAGTATTTGTAGAGGTCTTGATTATGGAACAGGTTGCAGCTGGTGGGGATCTGCTCTGACTCCAGCACACCTGTCTCCGCCCACACAATCACACACACACAGAGAGAGGGAGAGAGTACTAGGGGAGTGGCGGCTGGTCAAGGTGACACAGGATGAGCAGTAGAGGTTGTTGCAGGAGCATGATGTGTGACCGTATGATTGTTATGCAGGGTGATAGAGGGAACATGTTCACTGGATTCTACTCTTTAAACACTATACACACCAGACGTAGAAGTTTTGATCACTATACCGGCCTTATAGAGTTTTGTCAAGCCCATCCTAAATCTGGGAGCTGTGTGTGTGTGTCCCTGGCCTATGTCATACAGTGGGCCTACCTAGGTGAGGTAGAGGTTCCCAGTGAGTGTGTGTGTGTCCAGTGCAGAGGCAGGTCTTGGGGTCGTGTGCATGCGTGTGTGTATCTGGGTAATTAAGCCCCTAGAGCAGTGGCTGAGTGATAGCCATAATGAGATTAACCCTGCCACTTGACAGAACCGCGCTGTAAGGAACACCTCTGCTGACCTGTGTGTCCCTTTCCTCGCTGAGGGGGGTGTGTGTGTCTATAAGACATGCCTGAGACAACCTCACTCCCCTTGTGGCAGTAAGTACAGGGTGGTGTGTGTTTGTGTGTGTGTGTGTGTAAGTAAGTTGAGTCAACGCACTCAAGAATTCAGAGCGTCCACTTCAAAGCCCTCCACCTCTACCTCCCCCCACCCGAGTCCTCCTTATTAACTGTGTTGCGCTCAGGGCTGTGGCATTTTAAAACGCGGAACAAAACAAAAACAGTTTAGCTAGCAAACAACGGCTGGAATCTCTCGCTGAAGTGTTTGGACTTGAGCACTGTGAGGTGTTTCACAGCTGAGTTCCTCCCATGCCCCCCACCCCCTGAGTTCCTCCCATGCCCCCCACCCCACCCCCGAGTTCCTCCATGCCCCCCACTTTTAAGCACTGCATATCTAGCTGAAGGGGGTAAGGGAGTGGTGCAGAAGTGATGGCCGAGAGCAGAGATGCCACATTACTGTACATGGGCAGTGCCTGGTGTGAAAGGACTGCCTGCCTGCCTGCTCAGTGGTATGGTGGGGGGCTGGGTCCGGTTGGTTGAGCACCCAGTGCTGCTTGGCATGGATGGGACCTCTGTGATAAAACTCACTGCTGGCATCATCATCAGAGAGAGGCCTGTTTTACATCACTGAGACACAAGGCATTTAAACACAACACATCCCCTTCCCTCTAAGTCACTTCACATTCCCTGCATAGCTTCCCCCATCACAACCTCTCATCACAGCTACTGACGTGGACAGGTGGGTTATAGTCATCTAGCTAGCAGTCTAGCTCAGGGCCGTATCCAAAGCTGATCCTAGATCAGCACTCCTACTGTGGGCCCTGTCATTCTGTAATTGTTTGTAATGTGTTTTTAGTTCTGTGTTGGACCCCAGGAAGATTAGCTGACGTCATGGCGTCAGCCAATGGGGATCCTAATAAAATGCTGACGTCATGGCGTCAGCCAATGGGGATCCTAATAAAATGCTGACGTCATGGCGTCAGCCAATGGGGATCCTAATAAAATGCTGACGTCATGGCGTCAGCCAATGGGGATCCTAATAAAATGCTGACGTCATGGCGTCAGCCAATGGGGATCCTAATAAAATGCTGACGTCATGGCGTCAGCCAATGGGGATCCTAATACAATTCAAGATTCCTATGCTGAGACGCTTTGTGAATATGGCTAAATATCTTATCCAGCAGAAAGGCCTTTTGTCAGTGCATACTATAAAGTTGTAGAGCAAAAGGCATAGACATGGATATCACAAACAAAACCATCTAAAAGTATGTAGGACCTAAAGTCCTTACCTTCAATAACTGCTTTTTTATAAATGCCTACAGAATAGTACAAACAATATAAACTATACCATTACATTGAGTACTGCATCAGAAGAAGGAACTGAGGTGCTCTTCATTGTACTATACAACCTCATACCCCACAACAGTTACATACTGGTCAAATGTAAGTGTGTTTCCTGTATCATGGAGGCTATGTTGTTGTGCAGTGTGCAGAGACTGATATGTCCCCATTAGGACTAGTGAGACACACACTGTTTACTGACAGCTGGCCTGCCCACCAGCTGCTGACACACTCTGTGTGTGTGTGTGTGTGTGTGTGCGTGTGTGTGTGTGTATGTATTTAGGAATGCCTCTTCACTTTTTCCCACAAGGTCACCTGCCCCTCCAGTAGCACCATCTTCACCCCTCACCTTTGACCTCTACGTTTCCCTGAGGACAAGCAAGCAGCAAACTCCACTTCCCTGTGCAAAACAAATAACAATTCTCCCTGCTGACTTCCAAACATCCTCAAGCTTCGTGGCTACACCTGACAGCATGGAAGTGAGAGTTGATTCTGTGATAAGCCTATCTCTTCCCTGGTGTTGGGGGACTGTTGGATGGCCCACTATGACACTGACCTACTTGTGTCAGTGTGGAGGCCGATGCTTCTGGCTGTCGCATGGTGTCTGAGGGGAGCTCTCTGTGAGTGTGGAGGTGCAAGATACTGGGTGATTTGACCAGTGGTGGAAAAAGTACCCAATTGTCAAACTTGAGTAAGAGTAAAGATAACTTCACAGAAAATGACTCAAGTAAAAGTGAGTCACCCAGTAAAATACTACTTGAGTAAAAGTCTAAAAGTATTTGGTTTTAAATATATTTAAGTATCAAAAGTAAATGTAATTGCTAAAATATACTTAAGTATATTGCCGTCTGGTTTGCTTAATATAAGGAATTTGAAAAGATGTATAGTTTTACTTAAACTTTTTATATATACAGTGGGGGAAAAAAGTATTTAGTCAGCCACCAATTGTGCAAGTTCTCCCACTTAAAAAGATGAGAGAGGCCTGTAATTTTCATCATAGGTACACGTCAATTATGACAGACAAATTGAGAAAAAAAAATCCAGAAAATCCCATTGTAGGATTTTTAATGAATTTATTTGCAAATTATGGTGGAAAATAAGTATTTGGTCACCTACAAACAAGCAAGATTTCTGGCTCTCACAGACCTGTAACTTCTTCTTTAAGAGGCTCCTCTGTCCTCCACTCGTTACCTGTATTAATGGCACCTGTTTGAACTTGTTATCAGTATAAAAGACACCTGTCCACAACCTCAAACAGTCACACTCCAAACTCCACAATGGCCAAGACCAAAGAGCTGTCAAAGGACACCAGAAACAAAATTGTAGACTTGCACCAGGCTGGGAAGACTGAATCTGCAATAGGTAAGCAGGTTGGTTTGAAGAAATCAACTGTGGGAGCAATTATTAGGAAATGGAAGACATACAAGACCACTGATAATCTCCCTCAATCTGGGGCTCCACGCAAGATCTCACCCCGTGGGGTCAAAATGATCACAAGAACGGTGAGCAAAAATCCCAGAACCACACGGGGGGACCTAGTGAATGACCTGCAGAGAGCTGGGACCAAAGTAACAAAGCCTACCATCAGTAACACACTATGCCGCCAGGGACTCAAATCCTGCAGTGCGAGACGTGTCCCCCTGCTTAAGCCAGTACATGTCCAGGCCCGTCTGAAGTGCATTTGGATGATCCAGAAGAGGATTGGGGAGAATGTCATATGGTCAGATGAAACCAAAATATAACTTTTTGGTAAAAACTCAACTCGTCATGTTTGGAGGACAAAGAATGCTGAGTTGCATCCAAAGAACACCATACCTACTGTGAAGCATGGGGGTGGAAACATCATGCTTTTGGGCTGTTTTTCTGCAAAGGGACCAGGACGACTGATCCGTGTAAAGGAAAGAATGAATGGGGCCATGTATCGTGAGATTTTGAGTGAAAACCTCCTTCCATCAGCAAGGGCATTGAAGATGAAACGTGGCTGGGTCTTTCAGCATGACAATGATCCCAAACACACCGCCCGGGCAACGAAGGAGTGGCTTCGTAAGAAGCATTTCAAGGTCCTGGAGTGGCCTAGCCAGTCTCCAGATCTCAACCCCATAGAAAATCTTTGGAGGGAGTTGAAAGTCTGTGTTGCCCAGCTGACAGCCCCAAAACATCACTGCTCTAGAGGAGATCTGCATGGAGGAATGGGCCAAAATACAAGCAACAGTGTGTGAAAACCTTGTGAAGACTTACAGAAAACGTTTGACCTGTGTCATTGCCAACAAAGGGTATATAACAAAGTATTGAGAAACTTTTGTTATTGACCAAATACTTATTTTCCACCATCATTTGCCAATAAATTCATTAAAAATCCTACAATGTGATTTTCTGGATTTTTTTTTCTCATTTTGTCTGTCATAGTTGACGTGTACCTATGATGAAAATTACAGGCCTCTCTCATCTTTTTAAGTGGGAGAACTTGCACAATTGGTGGCTGACTAAATACTTTTTTTCCCCACTGTATATTTTTTAATTTACGGATAGCCAGGGGCATTCTCAGACATCATTTACAAACGAAGCATGTGTTTAGTCCGCCAGATCAGAGGCAGTAGGGATGACCAGGGATGTTTTCTTGATAAATATGTGAATTATACAAGTTTCCTGTCCTGCTAAGCATTCAAAACTACTTTTGGGTGTCAGGGAAAATGTATGGAGTAAAAAGTACATTATTTTCTTTAGGAATGTAATGAAGTTGTAAAAAAATATAAATAGTAAAGTAAAGTACAGATACACCAAAAAAATGACTTAAGTAGTACTTTCATGTATTTTAACTTAAGTACTTTACACCACTAGTTTTGACAGGTAGACTTCTGCTACGGTATGGGACTGGGACTGAAGCACGGGGCATAGGGCATTGGGGTGAGCTGACGGGGATTGAGGGTAGTCAAATCAAATCAAATCAAATGTTATTTGCCACATGCGCTGAATACAACAGTATTACAGTGAAATGCTTACTTACAAGTCCTTAACCAACAATGCAGTTTTAAGAAAAATAAGTGTTAAGTAAAAAATAGATGAGTAAAAAATAAAAATAAAAAATAATTAAAGAGTAGCAGTAAAATAAAATAACAGTAGGGAGGCTATACAGGGGGTACCGGTACAGAGTCAATGTGCGGGGGCACAGGTTAGTTGAGGTAATATGTACATGTGGGTAGAGTTAAAGTGACTATGCATAGATAATACTAACTGTAAGTCGCTCTGGATAAGAGCGTCTGCTAAATGACTAAAATGTAAAATGTATAATAAACAGAGAGTAGCAGCAGCATAAAAGAGGGGGTGGGGTGGGGGGGGACAATGCAAATAGTCCAGGTAGCCATGATTAGCTGTTCAGGAGTCTTATGGCTTGGGGGTAGAAGCTGTTAAGAAGCCTTTTGGACCTAGACTTGGCGCTACGGTAATGCTTGCCGTGCGGTAGCAGAGAGAACAGTCTATGACTAGGGTGGCTGGGGTCTTTGACCATTTTTAGGGCCTTCCTCTGACACCACCTGGTATAGAGGTCCTGGATGGCAGGAAGCTTGGCCCCAGTGATGTACTGGGCCGTATGCACTACCCTCTGTAGTACCTTGCGGTCGGAGGCCGAGCAGTTGTCATACCAGGCGGTGATGCAACCAGTCAGGATGCTCTCGATGGTACAGCTGTATAACTTTTTGAGGATCTGAGGACCCATGCCAAATCTTTTCAGTCTCCTGAGGGGGAATAGGCTTTGTCGTGCCCTCTTCATGACTGTCTTGGTGTGTTTGGACCATGATAGTTTGTTGGTGATGTGGACACCAAGGAACTTGAAGCTCTCAACCTGTTCCACTACAGCCCCGTCGATGAGAATGGGGGCGTGCTCAGTCCTCTTTTTTTTCCTGTAGTCCACAATCATCTCCTTTGTCTTGATCACGTTGAGGGAGAGGTTGTTATCCTGGCACCACACGGCCAGGTCTCTGACCTCCTCCCTATAAGCTGTCTCATCGTTGTCGGTGATCAGGCCTACCACTGTTGTGTTGTCGGCAAACTTAATTATGGTATTGGAGTCGTGGCTGGCCATGCAGTCATGGGTGAACAGGGAGTACAGGAGGGGACTGAGCACGCACCCCTGAGGGGCTCCCGTGTTGAGGATCAGCGTGGCAGATGTGTTGTTATGGCAGATGCCCGTCAGGAAGTCCAGGATCCAGTTGCAGAGGGAGGTGTTTAGTCCCAGGGTCCTTAGCTTAGTGATGAGCTTTAAGGGCACTATGGTGTTGAACGCTGAGCTGTAGTCAATGAATAGCATTCTCACGTAGGTGTTCCTCTTGTCCAGGTGGGAAAGGGCAGTGTGGAGTGCAATAGAGATTGCATCATCTATGGATCTGTTGGGGCTGTATGCAAATTGGAGTGGGTCTATGATTTCTGGGATAATGGTGTCGATGTGAGCCATGACCAGCCTTTCAAAGCACTTCATGGCTACTGACATGAGTGCTACGGGTCGGTAGTCATTTAGGCAGGTTATCTTAGTGTTCTTGGGCACAGGGACTATGGTGGTCTGCTTGAAACATGTTGGTATTACAGACTCAGTCAGGGACATGTTGAAAATGTCAGTGAAGACACTTGCCAGTTGGTCAGCGCATGCTCGGAGTACTCGTCCTGGTAATTTGTCTGGCCCTGCGGCCTTGTGAATGTTGACCTGCTTAAAAGTCTTGCTCATATCGGCTATGGAGAACGTGATCACATAGTCATCCGGAACAGCTGATGCTCTCATGCATGCTTCAGTGTTGCTTGCCTCGAAGCAAGCATAGAAGTGATTTAGCTCATCTGGTAGGCTCGTATCACTGGGCAGCTCGCGGCTGTGCTTCCCTTTGTAGTCTGTAATAGTTTGCAAGCCCTGCCACATCTGACGAGCATCAGAGCCGGTGTAGTACGATTCAATCTTAGTCCTGTATTGACTCTTTGCCTGTTTGATGGTTCGTCGGAGGGCATAGCAGGATTTCTTATAAGCGTCCGGGTTAGAGTCCCGCTCCTTGAAAGCGACAGCTCTACCCTTTAGCTCAGTTGTTGCCTGTAATCCATGGCTTCTGGTTGGGGTATGTATGTACGGTCACTGTGGGGACGACGTCATCGATGCACTTATTGATGAAGCCAGTGAGTGATGTGGTGTACTCCTCAATGCCATCGGAAGAATCCCGGAACATATTTCAGTCTGTGCTAGCAAAACAGTCCTGTAGCTTAGCATCTGCATCATCAGACCACTTCCTTATTAACCGAGTCACTGGTGCTGTCTGCTTTAGTTTTTGCTTGTAAGCAGGAATCAGGAGGATATAATTATGGTCAGATTTGCCAAATGGAGGGCGAGGGAGAGCTTTGTACGCATCTCTGTGTGTGGAGTAAAGGTGGTCTAGAGTTTTTTTCCCTCTGGTTGCACATTTAACATGCTGGTAGAAATTAGGTTGAACGGATTTAAGTTTCCCTGCATTAAAGTCCCCGGCCACTAGGAGCGCTGCCTCTGGATGAGCATTTTCCTGTTTGCTTATGGCCTTATACAGCTCATTGAGTGCAGTCTTAGTGCCAGCATCGGTTTGTGGTGGTAAATAGACATCTACGAAAAATATAGATGAAAACTCTCTTGGTAAATAGTGTGGTCTACAGCTTATCATGAGATAATCTACCTCAGGCGAGCAAAACCTCGAGACTTCCTTAATATCAGATTTTGTGCACCAGCTGTAGTTTACAAATATATATAGACCGCCACCCCTTGTCTTACCGGAGTCAGCCGTTCTATCCTGCCGATGAAGCGTAAATCCCGCCAGCTGTATGTTATCCATGTCGTCGTTCAGCCACGACAGATATTACAGTTTTTAATGTCCCGTTGGTAGGATATCCGTGATCGTAGGTCGTCCATTTTGTGTCTGAATGAATGGATGAATGAATGTGGCTCGTCTTGGGGAGCTGTTGGGTGAATGTTCTCGGGGTCAGGGACTCTTGGTCTGGGCACAGAGGGAAGGAGACACAGGCAGGCAGGCAGGCAGACAGACAGACAGACAGACAGGTAGGCAGACAGATAGACAGACTGTGGCCCAGTCAGCAAGCCTCCCTTAC
This sequence comes from Coregonus clupeaformis, assembly GCF_020615455.1. Classification (NCBI taxonomy): domain Eukaryota; kingdom Metazoa; phylum Chordata; class Actinopteri; order Salmoniformes; family Salmonidae; genus Coregonus; species Coregonus clupeaformis. Next base: position 11,518,815 of record NC_059207.1, on the reverse strand, counting down.
TGCTCCAGCAGCCTGGGTACATGTTTTCTATCCCTTTATGTAATGTGTAGTGTGTGTGTGTGTGTGTGTGTGTGTGTGTGTGTGTGTGTGTGTGTGTGTGTGTGTATGTGTGTGTGTGTGTGTGTGTGTTGAAGAAAGCTAAATCAACAAATATGGCAGAGCATATTTCCCATTCTTATGTTCATGTGAAGGCCACTTGTGTTACTCTGTATTTTTAGGAATTAATTGACTTTGTTTAGATAAGATAACTATCTTGCTTAATCTATGGCCTTAATCATTCTCAACACACAGTTCATTACAGTACACCAGCAAGGAGACATTTCCAAACACATTTAATAATAATGTGTAATACAATTGCAATAATGTTATTGTAATAAAACACTGATACAAGCCCAGTGCTTCTTGCAACTGGAACAAGGCAGCCACAACCACAGCATGCACTTGAGAGTTCTGTCACAAGGCACCTCCTTAACAAGCACTGCCTCTCCAAATGTTAAAGCCCTCAGTGTAAGACCATGACCCCCCGCTTTATGCAGCATACCAATCCCATCATTCATGGCGTTCCATTTATGCCATGCCAGAGGGGGCCAGGGGGCATCGCTTTCTCAGGACTGGCTACTGTGGGCATTGCCATAGGTACTCCCAGTCCTGTCTGGTGAGGGCTGTGTGTGTGTGTGTGTGTGTGTGTGTGTGTGTGTGTGTGCGCGCGTGCGTACACGCGTGTGCAAGTGTGTGTGTGAGTGTGTGTGAGTCCGTGCGTGTGTATGTGTGTGTCGGCTGACGGACAGGACTGGGTGACTGCATTGGCAAGACTGTGGGAACAGGGGGCGTAAGCTAAGCTGTTCCCTAGCAGTAACAGCCAATCACTACAGAATGACAGAACTCCCTGTCAGCACCAAAACATGTTTTCCTCCTACAGCGCCATTCTTTTGGAACATGCAGTACCTAGGTCCACCAGGAGATGTCAGTCTTCTTTCCCTTAAACAAGCAGTAGAGAGTCTTTTTGGGTAGCATTTAAATATTGGTCCTAATTCCCACCTTTAATGACAACATTTTCATCCAGAGGTCAGAGGTCACCTTCTTCAGGTCCTGTTTGATTTCATTACAGGAGGTCGTTAGGAGCATACAATGTGCGGGTCTTTCTGTTCTCATATGTATCATTAGTATCATGTATGTATCTTTTTTATTTATTTTTTATTTAACCTTTATTTAACCAGGTAAACCAGTTGAGAACAAGTTCTCATTTACAACTGCGACCTGGCCAAGTTAAAGCAAAGCAGTGCGATAAAAACAACAACACAGAGTTACATATGGGGTAAACAAAACATAAAGTCAAAAACACAACAGAAAATATATATACAGTGTGTGTGAATGTAGTAAATTATGGAGGTAAGGCAATAAATAGGCCATAGTGCAAAATAGTTACAATTTCGTATTAACACTGGAATGATAGATGTGCAAAAGTTGATGTGCAAATAGAGATACTGGGGTGCAAATTAGCAAAATAAATAACAATATGGGGATGAGGTAGTTGGATGGGCTAATTACAGATGGGCTGTGTACAGGTGCAGTGATCGGTAAGCTGCTCTGACAACTGACGCCTAAAGTTAGTGAGGGAGATAAGAGTCTCCAGCTTCAGAGATTTTTGCAGTTCGTTCCAGTCATTGGCAGCAGAGAACTGGAAGGAATGGCGGCCAAAGGAGGAGTTGGCTTTGGGGATGACCAGTGAGATATACCTGCTGGAGCGCAGACTACGGGTGGGTGTTGCTATGGTGACCAGTGAGCTAAGATAAGACAGGGATTTGCCCAGCAGTGATTTATAGATGACCTGGAGCCAGTGGGTTTGGGGACTAATATGTAGTGAGGGCCAGCCAACAAGAGCGTACAGGTCACAATGGTGGGTAGTATATGGGGCTTTGGTGACAAAACGGATGGCACTGTGATGAACAATTTGCTGAGTAGAGTGTTGGAGGCTATTTTGTAAATGACATCGCCGAAGTCAAGGATCGGTAGGATAGTCCGTTTTACAAGGGCATATTTGGCAGCATGAGTGAAGGAGGCTTTGTTAATAGGAAGCCGATTCTAGATCTAACTTTTGATTGGAGATGCTTAATGTGAGTCTGGAAGGAGAGTTTACAGTCTAACCAGACACCTAGGTATTTGTAGTTGTCCACATACTCTAGGTCAGACCCGGATCGTCGGGGCTCCGTGTCAACACTAGGAGGTCCCGTCTGGTTGACAGAGAGGTAGATAGCCGGGAGATAGGCCTGGCTCGAGGCTAGCTCAAGTAGTGATTCTAGTCGGGTGGGCGGGTGCAAGCAGCGTTCGGTTGAAGAGCATGCATTTAGTTTTACTAGTGTTTAAGAGCAGTTGGAGGCTACAGAAGGAGTGTTGTATGGCGTTGAAGCTCGTTTGGAGGTTTGTTAACACAGTGTCCAATGAAGGGCCAGATGTATACAAAATGGTGTCGTCCACATTGATATACACAGAGAATAGAGTCGGCCCGAGAATTGAACCCTGTGGCACCCCCATAGAGACTGCCAGAGGTCCAGACAACAGGCCCTCCGATTTGACACATTGAACTCTATCTGAGAAGTAGTTGGTGAACCAGGCGAGGCAGTCATTTGAGAAACCAAGGCTATTTAGTCTGCCAATAAGAATGCGGTGGTTGACAGAGTCGAAAGCCTTGGCCAGGTCGATGAAGACGGCTGCGCAGTACTGTCTTTTATCGATCGCGGTTATAATATCGTTTATGACCTTGAGCGTGGCTGAGGTGCACCCATGACCAGCTCGGAAACCGGATTGCATAGCGGAGAAGGTATGGTGGGATTCGAAATGGTCGGTGATCTGTTTGTTAACTTGGCTTTCAAAAACTTTTGAAAAGGAGGGCAGGATGGATATAGGTCTGTAACAGTTTGGATCTGGAGTGTCACCCCCTTTGAAGAGGGGGATGACCGCGGCAGCTTTCCAATCTCTGCGGATCTCAGACGTTACGAAAGAGAGGTTGAACAGGCTAGTGATAGGGGTTGCGACAATTTCGGCTGCTAATTTTAGAAAGAAAGGGTCCGGATTGTCTAGCCCAGCTGATTTGTAGGTGTCCAGATTTTTCAGCTCTTTCAGAACATCAGCTGTCTGAATTTGTGTAAAGAAGAAGCGGGGGGGCATGGGCAAGTTGCAGCGGAGGGTGCAGAGCCGGGGTAGTGGTAGCCAGGTGGAAAGCATGGCCAGCCGTAGCAAAATGATTGTTGAAATTCTCGATTATTGTAGATTTATCGGTGGTGACAGTGTTTCCTAGCCTCAGTGCAGTGGGCAGTTGGGAGGAAGTGCTCTTATTCTCCATGGACTTTACAGTGTCCCAAAACTTTTTGGAGTTAGTGCTACAGGATGCACATTTCTGTTTGAAAAAGCTAGCCTTTGCTTTCCTAACTGATTGTGTATATTGGTTCCTGACTTCCCTGAAAAGTTGCATATCGCTGGGGCTGTTCGATGCTAATGCAGTACGCCACAGGATGTTTTTGTGCTGGTCAAGGGCAGTCAAGTCTGAGGAGAACCAGGGGCTATATCGGTTCTTAGTTCTGAATTTTTTGAATGGGGCATGCTTATTTAAGATTGAGAGGAAAGCACTTTTAAAGAACAACCAGGCATCCTATACTGACGGAATGAGGTCAATATCCATCCAGGATACCCGGGCCAGGTCAATTAGAAAGGCCTGCTCGCTAAAGTGTTTTAGGGAGCGTTTGACAGTGATGAGGGGTGGTCGTTTGACCGCAGACCCATTAAGGACGCAGGCAATAAGGCAGTGATCGCTGAGATCCTAGTTGAAGACAGCGGAGGTGTATTTAGAGGGTAAATTTGTCAGGATGATATCTTTGAGGGTGCCCATGTTTACAGATTTTGGGTTGTACCTGGTAGGTTTGTTGATAATTTGTATGAGATTGAGGGCATCTAGTTTAGATTGTAGGTTGGCTGGGGTGTTAAGTATATCCCAGTTTAGGTCACCAAGCAGCACGAACTCTGAGGATAGATGGGGGGCAATCAGTTCACATATGGTGTCCAGGGCACAGCTCGGGGCTGAGGGGGGTCTGTAGCAAGCGGCAACATTGCGAGACTTATTTTTGGAAAGGTGGATTTTTAGAAGTAGAAGCTCAAACTGTTTGGGCACAGACCTGGATAGTATGATAGAGCTCTGCAGTCGATTGCAACCCCACCCCCTTTGGCAGTTCTATCGAGACGGAAAATGTTGTATTTGGGGATGGACATTTCTGCATTTTTGGTGGCCTTCCTAAGCCAAGATTCAGACACTGCTAGAACATCAGGGTTGGCGGAGTGTGCTAACGCAGTGAATAACTCAAACTTAGGGAGGAGGCTTCGGATGTTAACGTGCAATAAACCAAGGCTTTTATCGGTTACAGAAGTCAACAAATAATAACGCCTGGGGAGTAGGAGTGATACTCGGGGCTACAGGGCCTGGGTTAACCTCTACATCACCAGAGGAACAGAGGAGGAGTAGAATAAGGATACGGCTAAAGGCTTTAAGAACTGGTCTTCTAGTGCGTTGGGTACAGAGAAAAAAAAGGGCAGATTTCCGGGCGTTGTAGAATAGATTCAGGGCATTATGTACAGACAAGGATATGGAAGGATATGAGTAAAGTGGAGGTAAACCTAAGCGTTGGGTAACGATGAAAGAGATAGCATCACTGGAGGCACCGATTGAGTCGGGGGGGGTGGGACAAAGGATCTGTCTAAGGCAGGTTGAGCTGGGCTGGGGGCTCTACAGTGAATTAGTACAATAAGAAATAACCGAAACAGCAATAAGCAAGGCATATTGACATGGGAGAGAGGCATAAAGCAATCACAGGTGTCATTCGAGAGAGCTAAGACAACAGCTGGTAATGGCGACAAAGTTTGGGCTGAGGCTAAACATAAACAGGATGCGGTATCGTATAAAGGAACAGTCCAGCAGGCATCAGCTGTATAGCTGAGTTATCATAAGGTCCGGTGAACAGCAATGGTAATTAGCCAACGACAACAGCCATTTGGTTGCAGCTAGCTGGTTGCGATGATCCGGCGCTAGGGTCCAGTGATTCCGGCAGAAAATCTGATATGCTCTGGGTCGATAGCACGCTGTGCAGACTGGCCGACAAATTGTCCAGGCTAGAGCTAGAGCTAGCTGGTGGGTAGTGCAGGCCACGGACAATGGTGAAGACGCTAACGGTGGCTAATAGCAAGTAGCCATTCGGTTGCAGCTAGACTAGTTTCAGCTTAAGGTTCTTGATAAAAGTTATAAAGAAATAATAGAATCCTTTCCACGTTGGGTGAGGCGGGTTGCAGGAAAGTATATTTAGTTAAGGAATGAAAAGTAAAAATTGAGAAATATATACAAAATAGAAAAAAACTAAGAAAACTGGCTATTTACACAAGGACACAGAAAAAAACACGACTGCACTGCTACGCCATTTTGGAATCTATGTATCATTTAGTCAAGCACCTACGTTTAGGAATATGACCACATAGCCTATGTGCGTAGAAACATTTTAATATGAATGTTGGACAAGGTTACAGTGTTTTTTCTATCATGGATATGTAGATTAGAGACTGTCAGGTGTAATATCTTCCTTGATTTATTATGCATCAGATGAGAACATTGGAAATACTGGTCCAACTTCAGCACTGTCATGCATAGGCCAAAGGCTAAGGGAATGACCCTATGACCTGTGATGCCGAAATGAACGTCCTACAGGACACATTGTCTGGTCACAGTGCAGGGGGTAGTTAAAGGTAGACTCAGCGAATGATGTTGCCACGTGCAGCACCGCAGATATTGCGATGAGCGAGATGCATGACTTCACTTTCACACAGTCACACACAGTATCGGCGCGTGTGCACAGGTTTGCTTCACACTATTACAACAGGACCAAAACAGTGGAGAAGTTCAGCCTCGCGCGTCAACGCTCTTAGTTGTTGCGGAAAATGACCCACTATGCTGTTTACTTTCTGCATCTACTTCATATTGTTGAGTCTACCATTAAAGCTCGAATCCTTAGTTTCTACATCAATTTTTTGACTTATAACTTAATGATATATACCCAATGATTCTTAAAGAATATAACTTATAAATGCCTCATGAGCTTAGTTCAACTGTCGTACCTCATCAGAACCCAAAATATAAGCTTGTTATACTCCAATGATTGTAAACAAAGTAAATGTAAAACACACACTGTAAAGCCTCAAAACATGGTTAAAACTATTATTTTGATCACATGGATGCTTTGAATTTGAGAGTGGTTACATTTCTCCATGTCCATCCCTCAGATTTTTACCTAAACACAGGAGGGGTGATCGCTTTGTTATTGTTTAAATTAAGGATTCCAGTTTTAAGTATTAAATCTATGCCCTTATAAAGAAAATATAAAGCAATGCGTTACATTAAATAAATAAAAATGATTGGCAACACAGTGGTACTTATTCACCTGTGGCATAGCTTAACATTCCAGGCACTGAATTGCCAGACCTTCCGATCATGAAAAATAATGGCTAGTTTATTATACAGGAGGGGTAGACTTACCTTTCTCAGCTACAGTGGCATCTCTGTGCTCCTGTATTTACAGTGGTGGCTGAGCACATGGCTGTTGGTGTTGCTGTGTGTTGTAGGACGTTGCCATGCCAATTATCTCACATACAGTGTCTTCAGAAAGTATTCATACCGCTTCACTTATTCCACATTTTGTTGTATTACAGACTGAATTCAAAATTGATTAAATATTATAATTTTTTCTCACCCATCTACACACAATACCCTATAATGACAAAAAAGATTGTGTGCAAATTTATTGGAAGTAAAATACAATATACAGACCCCTGAGTCAATACATGTTAGAATCACCTTTGTCAGCGATTACAGCTGTGAGTCTTGCTGGGTAAGTCTCTAAGAGTTTTTCACACCTGGATTGTAAAATATTTGCAAATTCTTCAAGCGCTGTCAAGTTGGTTGTTGATCATTGCTATACAGCCATTTTCGAGTCTTGCCATAGTTTTTCAAGCCGATTTAAGACAAAACTATAACTCGGCCACAGAAACATTCAATGTCGTCTTGGTAAGCAACTCAAGTGTATATATAAGCTTTTTACCTTCTCCACTGCGGACCTGTCGATTTGGATAGGGGTGCACCCTCTGCTGTTTCCTGAAGTCCACAATCATCTCCTTTGTTTTGTTGATGTTGAGTGAGAGGTTATTTTCCAGGCACCACACTCCCAGAGCCCTCACCTCCTCCCTGTAGGCTGTCTCGTCATTGTTGGTAATCAAGCCTACTACTGTTGTGTCGTCTGCAAACTTGATGATTGAGTTGGAGGCATGCTTGGCCACGCAGTCATGGGTAAATAGGGAGTACAGGAGTGGGCTGAGCACGCACCCTTGTGGGGCCCTAGTGTTGAGGATCAGCGAAGTGGAGGTGTTGTTTCCTACCTTCACCAGCTGGGGGCGGCCTGTCAGGAAGTCCAGGACCCAGTTCCACAGGGCGGGGTTCAGACCCAGGGCCTCGAGCTTAATGATGAGCTTGGAGGGTACTATGGTGTTGAATGCTGAGCTATAGTCAATGAACAGCATTCGTACATAGGTATTCCTCTTGTCCAGATGGGATAGGGCAGTGTGTAGAGTGATGGCGATTGCATCGTCTGTGGATCTATTGGGGCGGTATGCAAATTGAAGTGGGTCTAGGGTGGCAGGTAAGGTAGAGGGGATATGATCCTTGACTAGTCTTGCAAAGCACTTCATGATGACAGAGGTGAGTGCTACGGGGCGATAGTCGTTTAGTTCAGTTACCTATGCTTTCTTGGGTACAGGAACAATGGTGGCCATCTTGAAGCATGTGGGGACAGCAGACTGGGATAGGGAGAGACTTCAGGAGGCTAAAGAAATTTGGCTTGGCCCCTAAGGCCTGTTCACCCCGCTATCATCCAGAAGGCGAGGTCAGTACAGGTGCATCAAAGCTGGGACCGAGAGACTGAAAAACAGCTTCTATCTCAAGGCCAACAGACTGTTAAATAGCCATCACTAGCCGGCTACCACCCGGCTACTCAACCCTGCACCTTAGAGGCTGATGCCCTATATATATAGACATGGAATCACTGGCCACTTTAATAATGGAACACTAGTCACTTTAATAATGTTTACATACTGCTTTACTCATCTCATATGTATATACTGTATTCTATTCTACTGTATTTAGTAAATGCCACTCCGACATTGCTCGTCCTAATATTTATTTATTTCTTAATTCCACAAGCATTTCACTACACCCGCAATAACATCTGCTAAATACGTGTATGTGACAATACAATTTGAATTTGATTTGATTTGATTTACTGAAAGGTGAATTTGTCTTCCAGTGTCTGTAGGAAAGCAGACTGAACCAGGTGTTCCTCTAGGATTTTGCCTGTGCTTAGCTCTATTCTGTTTATTTTTATCCTACAAAACTCCCTAGTCGTTGTTGATGACAAGCATACCCATAACATGATGCAGCCCCGACCATGCTTGAAAATATGAAGAGTGGTACACACTGATGAGTGTGTTGGAACTCTACCCACATGTACATATTACCTCAATGACCTCGACTAACCTGTGCCCCCGCTCATTGACTCTATGCCGGTACCCCCTGTATAAAGGATCTCTACTGTTAATTTATTTTCCTGCTGCTCTTTAATTATTCGTTTTTAAAAAATATATATTTTTTTATTCTTATAATTTTTTATTTTTTATTTTTTTATTTTTTCGTTTTTTTGTTGGTTTTTTTTGGGGGGGCGGAATGGATCATCTTAATATTGCAGATAGATTGTATCTTCTATCAATGTAATTGTCTGCATCACTTCCAATCCCCCATGTTTGTTTTTTTATATATATATACTCCCCTTTATTACTTTTCAACCCTGCCATCCTTTCCCTACTTGGAGTAAATTAGTGAACAACAATGCCCAGGCCTCTACTTCCGGTCTATACTTACTATCTACACCTTATGGACAGAGTTAATTTTACAATAATTATATTATATATATATATATATATATATATATATATATATATATATATATATATATATATACAGTGGGGAGAACAAGTATTTGATACACTGCCGATTTTGCAGGTTTTCCTACTTACAAAGCATGTAGAGGTCTGTCATATTTATCATAGGTACACTTCAACTGTGAGAGACGGAATCTAAAACAAAAATCCAGAAAATCACATTGTATGATTTTTTAAGTAATTAATTTGCATTTTATTGCATGACATAAGTATTTGATACATCAGAAAAGCAGAACTTAATATTTGGTACAGAAACCTTTGTTTGCAATTACAGAGATCATACGTTTCCTGTAGGTCTTGACCAGGTTTGCACACACTGCAGCAGGGATTTTGGCCCACTCCTCCATACAGACCTTCTCCAGATCCTTCAGGTTTCGGGGCTGTCGCTGGGCAATACGGACTTTCAGCTCCCTCCAAAGATTTTCTATTGGGTTCAGGTCTGGAGACTGGCTAGGTCACTCCAGGACCTTGAGATGCTTCTTACGGAGCCACTCCTTAGTTGCCCTGGCTGTGTGTTTCGGGTCGTTGTCATGCTGGAAGACCCAGCCACAACCCATCTTCAATGCTCTTACTGAGGGAAGGAGGTTGTTGGCCAAGATCTCGCGATACATGGCCCCATCCATCCTCCCCTCAATACGGTGCAGTCGTCCTGTCCCCTTTGCAGAAAAGCATCCCCAAAGAATGATGTTTCCACCTCCATGCTTCACGGTTGGGATGGTGTTCTTGGGGTTGTACTCATCCTTCTTCTTCCTCCAAACACGGCGAGTGGAGTTTAGACCAAAAAGCTATATTTTTGTCTCATCAGACCACATGACCTTCTCCCATTCCTCCTCTGGATCATCCAGATGGTCATTGGCAAACTTCAGACGGGCCTTGGCATGCGCTGGCTTGAGCAGGGGGACCTTGCGTGCGCTGCAGGATTTTAATCCATGACGGCGTAGTGTGTTACTAATGGTTTTCTTTGAGACTGTGGTCCCAGCTCTCTTCAGGTCATTGACCAGGTCCTGCCATGTAGTTCTGGGCTGATCCCTCACCTTCCTCATGATCATTGATGCCCCACGAGGTGAGATCTTGCATGGAGCCCCAGACCGAGGGTGATTGACCGTCATCTTGAACTTCTTCCATTTTCTAATAATTGCGCCAACAGTTGTTGCCTTCTCACCAAGCTGCTTGCCTATTGTCCTGTAGCCCATCCCAGCCTTGTGCAGGTCTACAATTTTATCCCTGATGTCCTTACACAGCTCTCTGGGCTTGGCCATTGTGGAGAGGTTGGAGTCTGTTTGATAGAGTGTGTGGACAGGTGTCTTTTATACAGGTAACGAGTTCAAACAGGTGCAGTTAATACAGTGGAGAACAGGAGGGCTTCTTAAAGAAAAACTAACAGGTCTGTGAGAGACGGAATTCTTACTGGTTGGTAGGTGATCAAATACTTATGTCATGCAATAAAATGCAAATTAATTACTTAAAAATCATACAATGTGATTTTCTGGATTTTTTTTTAGATTCCGTCTCTCACAGTTTAAGTGTACCTATGATAAAAATTATAGACCTCTACATGCTTTGTAATTAGGAAAACTTGCAAAATCAGCAGTGTATCAAATACTTGTTCTCCCCACTGTATATATATATATATAATTATTATTATTATTTTTTGCTCCTGAACTTCTTCTACTCTCAACCTCTCCGATCATTTTCATGATGTCCATCCGGTTTGCTTCTATATGCCATATCTTTCTAACTGTGCTCTTTCCCAAAAGCTCCCAACATACAACCTATATACTTATTATGGACACAGTATGCTTACATTATTAGCTATCTTTGTTATTATTTGTTGTTATTTGTTATTAGTCCCATCCTTCAACTCTATTCAATACCTCCCATCTATCTCTTAACACCATCCATATAGGATTTCTATTTGCCATATATATTTCAACCGTACTGTGATGTTTTACAAAAGTTCTGAACCTTTCTATTCTCATTGCTTCTACAGATTGTGAATTAAAAATAAACATTTTTGCTAAAAGTATTATTATATTATTGATTGATTGGCTATGACTTTTCAGATCACCCAGTAATGCTATCTGCAAGGTTAGCTCCAGGTAAATATTGCAATCCTTTAGCCATTCCTGGACCTGTGTCCAAAAACAAGCTACAAATGGACAGAACCAAAACAAATGATCTAATGACTCTTCACAGCAAAATCTGCAGAGCTGGGAAGATTGTATCCCCCATATAAATAACATTCTATTGGTAGCAAGAATTTTATATAATAATTTAAATTGAAAGATTCTAATTTTTGAATCCGGTGTCGTTTTGCGTTTTTTTTATTTTTTACTTAAAACTTATTTTTCTTAAAACTGCATTGTTGATTAAGGGCTTGTAAGTAAGCATTTCAGCTGTTGTATTCGGCGCATGTGACAAATAAGATTTGATTTGATTTGATTTGCCCCAAACGTAATGCTTTGTATTCAGGTTAATTTCAGGTTAATTATTGCAAACAGGATGTATGTTTTGGAATATTTGTATTTTGTACAGGCTTCTTTATTTTCACTCTGTCCTTTAGGTTAGTATTGTGGAATAACTACAATATTGTTGATCCATCTTCAGTTTTCTCCTATAACAGCCATTAAACTCTATAACTGTTTTAATGTCATCATTGAAAACCTCCCTTGTCTTTGTGGTTGAATCTGTGTTTAAAATGCATTGCTTGACTGAGGGACCTTACAGATAATTGTATGTGTGGGTTAGAGAGATGAGGTAGTCATTCAAATCAAATCAAAATGTATTTGTCACATGTGCTGAATACAACTGATGTAGACTTTATAATAATATAATAATATGCCATTTAGCAGACGCTTTTATCCAAAGCGACTTACAGTCATGCGTGCATACATTTTTTTTTTGTGTATGGGTGGTCCCGGGGATCTAACCCACTACCTTGGCGTTACAAGCGCCGTGCTCTACCAGCTGAGCTACAGAGGACCACCCATACACTTTACCGTGAAATGCTTGCTTACGAGCCCTTCCCAACAATGCAGAGGTTTTTTTTAATTAATTTTTTTATAGTAACACAAGAGGAATAAAATAAAATACACAAGAATGGAGCTATATACAGGTCACTGTGCAGAAGTATGAGGTATTTGGTGTAGATATGTACATGGAGGCAGGGTAAAGTGACTAGGCATCAGGATAGATAATAATAAGAGTAAAATAAAGAACAGAGTAGAGTAGCAAAAGTGTGTGTGTGTAATGTGTATGTGTTTGTGTTGTGTCGGTCTGTGTGTGTGTGTGTGTGTGTATGTAGTGTATGTGAATGTGTGTGGGTTTTGTGTGTGAGTGTCAATGTAGTGTGCGTGAGTGAGTGTGTGTATGGTGTGTATATATAGTCTAGTGAGTGTGTGTAGGGTCAGTGCAAGATAGAGTCAGTGCAGATAGTTTGGGTACCATTAATTGACTATTTAGCAGTCTGGCTATTTAGCAGTCTTATGGCTTGGGGGTAGAAGCTGTCTCAGAGCCTGTTGGTCCGAGAGCCGATGCTCCAGTACCGTTTGCCGGACGGTAGCAGAGTGAACAGTCTATCGCTTGGGTGGCTGGAGTCTTTGGCAATTTTTCGGGCCTTCCTTTGACACCGCCTGATTTAGAGGTCCTGGATGGCAGGGAGCTCGGGCCCCAATGATGTCCTGTGCTGTCCACATCACCCTCTGTAGCGCTTTTTGGTCAAGGGCGTTGCATTTGCCATACCAGGCGGTGATGCAGCTAGTCAAGATGCTCTCGATGGTGCAGCTGTAGAACTTTTTGAGGGGCCCTGCCAAATCTTTTCAGTCTCCTGAGGGGGAAGAGGCGCTGCCGTGCCCTCTTCACGACTGTGCGGGTGTGTATGGACCATGTTAGGTTCTTTAAAAATTATGTTAAACACTTATTGCACACAGAGAGAGTCCATGCAACTTATTATGTGACTTGTTAAACACATTTTTACTCCTGAACTTATTTAGGCTTGCCATAACAAAGGGGTTGAATACTTATTCACTCAATAAATTGTAGCTTTACATTTTGTATGAATTTGTAAAAATGTCTAAAAACATAATTCCACTTTGACATTATGTGGTATTGTGTGTAGGCCAGTGACACACAATCTCAATTCAATCAATTTTACATTCAGGCTGTAAAATGGATTAAGTCAAAATAGATTAAGTCAAAATGCCACAAAGTCAAAATTATTATTTTAAACCTAACCCTAACCTTATCCATAACCTTAACCACACTGCTAACCTTATGCCTAACCCTAAGACTTAAATTAAGACCAAAAATCAAATTGTAGTTTTCATGAATTTTTACGATTTAGCCAATTTTGACTTTTTGACTGTGGTAACTAATGACAACCGCCTCACAGCGATATGTTTGGCAAATATTTTACCTGTATTTGAAATGTTTTTGTTTTTGGGGAGTGAAGTACCCTAGTCATGTTTTGGGAGTGAAGTATCCTAGTCATGTTTTGGGGAGTGAAGTACCCTATAGTCATTTGGTTAGTTTTCTTCATTAAGAGATCAAGTAATGTGACATCAAGAACTGTGTAATAGAGTTTGTAAAATATTTGAAAATCATAAATAGATGTTGCTCTTGTTTCATCTACAGTGTGTGCCAAAATACACTTGTGGCATTGCAGTTGATAAGGGGCAATTCCATGATAACAGAATTATGCTGAGACAAAAAAAAAACATTTACTGGGAAAAACTGTGCAGATGCAAAATTTGGTATTAAGGTAAAATCTCCCTCAGTTTTATTCTGTTACCAAACGTTGTATCTGCACAGTTCTTCCTGTAAATGTGTTATTGTAAAATGTTCAGTGGAAATTGTGAAGTTGTCTGTCTGGCGCTTGTCTAGAAGGAGGGGGCACGGCAGGTTTTGAGTTAACAGGGCGGGTAAACTGCATTAGGGCGGTAACAGGAAGAACGCGACTCCTTACCATTGGCTCCCCGTCGCCAAGACATCTTGATGCACACCATGGGGGCGTGCCTTTGAAGAAATCAGCTGGAGAAACAAAAACGAAAGACTCACAGGCGAGATAATTAGAATTATGGTTGCTATTTAACCAAATAAGGGCAGTTTAGGCAAAAGTACAGAGTTACTTATTAGTTAGTGAGCAATCTGAAGTGAGAGGAAGGAAAACGCTACCTTTGTTTCAGCGCTGAATTTTTGAGCAACATTCGCTCTACCTAGCTAGTTCACTAAAGCCAAGGCTCTCGAGTTGGCAACTACTTATTTCCTCCACACCACTCCTTTCCCGCGCCTGGTTAACGTGACCGGGGGCGAACCACGCGCGGAGTGGCATGTGGGTCAATACTGGAACAGTCGGAAGGTAGGGAGAAATGTCAGTACAACAGTGTTGCAGACGTAATGGTCACGTGTTTACTTTTTGTTTAATTTTTTTTGCATTAGGAGGTTATGATACAACTCACTGCTTTAATGGTTCCCAAAGTTTAAAGCTGTCAACAATAGACTACAATGACAATGTAGCAAGCAATAATGATGCTAGATTTTTTCTCCACCCGTGTCCTGCTGCTCGGAGCTGCTTGCGTTTGGTTGTGGTGCGGCAGTGGGCTTGGTCAGTTACGCAAGACTATCGCACCTGGTTTGGGGTGTACCCACTTACCATTATATCCACATTAACATGCTTTGTCGCACAATTTTAACTCGTTTCACGTTGGATTTCGAGTAATTTATTGTATATTTTTGGGATAATTCTTGTCAACAATGGAAATGCTTATGCATCAGTTGCTTGCAGGTCTCCTATCAGTGAACAATAGATTGGGTCTCATACTGTAGAACATATGAATAAGCCGATGCTTGGTTATGAATGGCTGCGCATCGGCAATCACACAAAACACCCTCCATTGATGCAAATTGCAATAGCGTGTAATAGTTTCCAGCAGCTTTCTGCCTCCTGCAATGTTTCCAGCAGCTTTCTGCCTCCTGCAATGTTTCCAGCAGCTTTCTGACTCCTGCAATGTTTCAACATGCAGTCTTTCATAGAAGAAAAGCTGAATAGCAGATCAAATTGATTGTTGATTTGTGGATGATGATGTCACACACACACACACACACACGGCCTGTAATAGTGATCCCGATCATTAAGAGGGTTAGGTTACGCAAGGTTTCTTTACCACTCTGTCAAGGATTCAGTTAGTCAGTACTCCAAATCGCGAATTGCAGTCTGCCAATGATGCTGTTAGAAAACATGCTTTGGCACGTTATCTGTTGACCAAAACCAATGTGTTGTGAGGAAAGGTTACTTTTTATTAGGGAGGATGTGAGAGGAAGTATCTTCCCCAAATACGTTATACACATGTAATAAACAAATAACATTGCATCTGCTTAGGCCCTGCATTCAGGAAGTACGATTTAACAACATGCACACAAAAAAGAATCCTCTGCTGCTCTCGTTGAATGCCTAGCTTTAGCTTATATCTGCATTATATTTCTTATGATATGTATGCAGAGAGAATACGGGACAAAGCAAGTCATTACAGTGACCAGGGCCTGTTCTGTCTGTCAGAAGTTAGGACATAACATGCTACATTGAGCCACATGGATGAGGCAGCCAGCAGTGTATGGCTTGACTGGCTACTGCATTCACAGACAGACAGAGAGAGAGAGACCACATTAGAGACACATATTTCCCACAGATCACACAGACCCACAAAGAATTTGAAAGCAAATCAAACATCGATAAACTTCCATATCTGTTAGGTGAAATACCGCAGTGTGCAGTCACAGCATCAAGATCTGTGGCCCGTTGCCATGAGAAACGGGCAACCAGTGGAGCACAAACAACATTGTAAATACAACCTATATTTATCTGTTTATTGATTTTCCCTTTCATACTTCAACTACTTGCACATTGTTACAACACTGTACATAGCCAATAATATAACATTTGAAATATCTATATTCTTTTAAAACTTTTGTGAGTGTAATGTTCACTAATGTTTCACTTGTTTATTTCCCTTTTGATTATTGTCTATTCCATTTTCTTTGGCAATGTAAACATGTGTTTCCCATGCCAATAAAGCCCTTTGAATTGGAGAGAGAGAGAGAGAGAGAGAGAGATCGATGAGACAGAAGCCGTTGGGGCAGTGTGTGGCAGACAGGCAGAGCCATGCCAAATGCCAGGGTCTGAGACTGCCAACCCTAACAGAGCAGAGGCACCCGAGTTGAAGGCCTGAGCTGAGAGGAGTGACACAGGAGTGACACTTATCCTGCAGTCCAAAGTAACAGTGTTCTTGGGGGTGGTTGGTTTCCTGGTACATGTTGTGAGTGCAATGCTTCTCATTTTGAGCACCTGCCCCCTGAAAGGTCTGTGCACGGACCTGTGTGCAAGTGTCTCTGGTGTTTACATATACCTAACAGCGGTAGTCTCAGGTGATGTTTTGGCCATGTGATGTGCACCTGGAGCTTATGAAACACTGTTAGTAATGTCAGTTGTGTAAGAAAGAAGGCTGTCTGGTGTTTTCAGGCTGCTAACAGAAGCTATGGAAGCTATTGATAATGGAAGGACATGGCGAGACATTGCCATTGGCTAAGACATTGTCAACCCTGGGGATATGGCTCGACCGAAGAGGAAGATGGAAGGCATGAGAGAGAGACAGAAAGAGAGAGAGAGAGAGAGGAGGAGAGGGAGGGAGGGAGGGAGAGAAACCTAGGAGGATATGGATTGGCCAATGAAGGGCAGAGAGATGAAGGAGGAGGAGAGGGAGGAAGTAGGACAGAGAAGGATGCAGTGTCCTGTTTACAAGGCACTGAAGCAGTAGACCCACCCATCCCCAGACACACTCCCATAGTGCCGAGAGCTACCCATTAGGCCTGTTGTGATGGATGCAGTTAGAAATGTTTGTGTTGTGTGTGTACTGTGTGTTCTTATAACGCGTGTGTGTGTGTGTGTGTGTGTCAGAAGCCCAGGGCAGTTTAATAACATAGGAGACTGTAGCTAGGTGCCCCTGCCTCTACCCTGGACCTGTTTACAGCCAGGCTGTTTACAGTAGACTAGAGCAGCCAGGCTGTTTACAGTAGACTAGAGCAGCCAGGCTGTTTACAGTAGACTAGAGCAGCCAGGCTGTTTACAGTAGACTAGAGCAGCCAGGCTGTTTACAGTAGACTAGAGCAGCCAGGCTGTTTACAGTAGACTAGAGCAGCCAGGCTGTTTACAGTAGACTAGAGCAGCCAGGCTGTTTACAGTAGACTAGAGCAGACTACCTACCGCCTTATATACAGTAACCAGTTTGTGCCACCCTCGCCTGTGGCAGCCACTGTCTCCCTCTTTTATTTATTCTCTCACACACACACACACACACACACACACACACACACACACACACACACACACACACACACAGATGCCCAGACACGCACTTACACATTCTCTATTTATGAATAACCTAGGGTTCACATTTGCCGACAGTATCAGCGACCTAGCTACCATCGCCAGTCATTTTCATTGGAAGG
Source organism: Coregonus clupeaformis (assembly GCF_020615455.1). Classification (NCBI taxonomy): domain Eukaryota; kingdom Metazoa; phylum Chordata; class Actinopteri; order Salmoniformes; family Salmonidae; genus Coregonus; species Coregonus clupeaformis. The sequence goes on along the minus strand of NC_059207.1, from coordinate 11,501,241 downwards.
AAGACAATTAGCGAGCTCGTGACCAGAGTTGAATTTGTGTTTGTAGTGTGTGTATGCGTGCGTGGAGCAGACTGTAGCTGTCTTCCTCTGAGGGGATGTTACAGGCAGCCAGCTGTGTCATGGTGTTGGGGTGAACTTTAGCCCTGAGGAAGAGGAGGAGGTGGGGGAGGAAGAGCAGGATGAGGAATCGGGTTCATGGAGCACTGTGGCCGAGCGGCTGCTACCATTCGAACTGTTACATAACTGGGAGGGAGGGAGAGATCTGGGAGGAGTTTGGAGGGATCTGGGAGGAGTTTGGAGGGATCTGGGAGGAGTTTGGAGAGATCTGGGAGGAGTTTGGAGAAAGAAGGTAGCCAGGAAGGGAGGGACAGTGGGTAGAGAGAGAGAGCAATGGGTGTGAAAAAGAATAAGTAAACTAAGGATAGAGAGTAACACCCAGGGAGGGAATAGCTGTGTAATGGAGCAGAGCGAGAGAGAAAGGAGATGAGAAATGGAGGGAGCGTTGGGAGAGGTGGGGAGCTGAGTTGTTCAGTCTTCCTCTATGAAAGCCTGCACTGCACTGACCCAACCAAACCCGTACTGTGACACTCCTAAATATGCATGAGGCTGTCTTTGCCTGTTCTGAACCTGCATAGACACCCTGCACACACGTTTCCTAGTGGTTAGGGATGGCCAACCAGCCTGGAATGTGTTCAATATTCTATTTGTGTGGGATTGATTGAGTGGAACGATGTGAGAGCGGGCGTGCGTGTGTGTGTGTGTTTCCTCCATGGCCAGGCGGAGTGTAGCAGAAGGCCTGTTGAGGTGTGTGGATGGAGGGGGCAGTAGGCAGATCTAGTCACAGTGTTCTTCTCACTGCAGTCTTACGCCTGTCAATGTCACAGGCAACTGGGGTGGAGGGTGAAGTTGCCCGTAGACACTGATCTTGGGTCAGTTTTGCATTTCACATTTTCCCCACTAGTGGTTAAGGTTAGGATTAGAGGAAGGGAAGCTGATCCTAGATCTGTACCTAGGGGAAACTACACCCCAGAGCGACAACTGGATTCTCATTCACATGGAGCCACACCCATCTAATAACTAAGTTTCAAGTTTTTAATGTCACATGCAACCCAACAATGCAGTAATCCATATCAATGTAGCACTAAAAATAACATAAGGTAGAACAAAAACACACAAGAAATCTAAATAAGAAATGAGAACACAAGAAAGTAAAAAGCTATATACAGGGTCAGTTCCAATACTAAATCAAATCAAATTTTATTGGTCACATACACATAGTTAGCAGATGTTATTTCGTGTGTAGCGAAATGCTTGTGTTCCTAGCTCCAACAGTGCAGTAGTATCTAACAATACACAAATCTAAAAGTAAAATAATGGAATTAAGAAATATATAAATATTAGATCGAGCAATGTCGGAGTGGCATTGACCAAAATACAGTAGAATAGAATACAGTATATACACTACCGTTCAAAAGTTTGGGGTCACTTAGAAATGTCCTTGTTTTCGAAAAAAAAGCATTTTTTTTGTCCATTTAAAATAACATCAAATTAATCAGAACTACAGTGTAGACATTGTTACTATTGTAAATGGCTATTGTAGCTGGAAACGGCTGATTTTTTATGGAATATCTACATAGAAATTGCCAAGAAACTGAAGATCTCGTACAACGCTGTGTACTACTCCCTTCATTGAACAGTGCAAACTGGCTCTAACCAGAATAGAAAGAGGAGTGGGAGGCCCCGGTGCACAACTGAGCAAGAGGACAAATACATTAGAGTGTCTAGTTTGAGAAACAGACGCCTCACAGGTCCTCAACTGGCAGCTTCATTAAATAGTACCCCGCAAAACACCAGTCTCAACGTCAACAGTGAAGAGGCGACTCCGGGATGCTGACCTTCTAGGCAGAGTTGCAAAGAAAAAGCCATATCTCAGACTAGCCAATAAAAATAAAAGATTAAAATGGGTAAAAGAACACAGACACTGGACAGAGGAAGATTGGAAAAAAGTGTTATGGACAGACGAATCAAAGTTTGAGGTGTTCGGATCACAAATAAGAGCATTTGTGAGATGCAAATGAAAAGATACTGGAGGAGTGCTTGATGCCAATGTGATGGTCTGGGGGTGCTTTGGTGGTGGTAAAGTGGGAGATTTGTACAGGGTAAAAGGGATCTTGAAGAAGGAAGGCTATCACTCCATTTTGCAACGCCATGCCATACCCTGTGGACGGCGCTTGATTGAAGCCAATTTCCTCCTACAACAGGACAATGACCCTAAGCACAGCTCCAAACTATGCAATAACTATTTAGGGAAGAAGCATTCAGCTGGTATTCTGTCTATAATGGAGTGGCCAGCACAGTCACCGGATCTCAACCCTATTGAGCTGTTGTGGGAGCAGCTTGACCGTATGGTATGTAAGAAGTGCCCATCAAGCCAATCCAACTTGTTGGAGGTGCTTCAGGACAATTACTACATGTCCCATTCATTTTGCTATATTTCCTATTCAAACTAATTTCATGTATGTTTTCATGGAAAACAAGGACATTTCTAAGTGACCCCAAACTTTTGAACGGTAGTGTACATATGAGATGAGTAAAGCAGTATGTAAACATTATTAGTGACTAGTGTTCCATTATTAAAGTGGCCAGTGATTCCAGGTCTATGTATATAGGGCAGCAGCCTCTAAGGTGCAGGGTTGCGTAACTGGGTGGAAGCATGCTAGTGATGGATATTTAACAGTCTGATGGCCTTGAGATAGAAGCTGTTTTTCAGTCTCTCGGTCCCAGCTTTGATGCACCTGTATTGACCTCGCCTTCTGGATGATAGTGGGGTGAACAGGCCGTGTCCTTGATTATCTTTTTGGCCTTTCTGTGACATCGGGTGCTGTAGGTGTCCTGGAGGGCAGGTAGTTTGCCCCCGGTGATGTGTTGGGCAGACTGCACCACCCTCTGGAGAGCCCTGCGGTTGCGGGCGGTGCAGTTGCCGTACCAGGCGGTGATACAGCCCGACAAGATGCTCTCAATTGTGCATCTGTAAAAGTTTGTGAGGGTTTAGGCCAAATTTCTTCAGCCTCCAAAGGTTGAAGATGCACTGTTGCTCCTTCTTCACCACACTGTCTGTGTGGGTGGACCATTTCAGATTGTCAGTGATGTGTATGCCGAGGAACTTGAAGCTTTCTACCTTCTCCACTGCGGTCCCGTCAATGTGGATGGGGCGTGCTCCTTCTGCTGTTCCCTGAAGTCCACGATCAGCTCATTTGTTTTGTTGACGTTGAGTGAGAGGGAGCTGAGTACACACCCTTGTGGGGCCCCAGTGTTGAGGATCAGCGAAGTGGAGGTGTTGTTTCCTACCTTCACCACCTGGGGGTGGCCCGTCAGGAAGTCCAGGACCCAGTTGCACAGGCGGGGTTCAGACCCATGGCCCGAGCTTAATGATGAGCTTGGATGGTACTATGGTGTTGAATGCTGAGCTATAGTCAATGAACAGCATTCTTACATTTACATTTTAGTCATTTAGCAGACGCTCTTATCCAGAGCGACTTACAGTTAGTGAATACATATTTTTTTTAGTATTATTATTATTTATTTTTTACATAGTTATTCCTCTTGTCCAGATGGGATAGGGTAGTGTGCAGTGCGATGGCGATTGCATCGTCTGTGGATCTATTGGAGCTCGGCCCCAGTGATGTCCTGGGCTGTCCGCACCACCCTCTGTGGCGCCATGCGATCGAGGGCGGTGCTGTTGCCATACCAAGCAGTGATGCAGCCAGTCAACATGCTCTCAATGGTTCAGCTGTATAATTTTTGTAGGATTTGAGGGCCCATGCCAAACCTTTTCATCCTCCTGAGCGGGAAGAGGCGCTGTTGCGCCTTCTTCACGACTGTGCGCGTTTGAGTGGACCATTGAAGCTCTCGACCCCCTCCACTGCAGCCCTGTCGATGTGGGGCGTTTCCTCTAGTCCACGATCAGCTCCTTGGTCTTACTGACGTTGAGGGAGAGGTTGTTGTTCTGGCACCACACTGCCAGGTCACTGACCTCCTCCCTGTAGGCTGTCTCATCGTCGCCGGTGATCAGGCCTACCAATGTCGTGACGTAAGCAAAGTTGATGATAGTGTTGGAGTTGTGCGTGGCTACGCAGTCGTGGGTGAACATGGAATACAAGAGGGGACTAAGCACAGACCCCTGTGGAGCCCCCGTGTTGAGGGTCAGCATGGCAGAGGTGATGTTGCCTACCCTCACCACCTGGGGGCGACCCGTCAGGAAGTCAGAATCCAGTTGCAGAGGGAGTTGTTCAATGCCAGGGTCCTAAGCTTGGTGACGAGCTTGGAGGGTACAATGGTGTTGAACGCTGAGCTGTAGTCAATGAACATCATTCTCACATAGGTATTCCTCTATCTAGGTGGGTGAGGGCAGTGTGGAGTGCAATTAAGATTGCGTCATCTATGGATCTGTTAGGGTGGTATGCAAATCGGAGTGGGTCTAGGGTGTCTGGGATGATGGAGTTGATGTGTGCCATAACCAGCCTTTCGAAGCACTTCATGATTACATATGTCAGTGCTACAGGGTGGTAGTCATTGTGCCATGAAGCCTTAGAGTTCTTGCGAACAGGAATGATGGTAGTCATCTTAAGACGTGGGGATTACAGACTGGGACAAGGAGAGGTTGAAAATGACCGTGAATATGGCTGCAAGCTGATCTGCATTTCCTTGAGAACGCGCCCTGGAATATTGTCCGGCCCCCTGGCCTAGCGTTTGTTGACCTGATTAAAGACCTTACTCACGTCGGCCTCGGAGAGCGAGATCACCGAGTCCTCTGGGTCGGTGAGGGCCCTCACGCACAGTACAGTCTTGTTATTGTCAAGGCGTGAATAAAATGCAGTGAGTTCATCTGGTAGAGAGGCATCGTTGGGCAGATCACAGCTGGGTCTTCCTTTGTCATCCGTAATGGACTGTAGCCCCTACCACATGGTGACTCTGCGGAGGTCGTAGCGGGATTTCTTGTACTTGTTCCTGTCCTAACACCTTTCGTTACTCACTTTTCCATTCTTAGATCAAGGTGAAACAACCCCATAATATAGAGGTAAAAAAGGCCTTGATATACAGTGGCTTGCGAAAGTATTCACCCCCCTTGGCATTTTTCCTATTTTGTTGCCTTACAACCTGGAATTAAAATAAATTTTAGTCTCATCTGACCAGAGTACCTTCTTCCATATGTTTGGGGAGTCTCCCACATGCCTTTTGGCGAACACCAAACGTGTTTGCCTATTTTTTTCTTTAAGTAATGGCTTAAAGTGGTCCTATGGACAGATACTCCAATCTCCGCTGTGGAGCTTTGCTGCTCCTTCAGGGTTATCTTTGGTCTCTTTGTTGCCCCTCTGATTAATGCCCTCCTTGCCTGGTCTGTGAGTTTTGGTGGGTGGCCCTCTCTTGGCAGGTTTGTTGTGGTGCCATATTCTTTCCATTTTTTAATAATGGATTTAATGGTGCTCCGTGGGATGTTCAAAGTTTCAGATATTTTTTTATAACCCAACCCTGATCTGTACTTCTCCACAACTTTGTCCCTGACCTGTTTGGAGAGCTCCTTGGTCTTCATGGTGCCGCTTGCTTGGAGGTGCCTCTTGCTTAGTGGTGTTGCAGACTCTGGGGCCTTTCAGAACAGGTGTATATATACTGAGATCATGTGACAGATCATGTGACACTTAGATTGCACACAGGTGGACTTTATTTAACTAATTATGTGACTTCTGAAGGTAATTGGTTGCACCAGATCTTATTTAGGGGCTTCATAGCAAAGGGGGGGAATACATATGCACGCACCACTTTTCCATTATTAAACAAGTTATTTTCTTCATTTCACTTCAACAATTTGGACTATTTTGTGTATGTCCATTACATGAAATCCAAATAAAAATCAATTTAAATTACAGGTTGGAATGCAACAAAATAAGAAAAACGCCAAGGGGGATGAATACTTTTGCAAGGCACTGTAGAGAGATAGTAGATATTTTGATTTTTTTTCATGTTCTTTTTTCAAGGGGAACATGTCTTAGTAGCACACCTGAAGTATTGGCTTACACCTTCCTCAGTGTGTCTGCTGTTCACTGACGTTTCCATTCCATGTAGTACAGGTAACAACCTAACAGAGGGTGTCTAGACTGCTGCTTTACTCCGTATCAGTCACTGGCTGGCAATGAAACCCTACACTGCTCTCACAGTGTTGTTACCTCTGCTGCCTCTCTCAGCCAAGCCGTGTGTGTGTGTGTGTGTGTGTGTGTGTGTGTGTGTGTGTGTGTGTGTGTGTGTGTGTGTGTTACTGTGATATTTGGTTGTCTCAGCTACCTTAAGATGAACACACTAATTGTGATTGGTCTCGATAAGAGCGTCTGTTAGATGACTAAAATGTAAAATGTGTGTGTGCGTGCGTGCGTATGTGTTCACTGACCTCTGCGTAGTGGATGCTGTGCCTCAGAGCGATGGTGTAGTGCTCCAGGGATCCTGTGTCTGATCCCCTGAGAAACTGTCCTCTGCTCCCAGTTTCATCTCTCCGTGCATCACAGCCTGCCTAAGCCTTTTTACACACCAGACCCACGGGCCCCTTAACCCCAAACACACACACACACACACACACACACACACACACACAGGCCTTTGTATATTTTTACACATGCAGACACACTCTCAAATATAAACATACAAACAAGCATGGGCCAGTGGTGAGAAAGCTGTGACTTACAGGGTTTGCTAATGTGACACATTGACGCAAATTAAAGACATATTCCACCCAAAAACTATCTTTTGGTATTTATTTCATTAGTCCATTGTTGATATAGTCCCAAAATGTTTTGCATGTCAGCAATCAAGTTTTCAAATTATTTATCTTTCAAAATACAGTACCAGTCAAAAGTTTGGACACACCTACTCATTCAAGGGTTTTTCTTTATTTTTACTATTTTCTATTTTCTACAGAATGCCAAGAGTGTGCAAAGCTGTCATCAAGGCAAAGGGTGGCTATTTGAAGAATCTCAAATATACACTTTTTTGGTTACTACATGATTCCATATGTGTTATTTCATAGTTTTGATGTATTCACTATTATTCTACAATGTAGAAAATAGTAAAAATAAAGAAAAACCCTTGAATAAGTGGGTGTGTCCAAACTTTTGACTGGTAGTGTACATAAATACACCCGGGATTATGCATTTTGCATCAAATGCATCATTCTGGCTGTATTTATGTATTTTGAAAATTAAATATCTTGAAAACTTGATTGCTGACATGCAAAACATTTTGCACTAATGAAACAAATACCAAAATATAGTTTCTGGGTGGAATTGTCCTTGAAGTGAAGAACTGTTAGATAAGGATAGACCGTAGTAACTTTTACTGCTCTCTCTATCACACTACTAACTGACTCACGTAGACCTACAGTACATGACTGACTGTGTGTCTCAGGAAGACAAAGACATAGGGAAAAGTAGGGAGGGAGCACAGATAAAGTCTAGATAGACAGCTACTACTCCCTCAGTTCCTCTGCATCTCTCAGGGTTCGGTCACTCCCTCCGCTACTCACATAGACTAAGGTTAAGGTACAGTATCATTTGTTTTGGCCCAGCTAAACACCTGCTGCCCAGTGGCTTTGACAGCTCTAGGACTTTAACAGAGATGTAATATTCCAAAGGAAACACACTGTTTGTTGTAGCTTTTAAACAAGACCTGAAATTGTTTGTTTAGGCCTGTAGCAATATTGGCTCGATCTGTAGCAACAGGGACATACAATGTATGTGACGAGAGGAGCAGGAGTTGGTGGAGGGGGGTGGATAGCCAATCTGAATAGCCGGCTGCCCGTCGTCTCGTGTGTCCGATGAATGGATGCCATTTTTAGCCGCTACTGTCTGTCAGGGCTGGGATGAAGTGCATCTACGTCAATGGAACAATAATAAGCCTATGAATCTTTCAAACAGCCTATTTATGGGACCTTGGATAGGTCGGAGTGGTAGGACAGGGCTGCAGGTCTGGTCTGTTCATGTCTGGCCGTATCAATATCACCTTCAGAGAAGCACGGGAGCCTAACAAACTTTCACTCTCTCTCTCTGCTGGGTAGGTCCACCTCAAAAAGCACGAGAAAGAGGATTTCGACACCAGATTGTTCTAAAATAATTTCTGTTGTTAGAAACATAAATTATTTGTTGTTAGCAACATTATTTAGTTGAAATGTAATTTGATCTCTGAGAAATTTAAGCTAATTGATTGCATCCAAATTGGCCATTTTAATTTAAAGGATTCAGATAATATTCAATAAAATAGTACCATCCGATATGGACCAAAGTGTTTTCTAACAATGACTTAGACATGAGGAATCCCACCACAGCAATGAGTATATAGTGTCAGTTCTCTATGTTTGACAAGTACTATGGAGCTGCGGCTTGGAGTATTGTTTCTTCATCCTACAGTGCCTTGCAAAAGTATTCATCCCCCTTGGTGTTTTTCCTATTTTGTTGAATTACAACCTGTAATTTAAATGGATTTTTTTGGGAATTCATGTAATGGACATACACAAAATAGTCCAAATTGGTGAAGTGAACATAAAAAAATAACTTTTTTTCAAAAAATTATAAAAAATTTATAACGGAAAAGTGGTGCGTGCATATGTATTCACCCCCTTTGCACCTCCAAGCAAGCGGCACCATGAAGACCAAGGAGCTCTCCAAACAGGTCAGGGACAAAGTTGTGGAGAAGTACAGATCAGGGTTGGGTTATAAAAAAATATCTGAAACTTTGAACATCCCACGGAGCACCATTAAATCCATTATTAAAAAATGGAAAGAATATGGCACCACAACAAACCTGCCAAGAGAGGGCCACCCACCAAAACTCACAGACCAGGCAAGGAGGGCATTAATCAGAGGGGCAACAAAGAGACCAAAGATAACCCTGAAGGAGCAGCAAAGCTCCACAGCGGAGATTGGAGTATCTGTCCATAGGACCACTTTAAGCCGTACACTCCACAGAGCTGGGCTTTACGGATGAGTGGCCAGAAAAAAGCCATTGCTTAAAGAAATAAAGAAGCAAACACGTTTGGTGTTCACCAAAAGGCATGTGGGAGACTCCCCAGACATATGGAAGAAGGTACTCTTTTCATTGGCAGGAACTGGGAAACTGGTCAGAATTGAAGGAATGATGGATGGCGCTAAATACAGGGAAGTTATTGAGGGAAACCTGTTTCAGTCTTCCAGAGATTTGAGACTTGGATGGCGGTTTACCTTCCAGCAGGACAATGACCCTAAGTATACTGCTAAAGCAACACTTGAGTGGTTTAAGGGGAAACATTTAAATGTCTTGGAATGGCCTAGTCAAAGCCCAGTCCTCAATCCAATTGAGAATCTGTGGTATGACTGAAAGATTGCTGTACACCAGCGGAACCCATCCAACTTGAAGGAGCTGGAGCAGTTTTGCCTTGAAGAATGGGCAAAAATCCCAGTGGCTAGATGTGCCAAGCTTATAGAGACATACCCCAAGAGACTTGCAGCTGTAATTGCTGCAAAAGGTGGCTCTACAAAGTATTGACTTTGGGGGGGTGAATAGTTATGCACACTCAAGTTTTCTTTTCTTTTTTTGTCTTATTTCTTGTTTGTTTCACAATAAAAAATAAAAAATATTTTGCATCTTCAAAGTGGTAGGCATGTTGTGTAAATGAAATGATACAACCCCCCCATAAAATCAATTTTAATTCCAGGTTGTAAGGCAACAAAAAAGCAAAAATGCCAAGGGGGTGAATACCTTCGCAAGCAACTCTATGTAATGTATTCTCAGTCAATTTGGTGTAGTTTTCTCCCCCCGAGTATTTAGTCATTGAAGTTGTTGGGTTTATGTCCCATCCTACATCCTGATATTTCCAGGTTCTGACCACTAGATGGTGTTGTTCCTGCTATTAGTTGATGTTAAATGATTGGTTCACCCAAATTAAAAAATTACATTGGTTTCCTTACCCTGTAAGCAGTCTATTGACAAGGTATGACAGCAATACTACTTGTCAGACATAGAGAACTGATACTGTATTAGGCCTGCTTGTTGTTGGGTTGGGATTGGCATGGGGTGTGGGGGGGTCCGTGGGTTGCTTTTGACCATTTCTTTGGATTCCTCATATTGTTAGAAAAAAGTTTGTTCGAAATTGGAAATTAGCTACTATATTTATTGAATATTATATTAATTCTATAAATTAAAATTGCCAATTTGGGTGCAGTCAATTAGCTTAATTTCTCAGAGATCAAATTATATTTAAACAAAATAATGTTGCAGGATGTCATGTTGCAAAAAAAGAATATTGACAGCCTTGATTTGTGTGTTGTGTACAAACGTCTAAGAACAGCGCCACTGTCGCCCCAGCATCTTTGTTTTTGTTTTGTGTACTAAACGGAGGTGAGATACATTGAACAGTGTATTTAAAAAGAATTGCAGTGCATGTTCTGCTGTTCTATCGCGCGTGCAATGATGTCCAAGGGGGGAAAAACAGGGTTTGTTTCACTGTTTGCAGTAACTTCTTTGTTGTTGTAATATCCCAAACAGACGTGGCAGTTAAGGATTCCAGCTTTAAGGCAAGAAGCTTAAAGTAAGCTTTTCACAGGGCTGTGAATTTATGGCGTTAAGAGGAAGTCATTGGAACTATGCGATCACCTACGTGCCAAGCTCTTGATGGAAGTTGGTTGGTGTTCTGACTCTGATAGGGGAGCCTATGGAGACACTGTCCTGTCCTATATGTGTGACCAAATCACATGAATCATCTCTTTCCTAGCATTCTCTGTTAAATACTAGACAAGACAAGTGTCTGGGAAACTTCTTGCTATTCAGAACCATCTGTCTGTTGAACCAGGTCGAGTGGTCTGGCCTCTGTCTGTACATCACCACTTCCTTTTGTCCTAGGGCAGAAATGCTCTTTTACTGTTCTGCTGCTGTGGATCTAGACTAGAGTTTCAGGACAGGCCGAGACAGAGCTCTGACGTCTGTTCAGACACTACTTTCTCTCTAACTGCTACTGCCTCCTGTTCCTCTTTCTGTTTTGAAAGAGGAGGCAATCTTGGCCTCAGCAGACTCTCCAGAGAGAGAGAGAAAGAGAGGGAGGGTAGGAAGAGGGTTGGCGGGAGGGGGTGGGGATCTTTTAATGAGTGCCCCTCAGCAGATGAGAGCGAACCATAGAGAATGGTAGTGGGC